>NW_027507903.1:118773025-119433025 GCF_037356315.1 Lithobates pipiens | reverse complement strand
TTTAACTGCATTTGCATGGGCATTTAGTCACAGTGTAAATCCCAGCAGCAGAAATATACGGCACTTGCATAGGCATTCCACCACAATGGGAATCCCAGTGGCAGAAATCTGCTGCTGCTATCCGCACACAGCTGTCAACCCCAGCAGCAGGAATGATAGATTTCTGCCACTGGGATTTACATCGGGGCCAAATGCCTGTGCGAACGTAGCTCAATACACATCAGCGGGATGTATGCTTATGTTCACAAAAGGCTCAGAGAGCTGACTGCTAGAGCTACCTGGTGCAGACACAGCATAGAAAACACGGCAGATCCCTCCCAAATAGTAGAGGGGCTTGCATTTGGTAATTAGGAGAAAGAACGTCTCAGTTTCCTTAGTTTAAAGTGGAAGTAAACGCCCATCTCTGATTTATACCTATAGTTAAGCTCAATTATAAGTTATAGGCTTTCCTAGAGGTATTGTAAATATCTCCTAAATGTGCAACGTTTAAGAGATATTTACTATATATGCAACCTATGACATCATTGGCGCATGCGCTCTAAAGGAACGGTCTCCCGGGCCATTCCTTTAGAGTCCTGTGGCTCCCCCGCACATGCACAGGAGTGATGTCATCGTGGCTCTGGCCAGTGACACAGCCAGATTCCGCTGACCCAGAACGATGACTGGGCGAAGATGGAAGTGGCCATCTGCGGTGACATGCTTTGTTTTCAGGTAAGTTTCACATAATGTGCTAGTATGCGATACCAGCACATTATGGCTTTACCATGCAGGTAAGGAGAAAAAAAAAATGTGCCCATTAGTTGTAAACCGCTTTAAGTAGAAGAGTGCAGACTTTATAGAAGGTACAAAACATCTTTGCGGGTGGACTTAAGTGTACATACCATATCTGAAGTTTAATCTTCTTTCCATCTAATTCTATGGTTCGGATTTTAAAATCAATACCTGAAAAAAGGTCGAGAAGAAAAAAAAAAAAAAAAAAAAAAAAAAAGAAGTGGTGGTTAGGTTTAGGATTAGATATCTAGCAATGACATGTTTACACAAACACGACTTACTTCTTTTGTTTTGGGCAGGAAGTGGCCTATGTGCGTCATGCATTGTACAGAGTTCACAGACCACTTCCTGTAACACACAACCCAGGCCCGCTCATAGATACACACAGTGCGCTGGTTACATGCAGCACACACTAACCTTGTCATAGAAAGAAAATTAACAGTTTCCCGAAAGGAAGAATAGTTTAAATAAAACCTACTGCCAAACATCCAGTAAACACCCAACAGAATTCTAATTTTAATAACGCACTAATCAGCTTGTAGCAGATGTAACCCCCAGGATGAGTGACAGAGCAGGAAAAGTCACAGCTCTGATTTGCCTCATTAATGTCAACTTTGTGATGTTAACAAAAGAACGACCAGAAAAACACATTTCAAAAAGGATATAAATTGATTTGCATTTTAATAAGTGAAATAAGTATTTGATCCCCTAGCAATCAGCAAGATTTCTGGCTCCCAGATGTCTTCTATACAGGTAACAAGCTGAGATTAGGAGCACTCTTAAAGGGAGTGCTGCTAATCTCAGCTTGTTACCTGTATAAAAAAGACACATGTCCACAGAAACAACCAATTAGACTCCAATCTCTCCATCATAGCCAAGACCAAAGAGCTGTCCAAAGATGTCAGGGACAAGATTGCAGACTTACACAAGGCTGGAATTAGCTACAAGACCATCACCAAGTAGCTTGATGAGAGGGTGACAACAGTTGGTGCAATTATTCGCAAATGGAAGAAACACAAAATAACAGTCAGTCAATCTCCCTCCGTCTTGGGCTCCATGCAAGAGCTCATCTCGTGGAGTTTCAATAATCATAAGAACGGTGAGGAATCAACCCAGAACTACACGGGAGAATCTCGTCAATAGATCTCAAGGCAGGTGGAACCATAGTCCCCAAGAAAACAATTGGTAACACACTACGCCGTGAAGGACTGAAATCCTGCAGCACCCGCAAGGTCCCCTGCTCAAGAAAGCACATGTACAGGCCCGTCTGAAGTTTGCTAATGAACATCTGAATGACTCAGAGGAGAACTGGGTGAAGTGTTGTGGTCAGATGAGACCAAAATCAAGCATCAGCAAGCAATCTTTGGCATCAACTCAACACGCTGCAGTTGGAGGAGGAATGCTGCCTATAACCCCAAGAACACCATCAAATAGGGGTGGAAATATTATGCTTTGGGGTGTTTTTCTGCTAAGGGGACAATGGACGGGGCCATGTATCATCAAATCTTGGGTCGAGAACCTCCTTCCCTTAGCCAAAGCATTGATAATGGGACGTGGATCACACAGCCAAGGCTACAAAAGGAGTGGCTCATAAAAGCAGTACATTAAGGTCCTGGAGTGACCTAGCCAGTCTCCAGACCTTAATCCCATAGAAAATATATGGAGGTTACCAAACATCAGCCTCGAAACCTTAAGACCCCTTTCACACCACACCGCCCATTGCGTCTGCGGTAAAACGCTGCTATTTTTAGTGGCGTTTTACCACCGGATTTGCAGGGTGCTTTTACCCCCCGCTAGCGGCAGCGAAAGGGTTAAAACCGCCGGCAATACGCTGCAATAGTGGCGTTTTGCTGGCAGTATTACAGCGCTGCCCCATCAATTTCAATGGGGAGCAGTGGTGGAGGAGTGGTAAACACACTGCTCCTTCACCGCTCAAAAGAAGCTGCTGCCCCCCCCGCCCCCCTGTTTAAATGACCTGAGCCCGTTCACCTGCTGCGCTCGCCCTCGATGTCCTCTTCGCCACTCAGCCTGGCTATTGATTGGCTAGAGTGGATGGATTGAAAGCAGCACAGCCATTGGCTCTTGCTGCTGTCAATCACATCCAATGACGCGATGTGTCGGGGGCAGAGTGATACAGTGAGCGGCTATCGCCGCTGGCCGTATCACGGAAGCGTGCCTGCAAGAACTAAGCCCCATGCGAGAGAGCTCGCATGAAGGTGGCTAGTTCTTGTGAGGAGGAGCTGAGACAGCTGCCAAGGGACCCCAGAAGACCAGGTTCGGGGCCACTCTGAGCAAAACGAGCTGCACAGTGGAAGTAGAACATGTTTCCTTTCTTTAAAAAAAAAAAAAAAAATTTGACTTTACAACCCCTTGGAATTGGGAGAGGATCTGCAAAAAGGAGTGGGACAAAATCACTCCTGAGATGTGTGCAAACCCGGTGGCCAACTAGGAGAAACGTCTGACCTCCCATTGCTAACAAGGGTTTTGCCACCAAATACCAAGTCACATTTTGCGAAGGGGTCAAATACTTATTTCACTCATTAAAAAACAAATCATATTTATAAAAATTTTGAAATGCGTTTTTCTGGATATTTTTGTTATTCTGTCTCTCACTGGTAAAATAAACCTACCATTAAAATTATAGTCCAATCATTTCTTCATCAGTGGGCAAACGTACAGAATCAGCAAGGGATCAAATACCGTTTCCCCCCCCCCACTGTATATATGCTTAAAGGAGTTATAAAGGTTTGTGTTTTTTTGATGCATTAAGATGAAAACACACCTGGAAGTCAGTGACCCCCTAAACCCCCCCCCCATTTTACTTACCTGAACCCCTTCATTCAGTCAGTGGGGACGAGCAGTTTCTCTCTCCACGGACACCCAGCTCTTGATTGGATAGATTGATACCAATGCAGTCATTGGCTCCTGCTGCCGTCAATCAAATCCAGTGACGTGGGCGCCGGGGGTGGGCCGAGTCCTGTATTCGGCCTCTATGGAAGCCGAATGCTGGACTCAGAAGCGTGCCCGCAAGGTAACTCCCTGGGAGTTAACTTCTCCCAGGGCGTTATCTGATGCGGGGAGAATATGCATGAGCTGCCGGGGGACCCTAGAAGAGCAGGTTCGGGGCCCCTCTGTGCAAAACGAGCTGCACAGTGGAGGCAAGTATGACATGTTTGTCATTAAAAAAAAAAAAAAAAAAAAACAAACACACCCTTACAATCACTTTAAGTACTCAGTATACACCTTATGAACTCCATAAAAATTTTGTTTGGGAGTCACGTCGTATGACCACACAATTGTCAGTTAACGCGACGCAGTGCCGAATCTGAAAAAGTGGTCTGGTCTTTGACCAGCAAAATGGTCCGGAGCTTATGTGGTTAAACTTTAATTTCCGCTGACATCACTCACTCAGCATAAAGACTAAGCTATAAAAATGCACAGGAATAGAATAGATCAGCCTGCTTGGCCATTTCTTTTAAACCATTGCTGTGTACGAATTATCAGGGTCAATATTTCATTAGCCAATAGGCCTCATGTTATAGTTGCCATTTCACAATACAATCTTCTAACTATAGTCATCCTTGCAGAGCATGTATGAAGAGGTATGAGCTCTTATGCTTGGCTTTAAACCTTTATGAGCATCTACAGTCATTACGCCCCAATGTATAGCTTTACCAGCATACAGAAGAGTTATGTCATTTGGAAAGCACGCAGGCTGTTTGCTGGATCTGAGTAATCCCTTCCTATATACTGGGCTGTCCCAATAAAATGCTTACATTGCATCTCTGTTACACAATTAGGAAACTTCTAATTAGAAGGAGGAAGTAAAGCCTGATGCTGCCAAAGGGCACAAATAGTCCTTTTAAAAACAGGATTAACAAAACCAACAGCCAAGATTTTTTAATGAGGACATTGATTACTCATAAGCAGATTGTTGCATTTCTAAAAATAAAAAAAGGGGGGGGGGGGGGGCAGAAAACAAAACCGTTACTCTTCACACCTCTGCCAGGCCACTTCGCTATGGTGGAGGGGGAATCTGGTGTACTCAGAAAATATATAATGTGATCATCAAGAAAACGTCCTGCAGTGTAAGTCACAAGAAATCCTGTTAAGAGGGAAATGTTCTAAAGAGGCGGGTTCGGGGGCGACAGGAAGGTGATAGGGTAAGATGATGGTTACAGTCCGGAAAACTATTGTGACCACCCTGGAAATCCCCAAGGGCACACGTAAACGCCGAGAGCGTAGAAAAGCTCACGTTTTTTTTCTTTGTAAAAGCTTGACTTTACAAAATGAATTACAGTACTAAATATGATCCTACGCAGTGTACTATAAGAGCAGTGAAAAGAGCTCTTGGTAGTCTGGATGGCCAATTATACAAAGCAGCTCTATCACACAGCACTATAGTACATGTGGATGCCGTTATTGTAAAAAGGTCACAGATCTGTACTGGCAATGAAAGAGTGGCAGCATTCTTTATATTCTAAATAGATCGCTAGCTCAGGAGAGCAGCCTGCCAGCTCTTGATGTACAGCAGAGGAGTGGGTGTATATGCAGTGTTACCATGGAGGAGCTGAAATACAGCCCTGGTGAGTCATCGCAGCCTGCACCGCCGCCGTGTATGTCACATTATGCACACTGATGGAACAGATTAGGTGAAAAGTCCCTCAACTATTGCTGTCCATACACGGATTGCTATTTATTTTTGTTGTTTATTATTTCACACTACAGGCTTACCAAAAAAGAAAAAAATATATCCAATAGATTCCTCAGGTCAGCATGGAAGTACAGATCTCCCTGCTGGGCTGTTGTATTCTGACAGCCACAACACAGGATCAGTGACATCTGATTGGATGCAGCCACTGTTCAGTTGACAATTTTCATTTTTATTTTTTTTTTAAATAAAAGGATGTTGGGTGAGAAAGGCCAGCAGGGTCACCAACGCAGCAAATTTGGTCCCGTTCACTGGCAACCAGACAAATGTCACACAGATTGGGGCCAATTTAATCAGAGCAGCTTTAAATTATTATGTGTTCTGTGTCACTTCCATGAAGAGGTAAAACACTTTGGGAAATCACACTACTTAGGACATACTACTGTACATACAAATGTGACTACAGAAACTGGCAATTTGTGTATTTATGCTTTAACCACTTGGGATCCGCGCTATTGCAAAATGACGGCAATAGCGCGGACCCACATTTTCGGGACTACGTCTATTGACGTAGTCCCGGTTACGAGCGGCCTGCGCGCCCCCTGAGGGGCGCGCGCGGCGCGCTCTGTGATTGGCGAGTCCGTGAGACTCGCCTGATCACCGATCCGTGTAAGGGGTCGATCCCGACCCCTTATCACGTGATCAGCTGTCAGCCAATGACAGCTGATCATGTGATAAAACGGAGCCGGTAATCGGCTAGTATTCCTCCTCGCGCTGACAGCGCGAGGAGAAAAAAAAAAAGCCGATCGCCGGCGGCCGTGTTCGGGACATCAGTCCCGATCACGGCCAGCAATTTAAAAGGACACCTGCCCCCTGCCAGTGCCCACCTGCCACCCGCAGTGCCATCCTGAAATAAAGTAAGTGCCCCCCTGTCAGTGCCACCCAGCAGTGCCCACAGTGCCACCCAGCAGTGCCCACAGTGCCACCCACAGTGCCACCCACAGTGCCACCCAAAATCTGCCTCAGGTGCTGCACCCCAGTGCCGCCCATCAGTGCCCAGCAGTGCCGCCCATCAGTGCCCAGCAGTGCCGCCCATCAGTGCCCAGCAGTGCCACCTATCAGAGCCACCTATCAGTGCCACCTATCAGTGCCCATCAGTCCCATCTATCTGTGGTACCTATCAGTGCCCATCCGTGCCACCCATCCGTGCCACTTATCCGTGCCACCCATCCGTGCCATCTTATCTGTGCCCATCTTTGCCCATCAGTGCCGCCTTATCTGTGCCCATCGGTGCCGCCTTATCTGTGCCTATTAGTGCCGCCTTAACTATGCCTATCAGTGCCCACCAGTGCAGCCTATCAGTGCCCACCAATGCAGCCCATCAGTGCCCACCAATGCAGCCCATCAGTGCCCACCAATGCAGCCCATCAGTGCCCACCAATGCAGCCCATCAGTGCCCACCAATGCAGCCCATCAGTGCCCACCAATGCAGCCCATCAGTGCCCACCAATGCAGCCCATCAGTGCCCACCAATGCAGCCCATCAGTGCCCACCAATGCAGCCTATCAGTGCCGCCTAATCAGCGCACTTCAATGAAGGAGAAAAATGACCCGTTTGCAAAATTTTATAACAAACTATTAAAACATGATTTTTTTTTTTTTTTTTTTTGCATCTTTTTTTGTTTGTTTAGCAAAAAATAAAACTCCGAGCTGTAACTAAATACCACCAAAAGAAAGCTCTATTTGTGGGAAAAAAATGATAAAAATTTCATTTGGGTACAGTGTTGTATGACCGCGTAATTGTCACTCAAAGTGCATCAGCGCTGAAAGCTGAAAATTGGTCTGGGACTGAGGGGGGTTTAAGTGCCCAGTAAGCAAGTGGTTAAAGAGATACCAATAAATATAAAATACTTTGTACATTTTAATTTAGTACTGTAAAGGAGGGCTTGACAAATTTACTTTGAATCTAGGAGCCAGCTAAGAAAGTTAAAGTGGGATGCCCTATGAAAAAAAAAAAAAATAAAAAAAATTAAAAATTAAAAAAAGTAAGCAGCTACAAATACTGCAGCTGCTGACTTTTAATAATTGGACACTTACCTGTCCCAGGGTCCAGCAATGCGGGAAAACTAAGCCCACCCTTGCTCCCCGCTCGCGGCGCTGGCATTCTTACTGTGGGCACCCAGCTGTGGCTTCACAGCCAGACACCCACTGTGCATGCGCGAGCGGCGCCACGCGCCGTGATACTCCGCACGTTCATCTGGCACACGTGACAGGTCCCAGATTACTGTGCAGCGCCGAGGGGAAGTGATGTCACCAGCCCAGGCACTGAAGGAGGCAGACTACCCCCTAGCAACAGGCATTTAGAGGTGAGTAAAAAAAAAAATTTCCAATTATTTTTTATTTATTTTTTATGAATTTTAAGCTATTTTTTTTTTTGGTGGCAACACCACTTTAAGGGACATTTTTTTTTTTTTTTAACAAAGCTTTGTTTTCTGTATAAAGTGGCAGAATAGAATAAGAGCTAATAAGAATAAGAATAAGAGCTATAAATGACTAATACTCATCCTGCTGGTCCCATGAGGCAGGCAATTATAAGTAACTTATGGCTTTTCATTTATTTAAAAATCAGACAGCTGTCTCATTCGGTTACAATGCTACTGAATGAGACCGCTTTCTCACCAGGTCATTTCAAGGGATATCACATAATATTAAATCACAAAGATCTAGGAAATTAAATAAAAAATAAAACACACCACAGTTAATTTTAGGGTACAAAAATGCAATAAAATACCCAATTTTTGCTAAAAATAAATAAAATTATGATGTTGCACCAAGTAAATAGATACCCAACATGTAAAACCATAAATTTGCGTGCACCTGCGAAATGGCATCAGAATTCTGTATCCTATATTTTAAAAGCCGCTATAAAGCATCAGTTTAGCATCACAGAGGAAGTCCTATGCTAGAACTGTTGCTCTCATTCCAGTGTGCACAACGATATGTAAGGAGTATCGCAATTGTTTTCACGTGTAGGAACCCCAACGCGTGCATATGTGGGAGCCTCAATTTTTTATAATTTTTTTTTTACGGGGAGGGGATTTTGTGTGCTTGGGTGTAATCTTAATTTTTAGAATAAAAAATAAAATAAAAAAAATTGCATTATATTCTTTCCCGGCAACGGCAGCTTGGGAAACTCACCAGGGACCTGGAAGTGACGTCATACGCATCGCTTCTGGGTCTGGGAGAAGCTAGGGAGGAGAGCGAACATGTGTCCACTCTCCACTACCCTGCGGTGCCCAGGAGGGTGGGGGCATTTTACCTGCGTGTGTGGAAGCAATTGGGCAGCAGCGTAGCCCAGGCGCCAGGACGCAATTTCTAGTCGCCATGGCGACCTGGGATTTGTCAAGCCGTGCTGTAAAGACTATCGGCTCAATTCACCAAGCTGTAACACTCATTCTCTTTAAGCAATGAGAGGTAAAAATAGTAATCACCGTGGCACATAACAAATGCATTATAGCATAAAAGTATCTGGACGCAGTACTAGCAAAGCTAATATTAAAGTAGAAGTAAAACATAGCTTGGACACTTGTGCCTACAGGTAAGCTTATAATAAAAATGACCTGTAGGTACAAGGAATGACAACTTTTAAAATGTGCACGGTTTAGGATATATTCACTGTTTCTGCAGCCTGTAATGTCACCGGTGCACTGTAGAGATGGCATATTCATGTGGGCGCTTCAGAGCTCTGTGCCTGTCTTGACTCTCGTGTGCATGCGTGGGAGTGACATCATCATGGCTCAGCCAAATGGCTGGAGCCTGTAAAACCCAGAAGGAAGACTGGGTGAAGATGGCAGCCCTGTCAGCAGTGACAGCGCACAGCTGGAGGGCTTCATTATAAAGCAAGTCTTTCATTATGTGCTAGTAGCTTTGCCTACCAGCACTTTATGATATTAATTTTTAATACAAGAATTTACTACAGCTTTACTACATACTTACGTGGAAGCCTATTCTGTCCCCCGGCGCCTCTGCACTGAAAACCAAGCCATCGAACATTGCTGATGGCTCAGTTCTCACAGCTTCCCAAGCAGAGAGTTGCTGACTATCAGCCAGCAGCTCTCTGCTCTATCCTCAGTCACTGGAGCGCTGAGCTGTGGAGGGGCGGGGAGCGGCCATCTCAGGCTCTCAGCAGCTTGCTGAGAGGCTGAGACGGTTGTCAGTCCAGGACCTGGTGGATCCAGACTTCCATTGTCTGGATGACGCAGTAGCTGGACTGATTTCTGCGAAAACGAGTCACAGGAGTGCAAAACAATTTGCACTCCTGTGACCCATATGAGAAGCCCATTTAAACGAGCCTTAGCTGGACTTCTCCTTTAAAAAGGGGTTGTAAACCTCAGACATGAAATGTGAACAAAGCATATCCCTCTATAGTGTGCACTTTTCTCAGTTAAGAGCACAAAGACATTTCTGTCTGATGCTTTAGTCTTCTGTTATCAGCCTGAATCACTTCTGACAAGTTTTCCTGACATCAAGAAAAAAGTAGGTAACAGGGGAGGGACTTCCAGCTGATTGGCAGCCTCAGCTGCATGAAGGGGGGTGTGTCCCTTCCCTCCAATCAGCTCTCAGAGCATTCCTCACTGAGTCTTGTAGAGCGTAACTTCCTCTCTCTGCCCCCTTATTCCAACAGCTCAAGGAAGATTTATAAATTCTGGACATTGAATGCCTGCAGAGAAGAGAGGGCTGCAGATACAGGTACAGCTTATGTAGGAGGATTTGTTTTATCTCAGTGCCATGTAAGGGTTTACAACCACTTTAACCACTTTCAGACCGGACCAATTTGCTGGTCAAAGACCAGACCACTTTTTGCGATTCGGCACTGCGTCGCTTTAACTGACAATTGCGCGGTCGTGCGACGTGGCTCCCAAACAAAATTGACGTCCTTTTTTTCCCACAAATAGAGCTTTCTTTTGGTGGTATTTGATCACCCCTGCGGTTTTTATTTTTTGCGCTATAAACAAAAATAGAGCGACAATTTTGAAAAAAAACGCATTATTTTTTACTTTTTGTTATAATAAATATCCCCCAAAAATATATAAAAAAACATTTTTTTCCCTCAATTTAGGCCGATACGTATTCTTCTACATATTTTTGGTAAAAAAAAAAATCGCAATAAGCGATTATTGATTGGTTTGCGCAAAAGTTATAGCGTTTACAAAATAGGGATAGTTTTATAGCATTTTTATTAATAATTTTTTATTATTTTTTTTTTTACTAGTAATGGCGGCGATCTGCGATTTTTATTGTGACTGCGACATTGTCGGGGACCCATCGGACATTTTTGACACATTTTTGGGACCATTGTCATTTATACAGTAATCACTGCCATATAAATGCAGTGATTCCTGTGTAAATGACACTGGCAGTGAAAGGGTTAACCAGTGGGTGGCAGTGTAGGGGTTAAGTGTTCCTAGGGGTGTGTTACTAACTGTGGGGGGGTTGGGCTTTCATTTAGTGTACACTGATCTCTGCTCCAATCACATGGAGCAGAGATCAGCGTCACTAGTTGCTAGGCAGAATGGAAAAATGTTGTTTATACAGCATTTCCTCCATTCGGCCGCTCCGTGAGACGATCGCGGGGATGCCCGCGGCGATCGAGTCCGCGGGTCCCGCGACCGGACTCACGGGGGTCCCGACCAGCGCGGGAGCGCGCCGCCGCGCTCCCGATGGCACGGCGGCAACGAATATTGGACGTACATGTACGCCAATATGCCTGCCCGTGCCATGCTGTCGACGTACATCATCGTGCGCTGGTCGGGAAGTGGTTAATGTAGCAAACATGATTTTTATTTTATTTTAAAACACAGCACTGAGATAGATAGATAGATAGAATAGAAATATATATTATATTATATTATATTATATTATATTATATATATATATATATATATATATATATATATATATATATATATAGCGCCATCTATTATACACACATACACAGTGCCTTTGCGAAAGTATTCGGCCCCCTCGAACTTTTCAACCTTTTGCCACATTTCAGGCTTCAAACAAAGATATAAAATTTTTATTTTTTGTGAAGAATCACCAACAAGTGGGACACAATTGTGAAGTGGAACGAAATTATTGGATTTTTGAAACTTTTTTAACTAATAAAAAAAATGAAAAGTGGGGCGTGCAAAATTATTCGGCCCCCTTGCGTTAATACTTTGTAGAGCCACCTTTTCCTGCGATTACAGCTGCAAGTCGCTTGGGGTATGTCTATCAGTTTTGCACATCGAGAGACTGAAATTCTTGCCCATTCTTCCTTGCAAAACAGCTCGAGCTCAGTGAGGTTGGATGGAGAGCGTTTGTGAACAGCAGTTTTCAGCTCTTTCCACAGATTCTCGATTGGATTCAGGTCTGGACTTTGACTTGGCCATTCTAACCCCTGGATACGTTTATTTGTGAACCATTCCTTTGTAGATTTTGCTGTATGTTTGGGATCATTGTCTTGTTGGAAGATAAATCTCCGTCCCAGTTTCAGGTCTTTTGCAGACTCCAACAGGTTTTCATGCAGAATGGTCCTGTATTTGGCTGCATCCATCTTCCCCTCAATTTTAACCATCTTCCCTGTCCCTGCTGAAGAAAAGCAGGCCCAAACCATGATGCTGCCACCACCATGTTTGACAGTGGGGATGGTGTGTTGAGGGTGATGAGCTGTGTTGCTTTTACGCCAAACATATCGTTTTGCATTGTGGGCAAAAAGTTCGATTTTGGTTTCATCTGACCAGAGCCCCTTCTTCCACATGTTTGGTGTGTCTCCCAGGTGGCTTGTGGCAAACTTTAGACAAGACTTTTTATGGATATCTTTGAGAAATGGCTTTCTTCTTGCCACTCTTCCATAAAGGCCAGATTTGTGCAGTGTACAACTGATTGTTGTCCTATGGACAGACTCTCCCACCTCAGCTGTAGTTCTCTGCAGTTCATTGAGTGATCATGGGCCTCTTGGCTGCATCTCTGATCAGTCTTCTCCTTGTCTGAGCTGAAAGTTTAGAGGGACGGCCAGGTCTTGGTAGATTTGCAGTGGTCTGATACTCCTTCCATTTCAAAATGATCACTTGCACAGTGCTCCTTGGGATGTTTAAAGCTTGGGAAATCTTTTTGTATCCAAATCCGGCTTTAAACTTCTCCACAACAGTATTACGGACCTGCCTGGTGTGTTCCTTGGTCTTCATGATGCTCTCTGCACTTTCAACAGAACCCTGAGACTATCACAGAGCAGGTGCATTTATACAGAGACTTGATTACACACAGGTGGATTCTATTTATCACCATCAGTCATTTAGGACAACATTGGATAATCAGAGATCCTCGCTGAACTTCTGGAGTGAGTTTGCTGCACTGAAAGTAAAGGGGCCGAATAATTTTGCACGCACCACTTTTCAGTTTTTTATTTGCTAAAAAAGTTTAAAATATCCAATAGATTTCGTTCCACTTCGCAATTGTGTCCCACTTGTTGGTGATTCTTCACAAAAAAATAAAATTTTATATCTATGTTTGAAGCCTGAAATGTGGCAAAAGGTTGAAAAGTTCAAGGGGGCCGAATACTTTCGCAAGGCACTATTATATATATACATTTTTTTTTTGCGGTTTTAACCCTCTCGGCCGCTAGCGGAGGTAAAAGCGCCCTAACAGCCAAAATGCGTTGCAAATCCGACGGTAGAACGCCGCTAAAAATAGCGTTGTTTTACCGCCGATGCTTTGGGCGGCTTGGTGTGACAGGCCTCTATGCAATGAATTTTCTCTGCTCTTCTGAAGCTACAGCCATCAAAAGAAAGGAAGATAAAAACTGGGCCCTCTGCCAAGAATCAAAAAAACATTCTTTATCAGTTCAACTTAAAGCGGGAGTAAACCCGCAGATGTTTTTTTTTTTTCTTTCTAGCTGCAAAGGAAAAAGGCATAATGAGCTAGTATGCACCGCATACTAGCTCATTATGAAATACTTACCTTAGAACGAGGCCCCAACATCTGGTCCGATCCACGCAGAGGGAGCCGACATGCTCCCTCTGAGTTTCTTCCGGGTATCGCGGCTCTGGCGCTGTGAGTGGCCGGAGCGGCGACATCGTCACTCCCGCGCATGCGCGTGGGAGATTTCATACCGACCGGGTCCAGCCACTGCCGGGCTTTCAGCCGAGAATCCCCTTGTGTGCATGCGCCGCTGCAGTCAGCGGCGCATACCGAGGGGAATATCTCCTAAACCATACAGGTTTAGGAGATTTTTTTTTACCTACAGGTAAGCCTTATTATAGGCTTACCTGTAGGTAAAAGTTAAAAAAATGAGTATACAACCACTTTAAGTATAAATATTATAACAATTTGTCAATGGAATAGACTTTGTGTGTAAGTGAAAAAAGTTTAACCACTTAAACACTACACTAAAAACGGTTTGGGATAAAATGTGAAAGATTTTACATCGCGAAAATTGTGATCTTTTTATTCTAAACAAAAAATAAATAAAAATCGTGATTCTCATTTTTCCCAGATCGTGCAGCTCTTTCTGTTCATTCACAAACAAGCATAATAAACACAGTTTACTATGTTTCAGTTATGAATGGACACATTGTGTTCATTTAGAAAAGGCTGCTGTGGGGGGTGAGGGGGGGGGGGCATTTTCAAAAAGGGGCTTTATGGTGGAACTAAAAAAAGGGATCTATACTCACGTTTCCTCTAACAGTCCCTGGGTGGTGCCGGCTTTCATCCATCTTCATTGGTCAGCGTATGATGATGTCACACTTAGGCATGTGCAGGAGCTAGTCATCCCAACACAGAGGAATCGGGCCAGCGCAATAAGCTGAGCTGTGCATAAGCATCTCAGTTTACATGCCATGGAATGTTGAGAGCAGGGAGGTAGGTGCATTTGATTGCAGAAGATACAGTTCATGTCTCTTCTGCAAAAAAATAGCCTGCCTGCTCACAGTGAATAACAGGAACTTAAGTTCCACTTTAGGCTCTAGTCATGGGACTTTGCCAATGCTCAGATAATGTCATTAGCCTGCTGCAGGCAGAAGAAGGATTTCCACAGTCTCCTCTCCCCTCCTAATTAGAGTGCAACATTGTAACTTTGTAGTAGGTCACATAGTGAGAGGCTAAAGCAGGGCTCATCTGTGTTAGATTTTCGTAAACACAGCCAAGCACTGCACAGGCACCAATATTAACACAACTGGTATCTTTGAGCCAACAGCCTAGTCCAGGAAGTGTATGCTGACCCTACATGATGAATGAACAAAGATGGTGCTGTCCTTCTGGAGAGAAATCAGATGAAAGTGGTTGTAAAGGCTAAAAGGTTTTTTTTTTTTTTTACCTTATAGCATTCCCTAAATTAAAAGGGGGGGGGGGGTAAAAAAAAAAAAAGAAAAACAAACACACTTACAATAGCAGTGTCCCCCAGCCTCCCTCCCCAACACCTGATTCCTGTATCAATCCAGCACTGTGCTCAGCTTCAGGCCTTCTCTCTTTCTGTGTGCTCACAAGCTTGATTAAGAGCTTTCAGTCCAATCCTGTGAGGGAGGAGGAGGTGGGGCCAAGTTGTGCTTCGCGTGTCTATGGATGCACAAAGCTCAGTGTGGGTGTGAGCCTGCATGTGTGCTCCCATAGCAAGCAGCTTGCTAGGGATGCACACAAAAGAAGAGGGGCCAAGAGTGCCAGCAGGGTCTCCAGAAGGAGAGGTTCAGGGGCCGCTCTGTGCAAAAATCAATGCACAGAGCAGGCAAGTACAAGATTTGTTATATTAGAAAAACAAAAACAACCTTTACAATAACAGGAGCCATATGATCTTGGTGAGAGGCAATATTAGAAGTTCTTGCACTTGGCATGCATGAACGTTTTAGGAAAAAAAAAAAAAACCCCAGATGACAAGTCAATGGTAAGAGAAATGAAAGACAAATGTGAATGCAGCTGTCATACGAGTTCATCATTTTGAGAGCAATCTGGATGGAAATGACAAATACACACCAATACTAATAATCTTGAATCTAATGCTCTACGCCCAACAGTGAAAGAACAGGTGAACAGGAAGATGGATGAATCAGTTCATGATTAAGAGACACTTGTCGTGTTTATCCTTGCTGTGAAGTTCTGCTGTTACAAATAGGTGGCAGATGTTGGTGGCCACTCCACTTTACACTTATGGAGCTCTATGCAGCACAGCACGAAGTCTAGGTTCACATCCATGCAGCTGTGCTTAAAGCGTTTTTCAGGCACTTTTGCAGTGCGTTTTTAAGCCCCATTTTTTTTATGCGTTTTTTCCTTCATTTTAATGCATTTTGCGTTTAAGTTTTCTTTTTTCCCTCTTTAAACACACTGTATATAGCTGGTTGCTAAGCAGGGGGCCGGAAAGCCGGCTGCTGCATCCTTAACAACCAATGAGTCATCAGCTGTCAGTGGGGTTCTCTGCCGAATGTAAACAAATAAAAGGCGTGGGGCCCCCCACAAAATCCATACCAAACCCTTATCCAAGCATGCAGCCCGGCAGGTCAGGAAAGGGAGGGGACGAGCGAGAGGGGGGCAAGGGCTGGGACTTGACATCATAAGGGGTGAGGCCACCATGTGACATCACCCGGTGACCACATTCCATGCCTATATAAGTGATCGTGCAGCGCTCACACGGCATTACAGCAGGAGAGAGCATCGTGTCCACATCGGAAGAAGAGAAGAGGGAAGAAGGACCCAGAAGACCGGGCCACCGCTAGCAAAAGAGCTGAAAAAAAGATAGCGGAGGATCCGGCAGAAGAACCAGAGAGCACGAAGGAGTCGGAAGACCACCCCCGAAGATGGAAGAAGACCCCCGGAGCTGCCTAATAAATTACTTTGAAAACCTATGTTTTTTTATTGACACTTTTTTCCCCAGGTGAATAGGTAGGGGTACGATGTACCCCATACTCATTCACATAGGCTGGGGGGACCCCTTATTAAAGGGGGCTCCCGGATTCCGATAAGCCCCCCGCAGACCCCGACAACCAACGGCCAGAGGCCCTTGTCCTCATCAACATAGGGACAAGGTGCTTTGGCGTAGGGGGGCAACAGGGTGTCCTCCTTCCCCAAAGCACCCCCCCCCCCATGTTGAGGGCATGCGGCCTGGTATGGCTCAGGAGGGGGGTGCTCACTCGTCCCCACCCCCTTTCCTGACCAGCTGGGCTGCGTGCTCAGATAGGAGTCTGGTATGGATTATTGGGGGACCCCACGCAGTTTTTTCGCTGGAGGGGAAGCCATGCTGGCTCTATTAGAGAGGCGACATTGTCGCTTCTCTCTCACGCTGGCTGCAATAGACAAAACACACCACACAAACCCAATTAGCGTATATTGATTGGTTTGCGCAAAAGTTATCGCATCTACAAACTATGGGATATATTTAGGGACAAATTGAACAAACTTTTTGGGGACCAGCGATCAGTGCTTAAAAAAAATAAAATAATAATAAATAATAATAAAAAAGCACCGTGACAGTATAAATGACACTGGCAGGGAAGGGGTTAACATCAGGGGCAATCAAAGTGTTAAATGTGTTCCCTGGGAGTGCTTTCTGTGTGGGGTATGCTGAAGCTAGACAAAAAGAGATAGGTGTTCCTGATTACAGGAATCACAGATCTCTGTCTGCCATAACGACAGTCTGCCTTGTTTACACAGGCAGACCACCGTTCTGTCATTCCCAAAAAACGATCACGGGTGGCCGGGGGGGTGGTTCATCGCGGGCGCCGACTCTGCTGTGTCCAATCATACCAAAAGCAGGTTGCCGGCGTGCGACTGCTCCAGACTAGAGAGTACGGACAACAGGTACGTTGTTTCGTGCAACTGGGCAGCCCTGCCACAATACATGTGCGATGGGCAGTCCAGAACTGGTTAAAGCGGGGTTCCACCCTAAAGTGGAACTTCCACCGATCGGAACCCTCCCCTCCTCCAAAGTCACAATTGGAACCTTACAGGGGGGAGGGGGGGTGGAGATACCTGTCAAAGACAGGCATTTACACCCACTTTCGGGCATAGACTCCCGTGGGAGTCTATGTCATTTCCTGCCCTGCCGCGCTGTCTGCTGGGACACACACGGGTCCCAGTGACAGCGCGGAGAATTCCTATTGCGCTGCGCGACTCGCGCATGCGCAGTAGGGAACCGGGAAGTGAAGCCGAATCGCTTCACTTCCTGATTCACTCACCTAGAATGGTGACTGCAGCAGCCGAGAGCCAAGCGATTGATCGGCCTCGGCATCGCTGGAACCCGGGACAGGTGAGTGTCCATTTATTAAAAGTTAGCAGCTGTAGTATTTATAGCTGCTGGCTTTTAATATATATATTTATATTTATTTTTATTTATTTTTTTAGGTGGAATCCCTCTTTAATGCAGGGAAAAGGATAAAACGCGTGTAGACTTTAGGAACCACTGAGTGTAAAATACTGGCAGTAAAGGCTGAATGCAGGCACCTGAAAGGAAGGGTCCAAATCCAGCATTTTCCCCTCCCCTACCCACGCCTCAGTACAGATTACTGAATCGGTCCAACGAAGTTCTGGATTCAATCTCCCATAAAACTGACATAAGAGAGACACAGAGGGCTTGCCAATGCTGACGCTCTTCATGCTGGTTTCAATTGTTTCTGACCCAATGATCTAGAACACGTATGTAGATCATGAAAGTGAAAGAACAGTCATTATCTGCTTGTCACAGGACAGCAACTCAAATGCACTGAAGTGGATAAACCCGACACCTTAAAACCAGCATTACCATCTCCATGTTTCTTTCTATAGGGCCGACATACAAACTATGCGGCTGTTGATCTCATGCTGTCATTTATTTCAGCATCTCAGGCTCCTGAGTGTTTTTCATTCCTGATGGGCGAGTCATATTGGAGGAAAAGCACTAGTATTTTTAGGAACTACAAATTAACCACTTCAGCCCAAGAAGGTTTTACCCCCTTAATGATAAGGCCATTTTTTGCGAGACGGCACTTTAGCTGACAATTGCGCAAATGTGCGACGCTGTACCCAAACAAAAACTGATGTCTTTTCCCCACAAATAGAGCTTTCTTTTGGTGGTATTTGATGACCTCTGCAGTTTTTTTATTTTTTTTTTTTTTTTTTTGTGCAAAAAATAAAAGACCGAACACACACACACACTAAGGCAGCACGACTTGCAGCGCGACTGCCTCAGGCGACCGAGATCCGACTTTAGCGGCGGCTTACAAAATGACTTCTGCATAGAAGTCAATGCAAGTCGCCTCAAAAGTCGTACAGGAATCTTTTTCTGAGTCGCTCCGATTAGAACGGTTCCATTGCACAGAATGGGACGCGACTTGTCAGGCGGCTAAGTCGCCTGACGAGTCGCCCCTGTGTGAACCGGCTCTAAGAGTATATTGATTGGTTTGCACAAAGGTTAAAAAAGAGTCTACAAAATAGTGGATAGATTTAGGGACTTTTTATTTTTTTATGTTTTTACTACTAATAGCGGTGATCTGCAATTTTTAGCGGGACTGTGACATTGCGGCAGACAAATCTGACCCCAAGTGACTTTATTACATTGATCAGTGCTATAAAAATGCACTAATAAAATGTATAAACCACACTGGCAGGGAAGGGGGTCAACTGTATTCCCTGGGTGTGTTCTGTGTGGGGGCTGAGCTGCCTGGGACAACAAAGATCGCTGTTCCTGATTACTAGGAACAGCAGATCTCAGGAGTTGTCCCCCGACAGAACGGGCATCTGGCTTGTTTGTTTACACAGGCAGATCCCTGTTCTGCCTCTCCCCACCATGATTGCGGGATATATACTGTGGCTGGTCGGCAAGTGGTTAAAACATATTTTTCCACTGACCTTCAAAGAGGAGTTCCCGTAAAAAAAAAAAAAAAAAATTAAATAAAAATTATTAATTACAAATACTGCAGCTGCTGACTTTTAATAATCGGACACTTACCTGTCCCAGGGTCCAGTGATGCGGGGGGGGGGCAACGAAATCCCGCTAGTCTTCCCCCCCCCCCCCCCCCCCCCCTCAGCAGCGCTGGCATTTCAACTGTGAAGCCACAGCCAGGCACCCACTGCGCATGTGTGAACGGCGCTGCACGCCGTGATTGGCCGTGCTGTCATCTGGGACCTGTCATGTGTCCCAGATGACTGAGAGGAGGGAGGGGGGCAGAGCTGAGCCCTTCCTGCACCGAGGAGAAGTGATGTCACCAGCCCAAGCACTGAAGGAGGCAGACTACGAGGGACCCCCTAGCAACAGGCATTTAGAGGCAAGTTAAAAAAAAAAAAAAAAAAAAAAAAAAAAAAAAATCTTTTTTTTTTTTTATGAATTTTAATAATTTTTCTTATTTTTTGTGTGGAACACCACTTTAAGGCTTGATGTACACGGGACATTTTGAAATCTCTCTTGAACTTGACAGACAGTAACCGATGTTTAAAAAGTCAGTTTTGCGGGGTTTAGCCGCGTTTGCAAGTTTTTCTTTCTGTTTTTTTGTTTTGTTTTTTTTAAAAGGTCAAAATTGTATCTCCATTATAAACACCGGTTAACAGCAACAAAATCTGTGATGACTAATTAACCTTCTTGTTAAATGTATTCTCCCGTTCATTATACTTCAGACCTCTTAATGTCCAGCAATATACCACTGGATGTACCTACTTCTGTTACCTCAATGTCTCATATACCTCATTATTTGATGTTCAATTTGGACGTATGCCTTGTCCAAAAATAAATCAATCTTATTTTTTTCACTGAAATAAATAAAATAAAAAACACCTGTAAAACGAAACACAGATAAAACGAGAGTTTCCACGTTTACAAGCTGTTACAGGCGTTTCAAATGCCTCTGAACATCTGTCTTGAACGCATTTTTTTTGATTTCCAAAAAATGCTTCCAAACTCAACTGCCTAGAAACTACTATAAACGACCCTGTATACATGTACTAATAAGATAACAGGAGAGTTCAGGGGCAGCTGGAAAAAAAAAAAAAAAAAAAAAAAAAAAACCCAACTACTCCTAAACGTCCATTTACCATCAGCAGTGTGCATGAGGCCTAAAGGCCCGTCTGTACACACGATACGAAAATTCATATGAGGAGCTGTCTGCCAGTTTTAGGATCGTTAGTATGATGATCCGACAGCCGATTTCACTTTTCCATCAGTCAAAAGCTGGATGAGCAGACTAGTAAATTTTTGAACAACAACAGATAAACGTCCGATTTTCGGATTAGTCAGTACAGAAATCGTCACACAAAAGTCGAAAGTACAACCACGCACGATCAGAATCAAGGACCGACCCAGAAGAGTTGTCTTGTAGTCTACCATTCATAATCTAGAATTAACATTCATGATGCGGCAATTGATGAAATGTCGAAACAAAGCGCACATTCTCATCTTCTTTAATGGGATAATAAATAAAAGGCATTTGTTTTGTAGTAATATAAATATTAATATTATGGTGGTTGTTTGATTTTTTTTTTTGGGGGGGGGGGAGTTACCACAACACCATTATCCCGTAGTTTTCAAGATCAAAAATACAACTATGTTGGTGTCCCTTGTTAATTTTCCATTGTGTTGTTTTTAACCGCTAGCCGACCAGCCGCCACAGTTAAACTGCAACTGCGCATATCGCTGTAGCTGTACGTCACTCCTTTAAGACGTCACAGCAGGCACGTGCCCGCCACATGTCCCCAGAGCCAATATGCGTGCCTGGTGGGGGCAAGAACATCAGAGAGAGAACCGAGTGTAAACACACAAATATATATATATAATCAGCCTAAACTGATGAAGTTTTTTTTTTGGGATATTTACTTTAGCAAAAAGAAGTACAAAAAAAGTATTTTTTTGTGTTTATAACGCAAAAAATAAAAAAACGCAGAGGTAGTCAAATACTACCAAAAGAAAGCCATGTATATGGGTAAAACGTCGCACGACTGCACAACTGTTAATTAAAGTGACGCAGTCCACTATTGCGAAAAGTGGCCTGGTCAAGAAGGGGGCAAATCCTTCCGGGGCTGAAGTGGTTACTGTACCCGTCTACTCCCAAACTGTCATTTGAAGATCACGAACGATCTGAAAATCGTGAATCAACATTCAAACTTCTACTAAACATTAAAATTAGCAGGAGCGCAAAAGGTGGCGCTCCTGTAGTACATACTACATTCCTGTTTATCGAATGACAATTTGTGGATAGTTAGCATGGTAGACAAAAATCAGACGTTCGGTCGTACGACAATCGAACCGTATGTACAAAGCTTAAGTGTGCGTGTCAGCTAGGTGGTGTTAAATATATTTAACAAATAGTACTAGTACCACAGGAGTGGAACTTGATGACAACATACTCATAACGCAACCGGTTAGGGATGTGGTTGGTTTAAAAACAGATGGCTAATAGGTGATAGCGAGGACTAAAATAATACACAGTACATTTGTTTCTGAAATACACTAAGGTGTCCTTTTATGAAGCAGTGAAATCTATTCACTGCTTCATTCTCCGGCATTCACATAGGAGATCTTTCTCCTCTGTGTGCCACTTTATGAAGAGGAGTAGATCGCTTCACCCTTGGAGGAGTGAAGCGATCTACAAACGCTTCTAACACTGGAGAACGGCCCCTAATACTGGAATCTCGTGAGACTTTACAAGATTACAGTACTAGAAATTCACGGATACACAGAGATGTCAATTTATTAAACCGGAGGTCCACCCTAAAGTGGACCTTCCGCTCATCGGAACCCTCCCCCCCCTCCGGTGCCACAATCGGCACCTTTAGGGGGGGGGGGGTGCAGTTACCTGGATAATCCAGGTAACTGCACCCACTTCCGGGACAGCTCTCTGCGGAAAGGGGCGTAACTTACGCCCCTTTCCGCAAGTGCCCGCCCCTTCCCGCAAGTGCCCTGCTGCCTGCTGGGAAACACACAGCTCCCAGAGGCAGCGGGGAGAGTCCTTATTGCGCAGCGCGGCTCGCGCATGCGCAGTAGGGAACCGGGAAATGAAGCCGAAAGGCTCCATTTCCTGATTCCCATACCCAAGATGGCGGCGGCAGGACCCGACAGACGACCTAGCGATCGGCTTCGAGTGCCGACATCGCGGGCGCGCTGGACAGGTAAGTGTCACTATTTTAAAAGTCAGCAGCTGCAGTATTTGTAGCTGCTGGCTTTAAAAAAACAAAAACAAAAAAAAAAAAAAAAAAACGCGGAGTCCCGGTGGACTCCCGCTTTAAGCAGTGATAAATTATCACAGCTCAATACACTGACACACGGTGTAATTAATGTTAGTGAAATAAAGAGTCCCCCTACATAATATATACATGTACAGTGGTGTGAAAAAGTGTTTGCCCCCTTCCTCATTTCCTGTTCCTTTGCATGTTTGTCACACTTAAGTGTTTCGGAACATCAAACCAATTTAAACAATAGTCAAGGACAACACAAGTAAACACAAAATGCAATTTGTAAATGAAGGTGTTTATTATTAAAAGGTGAAAAAAAATCCAAACCATCATGGCCCCGTGTGAAAAAGTGATTGCCCCCCTTGTTAAAACATACTATAACTGTGGTTGTCCACACCTGAGTTCAATTTCTCTAGCCACACCCAGGCCTGATTATTGCCACACCTGTTCACAATCAAGGCATCACTTAAATAGGAGCTGCTTGACACAGTAAGGTCCACCAGAAGATCCTTAAAAGCTACACATCATGCCGAGACCCAAAGAAATTCAGGAACAATTGAGAAAGAAAGTAATTGAGATCTATCAGTCTGGAAAGGGTTATAAAGCCATTTCCAAAGCTTTGGGAATCCAGCAAACCACAGTGAGAGCCATTATCCACAAATGGCGAAGACATGGAACAGTGGTGAACCTTCCCAGGAGTGGCCGGCCACCCAAAATTACCCCAAGAGCGCAGCGACGACGCATCCAAGAGGTCACAAAAGACCCCACAACAACGTCCAAGAACTGCAGGCCTCACTTGCCTCAGTTAAGGTCAGCGTTCATGCCTCCACCATCAGGAAAAGACTGGGCAAAATTGGCCTGCATGGCAGAGTTCCAAGGAGAAAACCACTGCTGAGCAAAAAGAACATCAAAGCTCGTCTCAATTTCTCCACAACACATGTTGATGATCTCCAAGACTTTTGGGACAACATTCTGTGGACCGATGAGACAAAAGTGGAACTCTTTGGAAGGTGTGTGTCCAAGTATGTCTGGCGTAGAAGGAACACTGCATTTCATAAAAAGAACATTATACCAACAGTAAAATATGGTGGTGGTAGTGTGATGGTCTGGGGCTGTTTTGCTGCTTCAGGACCTGGAAGACTTGCCGTGATAAAAGGAACTATGAATTCTGCTGTCTACCAAGAGATCCTGAAGGAGAATGTCCGACCATCTGTTCGTGTACTCAAGCTGAAACGAACTTGGGTTCTGCAGCAGGACAATGATCCTAAACACACCAGCAAGTCCACCACCGAATGGCTGAAGAAAAACAAAATGAAGACTTTGGAGTGGCCTAGCCAAAGTCCTGACCTGAATCCTATTGAGATGTTGTGGTATGACCTTAAAAAGGCCGTTCATGCTCGAAAACCCTCTAATGTAACTGAATTAGGACAATTCTGCAAAGATGAGTGGGCCAAAATTCCTCCAGGACGCTGTAAAAGCCTCATTGCACGTTATCGCAAACGCTTGGTTGCAGTTGTTGCTGCTAAGGGTGGCCCAACCAGTTATTAGGTTTAGGGGGCAATCACTTTTTCACACAGGGCCATGATGGTTTGGATTTTTTTTCACCTTTAATAATAAACACCTTCATTTACAAATTGCATTTTGTGTTTACTTGTGTTGTCCTTGACTATTGTTTAAATTGGTTTGATGTTCCGAAACACTTAAGTGTGACAAACATGCAAAGGAACAGGAAATGAGGAATGGGGGCAAACACTTTTTCACACCACTGTATATACACACACACACACACACACACACACACACATAAATATGACAGGGGGACATGGTTACAGTGTTGGGGGGTCTGAACGAGGCATAAGGAAGTTAATCATCTTCCTCTTTCCTCCTCAGATCCCCCCCAGATTCTCTCTTCACTCCCCGGTTCTCCACCTCTGAGCTGGTGAATCGGGGAGTGTGAATTCTGACACGGATCACCAGTGAAGCGCTGAGATCGCAGCTTCATAAAGTGACCGTTACTGTGTCATTCAATGAGGATTCTCAGTGTGCGGAGATAATCGGCGGGAGAACAAGTTCAAACACTTCTCCCCTGATTATCTCTGGTTTATAAACTGTTTATGGGCTGTGATCAGCGGCGATCCTCTGGATCTCCACTGATCACTGCTTCATAAACGGACACCTATATTAACAAAAGTATTGGGACACCTGCCTTTACACGCACATGAACTTTAATGGTATCCCAGTCTTAGTCCGTAGGTTGGCTCACCCTTTGCAGCTATACCAGCTTCAACTCTTCCAGGAAGGCTGTCCACAAGGTTTAGGAGTGTCTCTATGGGAATGTTTGACCATTATTCAAGAAGCACATTTGTGAGGTCAGGCACTGATGTTGAAGAAGGCCTGGCTCGTTGTCTCCGCTCAAATTCATCCCAAAGGCGTTTTATAAGGTTGAGGTCAGGACTCTACAGGCCAGTTAAGTTTCTCCACCCCAAACTCGCTCATCCATGTCTTTATGGACCTTGGTTGTGCACTGATGCGCAGTCATGTTGGAACATGAAGGGGCCATCCCCAAACTTTTCCCACAAAGTTGGGAGCATGAAATTGTACAAAATGTCTTGGTATGCGGACACACCTTAAGCATTCCCTTCACTGGAACCAAGCCCAACCCCTGAAATACAACCTCACACCATAATCCCCCCTCCACCAAATGATTGGGACCAGTGCACAAAGCAAGGGCCATAAAGACATGGATGGGAGAGTTTCGGGTATAAGAACTTAACTGGCATGCACAGAGTTCTGCAGACAGTGAGCCAGGCCTTCTCATCCAATATCAGTGTCTGACCTCACACATGCACTTCTGGAAGAATGGTGAAAAATTCCCATAGACACACTCCTAAACCTTATGGGCAGTCTTCCCAGAAGAGTTGAAGCTGTGTATAGCTGCAAAGGGTGGGCCAACTCAATATTGAACCCAACGGGCTAAGACTGGGATACCATTAAAAGCGGAGTTCCACCCAAAATGGAACTTCCACTTTAAAGCACTCCTTGCCCCCTTACATGCCACATTTGGCATGTAATTTGTATTTTTTTTGGGGGGGGGGGGGGGGCATGGGTACATGGTTTTGACAGGTACTTCCTGTCCCGCTTCCTCCTCCTGTCGCTTGGCAGCCTAGTCGATGACTCCTCTCCCCCTAGGTGGCCGCTCCCTCTCTGCAATCTTCTGGAACACATCACAGGCCCCCAGAAGATTGCCTGGCCAGTAGGAGAGCGCAGCGCAACTGGCACATGTGCAGTGCGCACCTGGCTGTGAAGCCAACAGCTTTACAGCCGAGTGCCCACACTTGCAATGGCGGAGGAAAGGGAGAGGAGCGAGGCTTTGGGTGGTCGCATCACTGGATCGTGGGACAGGTGGAGTGGCCGTTTATTAAAAGTCAGCAGCTACACTTTTTGTAGCTGCTGACTTTTAATAAATTGAAAAAATGAGTGGAACTCCGCTTTAAATTTCATGCGCATGTAAAAGCAGGTGTCCCAATACTTTTGGTAATATAGCGTATACAACTCCAACATATTGTACAGGACTTTATGAATATACTGAAAAAATGCCACTGCTGACCTCCCTCTGAAAATGCCATTTGCCTGTCTGACTTCAATATCGGCCGAAAATGCCCTTTTCGGCAATTTGCCGAAAGAGAAAAACGGCCGATAATGGAGCCCCTGGTGCGCCCATCATGAAAAGCTATATCTATATAGTGCGGGAGAGCCGTCTCCGCCGCCTGTTTGATCACAGCGCGGGAACATCACAGCTTTCAGTTCAATAGCTGTGTGTTCCCGGCCGCGCGCCGTCACGTACAGCCCCTCCCCCTTGTCAGGGCACTTTGATAGACAGATCACCCGTAGGATTGGACGGATGATCTGTCCATCAAAGTGCCCTGACAAGGGGGAGGGGCTGTACGTGACGGCGCGCGGCCGGGAACACACAGCTATTGAACTGCAAGCTGTGATGTTCCCCTGCTGTGATCAATCAGGCGACGGAGGCGACTCTCCTCTTCTCTTCACAGGTTAGCTGCTATTAGAGGGGACACACTGGCTGGCTGCTGTGAGGGGACACACTGGCTGGCTGCTGTGAGGGGACACACTGGCTGGCTGCTGTGAGGGGACACACTGGCTGGCTGCTGTGAGGGGACACACTGGCTGGCTGCTGTGAGGGGACACACTGGCTGGCTGCTGTGAGGGGACACACTGGCTGGCTGCTGTGAGGGGACACACTGGCTGGCTGCTGTGAGGGGACACACTGGCTGGCTGCTGTGAGGGGACACACTGGCTGGCTGCTGTGAGGGGACACACTGGCTGGCTGCTGTGAGGGGACACACTGGCTGGCTGCTGTGAGGGGACACACTGGCTGGCTGCTGTGAGGGGACACACGTCCCCAGTCTCTGACCATCTCCTGTACCACGTCCCCAGTCTCTGGCCATCTCCTGTACCACGTCCCCAGTCTCTGGCCATCTCCTGTACCACGTCCCCAGTCTCTGGCCATCTCCTGTACCACGTCCCCAGTCTCTGGCCATCTCCTGTACCACGTCCCCAGTCTCTGGCCATCTCCTGTACCACGTCCCCAGTCTCTGGCCATCTCCTGTACCACGTCCCCAGTCTCTGGCCATCTCCTGTACCACGTCCCCAGTCTCTGGCCATCTCCTGTACCACGTCCCCAGTCTCTGGCCATCTCCTGCACCACGTCCCCAGTCTCTGGCCATCTCCTGCACCACGTCCCCAGTCTCTGGCCATCTCCTGCACCACGTCCCCAGTCTCTGGCCATCTCCTGTACCACGTCCCCAGTCTCTGGCCATCTCCTGTACCACGTCCCCAGTCTCTGGCCATCTCCTGCACCACGTCCCCAGTCTCTGGCCATCTCCTGCACCACGTCCCCAGTCTCTGGCCATCTCCTGCACCACGTCCCCAGTCTCTGGCCATCTCCTGCACCACGTCCCCAGTCTCTGGCCATCTCCTGCACCACGTCCCCAGTCTCTGGCCATCTCCTGCACCACGTCCCCAGTCTCTGGCCATCTCCTGCACCACGTCCCCAGTCTCTGGCCATCTCCTGCACCACGTCCCCAGTCTCTGGCCATCTCCTGCACCACGTCCCCAGTCTCTGGCCATCTCCTGCACCACGTCCCCAGTCTCTGGCCATCTCCTGCACCACGTCCCCAGTCTCTGGCCATCTCCTGTACCACGTCCCCAGTCTCTGGCCATCTCCTGTACCACGTCCCCAGTCTCTGGCCATCTCCTGTACCACGTCCCCAGTCTCTGGCCATCTCCTGTACCACGTCCCCAGTCTCTGGCCATCTCCTGTACCACGTCCCCAGTCTCTGGCCATCTCCTGTACCACGTCCCCAGTCTCTGGCCATCTCCTGTACCACGTCCCCAGTCTCTGGCCATCTCCTGTACCACGTCCCCAGTCTCTGGCCATCTCCTGTACCACGTCCCCAGTCTCTGGCCATCTCCTGTACCACGTCCCCAGTCTCTGGCCATCTCCTGTACCACGTCCCCAGTCTCTGGCCATCTCCTGTACCATGTCCCCAGTCTCTGACCATCTCCTGTATAAAAATATTTTTTAAAAACAAACAGTCATTTTCGGTATCGGTTTCGGCCTAGTGTATTTTTCATTTTCGGTATCGGTTTCGGCACCAAAAAACACATTCGGTGCATCCCTAATACTAACCTTTCTACCTGTCTGCTTTGTTTTTTCTTATTGTACTCTATTTTGTACACGTTTGAAAGTCTATGACCTATACATGTATCAGTGGCAGACATTTGCTGTATCACTGAACCTCCCTTAATAAATGTAAAAAAAAAAAAAAAAAAAAAAAAAAGAAGAATACTGCAAGCAGAATTTGTTTTTTCAGTGCACACCAAAGCAACACTGTAGTGTGAACATTAGAAGCCAGGTATTTTGCCTTGTCATTGCATTGGCACTGTACTGGAAATAGCAGCCAGTACAGCCCTAATGCCCTAAAAGCAGGGGTCAAGTCCTAGGAGAAAAAAAATAAAATAAAAAAAAAAGAAGAAGAAGTGTGGGGACTGACCCAAGATCCCCACCTGAAAAAAAAAAAAAATAAATAAAATTTATTGTTTATATTTTATCAAATAAATCTATCTATATTACACATACATACACACACAAATAAAGTGCAACATTTATTGTAAAGTGCCTCCAAAATTCACATGCATAAAACTAATCTAGAACAGATGTAACAACAAAATAATTTAAACTTGTGTGCTATACTAACAAAAGAAAAACACCACAATGTGCGATAATGGTTCAGTGCAGACTCACTGTGCCCATCACTGCAGCCTCATCGTGCCCATCCCTGCAGCATCACCGTGCCCATCCCTGCAGCATCACCGTGCCCAAGTTGGGAAGCACTGCAAGCCAATGGGAATTTTCAAAAATCTAAACACATGATGGCCTTCTCAGTGCTGAAAAAACAAGGGACCCAACAAAAAACCTTTTCAGAAAGAAGAGCCAAAGTCCACACTGCCACAAAGCAGAATGTGTGTTTGTGATATGCACTATCATGACTTCATGTACTTTGCACTTGATGGCAAACTGCAGGTCAACACCTTCCAAATGCAACAGGAACTGCACTGGAATACATGGATAGGTTATGTTAACAATGAAGTTACTCGCACCCATGCTGTTGTCTGCACTGGAAACTGCAGTAAACGTATGACAATGAAGCTGGACGGATCGGACCACAAAGGGTTCCATAATAAATAGAAACTGAAAACATTTTGCTGAACTAGAAAGTGCAGTTTTTTCATGTTCTGAGCAATTAAAAAAAAACGTATTACAATTTTAGAAGTCTACCAATAGGGCATGCGGCTTAATACATGCCGTTTTATCATCATGATTAAAGACCTGTAACAATGGATGAGGATATGGGCAACTTACAATTAAACAATATGTACAGAGACATATCCCTCACACTATAGAAAAGTTTATAGACTCCTGAATAAAGGGGAATGTCACTGTATCTGAGCACCAAACACTGAAAATGTGAATTCATTTTTATTAAAGCAAACTCGTCAATCCAACCCCCAATGTTTTATTTGGTTGAAAAAAAAAAAAACTGATTTGAAAAAGCACCACCCTAATATTTCTAGCTGTGGCCACCTTCAGAAAGGTCATATATTCATGTTTAATTTACTTTCTGAAATCCATCTGCCCTTAGCTCAGGCATGCATGCAGGAGGGTTTGCTGAGAAAGCCTCTCCTCCAGATATGGTGTCCCGAATCTCAGGAGCCTTTTTGGTCTAAGCCAGAAACCAGGAAGCAACTGAATGCTAGCAACAGAAGGATTAAAAATAGATCATGCTGATTGAAGGAGTTTAGATAATATACAGGATGAGAGAAGCATATTCTGGACTTGTCAGGGCAGAAAGTGGCAGAAAATCTCCCCAGTGCAACAAAATGAATATCTGTCGACTCCAGTGACAATACCGCCCCTGAATTCTGTCCAGCTATCACAGGGGCAGAAAGCTCCTCTGCCAATCCCATTAAAAAGGGGGGGGGGGGGCGTGCCGGTCCTAAAGTGTCACCCATAAGAGGTGGGCAGTCATAGGCACCATTTAGATACCGCCTGTTGATGCACAGAGTGGCTAGATAGACGCAGCAGAGTCTCTGCAAACATGGAACAGATAAACAAAAATGCCTGTACTGAGTTGGAGGGACTGTAAACAACATGGATTACCAAACAAGAATGCATGCAAGTGCTGCAACGTGATGTTCATCTTTAACAATAGGGCTTAATAACATTTTAAAAGCGTTTGAGGGTATAGAAATGCTGGAGAAACATAAAAGATATGATAAGGCCAGCAGATAAGGGAGGAGGAGTGGTGTGACTCTCGAAGGAATTTTACCATAGGCAGATTAGTGAGATGTTATCGGATGAAGAGACATATCGATTACTTGAAAAGGATCCCATTCAGCCCTACAGAGACCAATGAAAGATCTTGGTGGATATGGGATTCCGGACAGGAATACTATCAATCAAGAAAATAGATTTTTGGTACCCTCAAGCAGTCGTATCCCAACTCTGTATACATTGCCTAAGATCCATAAGGATCCAGTTAATCCTCCAGCTAGGCCCATAGTAAACAGCATAGATTCAGTATCCTCAAGAATGGGCCAATATTTGGACAAATTTTTTACAAAATAGTGTGATAAAAACTAGGATCCTATTTGAGGGATACGAAGAATTTTTTTAATTGTCTTCAGACAGTCAACCTGATAGATAGGCCGGATGTGATACTTGTAACAGCTGAGGTGTCATCTCTATATTCAGTAATACAACATGAAGACGCACTCCTGCCTTTAAACTGGGCCCTGAGCCAAAAAGATGATTTACCGCATAATCAAAAAACATTTTTGGGGCATTCCCTTGAATTTTGTCTACCCCACAACTATTTTTAGTATAATAATAGCTGCTAAGAGGTGTTGCTATGGGTGCAAAGTTTGGCCCAGTCTAGCAAATTTTTTTTGGTTGAGTGGGAAGACCAGGTGTTTTTTTAAAAATATGCGTGATTAATTGATTTTTTTTTATTTATTTTTTTTACAGACGTTTTATAGATGACCTCTTTTTTATTTGGGTGGGGACTAGCGAGTCACTATTACAGTACAAGTATTGAACAACAGGTTGACTTGTCAGTTCCATACTGAAGAAATTAATTTCCTCGATAAATTAGATACAAAAGTCTATTTTAAAGCGGGAGTCCACCGGGACTCCGCGTTTTTTTTTTTTTTTTTAAAGCCAGCAGCTACAAATACTGCAGCTGCTGACTTTTAAATAGTGACACTTACCTGTCCAGCGCGCCCGCGATGTCGGCACCCGAAGCCGATCGCTCGCTCGTCTGGCGGGTCCTGCCGCCGCCATCTTGGGTATGGGAATCAGGAAATGGAGCCTTTCGGCTTCATTTACCGGTTCCCTACTGCGCATGCGCGAGCCACGCGGCTCAATCCGGACGGTCCCCGCTGCCTCTGGGAGCTGTGTGTTTCCCAGCAGGCAGCGGGGCACTTGCTGAAGGGGGCGGGCGCTTGCGGAAAGGGGCGTAACGTACGCCCCTTTCCGCAGAGAGCTAGCCCGGAAGTGGGTGCAGTTACCTGGATTATCCAGGTAACTGCACCCCCCTCCCCCCTGAAAGGTGCCGATTGTGGCGCCGGAGGGGGGGGGATTCCGATGAGCGGAGGTCCATTTTAGGGTGGACCTCCGCTTTAAGGCAACGGATAGAAATAGCTATCTTCCGACCTCTAATGGCCATCACCCTCTTTGGCTTAAAAATATTCCAAAGGGGCAGATTATGAGGGTCAGGAGAAATTGCTCGGAAGATACCAACTTTGTCCTTCAATCTAAATTTTGACTAATATGATCCGCAATTATTGGAAAAAGTGATTGAAGAATTAGGTTCTATTCCAAGAAATACATGTTTGAACGAAAAAGAAGAAGATAACACCATCGTGAAATCCTATATGAATAAAGAATGGGGATTCATCTCAGGATTTAATGCTCAATATAAAGGAGGTTGAGTCCATCTTTTGACAACGCTGGCATGCATGTCCTCTTAATGGATAAAAAAAAACAAAGTCCTGTTTTACCATCTGCACCACAATTTATCTACAGAAAGGCACCCAGTTTTGGGGATTGAGTGGTTACAAAAGTTCTTGATCCACTAGAGCGGCCACAATCCTTGGAACAAAAGTGTTTTTTTTTTCCCCCGTGTAGAAGATGCAAGGCCTGTAGGGAGGTCTCAAAACCAAAATTCGAGGACTCAAAACATTTAGTTCCCCTGCGAACAATAAAAGTTGACATCAAACAATTCATAACTTGCAATAGCACACATGTGGTGTATGTTCTAAAATGTCCTTGCAATCTCCTGTATATAGGGCATACCAAAAGGATGCTAAGAGTCAGGATAGCTGAACATATCCAGAAAATTAAGGTAGGATTCAAGGACCACAATGTATCCCTCCATTTTAAATTAAAACACAACCAGGACCCATCAGGTTTACAATTTTGGGGTGTGGAACATCTAGAGCCCCATTGGCGAGGATCCAATCTCATTCATGAGTTATCAAAACGAGAAACTCAATGGATATCTAACAGAGGCGCTCTCCCCAAAAGGTTTAAACATTGAGTTAGATATCAACTGTTTTATCAGGGATATGTAGTGGGGTCTGGTTAATTTCAGTTTTAGTTTGGATGTTAACGATTTGAGTCAATTTTGATAAAATTACAGTATTGTTGTAATAACACCAAATTTTAAAAAAGGTCTATTTTGCAGTGTCTATTATTCGCCTTCTTCACCCATGATCGCTTATTTAGATAGGTATTTGTGTGTGTGTGTATTGCATGCGCATAAGAATTTGTGCATTTGTGTACACACATATATTTTAAAATTTATTCTATTGGTTATTATGCTTTGATGTTTGCTGCTGTATTGTATATATTTATAGTAGTATATTCATATGCCCCACTCTGATTTTATTTAATTTATTTACAGTGGTAGTAATTTTTTTTTAGGAAAGAAGAGTGGAGCCTCACGCATTTTACATATACTCCTATATGCAGACCCATGAGCTTGATTACACGTTAGTATTATTATTTTAAATGTGCAGTTTTATGTGTTTTGTCATACGTTAGCACTACACATATTTAGAAGTTGGTGGCTTCTTATATTGTGAATTGATTATGTACCGGATTACGTTTATAAATGCACATATACCATTGTTTTTAATCAGAACTAATTATGCACATTCATTTACGTATGTAATGAATTGCATATCTGCGTTTTAAATAGCCGGTCTCCAATGTTGCCCATTTCAAATCTACGGCGACCTCAGGGCTGCTTTGTTTACATGTGTGGCTGAGAACCATACGGCCAGCTGGGTTAGACATCACGGTGGTCTGGGCGACGTGGGCCGGTGACATGCTTGAGCTCCATATAAATGTATCTTCCAGACCACGCTCTCAAACGAAGACAGGAAGTGACGAAACGCATCATGGACGTGATCACGATGGTTTCCGGAAGTGACGCGTGCGTTTTATGGACAGCTGGAATGCTGATATTCATACACACTCTGCAATTACTACCAGCTAATGGGCGATTCATGCACTGGCACTTTGTTCGCTTAAGTTTATGATTTTTTGGTACGTATATATTGTAAGGGGCTGTTCTGGGAATTAAAATGTGGATTGACAGACTTACGCTATGTGGCCGATTTGTTCTTTTCACATGAATCCCTGCATAATACATTGGTAAAAACGGTGGGAGTTCATTCAGAACGGTGGAGATTCAGTCTGAGATTGTATGCACATTATCTCTGCATATGTGTTTAGTGCATTCCCAAAGGGGAGATCATCTCACGTGGAGGATTTTTTTTCTGGTGGAAGGTGCTTCTTCACAATTGATGACTACATATGACATCACTGAATCACATCATTTCCATATATGAACATTAGATTGAAGCTTGCCATCTTTAATTATATGACAAGAGTGCTGCTGCAATGTTATAAGGAGCTCAGTTGTTCGAGTGATTTTATTATTGTTTTGTATGTTTGTAAACCCACTAACAAAAAATAAATAAAAAACAAAAAAAACACCTGCAAAACAAAGGCATAATGAGCTAGTATGCATAGCATACTAGCGCATTATGAAATATTCACCTTAGATCGAAGCACCTGCTGCGGTCCCAGTACACAGCTCCGGCTGGCGACATCACTCCTGGAATTACTTCAGGATATCGCAGGCTCCGACACTGATTGACCGCAGCCGCGATGACGTCACTCCCACACATGCGCGTGGGAGCCGCCAGCAACTACACAAACATGCCATTGCTTCAGTGCGCATGTGCCGATGACGTATGCAGATACAGGGGATATCTCCTAAACCGTGCAGGGAGATATCTGGGGTAGCTACAGGTAAGTCTTATTATACCTGTAGTAAAAAATGGATTGTAAGGGTTTACAGCCACTTTAAGGGCTTGTTCACATTTGACTAAATTACTGACGCTCAACAAATGCTCCTATAGCGTTTGTATGGCATTAGCATGGGCGTCAGACAGACATCAATGAGCTTTAGAATGGGTTATTTTTTTAAAGTGTTAAACGCCCCCTAAACGCCCTATGCGCGTTTTAATTCACTGCACCCATACCGCGCCAAAAACACTAGAGGGTTTGCAGAGCGTTTACATAGACTTGAATGGGAGGCGCTGAAAGGCCTCAAATGCCTCCTGACTCGACATGAGGCTTCAATTTTGAAGCGATGCAACGCTAATGCTTAGTGTGAACAGCACAATGTGCTGGTTATTATATCTTGTGCATAGGCATTTGAGGGGCATTTTTAATGCCTCTCAAATGCTTGCTCTTAATGTCAGTGTGAACTAAGCCTAAGTCTTGGGGTAGAGTAATCTGCTGTATGAGGTCATTTACATCAGCCTGCCTGCTAACACGGAGACTTCCGCGTACCAAGCCAGGCCATTGCCCCCCCCGGCAAACTCTGTGTACTAAGCCAGGTCATTACCCCCCTCCAGCAAACTGTGTACTAAGCCAGGCCATTGTCCCCCTCCGGCAAACTCCGCGTACTAAGCCAGGCCATTGTCCCCCTCCGGCAAACTCCGCATACTAAGCCAGGCCATTGTCCCCCTCCGGCAAACTCCACGTACCAAGCCAGGCCATTGCGCCCACCCCATCTGGCAAACTCTGCATAATAAGCCAGGCCGTTGCCCCCCTGGCAAACTCCGCATACTAAGCCAGGCCCCCCCCCCCCCCCCAAAACTCTGTTCTAAACCAGGCCCTACCCCTGGCGAATTCTGCATTCTGTGATCCACCCAGCAGAGATCCATCATGAAGCCCTTGGTTGGGATGATGTAACACTTTTTAGCAACATGTGAGTGCATGTTATTTTAACCCTATGTTTTAATAGATCTACACTTGGATGGCTGTGCCCTCCCTCTTTACTTTGTCAGCATTAGTGTGAGACTCCCAGCTGCCTTAGGCCGCGTACACACGGGCGGACTGTTCGCCCAACTTAGTTAGTCAGACAATCCGACAGACAGTCCGTTCAAAATTTGCATGAACGGACTTGACCACACACGATGAGCATACAGTCCGCTGAAAGCGTGCGCGATGACGTGAACGGCACGTACGACGGGACGAGAAATTCGACGTCCAATACACTGCAATGCAACCTTCGGCCGTGTAAATCCTTTCTGAGCATGCGCCAAACTTAGTCTGTCGAACTAGCCTACACACGAGCGGACTGTCTGCTGAAACCAAGTTTGGACGGACTGTCTTACGGAAATTCCGTAAAACTTTGTTCGTCAGACTGTCCGCTGAAGCGGACACACGAGCGGATTGTCCGCTGAAACACTGTTCAGCGGACTAAGTTGGGCGAACAGTCCGCCCGTGTGTACGCGGCCTTAGAGAAGTTTTGGGGGACCGGTTGCATGGTATGATTAAAGCCTGCTGGAGGGAGGAAAAAGGCAATTACAGCTTAATCCTCTACCCCTATGAATTAAAGTCTAAATAAAAAAAAAAAAAAATAATTCAAGAAGGCAGACTTGTTAGTACATGCAATGTAATTCCTGCAATAAAATAAACCTACCTGCCTGCTCATAATCTTCTTTAAAAATAAATGAGCTGTAGATGCACAGCTCAGTTTATACTGCCAGACAGTTGCTTAGTTGCAGGGATGAATGAACTCCCACACATTCACAGGAGTTACATCCACCCTGGCCAATCAAGACACGCAGGCGTCGGACCGTTAAAGCAGAGATAAGTATTGCAGATATTAGTTCTGCTGTAGCAAGCATTTACCCTTGCACTGTGGGTGCCCTCCAGGAGTTTAGCCGATACCTTGGCATTCTGAGAAATTTAGAGCTGCTGCTCTGCCCTGTACATCCTTTCACATCATCCTCCTAACAAAAACATACTTGATGGCTGTAGTGCCATGGCTGTATACCACACAGTACTACAATGCGATATGTATGCACATTGCGATTCCTTTGAATGGCATTGCAAAGCTCAAACACAATGCACATTTTCTACAGAGCACTGCAGCACACAATGGGGGATATTCGACAAATTAGCAACAAAATCAGATGCAAATCTGCTTCTCATTTGGCAAAGTCTATGCAACAGTTTTTCTGTCCATCTGAGACCCCTGTGCAGCCAACAGAGACAGATGTGCACAGGTCTGAGACACATTTCTCAAGAAGAGGAGGCAGCAAATGTTCCCTAAAAACAGCACAATAAAGTAGTAGGGAGGCTTCATTCTGTCCGTTGTTTCACAGCTCCCATTTAGCATTACCTTCCTGTGCAGAAGAACTGAGAAGTGTCTACCTGGGTGTATGCAGCATTGCAATACATGTCCCTGCGTACAAAAAGAGCTATAAAATGTGACTGGGTCCTTAAAGTGGTATTAAGCCCACAGTTTTAAGCATGTTCGGCAGCTTATTTAATCACTTCCCGAGTACGCAGTTTTTTTTTTTTTGTTTTTTTTTTACTTTTAATCCTTGTCTAGGTTCCAGTTTAAGCTGGTGCCATGACCACTGCCCCAATTTTCCTGTTTCAGGGCAGCTCCTTTCTTTCAGCATCCTATGGAGTCACTATTGCATGCAGAGCCCAGAGTTGTGTCTCCCTACATCAGGACCATTGAATAAAAATTTGTGGAGGTCCAATCGGTGAAATCTTCTTCCCGCAGGAGGTCTGCATTGCATGTTTGTGCAATGACTGAGATCCTTCACATCCTTTCCCCCTCCCCTCCTCTTATATCACAATCCTGTTCTTACATCGGTGTCCTCAATCCCCCTGCACATCACAATCTCCCCTTTAGAGCAGTGTCCTCTGCCCCTCTTTCACATCACAGCCACCCTTCCAATCACAGCCTCCTTGCAGTTGAAGCGCAATTCACATCACAATCCGCCCTGAAGCTCTGCCCCCTTTCCACATGACAGCCTCCTCGCAGCTTGGCCTCCCTTTGCACATCACAGCCCCCCCTGAAGCCCTGCACCCCCTTTCACATGACAGCCCCCTACTCCCCCTTTCACATCCCACCCCCCCCCCCGCAGCTCTGCTCTCCCTTTCACACCTCAGCCGCAGGCATTGACATCACCGCCTGGGCTCCCTCCTCATTCCCCGGCCGCCGGGCCAGTAGGAGAGAAGAGTGGAGCCTCGCGCATGCGCAGTAGGCTTCACTGTCGGGTTCCCTTACTCGCAATGGAGGCGGCATGCACCTGACAGCTGATGGGAACATCAGCTGTGGTACCGACATCGTTGGACTCCAGGACAGGCAAGTGTAGCTGCTGGCTTTTAATTTTTGCAGTGGTGGGCGGACCTCTGCTTTAAGGTGAGCAAGGAAGGTTTTTAGCCTTTGGGTAGAGGCACTATGATACATGTGACAATGTCATCGATGCATGAAAGTGGTATAATTGGGGTCAGTTGTACTTGATATTTTACCTAAACTCCTGAACTATACCCACATTTATGCTATCCTCTTGAAGAAGCAGACAGTGAAACGTGTCAGGAAGGTATCATTCTCTGCTCTACTGATTGAATTGATATAAATAAATGGACAGCATAACTATGTAAGCCAATGATGGATGCTGCATGACATATGTACATTATTAAGGGATATGTAAGGAGGTGGATACCAAGAAGTATCAGGGTCAATCCTTTAAACGTGGAACTATAGTTCCACTATAACAAACAGCGAGAAGGCAAGCTCTTTATAGTAGAAGAGAGATGCAGCGATTCTTCCACAATAAAATGCCCCTACCTGCCTGCTCGCCGTCTTCTCTGGCACTATAAACTGAGCTGTGCATAAGCAGCTCAGCTTACAATGTCGGGTCAGTCTCTGTGTGCGGGCCAATGAAGGCAGCCAAAGATCGGCACACAGGAGAAGGCACCGACAAGGCAATTTAGTTCTGCTTTAACAGGCGCATGGATATATCTATGGTTTGTATAGGATAGAATTTGAAGCTTTATTTTTAGTATTTGTTTATTATTTAGTGTTTTTTTTCTTTGTAATAAAATAATAATTTTAGAGGTGCTACAAAGAGTTAGGCCTCTTTCACACGGGGCGGATCAGTAATGATCCGCCCCGTGATGATCCGCTCGCTCAGCGGGGATCACTCCGTTGTCCCCGCTGATCCAGGGGCGGACAGGACGGTCTCTGCACACTGTGCAGGGACCGCCCTGTCAGCTCTCTGCTCTCCTCTATGGGGATCGGACGAGCACGGACCATCTGTTCGTGTTCATCCGATCTGCTCTGCAGACGGATAGAAAAATAGGATTTTCCTCCGTCTGCAGAATCGGACTGTTGCGGAGGCGGACAATAGCGGGTGTCTGCGGATGCTCATCCGCAGACACCCGCTATCCCATAGGGATGAATGTATGTCCATATTTCATCCGCAAACGGATGGATGAAATACGGACATACCATCCGCATGTGTGAAAGGGGCCTTAGGCTCTGAAATTCACACTAAACTCTGGTTAAAAAAGAAATATATAGATTTTTTTTTTATTTTTTTTTCAGAAAAGTAACATCTATTGCTCTCAGCCTCCTCCTCCTGTTTGAACCTAGCCATCCTCTTTCTCCATGGTGGCACCATATGTAGGAACATAGTAGAGTTGTGCGATTCTGGACAAAATGAGAATCACAATTTTTTTTTTGCTTAGAATAAAGCTCACGATTCTCAGCGTAACATCTTTTACATTATACAAAAAAAATTTGCGGAACTTTAGTGTGTTTTTTTTTTTTTTTTTTTTTTTAATTCATTGAAGTGTATTTCCCCCCCCCCCCAAAAAATTGTGTTTGAAAGGCCGCTATGCAAATACAGTACGATATAAAATATTGCAACAACCACCATTTTATTCTCTGGAGTTTCTGCTAAAAAGATATATGTTTGGGGGTTCCAAGTAATTTTGTAGCAAAAAATATTGATTTGATTTAAGCATCAAGTGTCAGAAAAAGGCCCAGTCTTTAAGTGGTTAAACTGATCTCATTTACAGACCAAAGTTCTTACCTTTGATCTCTAAAAGAACCGAAGATACGTTTCCTTTTATCTCTCAGCGCTGAGCAATGTTGATAAACATCACTGGCTGTTTTTTTTTTTTATTTTTTTTTTTGACAGTTGTATACATTCCCCTCCCCCCCATGATCTTCACCAAGTAAAAAACACATACAAAGAATAGATCCTTGATTGGATATTATTGGAATGCTGTGACCTATAGGGACTCCTATAACCGAGACAGCAAACAGGACATCAGAGAGGCAAATGAAAAGGGAAAAGGGGGGAAAAGGGGTTAGCCGCCCTCTCCTGCACCATGTTTTTATTGCAATCTGAGTTCTCGCTAGACAGATTGACACCATCAGTCCTACTGACCATTATCACCGTATTGGTCAATTGAGAGCACGCTCAGGGCACAGTACCAGCACAGAGAGAGGTGCCAAAGACAGCGCTCAGTGCAAACTAAAGAGCGGTAGCATCCAATCAGATGACCACTGTGATAGTGGTCACGATTGCCAATCCTTCCTGCTCCCCGCATTCAGTTTAAAAGGGATGCCGGGGTGGGTGGGAGTTCAAAATCCACTTTCCAGTGTGTGACAATTTAATCGCACGGGTTGTCAATTCTAGATGAATTATTCCCATTGGAAAAGATCAATAGATTTCTCAAAGCATGCAAATACCTCATACACACGGTCGGATTTTGATGGAAGCCTTTTGTCGGAAATTCTGACCATGTGTAGGCTCCATCGGACAGTTTCCACCGGAATTTCCTGTTGCACAAAATTTGAGAGCGGATTCTTAAATTTTCCAGCAAAACAAAATTCCGACGCAAAGTGCCACGCATGCTCGGAATCAAGCAGAAGAGCAGCACTGGCTATTGAACTTCATTTTTATCAGCTTGTCGTACGGGTTGTACGTCACCGCGTTCTTGACGTTTGGAATTTCCGACCAACTTTGTGTGACCGTGTGTATGCAAGACAAGTTTGAGCCAACATCCGTCGGGAAAAAAACATGGGATTTTGTTGCCGGAATGTCCGATCGTGTGTACGTGGCATTAAACTTACCAACACCATGTAATAGGACAAACCTAAACAAGTCAATTGAGTTTGTATGGGCAGGCTGATTTTACCCAAAGTCAATCCATCAATCAACACGTCGTAATTTTTTTTTTTTTCCGTGCTTGTGATCATTGCTGGCGGCTATAGCCTCTAGCAGTAATCGTGTTCTGCAAGTCAATAAGGCTCCCTGTGCGCACATCCCCCCCCCCCCCATGCCAGAATACAATAGTGCTGTGGGAGGGATTCCACACTCTGTTGAGGAAATTAAGCGATTTTCTTTCTTGCAACTCATGGTGGAATCATCTACGGCCAGCCATACACTATGTAGATGAAGGTGGATCTGATGGTGATCATAGAGGGACTGATTTTATATACGATCATATTTAATAGATTTATAGTCTGATCTGAAGTTTGAAAAGATCACTCGATGTGCCATACACTTGACCATCGTGCCAAACAAGCAACGTTCCATATAAACAGATTTTCTGTCAAGACCACTCAGCAGAATTGCATCAAAATCAATCCGTGTTACTCAAAAATCGACTGATAAACGCAGCGTGCGTCTTTTCCATTATTCAAGCATCCGATCTTGTGAAGAATCCTTCCATCAGATCATTTGGTGCATGACCACCATAAAGAAGACTGTACAACCAGATTGTATCATGTACAATCACCTCCAGACTTTCCAGGTGTCACCAGAACACAAGGAGAGAGTGAACTAAGGGGCTTGTTTATACCTGTGTTGCTCTTTGAAGAGTGAGGTGCAGTGGATCACTTTTCAGAGGGGGGGTACAATTGTCAGGCACACAGGAGGCGATACTGCTGCCACCTAACTACCTGATTTTTTTTTTGGACAGCTGAATGAGATGCTTTAATGGGAACACCACAACCACCAGCCTAGCGTTTCACTTGATTGGGTCGCACTCAGTGGTAGTATTTCCCACCCAACACAACAGGGAGGGATCATTTTTGCACATCACAAAGCATCAGAGCCATGGCATGTGTACACCCCGTCCAACTGCCTGTGCAGCTTAACCCCTTCCTGCCTGCCCTGGTGTCCCTTCAAATAGTTCTGAATGTATAGGGGTGGGAAGGATCAGCGATCATGTGACCGCTGTCACAACTGGAGGCTGGTCCTGTCAGTTACCGGTTTCAGGGAGAATTCACACCAGTCAATGCAGCAGCTGGTGTGCAGTACAGTGGGATCCCAGCACTGCCAATTGCAATGCATTGCACTTTTTTCTTTGTAAATAAAAACTTTATTGAATTCTCAGAGTGACAGGACCCTGCATTCACTATATATGGTCTCCCACAGAACACGGAAATGCAATTATTTTAGTAACTATAAACTGCTAAATACCTTTTCTCCTCAGCAGTATATAGCAGTCTTGTGACTTCTATCAGTGTCTGGTTAAAGCTTGAAGGAGTTATTCTCCTCTGTCTTATGAGGCTGCGGGGCCCCTGTGCTGATCACATGCACCCTCCCAAGAGAAAAAAAAATAAAAAATACACCACACTCTAGCAATACACACAAAACTAACGTTGGCCATACACTATACGAAAAATCGGCTGAAATTCGGTCATTTAGACAGCTTGTTCATTTTTCGGCCAGTTAATGGGCACAAAATCCATAATTGTTGGGATATTTCTGAGCCTCTGAGCCGAAAAAACGAAGGACAAGGTTGGAAATTTTCTCCCAACTGAATGATAAATTGAAAGGTTAATGCGTTTCCCTGTCCAAACTGTCTGCACAAGGTATATGTGCAAAAAACACACACACACACACACAAAAAATGCATTAATTTATGTCCACTGAACGATTTTTTGATCATTACATGACGGCACTATTGTTTGCGCTCGCGGCCGAATGTTGGTTTTTTCGAAAATGGGTTTGGCCGATTTTTCATATAGTGTATGGTGAGCTTATGTGCAGCCTGTCCTCTGGCTCTGTATTATCAGGAAATATATATTGGGGACAGTGGAAGAAGAGGAGGACCAGAGAAGACGGGATCAAACAGCTGTTTTAGCACAATGCAGAGGTTTAACCCCTTGGGTTCCACAGTGAGTACAACAAGCGTGCTTTACTGCATATAGACTGATTTTACTAATGTGGGTTTAGTAACACTAAAGTAGAAGTAAACCCTCCTGTCATTTTCAGCCAAGGAAGCTGCCATCTTGGCCTTTGTTTTTAATCCCCAACTGCCATGTGATCAGTTATGACACCAGCTATTGGATGGTCTGACAGTACAAGCAAATGTGACAGTTAGCGATCCCGGCATGCTGGGAATGTAACTGTTTTCTGAAATCTTTAAATCAATGGGTTTATACGGTGGATTGCCTTACACTGCACTGCGTTGATGAACAGTGTGGACTGCCGCACTTTTTTTTTTTTTTTCACTGCCCCCCACTGTAATGTGGTTGTGTGAATCGGGTAGTTTGCGTTGCTGAGCGGCTGGAATAGCTGCCCCCACACCTGCTGTAAACAATCTCAGTCCAGCTGAAGCTCCGTCTTTGACAGCACTCTCAGAATACAATCACACCACCCAGTGACACATATGTGCGGCACGAGAGCATTAAAACCCACCCTTTAGCCGCCACACGTGTTGAGTGGTCGTAAGGGGTAGGGTGGGGGGGTAGAAAAAAAAAAAACCAGCTCAGCCACCTACTTTTATTGGTGTAAAAAAGTGAAGAGGAACCTCTAACTTTGTAGGGATTTCCTGTTGCATCACAGACAGGAAATGGAGTGAAATCTTCCCATAGAGACACAGTCAGCAGAACCTAGGTAGCCAGTGGATTCCCCCTGCCCTCCTCTGGGCTCTACCCTGACCGCTCTGGGCTCTACACACTCTACCCTGACCGATCTGGGCTCTACACACTCTACCCTGACCGATCTGGGCTCTACACACTCTACCCTGACCGATCTGGGCTCTACCCTGACCGCTCTACACACTCTACCCTGACCGCTCTACACACTCTACCCTGACCGCTCTACACACTCTACCCTGACCGCTCTACACACTCTACCCTGACCGCTCTACACACTCTACACTGACCGCTCTGGGCTCTACACTGACCGCTCTGGGCTCTACACTGACCGCTCTGGGCTCTACACACTCTACACTGACCGCTCTGGGCTCTACACACTCTACACTGACCGCTCTGGGCTCTACACGCTCTACACGCTCTACACTGACCGCTCTGGGCTCTACACTGACCGCTCTGGGCTCTACACACTCTACACTGACCGCTCTGGGCTCTACACACTCTACCCTGACCGCTCTGGGCTCTACACACTCTACCCTGACCGCTCTGGGCTCTACACACTCTACCCTGACCGATCTGGGCTCTACACACTCTACCCTGACCGCTCTGGGCTCTATACTGGCCGCTCTGGGCTGTATGAAGCCTGGAGAGTAGTAGCAGGGAAGGAGAGCAGGTTGTGGCTGGGCAGAGCCGGTATAGGGGACCCGGGGAGCAGAAAAGCGATGGATGGAGGAAGGAAGGAAGTGAGCGGTGGGTGTGGCCACGGCACTCACCGATGGTGGAGATGAAGGTGGTGTTGAAGGCGTCCTCGCTGAACCTGAAGAGCAGGCACGTCTTCCCCACCCCGCTGTCCCCGATCAGCAGCAGTTTGAACAGGTAGTCGTACGTCTTCGCCATCTTCACACTTTCCTCCCTGGGAACAGGAGCCACCGCCGGCCCGCCGGGACCGCAGAACACCAATGGGATGCCGGTACGGGGGACTCTACTGATGACGTCACCTTTCCTTCCACTCGCTCGCCAATAGAGAAGGAGAGGCGGGACCCCGAAGTCCGGTGTCACCCCGGAGACGGGTGACGCGCCCACGTTATCCCCGCCTCTTCATTCTAATGAGCTGTCCTGGCGCAAGGCAGAGAGGGGAATGTAGTCCTCTCCATGCAGGCTGTGCTGACCAGAGGCCACGCCTTGTATGCGTGTTGTGTGTAGTACCACCGTCTGGAAGTGGATGATTATAGCGCTATGACTCCCTCTAGTGTGCGAAATGAGAATGGACAGGCCATATCAAAATAAAGTGTAACTCCAGTCTTGTGCAGAAAAAACGACACCCTCAGTCATTGAAGGGTCCCGTCAGCTTTGGTCCTCCTGCCCTCTGTTCTGCTGGCAGTACTGTTTGCTTCACAATGTCCTTCCTCACACTAGGCTAGGGTTGCCACATTTTCTTCAAGTCAAACACGAAACACTTTAGCGGCACACAGCAATTTTTTAATAAACAGACCTGGGGCAGCTTTTTGGGCACTCCAAAGAAAATAACAATGCTGAGTGCATAGTGCCCCCTCACCCTCCTGCCAGGCTATGTTCTGAGGCACATCCCTGTGAGAATATTGTGTCCAAGGTTCAGTCCGCTTGGACATATGATTCAAAATCCGAAGTGTCCGGGTGAATCCTAGACAGGTGAGAACCATACACTAGGCCCTATTCACACATTGAAGCTTCAAAATGCTCAACATCCAAAGTCCTGTGTACTTCAGTTGTGGCTCCTTACACCTGAGCATAGTGTCACTTCAGGCTTGACTTGCTTGTCTTTGGCCCTATGAACCTGAATATCAACGACATCAAGTTTCTTGCCTAAAAAACAAACATAAATGGAACAGGCGTAACCAGGCAGCATTTGTTTCCATCTAGTCAGATCCGTCTAAACAGAAAAGGACGCAGTCTTGTTGCATTCTAAAAAATGGACCTGAACAGACGCAGATGTGGTTGGCTGTAAATGGATGATAATATCGCCTATTAATCACCATTGAAAAGCGTTAATTGTTACTGGCACCCCCAGGTATCTGCAAACACAAAATGTTTTCATGCACACGAAATCGCATGGTGCCACGGTTTTGGAAAAGAGTCTGAGATCTGTTTTTCACACATGGGGCAGTCCACTGAAGTGGAAATGCACAAAAAACATGCACCTGTAGGTGTGGACCAAGCCTTATTCATGCATAAATCCTGGGGGTTTTACCGCCTTAATGCCGGTGGTACTCGTACACTATTTTGCTAAAAGTATTGGGACACCTGCCTTTACACGCACATGAACTTTAATTGTATCCCAATCTTAGTCCGTAGGGTTCCATATTGAGTTGGCCCACCCTTTGCAGCTATAAAAGCTTCAACTCTTCTGAGAAGACCGTCCACAAGGTTTAGGAGTGTGTCTATGGGAATGTTTGACCATTCTTCCAGAAGCGCATTTGTGAGGTCAGGCACTGATGTTGGACAAGAAGACCTGGCTCGCTGTCTCTGCTCAAATTCATCCAAAGGCGTTCTATCGGGCTGAGGTCAGGACTCTGTGCAGGCCAGTCAAGTTCCTCCACCCCAAACTCGCTCATCCATGTCTTTATGAACATTGAATTTGATGGAGGGGGGATTATGGTGTGGGGTTGTTTTTCAGGGTTTAGGCTTGACCCCTTAGTTTCCAGTGAAGGGAACTCTTAAGGTTTCAGCATACCAAGACATTCTGGACAATTTCATGCTCCCAACTTTGTGGGAACAGTTTGGGGATGGCTCCTTCCTGTTCCAACTTTACTGCGCACCAGTGCACAAAGCAAGGTCTATAAAGACATAGATGAGTGAGTTTGGGGTGGAGGAACTTGACTGGCCTGCATAGAGTCCTGACCTCAACCAATAGAAAAAAAGAAGGGGGTTTTGGGACTTTAAATGAGGCATGTGCGGAATAGAAAAGATAGTCAATGTTAAAAAACAAAAAATGTACACACTGTCAGACTTTGCAGCGGAGGTCCGCTGGACTTTCCGAACGAGCAGACCTGCACACACACGACCAGACTTTTCTGGGGGACTAGGTCCACTGGACAATCTGCCTGACTATGGCGGGGGTCCGCCGGACTTTTGAAATGAACAGACTTGCCCACACCTGGAGTAAAGTCCGTTCATTTTGAACTTGGCTCCAGGTAGACGGAACTAGCAAAGGAAGTGAAGGAAGTGAATGTCGCCGCCTCCACCCGCGAGATGGACACCTCGCTAGTCCCGTCACCTGGTATGAATTTAAAGGGGAACCCCTACACCGAAAAACCGGCGTGGGGGTCCCCCCAAAGTCCATAGCAGACCCTTATCCGAGCATGCAGCCCGGCCGGTCAGGAAAGGGGGTGGGGACGAGTGAGTGCCCCCCGCCCTCTGAGCCATACCACACCACGTGCCCTCAACATGGGGGGGTGCCTAAAGCACCTTGTCCCCATGTTGATGAGGACAAGGGCCTCTTCCCAACAACCCTGGCCGTTGGTTGTCTGGGTCTGCGGGCGGGGGGCTTATCAGAATCCGGGAGCCCCCTTTAATAAGGGGCTCCCAGATTCCGGCCCCCTACCCTATGTGAATGAGTATGGGGTACGATGTACCCCTACCCATTCACCTGGGGAAAAAAGTGTACATAAAAAAACACAACACAGGTTTTTAAAGTAGTTTATTAGACAGCTCCGGGGGTCTTCTTTCGTCTTCATGGGGTCTTCTCGCCGGACTCCTCCGTTATCTTCTGCTCTTTTGCTAGCTCTTTTACTAGCGGAGGAGCTCGTCTTTCTCCTTCGTCACCGCCACCGTCCGGGGATCTTCTTCTGACTTCGGGAGTCTTGTCCCGCTCTTCGGTTCTTCTTGCCGGGCCTCCGCTTTCTTCTTCCAGCTCTTTAACTAGCGTTGGCCCGGTCTTGTCGCTGTCGCCGCCTTCTTCTTCTGTTCTTCTTCCTTCTGATGTTGACATGATGCTCTCTCCAGCCTTAATGGCAGGGACACGTTATGTGGCGACTTATATAGGGATAAGGGGCAGGGTCACCGGGTGATGTCACATGGTGACCCTGCCCCTTATGATGTCACAGTCCTGGGGCTAGCGAGGAGTCAATCTCGCCAATGGAGGCAGCAACATTGACTTTCTTCGCTAGTTCCGTCTACCTGGAGCCATGTTCAAAATGAACGGACTTTACTCCATGTGTGGGCAAGTCCGTTCATTTCAAAAGTCCAGCGGACTAGCACACAGACGGGCGGATTGTCCGCAGGGAAGAAAAAGTCTGCCAGAGCCCACACACGGGCGAATTCGGCCGGATAGTCTGATCGTGTGTAAGAGAATAAATTTTATGCTTTTTAACATTGAGTATCTTTTCTATGCCTCACTCAAAATTCCAAACTCCCCTTTTTTTGCTCAACCCAATAGAACACCTTTGGGATTAATTAGAGCGGATACTGTGAGCCAGGTTTTCTAGTCCAACATCAGTGCCTGACCTCACAAATGCGCTTCTGGAAGAATGGTCAAACATTCCCATAGACACACTCCTAAACCTTGTTGACAGCCTTCCCAGAAGAGTTGAAGCTGTTATAGCTGCAAAGGGTGGACCGACTCAATATTGAACCCTACAGACTAAGACTGGGATGCCATTAAAGTTCATGTGCTTGTAAAGGCAGGTGTCTCAATACTTCTGGTAATATAGTGTATATGCGGCCTCTCAGCAGGTGGGCCTTAAAGCTGAGCAGCCACATATATGCGTACCAGAATGTAAATAGAGCTCTGACGAGAGCGTACACCCTGCGCACTCCCGGCACAGTTACCCACGGCTAAAGGAAAGCTCCCGATCTCTACTTGCGATTGGGAGCTCTCCGTTCATGTGACAGCCAATCGCGGTGGTCACATGATCAGAAACCCTACCCCACCACATCAGAAACCTCTTAAAGGGCCAGGAGGTACCAGAGTTAATAGGTTAAATTGTCACCTATGGAAAATTTAGTATTGAAACTTAATGCAGTTTCATGGGCACACACAACTGTAAAGCTTGAAACTGTAAAGCTTGTAAAAATTTTAATTTTTTCAAATGTGTGCAAAAAATGCACCATTTTTATTGAATGACAAAATTTCTAATGAAAAAACGAATATTGGTACCCCAGTTCAGTACACATATCCTAATGAGAGCTGTGGGGCTTCCTGTTATTCCAGAATAGTCATCAGCTTACATGCACATACTACAACAGGGGACTCAAAACTTTCTAAACAAAGGGCCAGTTTGCTGCCCCTAGACTTCATGGGGGCAAGACTATGGCCAATGGCAACCATATGACCTCTTCTTGGATGCACAGGGGCAAGAGAGAGGATAGCGTGAGTAGAGCAGCTCCACTGGAGACTTAGAACGGGGGAGATTTCCACATATAACCAGTTCTTCCTGAAGACAAAGGTGTGATTAAGTTGTCAACTGTTACGGTACTACTACAGTGAGCCCACGGGCGAGCAGGTAACTCGGGATCCCCCGGGGCGCGGAGTCTACGGGCCAGCTGGTATTCTGCCAGGGACCCCCTCACAAGAGTTTGGGCTTAGCTGAGTGTTAACCCCAGGTCACGACTCCCGGGTTCACCTGCTCGCTAGGGGAGCACCAGAAGACACTTTCAGACAAGGGTGGATGGATGAAGCAAAGGAGAGCCGGATAGCGAGCCAAGGTGACTAGAGGACTAGCCGAGTCGGTACACAAGAGATCAGTTCACGAGAGGTCAGGTTCAAACAGGTTACACGAAGGGAGCTCAGGGACAAGCGTTGTTCAAGCAACCAGAAACTGGTCTGAGAGAAATTTAAATAGAGAAGCAAATGGGGGGCTGGACAGGAAGTAGCAGGAAGGAATGATATATTAAGCAACAGGTGAAGCCGGCGACATCCATAGCTGTAGAGTGCAGCCAGAGCTGAACACAAGCTAGTGGAACAACAGCTGCCAGTCGACCTACAGCAGTAAAGGTAAGACACAGATCAGCTCTGCAGCTGATCTGTGACATCAACCTTCCATGGGAGATCTCCTGAGAGTGAGCCGTGCGGGCTGGAGAGAGTCAGTCTGGAGGACTGAAGGCCTAGTGAAAGGGGGAGCTGCAGCTTGGTGGGTTGGAAGTCCCTAAAGAGGTGGTGCTGGGACCAGTAGCCACAGGAGGAGAAGTACAAGATGGTCAATGTATTCTGTAACACAGCAAGGGGCTTCGAGTTCAAACCTGTAAGGGGCCATTGCTTAAATCTGATGGAGAGTTTGTCAGATCTACTAACAGTGATCTACCTGGAGTCTGCAAGCAAGCGAAGTGCAGGAGGAGTGTCAAGGAGACTGTATATAGGAAGATGTCGCTAAAGTTGTTGGCAAAGTTTGTTGCTGAAGCCAAGTGGACATCCCATAACATCCCATCTTTATTCAACTTATTAGCCCACAATAAATTGCAAAAACAAAATCACGGGCTGTTCTCTGACTTTGGAGTGCCTGTGAAAATTTGGTGTGCCTAGCTGTGCAGAAGTGACGGATCCAGTTCATCTATGGCCCTTAAGGGAGTGCACTACACATCAGTTGAAGGAAAGGTGTTGCAAGGGCCAGATAAAGGCAAGCAAAGGGCCACAGTTTGGAGACCACTGCTCTACAGCATAATGCCCTTGGAAATCATTTAAAAATCAATTTTGGCTACTGTTTAGAAAGAGTATGTGGTATATTAGATTGGAAACTTTTCTTGGTTAGGGACTGATGTGGATTTCTATATTTCTTCAATACAATACATAAACCAAAGACTGGAAGGTTTTGATAAGGAGGTTTGCTGGTGTTAAGAATAGTCCTATTCCTCAAATGCAATTATATAATATTGAAAACTTTTCCTAAACCTAAAAACTAGTTAAACAAATATATATGGGTTTCTCACAGCAAACTTCCATAGTTTCACCATCTTAGTACAGTAAACCTGTTTAACTCATATTCAGTGTTGCTGTATCGTATTTGTTATTGTCAAAATGTCTTTATTTTCATTGATAAAGGTATGAATGAATTCAGAATGGTTGAGAATTTTAGCATTCCTATTTATTGGCTGCATGAGAGTGGAAAGTAACGTGCTGATCCTTTGGCCTGAAGGCACTTGACACTAGAAGGCGTGGTGGATTATTTCATTTTCCGGAGACACCTCTGACCTTCCCATTGAGGGGTCTGAAAGTTTCCCTGGAATGTTTTATAAATATATATCCCATTATAATATCCACTGATACTACAAATGACTGCTCTATTTGTTCTATGTAATTTCATTGCATAGTCAATAGCCTAAACTTTAATCAGAGATTCGGTATCTGAGCAATGAATAAGCTCATTGTTTTAGTGCCCTGACTAGTACATTCCTAGAAATCCAACGTTAGGGAGTTATGTTAATGGACAGCATAAGTTGACATTTATTTTATTTTTCCATTGTGCATTTTCAGTTTACAAGTAGATTAGTTGAAATAAAAAAGTGGCATATACAGAACAATTTTCACCAAATCCATCCAATTATTGTTGGGATGGGCATGTTCTAATCTCTGTGGACCCTCTGCAATATCTTCAAGCCAAGCCATCTTGGAGGACAAAGCAATTGGCCAGGAGGGAATGATTGTTAAAGTAGTTGTAAACTCTTACAAACAGTATACCCAATGAAGTGGGCGGCACAGTGGTGTAGTGGGTAGCACTGTTGCCTAGTTCAAATCCCAATCACAACACTACCTGCCTGGAGTTTGCATGTTCTCCCTGTGCCTACGTGGGTTTTATATATATGTACTGTACACACAAGCATGGTTTGAATTGGTTTAGTAAAAAACACTTGATAAGACAGTGCCATACATAGAGCAACCTTCACCGAATCCACCTAGTTACTGTTGGAATGGGCAATGATTCTATCTATGTAGACCCTCTTCAACATCTACAAGCCAAGCACTCAAAGCAATTGGTTGGGTGTTTCCCTTCGGGGGGGATGGTTAGTCAAATTTTTGCAACATTATTTCATAATTATATTCATTCAGATAATTCAGTAATCAGAATTGGTTTTATAAAGAAAACGATAGATGGAACACTTGATATTCGATAGTATTGAGTGACCAGCTCTTGAAGTCTTTAGTGTAACTATGTCAGGGCTGGGCTCCTTCTCTGAGCTGGCCACTCAGCTGTCAGCTAATTGCCAGCTCCCATCTCTCTCCACAGTTACTCAGCTGTTGATGATGCTGCTCGTCAGTCCTGCCTACTTAAGCCATCCAGTCCAGAGGAGCTCTGCCTTCGCCTTGGTCACATCACAAGAAACTATTTCCTGCGTTCCTGTTTAAAGACTGGCTTTGCTGACATCAGTTATGGCTCTAGATCCTGCTTGTTGATCCACTACATTGATCCCTGACTTCTGGCTTGGCTGACTATCCATTCTGGTTACTGAACTTTGGATATGTTTTGACTATGTTTGTTCTTTTTACTTTTATTATTAAACAAGTGTGATTTAACTGTACTTCTGTCTGATTTCATGGTTTCTGACAAACTGTGACACTTCAGCTAGGATCCATTTTAGCACTGGACTAAAGCTGAGGTTTGGCTAAAGAGGATGTTTAGTCTAACAGCTTTATTAGTGACCTAACTTACCTGGAATGTATGTCTTGTGTCTTGCAGGCTGGATCCTGGAGAATTCTTCACTGCAGGGATGCCCCGTCTTTTTTTTTATCTCTGAACTTTTGGCTCAGCAATGGGTAATTGCTTCGGGTCTCCAGGCAGAATTAAATAGAAAAGTTTCTCAATGGGCACCATCCCCTCTCCCCCACCTTCTCCATTAAAGAGTATGGGGTTAAGAAAAAAAATAATTATACTCACCTAGGTGGATAGAAAATCAGTTCGATGTTGCAGCTGTCCCCCGCCAGCTCTACAGTGAGAACTTAGTGATCAAACACTGCTGATCGCTCAGTTTTCCTGGGACTGTCACGGCACCAGCTCTCTGCTGGGACCCTCCAGGGCTCACTGGAGTGCCAGACTGTGGAGGGGTGTAAAGGGCTGGCTCAGCCTCTCAGCATCCCGCTTCCAATCCCTGCACTGGCACCAATCTATAGCAAGATCGTGCACTGTATTGTGATGCTCCCTGACAGCTGGTTTGTCCACACAGTGATTGGGGACCCACGCCAGAACACCAATAGAAAGGTATTATAAAGGCACTATCAGCATGTTTTTTTTTCTAATCCCTTCATTTGTTATATGTTGTTTCTTAAATCTGTGATTTTGTGTTAATGTATTTGAATTATTTGAACTGTTTTGAAGGGATTTGTGATGTCATACCAGTCTGGGGGTGGGAGGAGCTTTGTTTTTTTCATCTTTTTTTCCGCTTTCTCTGATTGGTTGATGGTTATTTAAATTCTTTTCACTGTTACCCCACATTTATCACATGCCTGATGAAGGGTTCCTGCGTGACTCCAAAAGGTTGCACTCTCCCTGTGTTGGGATCATGCAATAAATTACCCGTTTGGACGCTATTTATGTCGTTCTATGGTGTGCTGGCAAATATCTTCACTGTGACTTGAACCAGGATCCAACTGGTTGTTGCTGGAGCACCCAAATTCGAGAGCTCATCCAGGAATGTGTGCGATGGGAATATGAAGTATTACTTTCTAGAATCGTAACTGATTGATTTTCGGAAATTGCTAAGAGGCATGTTGAGCCTTTTAAAGATATACATTTTTTCCACAAGTTCTTGGAATATGAAGAAAGAAAATAAAATGTTCAAGGAACATGTATCAAGAATATTAAATCTGTAAAAGACTCAACATGCCTCTTAGCAAATCCCTTGGAGTATCTGCTTTCCAAAAGTGGTAATTTTGTGGGTGTTTCTCCTGTCCTGGAACTTCAGGGCCTCAAAAATGTAATAGGTAGTCAGGAAAACAGATGCATAATTTATGCCTTTTGAAATCTTTAAAGTGGAAGTAAACTTCCATTGATTGTTTGTACCTATAGGTAAGCCTATAATAAGGCTTACCTATAGGTACTGTCACATGGCTCTGGCCAGTCACACAGCTGGAAGTCTGTGGACCTGGAAGAAAGATGGGTGAAGATGGATGCGGCCTCAAGCGGTGACAACGAGGACTTCATTTGCAGGTAAGCTTCACATAATTTGTTAGTATGCAGTGCATTATACATTATGCCTTTATTTTGCAGGTGTCAGAAACCATGAATCAGACTGAAAAAGAAGTACAGTTAAATCCCACTTGTTTAATAATAAAAGTAAGTAGAAAAAAAACTTAGTCAAAACATAGCCAAAGTTTGGTAACCAGAACAGACAGTCAGACAAGCCAGTAGGTCAGGAAGCCAGGAATCAGCGTAGTTTAACAGCAAGCAGGATCTGGAGCCAGAAGGAATGTTAGCCAAGCCTGTTTTTAATAGGAGCGCAGGAGAAAGTCTCTATGATGTTGGCGAAGGCAGAGATCATTTGGGCTGGACAGCTTAAGTAAGCAGGACTGGCGAGCAGGATATCATCAACAGGTGAATCACTGTGGAGATATAGGAGCTGGCAATTAGCCGATAGCTGAGCAGACAGCTCAGAGAAGTAAGGGCTGAGCTCAGCCCTGACAGTACCCCCCCTCAATGACCCCTCCCCCTCAGAGGACCACCAGGCTTGAGGGGAAAATGTCTATGGAAATCATGGAGGAGGACAGGGACATGTACGTCCAAGGATGAGACCCAAGAGTATTCCTCCAGACCGTACCCTTTCCAATGCACCAGGAATTATATGCACCCACAGAAACTACGGGAGTCAACAAAGGACTGTACTTCATACTCCTCATGCTTCTCAATGTGTACGGGGTGAGGACGTGGCACCAAGGTGGTAAAGCGGTTGCAGACAAAAGGTTTTAATAAGGAGACATGAAATACATTTGAGATATACATATTAGAAGGAAAGTCTAATGTGTAAGCCACGGGGTTAATCCTGCGGAGAATACAGAAAGGTCCAAAAAACAGAGGTGCAAACTTCAGAGAGGGAACACAAAGTCGGAGGTTGCGAGATGACAGCCATACCCTGTCCCCTGCCAGGTTGGAAGGCACAGGCAGGTGTCTCCAGTCAGCATGCAGTCTGTACCTATCATTAGCATGTCGCAAAGCCTCCTGAACTTGTGCCCACATGGAATGAAGATCACGGAGATGCTCCTCTAATGCAGGAATACTCTACGGAACAAATGAGTCAGGCAACATGGAAGGCTGGAAACCATAGTTCACCATAAACGGGGACAATCGGGAAGCAGAATTCAAGGGACTACTGTGAGTAAACTCTGCCCATGGTAAGAGGTCTGACCAGCTGTTATGATGGTCAGAAATATAGCAACGTAGAAACTGTTCCAAGGACTGACTGGCTCGTTCTGCAGCCCCATTAGACTGCGGGTGATACACAGAGGAGAAAGCAAGCTGCATACGCAACTGTGCACAAAAGGCTCACCAGAACCAGGCCACAGACTGACTACCCCTGTCCGAGATGATCACCTTGGGTAGCACATGTAAGCGAAAGATCTCCAGAGAAAAAAATGGAAGCCAGTTCTTTAAAAGTGTGCAATTTCGTAAGTGGAATACGAGACATTTTCAAGAACCGGTCAACCACCATAAGGATAACTGTGTTGCCCTGGGAGTTGGGTAACTCCACAATGAAATCCATAGACAGGTGGGTCCTGGGCCTATCTCCATTGGGTATGAGTTGTAGGAGGCCCACTGGAAGGTGTCATGGAGTCTTACTCTGAGCACACACGGAACAGGCAGCTACGAAGACGGTTACATCAACACGTAGACTAGGTCACCCGAACTGTTGGAAAATGGCCCAAAAGAGTTGATTTTTCCCAGGGTGGCCAGCAGCCTTGTGAGAATGGTAAGTCTGGAGCATGGCTGTACAGAGACTCTCTGGGACAACACAGCGGTCACAAGGTTTCTCAGGAGGAGCATGGACCTGAGCAGCAAGAATTTTGTAACCCAAAGGAGAAGTGAGACTGGTGCAAACTGTAGCCAGAATACGATCAGGAGGGATCACAGGATGCGGATGACATACTCCTATATATGATCAACCCCCAAACATCGATGCCAGGCCTGATAAGGGAGATCAGAGACTATGGGGCCCTCTCTAATTTTAAAATAAATCCAACTAAAACAGTTATCCTGAACATTGGATTAGGGGTGCAGGAAGAGGAAAAGATACGGTATAAATTTCCCTTTACATGGGAAAAAAAAAGAAATAACATACCTAGGGATCAAATTAACAAAGACAATTTGAGGGCTATATCAGGCTAACTATATCCCACTAATAAATGAAGTAAAAGCGTTACTTACGAAGATGAATAAAGGAACGATATCATGGATGGGAAGAATCAATGTGTTGAAGATGATGGTATTACCAAAAATTATATATAAAATGCAAATGCTTCCGATAAACATTCCAATTGGTTTTTTTAATATATTAAGATCTTTATTTCTAAAATTTATATGGCAAAATAAAAAACCTAGGATAAAATACAATCTATTAACCAGAAAATAGGGGAGGGATGGCACTACCAGATATATACAGATATTATTTAGCAATTATTTTAACGAGAGTGGTTGAAAGCACTAATTTAAACACTAAAAAGAAATGGGTAAAAATGGAGGAGATATTGATGGGGTCACAATTACAAAAAAATATCTGGATTCCACCAAAATTCTGATTTATTAGTAACACCACACATGAAATCACCTTAACAGCACTGAAAAAATGGGATACAATACACCGTAAAAATAAATGGCAATATAATTCACCACTAATCCCTCTCGAGGGCACGAGTTTTTTTTCACCAGGATATGATACACTACTAGGGAAACAAATAAAGGATTTACAATTAAAAGATATTATAAGGGAGGGGAAGCTAATGCCAAAACTAGACTTAATGACAAAGTATAAGTGGCAAATATTGAAAGATTGGGAATACCTACAGATGCAACACTTTGTTAGTTCCATCCCAAAACCAATAAGAAAAGAAAATAGGTTAACCCCAATGGAAAAATTATATATAAGGAAAACAGCACTTAAACATAGTGTCTCACAGCTATATGACTGCTTGTCTGAATTAGAAGTCCAAGGAAATATCCCATTCATAGTTAAATGGGAAAAAGACCTGGGCTATAAAGTGGATGAGACCCAAATGATCAACTCGGTATATGACTCTGTATTTGATATAAGATCAATAGAAGTAAACTATAAATGTTTAACGAGATGGCATTTTACACCTGATAAATTACATAAAATGGACGCCTCCAACTCTAAGTTATGTTGGAGAGAATGTGGTACACTAGGAACAATATTCCATTTCTGGTGGGATTGCCCAGAAATAAATCAATATTGGAGTAAAATAACAGAATATATAGAGAAAATAACAGGGCAAAAAATACCTCTAACGCCAGGGGAGTGTTTGTTCTTAGGAGTAGATGAAAAAACGAGTAAGCACTTTAAAAGAAGAATAAAACTCACTAGTACCCATCTTACTTAATGCTGCAAAAGCCACAATCCCAAAAAATTGGCTACAGGTGAAAAAACCCTCGATTCGCGAATGGATTCAAAGAATAGAATATATCAATAACATGGAATATCTAAGAAAAATGGAAGAAAATAAAATGAAAAAATACCGCAGTACATGGGAAAAATGGAGATTATTTAAAAAGACGCAGCATTATACACAAGCATTAATGGAATAAAGAGTAGTGGAGACGAGGAAGGTCAACAGATAGTGGAGAAGAGGGAAGGGTGGGAAGGTTTAAAAGTAATCAAGTTTAATAACTAAGATATTGGTAGCATATAAAGGATGGTAAAGATAACTAAGTAGATGTTAGTAGAACTGTTGTCTTTGCTGTTTTTTCTGTTTTTTCTCTCTTTCTCTCTCTTAATTTGAATGGCTTTTTTCTTTTTATAACGGATAAATAATAAATAGATACAAGCAAATAAATGAGAAGATAAAAAAAAAAAAAAAAAAAAGAGAGAGACTTGGGAAAAAGATAAAAATATCTTGCCACAATGATGTTAAAAGAGAATATAAGGATTCTGATAATGAACCTGATTAGAATCTATCAATACACAAGCATTTTACTGAGTGGTAAAAAAAAAAAAAAAAAGGAGGGATCACAGGAAACGGAACGGACTCTTGGAACTGGAGGAAAATTGTTGCATCAAAGCGTCAGCTCTTACATTCTTAGTACCAGGTAAGAATGAGACAATGTAATTGAAACTTGACAGAAAAAAGAGCCTCAGACAAGAATGTGAGATTCTTAAGCCGCGTACACACGTAGCCGTCTGTCCGACGTACTTAGTCTGGTGGACGTCCGCCAAACTGTCCATCGGAATTTTCGAACGGGCTACTTGCCCACACACGGCACTTTTTCAGCGGACTAATACGGCGTACTAAGTCCGCCGTACTAAGTCCGCCGTACTTTCGAAATGAACGGACTCGCCCACAAATGTGGAGGAAAGTCCGCTCATTTCGAGCGCGTCTCCAGGTAGGCGGGCCCGCGAAGGAGACGTCGCTGGCCCCGCCGCCTAGTATGGACTTAAAGGGGAACCCCCAACGCCGAAAAAAATCGGCGTGGGGGTCCCCCCCAAGACCACAACAGACCCTTGTCCGAGCACGCTACCCGGCCGGCCAGGAAAGGAGGGCGAGCGAGCGCCCCCCCCCTCCTGAGCCGTACCAGGCCGCGTGCCCTCAACATGGGGGGTGCCTTGGGGAAGGGGGGGGCCGCGCGGCCCCCCCACCCCAAAGCACCTTGTCCCCATGTTGATGAGGACAAGGGCCTCTTCCTGACAACCCTGGCCGTTGGTTGTCGGGGTCTGCGGGCAGGGGGCTTATCGGAATCCGGGAGCCCCCTTTAATAAGGGGGCCCCCGGATACCGGCCCCCCACCCTATGTGAATGAGTATGGGGTACAATGTACCCCTACCCATTCACCTGTAAAATAAAAGTACAAAAAAAAACACAACACATCTTGATCTATATCTTTCTATATTTACTGATTTTTCTAATGCTTTAGTGTATTGTTTTTGTTTTTGCTTTAAAATTAATAAAAATTACAATTATAAAAATAAAAAAAAAGTACAAAAAAAAACACAACACACGAGATAAAATACTTTATTGCACAGCTCCGGGGGTCTTCCGTCTTCGGGGGTCTTCTCGCTGGACTCCTCCGCTATCTTCTTGTAGCTCTTTTGCTAGCGGAGGAGTCCGGCTTTCTTCCTCGCCGCCGGCCTCTTCTTCCGACTTCGAGGGTCTTGTCCCCCTCTTCAGTTCTTCTGCCGGGCCACCGCGCCTTCTTATAGCTCTTTTACAGGCGGTGGCCCGGTCTTCTGTCGCCGCTGCCGCCTTCCGTTCTTCTTCTTCTTCTTCTTCTCCTTCTTCTCCTGGAGATGTTGATTCGACTCTCTCTCCGGCCACAATGCCAGGGACACGCTGCGCGGCCACTTATATAGGGACAAGGGGCGGTGTCACATGGCTTTATGTCACATGGGTTGGTCACATGGGTTGATGTCACATGGGGACTGTGACATCGTAAGGGGGCGGGGTCACCATGTGACCAACCCATGTGACATAAAGCCATGTGACACCGCCCCTTGTCCCTATATAAGTGGCCGCGCAGCGCGTCCCTGGCATTGTGGCCGGAGAGAGCGTCGAGTCAACATCTCCAGGAGAAGAAGAAGAAGAAGAAGAAGAAGAACGGAAGGCGGCAGCGGCGACAGAAGACCGGGCCACCGCCTGTAAAAGAGCTATGAGAAGGCGCGGTGGCCCGGCAGAAGAACCGAAGAGGGGGACAAGACCCCCGAAGTCGGGAGAAGAGGCCGGCGGCGAGGAAGAAAGCCGGACTCCTCCGCTAGCAAAAGAGCTACAAGAAGATAGCGGAGGAGTCCGGCGAGAAGACCCCCGAAGACGGAAGACCCCCGGAGCTGTGCAATAAAGTATTTTATCTCGTGTGTTGTGTTTTTTTTTGTACTTTTTTTTTATTTTTATAATTGTAATTTTTATTAATTTTAAAGCAAAAACAAAAACAATACACTAAAGCATTAGAAAAATCAGTAAATATAGAAAGATATAGATCAAGATGTAAGGCATAAGTTACAACAGACAGAGAAAAAAGTCCACAAACGCAGGCACAAGGGTGAACTGCGTATCCATATCTCGTACTATAAATAACAAACAGTCAGTGTAAATCAAACAAACTATTCTGAGCATCAAGAGGCCGGAGGCCAAAAAGAGGCAAAAAACGAATATTCACATGGTCAGCATAGTATGTCCCCGGGAGGGGAGGGGGACAAGACAGGGTAGGGAAGGGGGGGGGCGGAAGCCATCAACAAAGGGCCCCGATCGGTAGCTGCAGTCAGATGGACATACCGGCAGGGGGGGCCCCATATGCTGATCGATCCCAGGGTTCCCATACTTTATCGAACTGGGGAACCAAATCATGCACCGAGGCTGTCAAATACTCCATTCTCCGAATTTCAGACACCAGTTGGAGTAACCTAGGCCAGGGGGGAGTTGCATTGGACAACCAACACAATGGGACAAGCCTCTTAGCAGCAAGCAAAATGTAGGAAACCAGTCGATTGGTGTTTTTAGGTATACCTGGTATAGGGAGACCCAGCAAGCAATATAGGGGATCAATCGGGAGGGATACCCCCGTCACCTCCACCACCAAAGACCCCACCGCTATCCAGAAAGGCCGTATCAAAGGGCATGTCCAGAAGATATGGAACAATGACCCAATGTCAAGGCCACATCGCCAACAAGATGGCGAGACTGAGAAATCGTATTTGTGGATGACATTGGGGGTCTTATACCAAAACATAAGGATTTTTATTGCTGTTTCCCTTTGCGTAACACACTTAGAGGATTTGAAAGTAGAGGACCAAATCCTATCCCACGTCTGCAGGGAGATAGGCTTGTCCAACAACTGAGACCATCTACTCATATACAGATGCGTAAATTCAGTTAGAGGGGTCGACTCATGGAGGATGCGGTGAATAGAGGAAATTAAATTAGGTTGATGTGGACCTTGAGCGCAGAGATGCTCAAAAGCTGTGGGAGTGTCAAGGGTTAAGGTCGGAGATTTAGAGTTAAAGAAGTGTCTCACCTGTAGGTAGAAGTAAAACGAATGTTTGGGAATGTCATATTTTTCTCGCAAGGTCTCAAAGGCGTGAAGTCTACGGGAGACAGGGTGTACCAGGTTTCTAAGTTGGAAAAGAGGGGGATCTAGCCACGGGGAAATCCTACCCATGGACAGTCCATCAGGGATATTAGGATTAAATAAGACATTCGTGAGGGGGGGGGCAGGCCGAAGAGAGGGAGTACTTTTTGTTACACTTTTGCCACAAGTCCAAGGTAAATGACATTGGGGCAGTACATTGACGTCTGAGGGTGGAGGGTAGTGGGGATGGTGCGCCCCAGATCAAGGAGCATGGGTGAACCGGATACAGGACCCCCTTTTCAATAGTAGCCCACCGACTCGTGGCATTAAGAGAGGACCAGGTAGCAATAATTCGTAAATGGGTAGCTTGATAATATTTCACAATATCCGGAGCACCCAACCCCCCCCGACCCGCGGGCGCAAACACCACAGAGCTGGCAAAGCGATGAGACCTATCAGCCCAAATAAATTTAAGGAAACGTCGTCGGAGGAGTTTAAGCTGAGGGGACGGAACGGCAACTGGCAGTGTCTCAAAGTGATAGAGCAGTCTGGGCAAGACTGACATTTTAAGGACGTTGACCCTGCCTAGCAGGGATAGAGGGTATTTAGACCAGGTCAGTAGTGAATTATTTATATCCTGAAACAGGGCAGGAAAGTTCGCACGGAACAGGTGGGAATAAGAAGGGGTCAGAAAAACCCCCAGGTACTTGAGTGAATCACTGCACCATCTGTAGGGGTAAGATTCTTTTAGTCTAGAAAGTTGTGTGGCAGGGATGTGTATGGGGAGGGCCTCAGTCTTAGAGGTGTTAACCCTGTACCCAGAAATACCCCCAAAGGATGTTAGTAGCTTGTGCAAAGAGGGGAGGGATATCTGGGGGTTGGTAATAGTTAGCAGGACGTCGTCAGCAAAAAGTGATAATTTGTACTCTCCCTGTCGCATCACCACCCCACGAATATCTGGATGAGAGCGTACAGCCTCGGCCAGGGGTTCCAGACATAAAATAAATATTAGCGGAGATAGAGGACACCCCTGCCGAGTACCATTCAATAGGGGGAAGCGAGGCGACAGAAAGGACGACATCTGTACCTGGGCAGTGACCGTTGAGTATAAAGCTTCCAATGCCCTCAAAAAAGGGCCCCGAAACCCATAAACCCTGAGCGTGGCGAACATATAAGGCCAGCTGAGCCTATCAAAGGCCTTTTGGGCGTCTAAGCTAAGTAGGAGTGCTGGTGTGTTGGTCCTATCCAAAAGATCGACCAGGTTGATCGTGCGGCGGGTGTTGTCACCTGCATGTCTGCCAGGCACAAACCCCACCTGATCTCTGTGAATAAGTTTGGGGGCAAGAACCGATAGCCGGGAGGCAAGAATTTTTTTTTTTTGTATAATCAGTTTTTATTGCAATATAACAGAGACAGAAACATAAATAAAAAAATAAGACAAGTCCAACATCACATTCAAGTGCAATGCTTATCGGCCTCAGAAAAAGCCGCTTCAGTGTCAGATTAACAGCATGTAAGTTGAACATATAAACAAACTGAAAGAGAGAGGTCTTAGAGTCATAAAGAAAGGGAGAATGTCGTGGGTATACACAAAGTAGGTGGGCGGGGAAAACCGTATACTTGCAAGGGCAAAAAGAAACTAATTACCCCAACAGATAGCGGGACTACTCTGGCAAAAAGTTACCTGAAAAATGGACACCGTCCCGGCACTAGGGTAGAGGGGGGGGCCCTAACAGCCGCCAACTAACCATCCTCCACCGCCAGCGTTTCCCAGGAGCCGGTGTCACCACAGAGGGTCGGCCGGAACGCCATCCTCTGTCAATCTCAAAAATTCTTGCCTGGCAGCCCCCGCGTCAAAATAGGGATCCCCGCCCACCATCTACCAGCTCCGTTATCTCAGACTACACGACATTCAGACCAGAGAAAGGTGGAGAGGTAAGGAAGGAGGAGGAGGAAGAGAGAGGAGGACAGCATAGGGTAGTAAGGAAGGTTAACTGCATCTGCAGCGGATAGAGGGGAAGAGGTATAGTAGGGGGGGACAAAAGAAGGGAAGGGAGACAAGAGGAAAAAGACAGGAAAAAAATAGGAAGAGTAGGTCAATTTACCTGAGTATAGGCTCCGAATGTCTGCTCTGTCCGCACCGGGCGCACCACTCTCGATTGTTAAGTTTCATAGGCAGTATTCCCTCGCTAAGAGCTTCCAGGGGGAAATCCAGTCCCCCCTCGGGCTCCACCCAGTCTGAGAGCCTTAAGGGTAGGGTCTGCCAACTCCAGCAGAGCCACGTCTAAACTGGAGGGTACGTGGTTAGGGTCTGATGCATATGCCGACCAAGGTCTCCAGATCTCATGAAATCGATCTTCAAGGCCTTTACATGTGGCAACCCAATTCTCTGCCTCTTTCACCGCGTGCACTCCCCTGCACCACTCTTCTCGAGTGGGGATTCCAGGCCTTCTCCAGTATATCGGAATCAGGCGTCTTGCTGCATTCAGCAAATGTGCCAGCACAGTTTTCTTATAAACACTGAGCGGGACCGGGGGTATCTGCAAAAGGAAGTGCAGCGGCGAGAGAGGGACATCTATCCCGGTCACTGCTTTCACTTGGCCCTGTATGTCTTCCCAGAAGGGTCGAATTAGGGGGCACTCCCACCATATGTGGATTAGGGTCCCTCGTTGCCCACACCCCCTCCAACATAGCTCCGAAGCGGAGGGATAAATACAAGCTAAGTCTGCTGGCACCCGATACCAGCGTGCCAATAGCTTAAAATTGGTCTCCTGGACCTTGGAGTCCCTAGAGGACGAGTGGGTGAGGGAATAAAGGTGTGATAATTGCGTCTCCGTAAACGTCGTCCTCATGTCAGTCTCCCATCGTCTAATATAAGCAGGGGTGGCCTGGGGGCCGGCTGAGTCCAACAGCTGGTATAACTCAGAAACCAGGTGCGGAGTCGGCTCCTCCGCTAGAAAAATGCGCTCAAATGGGGTAAGGGATAAGGGATCCCTGATAGTATGACCATGTACCTGGAAAAAGTGGTGCAGTTGTCGGTATCTCCAGAAGTTCATGCGTGAACCGCACCTACCCACGGGCAGGGCTTCATATGGCATGAGACCACCATCCCTTAAGAGCTTCCCGCAACTAGCGTTCCCATCGTCCACCCAATCCTCAAAAAAAGCCATCCGTTCTCCCGGCGGGAACCATAAAAAACCACCTAGTGGGGCCAACGGGGACATAGGGGGAGCTAGCTTAAGGGTTGGGTTAAGCCTGTCCCAAACTGAAAACACATGGGTCGTCAAAGGGGAGGTCGTCTCCGCTAGGCCTCTATATTCCCGGGGCAGCCAGGGCGCGTAAGATAAATTCCTACCCGCCAGACATTTCTCTAAAGGGACCCAGAGCTTAGTTCGAGAATGGAAATGCCAATCCAGAATCTTCTGGAGGGCCACAGCTTGATAGTACCGTCTAACATCCGGGACACCCAGGCCACCCCTCCTCTTCGAACGACGCAGCATCTGTAACGCTATTCTAGGTTTACGGTCGTTCCAAATAAAACGAGACATCATACTACTTAAGCGGTCAAAGAAGCACTTAGGTAAGGGGACCAGAAGCATCTGCAAGTAAAAAAGTATACGGGGTAGGACATTCATCTTTATGACGTTCACCCGGCCAAGCCACGTGAACGCCGTCCCCGTCCATTGCAAAAGATCTCTCCTGATCGCATCAAGTAAAGGTGGGTAATTGGCTAGGTACAGGGTATCAAAACGGTTCGTTAAGTGCACTCCCAAGTATCGTAGGGACGACATAGTCCAAACGAAGGGGAAAGCTGCCTTAAGGGACGCTACTAGGTGAGGGGCTAAGTGAACGGGGAGTATTTCCGACTTCGAAAAATTGATCTTAAAATTAGATAACGACCCAAAAAGTTTCAGTTCCTTCATCAGGTTCGGCAGAGAGAGCAGGGGGTCCGTAAGGTGAAACAACACATCATCAGCATAGGCCGAGAGTTTGTGTTCCGTATTACCAACTTGGAGGCCCTTAATATCAGGGCTAGCCCTTACCGTGCGGAGAAATGGCTCCAGCACCAGGGCAAACAAGGGGGGCGAAAGAGGACACCCCTGCCTCGTGCCGTTTCTAATGGGGAACCAAGCTGACAAAGACCCATTCACCTTGACCTGGGCACAAGGCGTGGAATATAGGGCCGCGATCGTAGTCAACATCCGTGGGCCTAATTGTATAGAGCGAAGCACTTCCGTCAGGAAGGACCAGTCTATGCGGTCAAAGGCCTTTTCGGCGTCAGTGGACAGAACAATATACGGTTGCGGGGTTGGGTGGGAGCGTGCCCAGTGAATAAGATGGACCGCTCGAAGAGAGTTATCCCTGGCTTCCCTCCCGGCAACGAAGCCCGTCTGGTCAGGGTGGACAAGGTCAGGAATAAGGAGCTTCATTCTATTTGCTAAAATTTTTTACAGAATCTTTATGTCCAAATTAAGAAGGGAAATAGGGCGGTAGCTCTGGGGGACGGTGGGGTCCTTGCCCTCCTTCGGTATCACGGTGATGTGAGCTAGAAGGGCTTCCGGGGGGACGGCACCACCTCCAGCTATAGCATTAAAGTAGGCGCACATAGGAGCCCGCAGCTGGGGCAGGAAAGTTTTGTAGTAAACCTTAGTAAATCCGTCCGGACCAGGACTCTTACCATTAGGCAAGGACTCCACCGTGGCCCCAAGCTCCTCCACAGTAATTGGGAGCTCCAGGGCAGCGGATTGTTCTTCAGTGAGTTTCGGCAGGTCAGCCGCCGCCAAGTAGGTACGGGTCGCCTTAAGCCTTTCCACTCGGGACGCGGGGGAAGTTGTAGAGTCCAGATTATATAGCGTCGCATAGTAGGCACGGAACCCGGCCGCTATTTTAGAGGATTGGACCACCGGAACCCCCGCAGAATCGTGCAATTTGTGAATATAGGTCTGAGCGTGGCGTTTACGGAGGGCGCGGGCCAGCATCCGTCCGCACTTATTCCCGTGTTCATAATATTTATGGGCCAAAAAGCGAAATTGTTTGCGGGCTTGGCGGTCCAACAACCGCAGAAACAATTCCCGTAGCTCCGTCAATGCCGACAAAGCCTCTGGACTCCCATTAGTCTTATGATCGAGTTCAGCTTTCTGAAGGGCAGTGTATACCCGAGTGAAATCAGCCTGGCGTTCTTTTTTCAGCCTAGACCCCTGAGAAATTAAGGCCCCTCTAACCACCGCCTTATGGGCCTCCCATACTACCCCTACACCCACCTCGGCAGGCGGATTCTCCTTAAAGTAGTTAGTCAATGTATCTGTGATCTCCTTCACTGCTACCCCATCATCTAATAAATTATCATTGAGCCGCCATGTCCAGGTCCTCTGCAGGCCCATGGGCAGGGCAAAAGCCACCGTCACTGGGGCATGATCTGAGATAGAAATTACGTCAATAGACGCGGACTGAAGGAGTTCCAGGACATTGCGGTCAACGTAGATGTGGTCAATACGCGTATAGACATCATGCACCTTCGAATAATAACTGTAGTCCCTTTCAAGGGGGTGCAGTGTCCGCCAACTGTCCGATAGGAGATGGGATTGCATAGTCTTGCGGTAATGTTTAAGGAATTTGTAGGAATGGGAGGGTCTCGCATGGGATGTGTCCAACTGGGGGTCAGGGCTTACGTTAAAGTCGCCTCCTACAATTAAAAAACCCTCCCTGAAATCCGCTAGTCGGTCTAATGTACGGTCAATAAAAGTGAGTTGGTCGGCGTTAGGGGCATAAATCGTCGCGAACGTGTAGAGTTGTCCAGCTATGGTGCCCTTCAAAAAAACATATCTGCCCTGGGGGTCTACCTTATGATCAGAAGGTTGGAAGGGGCAGGACTTATGTATGCCAATAGCTGTACCTCTCGATTTAGCCAGGGGGGAGTTACTCAAGAACCACTGGTTAAAAAGATGGGTAGGCAGTCTAGGGGACGACTGATGTGTAAAGTGAGTCTCCTGAAGGAAAATCACCTGTGACCTCAGCCGCTTCAATTCCCCCCAGAGCTTACTACGCTTATGAGGAGAGCATAGGCCCCTAACATTGTAAGTGCTTACCTGTAGTGCAGCCATCCAAATAAGTCAGGTCGGGTCATACTCGAAAAGTGGAGGCGCGCCCGGTGCAGACGGCAGAGTGGCGGGAATGACCTAAAGAAAGGAGAGTCAGAAAAAGGAGAGTAGTCACGGGAAGAGAGAGAGAGATAGGGGGGGAGAGAAAACATACACGTGAGAGATATATAAGGCACAATCGGTAAAACATAGCGGCCTAGGCCGGTCAGAGGTAGAAAAAAACTAAAAGTTACGGCGAGGTCCCCCCCCCCCCCAAAGGGAGGGTGGGGACCAGGCCACAACTTCAGATCCCAACCAGGATCTAAGCCCGTAAAAAAGAAAAAAAAAGTAAAGAACGGGCATCCTACTGGGGGTACGTGGAATCCCATAACAAAGAGGGAAGTGGGTCCCCACCTCCGCCCACCGCATCTAACTTGGTGCGATAAAGGAGGGGGAAAATAATAAAAAAAGAAAAAGGGGGCAACAATGACCAACGTGTAGCAGGTTCCCCACTGCCGAACAAAAACAGTGCCATTCAAAGAGGAAAAAAAGGAAAATTAACTACATATGTGAGGCAAAAACTCAAACCAGCACAGGATGCCATGGGGAATCCCAGGTAAGTCAAATCGAGTCAACGCAGAGTTCCTCAGAGCACAGGCGTGCGTCTTTGGGATAAGATGTGGCACCCTCAGGGACCTAGGACAGCAGAGTCCGTGGAAGGATCCATGGATTGTCTCCTATGGCGCCGTCTGCGGTTCTGACTTCTAGCGGGAAGCCACGGTTGCGGTGTCGGCAATCTAAAGGCCGCAAAGTCCGAAGTGTTCCTCCAGTCCGGAAAGTCAATCTGTTCCAGCTCCAAGGAAGCTAAAAAGTGCGGGAGATCATCCTTAGTACGAAGAGTCACGGTCTTTCCGTCCCTGGTTGCCTGGAGGGCAAAGGGGAACCCCCAGCGGTACGGCAGGCCAGCCTCTTGAAGAGCCAGCAGGAGGGGGCGCAAGGCCCTGCGTTGCATAAGAGTGCGCCTTGAAATGTCCTGGTAAAAAGCCAGATGTGCACCATCAAAGTCAAAATAAGGCTTCCCTCTCATTTTCTGCATTATGCGATCTTTAAGCGTATACTTATGTAGTTTACAGATAATGTCTCTGGGATTATTCACGTCTTGGGAGGGGGGCTTCAAAGCCCTATGTGCACGGTCAATTTCCACAGTAGCCGTGGCAGGAAGGCCTAAGATCTCCTTAAAGACGCCTTCCAGGGTGGGAACAATGTCTCTAGCTCCTGTGGCCTCCGGGAGGCCCCGGATCCTAATGTTAGCTCTGCGACTGCGATTCTCGGCGTCGTCCAACTGACAAAGCAGGGCCTCAATCTGACGGCCCTGCGTATCACATTGGTCCCGCAACATATTAATAACAGGGAGGGTCTCCTCAAACCTCTGCTCCAGGGACTCCATCCTGCCCCCCAGGTGTACTGTGTCTGCCTTAAGCTGTGCAATGTCCTCCTTAAACGCCTTCTCCACTCTATCAGCAAAACGCTCCAGGTCAGCCTTGGTGGGGAGGGACAGAATATGGCGCCTGATATCAGCATCAGCCAGGGGGTCCGGTTCGTCAGGGGCTTCCATCGGCAACTCGGGGGACCCTGGGGAGGTCGGGGGGACCGAATCACTCACCGACTGCGGGGAAGGTATCGGCGATGCGTCCCTCCGGTGCGACTTTGCGGCCTTGCCAGCTTTCGGGGCCTTGCCGGCCGGCGCCATTTTGTAGGCCTCCCGGCCCTTCTCCTCCTGTCCTGGGAAGAAATTATCGAGCTGTGCTTGCCGTGAGCGGTCCACCCGCGGGTGCTGGGATGACGCCCGGCTCTTGTGGGACATCGCCGTGTGAGGATGGGGAGAGATTCACCCTCCTTGCGCTGTTATAATGCGGCGGTGAGACGGAGCTGAGGAGACACACGTCTTCACTCCTCCATGGTCAGGCCACGCCCCCGGGAGGCAAGAATTTTAGTAAATATTTTGTAGTCAGAATTCAGAAGGGCTATGGGCCTATAATTATCTGGGATGGAGGGATCCTTACCCGGTTTGGGGATCACTGAGATCAGGGCCGGCGCTAGCAATAGGCGGGTCAGGCGGCTGCCTAGGGCGCCCGGGTAGGGGGGGCGGCAAAATACGGATCCCCAGCCACTCGCTGTGATTCGGATTATTAAAATATATCCAGGATTGTAATTTTTTTTAAATACATGCTGCCTCATAGAGGGCGATTGCGCCTGTGAAGAGACATCCCGGACCGCTCTGTCCCCAGCCTGCAGTGCCGCCCTAGCAGTGAGAAGCCGCCCTAGCAGTGAGAAGATGAGGGGAGACAGCCGGCCGATCCGGAAGTACAGCATGATCGGTGGAACTGGCTGGAGCGGATGAGATGGCATGCAACTCTGGGCTTGCCGATATCCGCTCCCCCTCCTCCTGGCCGCTCGGCATCTGTTATAGAAGAACAGGCAGGCAGCAGCACCACTCTCCTGGAGTAAAGGCATCACCGCCGCTGGCTCAGGTATAGTGGAAGCTCAGGCAGCATGCTTAGTTCTGCAGCCTGCAAACACATGAAATAAAAAAATGTACTCTGTCAAGTTTATAGTTTATTTCGCTGTGTGTGTGTGTGTGTGGGATTAGGAACAGACGTGCAGGGGGGTATGTAGGGGGAACAGAGGTGTGTGGGGGGGTACATAGGGGGAACAGAGGTGTGTGTGTGTGTGGTACATAGGGGGGAACAGAGGTGTGTGTACATAGGGGGAACAGAGGTGTGTGTGGGGGTACATAGGGGGAACAGAGGTGTGTGTGTGTGGGGGGGCACATAGGGGGAACAGGTGTGTGTTTATGTATGTGGGGGGGTTACAGAGGGGGAACAGGTGTGTGTGTGTGTGTGTGTGTGTGTGTGTGTGTGTGTGTGTGTGTGTGTGTGGGGGGGGGGGCACATAGGGGGAACAGGTGTGTGTTTATGTATGTGGGGGGTTACAGAGGGGGAACAGGTGTGTGTGTGTGTGTGTGTGTGTGTGTGTGTGTGGGGGGGGCACATAGGGGGAACAGGTGTGTGTTTATGTATGTGGGGGGGTTACAGAGGGGGAACAGGTGTGTGTGTGTGTGTGTGTGTGTGTGTGTGTGTGGGGGGGGCACATAGGGGGAACAGGTGTGTGTTTATGTATGTGGGGGGGTTACAGAGGGGGAACAGGTGTGTGTGTGTGTGTGTGTGTGTGTGTGTGTGTGTGTGTGTGGGGTACATAGGGGGAACAGAGGTGTGTGTGGGGGTACATAGGGGAAACAGAGGTGTGTGTGTGTGTGTGTGTGTGTGGGAGGCAGACAGACGTGCAAGGGGGTATATAGGGGGAACAGGTGTGTGTGTGTGTGTGTGTGTGTGTGTGTGTGGGGTACATAGGGGGAACAGAGGTGTGTGTGGGGGTACATAGGGGAAACAGAGGTGTGTGTGTGTGTGTGTGGGAGGCAGACAGACGTGCAAGGGGGTATATAGGGGGAACAGGTGTGTGTGTGTGTGTGTGTGTGTGTGTGTGTGTGTGTGGGGGGGGGGGGGGGGAAGGAACAGACATGCAGGGAGGTATAGAGGGGGGAACAGATGTGTGTGGACACGGGACAGATGTGCAGGGGGTACAGAGGGGTAACGTGTGTGTGGGGGAGGGAACAGACTTGCAGGGGGGTACAGAAAGACAACAGGTGTATGTCTTGGGGGGGGGACAGACTTTCAGGGGGTACAGAGGGGTAACAGGTGTGTGTGGGGGGACAGACTTGCAGGGGGTACAGAGGGGTAACAGGTGTGTGTGTGGGGTGGACAGACGTTCAGGGGGGTACAGAGGGGTAGATTGTGTGTGAGAGGAACTGATATGTGTGGGGGGTTTGAGATGAACAGAGATACAGAGGAGGGGTGCAGAGGGGAACAAGTATTCAGGGTGATAGTGATCTAGTGAAAGTGATGGAGAGATCTGACGTGTGAAGATGGAAGAATTGTGGTGATCTGAAACTTGAAAATAAAGAAATTGGGGTGATTTGAGGTGTGGAGGTTCAAGTCCACCTTTGTAAAAAAAATTAAGAAATTAAGATCCTTTTGCATACAAAAAAGGTACAAAAATGTGCATTTATTATTATTTTTAGTAGGTGTCTGTAAAGCAAGGTAAGTAAGTGTATCTGTATACTCGTACAGACAGGCAATTATACAGTTAGCCTGTCTGTATACTGCCCTAGCTTGTGGACCACAGCTGGCTTGATTAAGCAAGCCGGTGCCATCCACTATTTGTTTTCGGGCCGGGTCCAGATGCACAGGTACAGGCCTGTGGACCACAGCTGAAGAAATGGGTGAAGAGGCGCCGCAAAAGTCTCAGTGAAGGGGCGGAGCCAACGGGGGCGGCAAAATTAGGTTTCGCCTAGGGCGCCAAAAATCCTTGCACCAGCCCTGACTGAGATGAAGGAATGTGAGAAATGTGGATGGGGATGGGTCCCCTGTAGTAAAGTATCAAATAGAGTGAGCATGTGAGGTCCTAAAATGTCTAGATAGGTTTTATAGTAGAAAGTCCATCAGGACCAGGTGACTTATGCGATGGAAGATCCCGCACTACGTCAGAAAGCTCCTCCGCCGATACCGCCTTATTAAGGGTCTCCAGATCGCTCGACGAGAGTTTGGGGAGTTTAAGATTGGAGAAGAAGGCTCTAAATTTCTCTTGAGTAAAGTGAAAATGGTTTTCCGGGGAAAGACAGTTGTAGAGTTTATGGTAAAATTTACCGAAAATGTTTGAAATTTCACGAGGGCAATAGGTCCTAGATCCGTCAGGTCGGGAAAGAAACTCAGGAAAAGAATTGAATGCACGTGGGCGCAATTTGTTGACTAGCATTGTATGAGGTTTATTGGAAAATTCGTAGAATTTCTGCCTCATCCAAAGCAGCGATTTGGCTGCCCGGTTGAGTTGTGCTGTTTTAATCTGTTCCCTAAGGAGAGTGACCCTCCGGAGTCTTTCCACCGTGGGGGCGGCCAGGAGCTTCCGTTCAGCCGTGAGAATTTTTTTGTACTTTTATTTTACAGGTGAATGGGTAGGGGTACATTGTACCCCATACTCATTCACATAGGGTGGGGGGCCGGTATCCGGGGGCCCCCTTATTAAAGGGGGGTCCCGGATTCCGATAAGCCCCCTGCCCGCAGACCCCGACAACCAATGGCCAGGGATGTCGGGAAGAGGCCCCTGGTCCTCATCAACATGGGGACAAGGTGCTTTGTGGTGGGGGGGCCGCGCGGCCCCCCCCTTCCCCAAGGCACCCCCCATGTTGAGGGCACGCGGCCTGGTACGGCTCAGGAGGGGGGGGCTCGCTCGTCCCCCTTTCCTGGCCGGCCGGGTAGCGTGCTCAGACAAGGGTCTGTTGTGGACTTGGGTGGGACCGGCGTTGGGGGTTCCCCTTTAAGTCCATACCAGGCGGCGGGGCCAGCGACGTCTCCTTCGCGTGCCCCGCCTACCTGGAGACCCGCTCGAAATGAGAGGACTTTTCTCCGGGTGGGAAAAGTCCGCTCATTTCAAAAGTACGGCGGACTGGCATACACACGGCCGGATTGTCCGCCGAAATGCGAGTACGGCGGGCAGATTGATGTGCAACACGAAATTCTAAGTCCGCCGTACTGTCGGGTCAAAAAAGTATGCCGGAGGCTACACACAGGAGGATTGTTTGGCGGACTTGAGTTTGCCGGACTTTTCCACCGGATTGTTTGATCGTGTGTACGCGGCATTATGGTCAGTAAGAATGAGAACCGGCACAGTGGTACCTTTGAGGAAATATCTCCATTCTTTCAGGGTTAAAATGATCGCCAACAGCTCTCTGTCCCCAATCTTGTAATTGGAAACAATTTCTTGGAAAAGTAGCCACAAGGATGCATAGAGCTCTCAGAGGCAGGACGCTGAGACAGAAGGACGCCAACTCCAGTCTCAGAAGCATCAACCTCAAAGATAAAAGGTAACGTAGGATCAGGATGTGCCAACACAGGAGAAGAAACAAAGGCAGCCTTGAGACTCTCAAAGGCCTTAATGGACTCCGGAGACCAACTCTGTGGGTTACCGTCCTTTCTGGTCATATTAGTCAGGGGCTTGACTAGAGATGAGAAGTTACAAATAAACTTCCGATAATAGTTGGCAAAGCTAAGAAAGCACTGCAGAGGAGGTAAACCCTCACGTTGGGGGCACTGTAGGACTGCTGAAAGTTTCTCTGGGTCCATCAAAAAACCAGCAGTGGAAATGACATAACCCAGGAATTTAACCTGTTCACGATGGAATTCGCACTTCTCCAATTTACAATAGAGATTGTTTTCTCTTAGTTTTTGAAGCACACGACAGACAACTGTGTGGTGGCTCTCCAAGGAAAATATGAGGATATGATTGAGATAAACCACCACACGTAACTGCAACAAATCTCGGATGACATCATTAATAAATTCCTGGAAAACTGCCGGAGCGTTGCAAAGGCCAAATGGCATTACGAGGTACTCACAATGGCCTGTTCTGGTACTAAATGCAGTTTTGCACTCGTCATCCTCCTTAATCCTCATGAGATTGTATGCACCTCTCAAATCAAGCTTTGTCAAAACCGTTGCTCTGTTGAGGCGGTAAAATAACTCCGTAATCAACAGATTTGCGGATGAAACCTCAAGAAAGTGAGTCTGCAAGATACTCCTTCATGGCTTTATCCTCCAAGACAGACAAAGGGTAAACCCGGCCACAAGGGGGTATGGCACCAGGGTGAAGGTCAATTACATAATCATACGACCGGTGTGGAGGCAAACTACCGGTTTGAACTTTGTCAAAGACATTGCTAAAATTGCGGTACTATTCCGGCAGGGAGGAGAGTGAAGAGGTAAACAGGAACATGGCTACCTTCTGGAAGCATGATTTACTGCATTGTGGTGACCAGGAGAGAACCTCAGCATGGAGCCAATCAAAGGAGTGGTTGTGCCTCTGTAACCAAGGATAACCAATAACCAGTGGAAACTTAGGAGAGAAAATAACTTTTCTTCTAAAATAACTTTAATAACAGCCATGGACAATGGAACAATCTTATGAGTCACATGGGCAGACTGTAAAGGTCTCCCGTCAAAAGCCTCAGTGGCGAGTGGAGTGGCACACAGCTGCAGCGGAATCGAATGCTTCGATACAAAGGCAGCATCAACGAACAGGCCTGCAGCCCCAGAGACGATTAGAGAGCCTGTATCTCAACGGACGACTCAGCCCAAGAAAGGGTGACCGGAAGCAGGGGCTTATCCTTCTGGATAACTGGGGATGAAACAACACCACCTAAGGTCTGTCTGTGACAGGACCTCAAGGTTTGGGCGTTCCCTGGACAGGTAGGACAAGACTTCAAAAAGTGACCTGCCTGGCTACAATAAAGGCACAATCTCTCCCTCCTCCTAGGGGTTTTCTCATCCGCAGAGAGACGCATGTAGGCCAAGTGCATGGGTTCACCTTCACTGACCTACTCGGTACCAAGAGACATGGGAGGTGAGGGAGGCGAGGGTGGGACTGCAAAGCTCTGAGACAAATGTACACGAGGCTTCCACAAGTGCTCCTTAAAAGAGAGTTTTCCTCTGAGTCTGGAGTCAATGAGGATGGCAAACGTGATTAACTTTTCCAGCTCAGTGGGTATATCTCGGGCTGCTATCTCATCCTTGATGGTATCCGAGAGACCATGAGAAAAAGCAACCACAAGGGCCTCATTGTTCCAAGCAACCTCTGCTGCCAGAATACAGAATTCAATTGCATAATCGGCAACAGTTCTCATACTCTAGTACCCATAGTGCAGAATGTAGTAATGTTACATAGGGAGTATACAGTGCAGAGTGTATGGCAGTGGGTAGTATGTGCATGTGAGGAGTGTGGACTCTTACAGCGGTGAATAGTAGGTGCAGGATGGTGTCAGTAGGGCAGTAGATGGTGCCAGTAGCTCTTTATTTTTACAATTATTATTTTTTTACAATTGTATTTTTAAAATTATTTTTTACAATTAACTTTTTTGTTTTTCACAATGATTAGGGGTGGGGGGAGGGGACAGTGTCACTAGAGCAGTGTGTCAATACTTTTTTGTTTTTATTTTTTTCTTTAAATCGTTTTTTCAAATATTTTTTTCATGGTGCTTCTGGGGAAGAGGTGGAGAGTACGTGGCATTGATGGTGTCAGTAGGGCAGTGGGTGGTGTCAGTAGTTTTTATTTTTACATATTTTTTTTATTTATTTTTTATTCACAATGCTTTTTGGGGGGGAGTGGGTTGGGGCAGTGGACAGTTTATAATTAAATTTTTTATAATTTTTGTTTACAATTTCATTTTTTTCTTTTTATTAAATTTTTTTTTTAATCAACCCTGTTGGGGGGGGGGCGGCTTAGGTGATATATCAGGGGTCTAAACAGATCCCTGACATCTCCTCTTTGAGACAGGAAAAGGGACTGAGGACACAGATTCCCCAGTCCCTTTCTCAGCATTGAAGATGAATGGACAGGAGTCAGCGGCTCCTGTCCATTAATAAACTCAGCAGAGTAACACAGAGGTTACTCTGCTCAGTTTTCACAGGACACAGGAGCGATCTCGTTCACTGTGTCCAATTCAGAAAAGGTAGGGGCTGGTAAACGACTGGTCCCTTCCTCCGCTCTCCACCCTGACAGATCCCCACAGCTGGAGGGAAGAGGAGAGGAGGGAAGCCGGCTGCGGGGGATGAGAGGGGGGGGGGGAGGAGGAGGACAGGGAGTGGAGAAGAACAGAGGGGGGTGAAGGACACGGAGGGGAGCTGTAGAAGAATGGGGGAGAAGGACACAGAGGGGGCTGGAGGAGGAGGATGCAGGGAACAGCTGGGATGATCGGTGTGGCGGGGAACAGCTGTGATCACCGATCTCCCTGTGTAGCTTTTTATCCTTCACCCGTGGGAGGGAGAGAAGGAAAAGCGGATGTCAGCTGTCCCTCCTGCTGCACGGATCATCCCCCGCTGTGAACCAGGGGACAATCCCGGATTGGCCCCGCAGCCAGGATATCGGGCAGTACTTGCGGGTGTCTGGGAGGCACCCCCAAGATGCGGGAGACTTGGGATGTCTGCAATGCATTGTTGGAAATGTACATTGAACACACCTCTCAACTTTTTGAGATGAGAATGAGGGACACCTATTATCAAAAGTACCGGTATGTAGGCATAGGACACACCCCTGCCACGCCCCCTTAAAGGAGGATTCTACGGGCAAAAAATGATTAGTTAAACCCACATGTGTTTTTTTTTAACCACTACTATTCCTTTATACTGTCTGTTGAAATTTACAAATGCAGCAATTTAGCACTTTTAGCGCTTTTTAGCACTGGGAAACACTTTTTTGAAGGATAAAAAGTGCATTTTATATGCAACTATAAAGATCAGACCAAAATGAGGAACACATGAGGAGAAAAGAGGAACAGAGGGACTTTGTACCAAATCAGTACTTGATCACATGCCTGACGAAGGGGCCCTGCGCATCTCTGAAAAGTTGTGTTGTGATCATGCAATAAATCACTCGTTTGGACGCTATTAGTGTCGTTCCATTGTGTTCTGGCAAATATCTTCACCACCACTTTGTACCAAATCAGGGACAGTCCCTCGAAATCAGGGACAGTTGGGAGCTATGCATTGAATGCTATGGAGTATAGAAATGCAGCTGTCAGGTGGGAAAGTGAACCATGCTATACTATGATGAAGTGAGTGTACAGGAATAACAAAATCCTTCCACTAATAATCAGTGCAATGTTTATTAAGGCCTAGTTCACACCTATGCAGGTTGCAGTTTGCATTTTCCAGGTGCATTTTGCAGTTTTCAATTCACGTTTTTGATCCATTGAAGTCTATGGAACCAAAATCTATAACAAAATCCCTAACCCTTTCTATAAAATGCACAGATGTGAACTACATCCATAGGATCATCATCAACATCATATGACGTCCTCCCATTTAAACAGGGAATACGCACGATCATGCGCACGCATCTCTGTTCCTACGGTGGCGGCGAGACACCGCTCGCCACCGAGGGGGGTGAACAGCCATTAGGTATGGCTGTTTAACATGTGATCGGCTGTGATGAAGTCACGGCCGATCACAGATGGTTACATCCCCACTGTGCACAGCGTGTGCACGTCGGTGGCAGTGTGTTCCCGGGAACATTGCTCATCACCGACGCTGGTAAACAGCCATTGGCCGGCTGTTTACCCACGTGATTGGCTGTGATCATTTCACAGCCGATCACTAAATGTAAACAAACCGCCGTAACGAGATGCTACCGGGTTCTCCTCCTCACACACCGATCATGTGTGAGGAGGAGATTGCAGGAACATCTCGTTACCGCTTACAGTGTACACCAATCACACTGATTGCCCCCCCCCCCCCAATTAAGAGGACCTGTCACCACCCATCATAGTACCTGTCACTCACAGTCCATCAGAGTACCTGACACAGTCTGAGTACCCGAGTACCTGTCACAGCCCATCTGAGTACCTGTCACAGCCCATCAGAGTACCCGAGTACCTGTCACAGCCCATCTGAGTACCCAAGTACCTGTCACAGCCCACCTGAGTACCTAAGTACCTGTCACAGCCCATCAGAATACCCGAGTACCTGTCACAGCGCATCAGACTACCCAAGTACCTGTCACAGTCCATCTGAGTACCCGAGTACCTGTCCCAGTCCATATGAGTACCCGAGTACCTGTCACAGCTCATCTGAGTACCTGTCAAAGTCCATATGAGTACCTGAATGCCTATCACAGTTCATCTGAGTACCGGAGTACCTGTCAGTCCATCTGAGTACCTGAGTACCTGTCACAATCCATATGAGTACCTGTCACAGTTTATCTGAGTACCCGAGTACCTGTCACAGTCCATATGAATAGCTGAGTACCTATCACCGCCCTTCAGAGTACTCGAATACCAGTCACCAGGCCATCAGAGAACCTGTCACCAGGCCATCAGAGTACCCGAGTACCTGTCACCAGGCCATCAGAGTACCTGTCACCAGGCCATCAGAGTACCCGAGCACCTGTAACCAGGCCATCAGAGTACTCCAGTACCTGTCACCAGCCCATCAGAGTACCTGAGTACCTATCTGCAGCCGATAGAATATACGTTGGGGTGTTTGTTTTCCAAAATGGGGTCATTTTGTGGGTAATTTCACTGTCCTGGTGCTCCAGGACCTTCAAAGGTGTGATGGGTAGGAATGAGGGAGAAATGAGATGTGTCATTTATGCTCCTAGAACGTCTGAAGGTACTACTTCAATGTTTGGCCTCTCTATGTGAACAGGCTGTGTAAAAGTCCTACACATGTGGTATTGCCATACTTAGGAGGAGTAGCAGAATGTGTTTTGGGGTGTAATTTTTGCTATATACATGCTATGTGTTAGAAATATCTTATAAATTGACAACTTTGTGTAAAAAAAAAAAAAATGCGGTTTAATTTTTTTTCACATATTCCAAAAATTTCTGGAAAAAAATGAACCTTTCAAAAGACTCATCATGCCTCACAGATTATACGTTGGGGTGTTTGATTTCCAAAATGGGGTCATTTTGTGGGCAATTCCACTGTCTTGGTACTCCAGGGCCTACAAATGTGTAATAGGTGGATGTGAAATGAGATGTGTAATTTTTGCACGTAGAACGCCTGAAGTTGCTACTTCAATGTTGGTGCTCTGTATGTGGCCAGGCTGTGTAAAAGTCTCACACATTTGGTATCGCCATACTCGGGAAGAGTAGCAGAATGTATTTTGGGGTGTAATTTGTTGTATGCATATGCTGTGTGTGAGAAATAACCTGATAATATGACAATTTTGTAAAAAAAATAAAAAAAAATCTTAATTTTGCAAAGAATTGTGGGAAAAAATGACAACTTAAAAAAACTCACCATGCTACTTACTTAATACCTTGGAATGCCTACTTTCTAAAAAGGGGTAATGTGGGGGGTATTTGTACTTTCCTGACTTGTTAGTGTCTCAAGAAATGAGATACACCTGATGTACTGAAGGCCTGATCAGATTTGATCGATTTTCAGTGATTGGCACCATAGTTTGTAGACTCTATAACTTTCACAAAGACCAAATAATATATACTAATGTGGGTTATTTTTACCAAAGATATGTAGCAGTATAAATTTTGGCCAAAATTTATGAAGGCAAATTACTAATTAGCAAAATTTTATGACAGAAACAAAAAAAAGGCATTTTTTTCACAAAATTTACATTTTTTTAAATTTATAGCACGAAAAATAAAAAACCTACTAGTGATTAAATACCACTAAAAGAAAGCTCAATTTGTGTGGAAAAAAGGACGCAAGTTTCATATGGGTACAGTGTTGCATGACTGAGTAATTGTCATTCAAACTGTGAGAGCGCTGAAAGCTGAAAATTGGTCTGGCCAGGAAGGGGGTGTAAGTGCACTGTATTGAGGTGGTTAATGGACTGTAGTGTGTTTCTGCAAACCTGAAAACGCACTAAAAAAAGCATAGGTGTGAACCAGGCCTTAAAAAGCGGGGTTCCACCCTAAAGTGGAACATCCACTCATTGGAGCCCTCCCCCCCTCCGGTGTTACAGTTGGCACCTTTCAGGGGGAGGGGGGTGCAGATACCTGTCTAAGACAGGTATTTGCACCCACTTCTGGGCATAGACTCCCACGGGAGTCTATGCCTCTTCCTGTCCTGGTGCGCTGTCTGCTGGGATACACCAGGGTCCCAGAGATAGCGCAGACCATTCCTATTGCACTGCGCGACTCGCGCATGCGCAGTAGGGAACCGGGAAGTGAAGCCGCAACGTTTCACTTCCTGATTCCCTCACCTAGAATGGCGGCAGCAGCAGCCGAGAGCCGAGCGATCGATTGGCCTCAGCTGCCAACATTGCTGGACCCTGGGACAGGTGAGTGTCCATTTATTAAAAGTCAGCAGCTGTAGTATTTATGGCTGCTGGCTTTTAATAATTTTTTTTCCAGTGAAATCCCTCTTTAACACAGGCTAATATTCCCATGTCTTCACTTCTACCAAATGCCCAGAAGGTGTCCACATAGAGCAAGGCAGGGTGACCAAACAAATGACAGGAAGCCATGTATACTAAGGGCAAGCCTTTCACTCCTCTGTGCAGAGACGTTTCTGTCGTGCAGCGACAGCTGTGCCCACATTAAACATGGCGCGCCCAATCGCTTATCTTGCGCAGCCGCCTTATATCTTTCTCCGCCCCTCTTTTCCCGGAACTCGGATTCTGCGTGCTGCGTGGAGTGTGTTGATGTCCACGAGGGAGAACCATGCCTGTGAGTTGACAGTTCGTGGCGCACTTTGGGTGCCATCTTTCGCACATGTCCCTGTTAGGTGGAGGTATTTGCGAAGTGTTCGTAGGAGCCCGCCGTCTATGGAGCGGCAAGTGCCCTGACTTGGAGTTGGGTGACGTCACGTGATCCTGTCCTGGGTCCTGCTGACACATGACAGCTGCAGTGTGTCCATGTGATCGGCGGGTGTATGGAAGATCGGTCAGTGTGTGCTGTCCGGGCTGATCTGTGGCCTGTGAGGCATGCACCGCTGACCGATCACACAGCTGATCGTAGGGCATGGTCATTATTCATGTCTGCCAGATGAAATGACCTGTGATCAGAGAGGACTTGTTATTCATAATATAATATTCTTCACATTCCATGATCTGGGATTCGCCTTACATTCACCTTCCGGGGGTATTCCCCTACAGATCATTCTGTACCATATGGATCAGTGCTGGGCAGTGTATGGCTGCCAGTCGTATACAGGCGATTCTATTGCAGTGTATGCCAACACACTACATTTGTCTTCCCAGCACCCTGTGGGCAGATTCATACTGGTGCGGGCAAGGTGCGTTCCATCTGCGTTTCCTGCGCCACACGTGAATGCGCCACCCTCACAAGATGTGGGTGACATTAAGGTTTGGTTCACATGGGCATCTTAGTCTCCTGACTCTGAAGTCGTACAGCTCGCAAAAGATTTGTTTAATCACTTCAGGCCTGGAAGGTTTTACCCCCTTCCTGACCAGAGCACTTTTCTTGCAATTAGCATTATGTCGCTTTAACTGACAATTGCACGGTCGTACGACGTGGCTCCCAAACAAAATGTCCACCCCTCCCCTTTTTTTTTTTTTTTTTTTTATTTATTTTTTCCCCCCCACAAATAGAACTTTCTTTTGGTGGTATTTGATCACCTCCTGCAGTTTTTATTTTTTGCACTATAAACAAAAAAAGCGACAATTATTAAAGGGGGGGTGGGGGGAGTGGTTTTTTTTAATATCCCCCAAATTTTTTTTTTTTAAATATGGTTACGGTTTGCGCAAAAGTTATAGCTTCTACAAAATAGGGGATAGTTTTATGGCATTTTTATTGATGGTGTTTTTTTTTTTTTTTTGTGACTGCAACATGGCAGACCCACTGGACAATTTTGACACATTTTTGGGACCATTGTCATTTACACAGCAATTAATGCTAAAAAATTGCATTGATTACTGTAAAAATGTCACTGCCAGTGAAGGGGTTAACCACTAGGTGGCACTGTAAGGGTTAAGTGTGTCCTAGGGAGTGATTCTAACTGTGGGGGGAGGGGCTGTGTGTGACATGTCACTGATCAGCGCTCCCGATTACAGGGAGCGCTGATCAGTGTCATTGGGCAGAACGGGGAACTTGCTTACATTAGCATTTCCCTGTTCTTCCTCACCGTGAGATGATCGCGGGTATCCCCACAGATATAGGGTCCGTGGTCACGGAGCTCCCGGTGGGCGCGCGCCACCTCTTAAAGAGCAATGTACAGGTAAGTTAATCTGCCTGTAAATGCCCTTCTGCCGCAGTGTATCTGCATGAGGTGGTTGGGAAGCGGTTAATAGAAGTCAAAGCCAGCTGCTCCAAAGTCGCCTCCCAAGTAGGGCAGGAACCTTTTTCTAAGTTAGCTATTTGTGTCTCTCTGATCAGAACGGATCCATTGCACTGAATGGAGCGTGACTTGTCACATGGGGCGACTTGGTCACCTGACATGTTTATGTCACCCCAATCACAGCTCACAATTGCAACACATTTGCAGCCACCAAACTGCATGGTACCACAGTACTGTGTGCGGCACAACCTGGGAAACTAATAGGCTTGCCCCACATTTTGGGATGTTTGGCAGCCCCTTGAAATGAACAGGCTGTCAAATCAGAAGGTGGAGGAGTGAATGGGGATGAACATTCTGGGGGCACGCGTTCTGGTGTTCTATTGAAAACTGCCTCCAATGGTCTGCATAGTTCACAACGCCAATCCAGCTGGTGTGATGTCAACACTGCGCATGCGCAGATTGTCGGCCGCATTATCTGAAGATCTGTACAGGGAGAAGGTAATCGTCAGGTTCTGCCTCGCTGTTGCAGGGTAGATTTTGGTGTGGCACAGGGCAGTGTTCTAGCGAATAATTCCTCAGACGGTCTGTGCATGTGCACCAAAACCCCACCGTTCAACAGCGAGGCAGAATCTGACAATTACGTCCCCGTCGAACACCCGCCCACCCCCCCCGCACTTTGCAGATCGTCTAAAATTGCCTCTGATGATATGTGCAGTGGTGACATCATGCCCGCTGTTAAACATCTTGACCGGAGTGAAGTTTTGTACGATGCAATCCGTCTGAGGCGTTATTCGATAGAACACTGCCCCCCCCCTCCATGAATATGAACGGATGTTAACTGATGGCCTGTTTACATCCATTATATTTATGTCCGTTTTTAGGCAAGAAAACTTGTTTATACTTTTGTCACCTCTAATTGGTTTCCTGAAAAAAAAAAAAAACACTGATGTACAGAACAGAAGTGCAGACTGCTGAGAGCTGAAGATGGACATAAATTGAATCCTCTGCACTGTGTGTAAATCCTGTCTTCTCTGTTCCTCCCCATTTTCTACTGTCCCCAATCTATCTTCTGATAAGATAGAGCCTTTGAAGTCGCACACATGCTCAGCTTGGTGCGTGTGTGCGCGTGTTTTTCCCTTGGGAAGGTGCATGTGATCAGCATTGTCCAGGGAGAGGGTCAGGAGTCCTGCAGCTTCATAGGATAGTCAGAGCAAAGTGAAAACGACACTGACAAGCTTTAGAGGGATTGTAAAGTCAGGTGTTTTTTAATGCATGCTATGCATGAAGATAAAAAGCTTTCTGTGTTCAGCATCACACCTCAGGCCCCCATCACGTACATGAGGTCCCTCTCTGTCCAGCGATGTCCACCAGTGTCTCTGCCATCAGAGATTCTCCCTCCTGAATGGCTGAGACACAGCAGTGGCACCATGACTGCCATCAAACAAAGTCAGCTAGCCAAATTGGGAGAGTGCGCAAGGGAGCTCCGTGTCTAAATTTAAACAGGGAGCTGTGATTCTGCTTAGGTGCCCCCATAGCAAGCTGCTTGCTGTGGGGGCACTCTACGTGAGGGAGGGGCTACGATCACGCAAGAGGGATCTGGGCTGCTCTGTGCAGATCTACTGCAACAGAGCAGGTAAGTATAACATGTTTTTGGTAATTTTATAGGAAAAAAAAATAGACTTTATAATCGCTTTGCTCAGACACTGATAGAAGTCATAAGACTGCTACATACTGCTGATGAAAAAAGGTATTTATCAGTTTATTTTAGGGTTGTCCCGATACCACTTTAAAACTGAGTACAAGTACTGATATATTTACTTGCCGATACTGATACATTATTATTATTTTTATGTCATGTGACGGTTTTCAAAGCACAATACTGATTAGGTGGCACTGATTAAAGCGGGATTCCACCCTAAAGTGGAACCTCCGCTGATCGGATCCCCCCCCTCCGGTGTCACAATTGACACCTTTCAGGGGGGGGGGGGGTGGAGATACCTGTCAAAGACAGGTATTTACATCCACTTCCGGGCATAGACTCCCGTGGGAGTCTACGCCATTTCCTGCCCTGCCGCGCTGTCTGCTGGGACACACACGGGTCCCAGTGACAGCGCGGAGATTTCCTATTGCGCGACGCGACTCGTGCATGCGCAGTAGGGAACCGGGAAGTGAAGCCGATTCGATTCACTTCCTGATTCCCTCACCTAGAATGGTGGCGGCAGCAGCTGAGAGCCGAGCGTTTGATCGGCCTCGGCTGCCAGCATCGCTGGAACCCGGGACAGGTGAGTGTCCATTTATTAAAAGTCAGCAGCTGTAGTATTTATAGCTGCTGGCTTTTAATATTTTTTTTTTGTTTTTTTGGTGGAATCCCTCTTTAAGCAGCTCTGATGAGCATGTTTGCGAAAAGTGTGACTTTGATCACACCAAGTGATTCTAATAGGTAATGGACAATAGGAGTTTAAATACAGAGATATGATTATGAAATGATTACGGCTGGGACATGTCTGAACATGTTCACTGAGCTTCATTTACTAGGCAAGTCCCAAAGTGTAAATTCCACATTGCATGGTGACATGAATAGTGTGACGTTATGGTGAACATTTTTATTTGCCACACTATTTGCACAGCAGTTTTGCAAATTTTTTTTTTTTTTTTTTTTAAATGCAAATTGTGCACGCCCGTGCAACAAATGACATACATTTTACCATCCATAGGCAATGCCTTAAAAGCCTTTAGGTCCCTTTCACACTTGTGTGACTTGTCCTGGGACTTAGGACTGCAAAGTCACATGACAAGTTCCCCCGTGATTTGCAATGATCACCATTCATATCTGTGAAACGTCAAGTCGTGCCAACTTTAAAGTAGTCCCTGTACTATTTGGTCCGACTTTCAAGCGAGTTGAGGTCCATAGACCTCAAGTTTACACAGGCATTCCCTGAAATCGCAGCTGCAAAATTGTGCGACTTAAAGAGGGATTCCACCAAAAAAAAATATTAAAAGCCAGCAGCTATAAATACTACAGCTGCTGACTTTTAATAAATGGACACTCGCCTGTCCCGGGTTCCAGCGATGCCAAGGCCGATCGATCGCTCGGCTGCTGCAGTCACCATTCTAGGTGAGGGAATCAGGAAGTGAAGCGAATCGGCTTCACTTCCCGGTTCCCTACTGCGCATGCGCGAGCCGCGCCGCGCAATAGGAAATCTCCGCGCTGTCACTGGGACCCATGTGTGTCCCAGCAGACAGCGCGGCAGGGCAGGAAATGGCGTAGACTCCCACGGGAGTCTATGCCCGGAAGTGGGTGAAAATACCTGTCTTTGACAGGTATCTCCACCCCCCTCCCCCCTGAAAGGTGTCAATTGTGACACCGGAGGGGGGGAGGGATCCGATCAGCAGAGGTTCCACTTTAGGGTGGAATCCCGCTTTAAGCCGCGGCAGTGTGAAAGGGGCCTTGCAGGTTACTACTTTAGATTTACACAGGAGGTCTGGTGCTAGAATTACTGCCCATGATCTGACATTGTGGTGATAGCCCCACATATTTATTCAAAGTTTTTTGATCACTTTTATTGCTGTTTTACACGGAATGTAAACTTGCAATAGGCAGGGACAGGTACTCTTTATACACTTAAAAGCATTTGATCCCCCTAAGATCGATGTGAACAAATGCTTTCCATTTCTAAAAATGGCACTGGGGAAATCAGAAGTGATTGTACTGTATGCTAATTTCTTCCTGTTCCCTATATCAGAGGTGGTTCTCGTCTTTGTCTGCCTCTATGATCAGCCGGTGGAAGAGCAGATGAAGCTTCGGAAAATCTCCGAAGATGAACGGCACCTGCGCTGTGAGTGGAGGTGGTACCCCGCCATGCAAGTGGACATAGGGTTGTGAAAATTAGAGGGCCCCTCGCGGGCACGCTGCGCTCGGCTCTTTTATATTCCAACTCTGTTTTAGAGAGGTTATAACCGATTTCTGGGATTGTTTACCATTGTATGCAAGTCTCTTGCATGTTGAAAGTAATACTTGCATTCACTGTAACAGATCCAGTAATGGTCTTTTATGGTGCATACAAAACCTCTTTATCTGGCTGCATTCCAGAGAAAAGTTAATGCCATAAAAACAATGAAGTCATTGCTGAGGTTAATGATTACTATATACAGTAGATGATATAAGATGTGTTGCCTTCTCTTCCAGTTTAGTCATCGGGAAAACCTTGCATTCGTTTAGATTATAGCGCACACAATCAGAGGAACAAAGCAGTCTTTTTATTTTTCAGCATGGTAAATACATTATTGATGTTAGTGTTTTTTTTTATTTTTATTTTTTTATTTTTTTAATTACCTTTTTGTAACGCCTATGCAAAATCACAGCTGACATCTTTAGGTAACTTCAGATAACGTTTGTTCTTATTGGGAATACAAATATGTTTTTTTTTTATTCTTTTCAGCTAGCCAAAGATTTACTGCATCCATCCTCTGAGGAGGAGAAGACTAGACATAAGAAGAAGAGGTTGGTACAGAGCCCAAACTCCTATTTTATGGATGTTAAATGCCCAGGTAAGACCAATTAGACCAAGTTCATGTTTGTAAATTTTTAGAAGAAAATGGGGGGAGGGGGGAGAGAGTGACCAGGCATCCAACATGTTTTCGGTAAGGACGTTTGAGGTCACTTGTGCATTCCTGTATCGTCTGGTGGTTGGCTAAAGTCTATCGGCTGACAATACAGAGCTGCTTCAGTCTCTGTATCCAGACAATAATGTCAGGATCCACCTAGATGCCTGATTTAGCAGCTGGTTTAGCCTTTCAGTGTGTCGCTAAGAGCCTGAGCCAGCAGTCCCCATCCCCTCTCCTGCCTGAGCACCAGTGAGCAGGAGGGACAGAGCACAGGGTGGTGCCTGACAGTGCTTAGAGCAGACTTGAGAACTGTGCAATCGGTGATCACTCCATTCTTGGGCTTGGAGCCGACAGGGGACAGCTGCAGCATCAGCCTGTGTGTCTACATATGAGAGGAAGTAAACCCTGATGGGTTTACTTCCTTTGTCTCCCTGCAAAGGTAAAGCATAATGGACTACTATGCATCGCATAGTAGCCCATCATGTGTCACTTACCTGACACAGGAGCCAGGGAAGTCACCGCTGTCCCCTGTAGCAGGAAGCGTCCATCTTCTTCCAAGTATCGCTGCTCCAGCCACTCACAGCACCAGAGCAGCGATGACGTTACTTCAGCGCATTCGCACGGGAACCACCACTAACAGCATATCACTGTTAGCAGCGGCATGCCCAGTGCGCCTGCGCACCGCTGTCTATGGTGCATGCACCGTAGACAAATCGGTACCTGTCTTTTTGTAAATATCTCCTAAACTGTGTAGGTTTAGGAGTTATTTCTTGGACCTACAGGTAAGCCTTAATCTAGGCTTACCTGTAGGTCAAAGTGGTTTGTAAGCTCCAGCTCCACTCAAGCTCCAGAAGGTTTTACCCCCTTTGTAACCAGGGCAGTTTGTTATTCAGCCCCTTGCTACTTTTAACAGACAATTGCCCGGTCATGCAACGCTGTACACCAGGGCTCGACAAACCCCAGGTGCCAGGTCGCATTTGCGACTAGAATTGGCGATCTGGGGCAGCACAGCTGGGGGTATCCTGTCTCCGTGCAGCCCCCCTGGCGTGATCGCGTTGGGTCGTGCCGCCGCCCGGTAATTCAGGTCTTCTGCGGTCCTATGCTTCCTTCTGGCGCCCTCTTGTGGTGGCCATTGGTATAACAACCAGCAATGCTAATGGAGCTTCCCCTGCCTGTTTTCACTGCCCGCCCATCTCCCTCCATTTACTTAGAACCCCTAAACATTATATATATACATACCCTAGAGAATAAAATGGTGATTGTTGCAATACTGTCTGTCACACCATATTTGCACAGCAGACTTGCAAGTGCACTTTTGGGTAAAAATAATTTAATTAAATAAGACAACGGGAGAGGGGGGAGAGGGAGAGAGATTTTGTGTGTCACGCTTCAAAATTGCGCCCGCTCATGGAATGGTGACAAACTTTTACCCTTTAAAATCTCCATAGGCGACTTTAAAAAAAATTCTACAGGTTGCATGTTTTGCGTTAGAGGAGGTCTAGGGCTAGAATTATTGCTCTCGCTGTACTGATCACGGCAATACCTCACCTCACATGTGTGGTTTGAACACTGCTTTCATATGCAGGCGCTACTCACATATGCGTTCGCTTCTGCATGCAAGCTTGGCGGGACAGGGTGTGTTTTAAAATGATTCTTTTTTTCTTATTTTAACTTTTAATTTCTTTCACTGTTCTTCTTCTTTTTTTTTTTTATTTTCTTTTTTTTTTTAAAGTCACTTTATATTCCTATTACAAGGAATGTAAAAATCCCTTGTAATAGAAAAAAGCATGACAGGGCCTCTTAAATATGAGGTCTGGGGTCGGGGGGGGGGGGGGGGTGTATTGTCTTCCCCTCACTCGTCTCCATGTCAGGCCAGGGACAGGTCCAGATCGCCGTTACGGACCTGGCTCCTAACTTTTTTAGCGGACTCCTAGATTCCAAGCAAATTTGTCAAGCCCTGCTGTACACAAATATAAAATCATATTAAAATAAGTTTTATAACTTTTTCTGCGCACAAATGGAGCTTTCTAATGGTGGTATTTAATCACCACTGGGGTTATTTTTTAATTTTTTTTTTTTTTTGCTTTATAAATGAGAAAAGACTGAAGTTTTGAAAAAACAAAAAAAAAAATTGTACTTTTCGGTTTTGTAAAACGTATCCAATAAAATTTTAATTTGTTCACAAATTTAGGTTAAACTTCTGCTACATGTCTGGTTTTAAAAAAATAAATAAAATGAATCACAATTTTATATATTGGGTTTTGTGTGAAATTATATCATTTATATGTATGTATATATTTCTCGACCATTGTCGGTATCCACCCAGCTCCCTCATTAATAGATGGCTCCGGCTCGCCAAAGCCAGCTGCACTCATCCCCTCTCCTGCTTGGCACTCCAGTGAGCCCTGTAGAGGCAGAGCAGAGAGTGCTGACGGACAGTCACTGCTCTCTGCTCCGAGCAGACAAAGAACTGAGCCCTTAATAGTTATGTGATCAGCTCTCGGGCTTGGAGCTGACCTAGGGCAGCAGCGTAAGATAAGTGAAGGTTTTTTTTTTTTTTTTTTTTTTATATGCACCTTAACCTTATCCTTTTAGCCCTATGATGCTTTGAACTTTCATTAAAATTTTCATTTGAAATCCATTAATATTAAATCATATAATTACAACCAGGACTTGGCAATTTATTATAGCTACCATAAAAAGAAAAGTTTGGGATTTAAACAAAACATACATTTTATACTTGCCTAGGTGGATGCATTATCGCTCCTCTGCAGCCTCTAGACCAGGGGTATGTGACCTAGGGAAATGTAGTTCCACAACAGCTGGAGGGCTACTGGTTGCCTACCCCTGATCTAGACCGACAACTGAGAAATCCTAGATCTGTGATCGCTCAGTTCTCAGAGTGGTGACTGATGGCTGCAAATAGGTTGTTGTAAATATGAACCTATTCAGTTGAATTGCAATGATTACCTTTTAATTTATTATGTAATCTTGTTGGTGCCTTTTCTTTCCAGGCTGCTATAAGATCACTACTGTATTCAGCCATGCACAGACGGTTGTCCTCTGTGTAGGATGTTCGACAGTCCTGTGCCAGCCCACAGGTGGAAAAGCCAGGCTCACAGAAGGTAACTGTCAGTTTCTAAACTCCTTTTGGGAATGATCCTAAATTTGAAGTCTATGGACAATGGGATGGTTTTTTCTTTTCAGTTATTAAGGGTCACAGGATTCAGTTTTTCTGGGAAAATTGGTTTATATGGCTGCTAACTGGAGGAATTAAACAAAAATATATATAAATTTGGCAGGCAGGTATAACCCCTCCTACTTCCAGCTTGCTGGTCCCTAGGATGATGGGTGTCTTTTCTCTATTAAGAAATGTTTACGCTCACTAGCTATTTCTTTTTCGAGAATTTTTATTTTATTTTTTCCCCTTCGGTCAAGACTTAATATACAAGCTTCAGCTATCCGGCTCGCTGTATGCCTAGTAATTGGCATATTGGGGGGGGGAGTGTGAGTTATAAATGAAATCTGGCAACCCCCTGCACAAGTTCTCGCTCCCAAAACACCCCCTTGCACATACAGTATCTTACCCAACCTCCCCCACCTCCAAATGGGAGATGCTGGCTGCTACACAAGGGACAATCGTGGCATCTGGGCCCCCCACTAGAGATGTGGGGTAATGTCCCCCTGCCAAGCAAGTTGGTGGCGCCAGATGACAAACTTTTTTTTTTTTTTTTTTTTTTTTTTTATTTTTTTTGGTACTGGGTTCCAGGACTCTGGGCCGGTTCACACAATGAATCGCACAGGACTGCACTAAGTTCCTGTGCAATTTACATTCCAGGTGCAGCATCATTTGAATGGGCTGACATGCCAGACCACATCAAGGGTTATAAGACTTACAGGAACCGGATCGCATGGTACTACTTTACCATGCGATCCAGTGCAGGTAAACGCATTCGATTTGTAACGTTTTTGGGCTATCATTGAGTTAACATTGACACCCGCTGCAGATTGCAACTGCGTAGTTTCCCGCCCTGTGTGCTGGTGTCAACTGCCCCTTAGTCCGGATTTGCGATATTTTGTTCTGATCCCAGGAAGGTCCCACAAAAAAGCAGTACAGTTGGGATGTATTGTTGATCTGTGTTCGGGGGGGGGGGGGCTCTAAAAAGTGCCTTGCCTGTGTAGACAAAAATCCTTGCACTGTCCCTGAGTGACCTGTTTAACCTCCAGCCATATTTGCCTTTCCTGGTGCAAAGGGGGGGGGGGGGGTGCTAAAGTGGACATGTTTGTAGAGTTGACTATTTCTTTGCGAGTAGGCTAGTCTATTGGCCTTTGTGAGCACAGGGTTAGAAAGCGTCTCAGGTTCCCGTGTTGGTTTCCAAGAGTTCCAAGTTAGAATTCTCCCCTCTCCCCCTTTTTTCCTGCTTCATGTTTTCCAGTTTACCTGTGTTGCCACACAGACCAGCAGACCCTCCATTCTGCTTTTTACATATTTTCTGAGCCAAGGAATTTATTATTCCAACAGCACAAAGGTTTTGAGGTTGTACTCTCACCTTTTCACTGCTCCAAAGCTAAAAGGTGGCATTTAACTTATTTACTCAGCCTGAAAGCTTTAAATGTCTTCATTCAAATCCAGAAGATCTGTCAGTCTCCCTCCATCACAGGAAAGTCAGCAGCTATAAATACTGCAGCTGCTGACTTTTACAATATGGACGCTTACCTGTCCAGGGCGCCCGCGATGTCGGCACCCGAAGCCAATCTGTCCCTCGGGTGCTGCTGCTGCCATCTTCAGTAAGGGAATCTGGATGTAAAGCCTTGCGGCTTCACTTCCTGGTTCTCTAATGCGCATGAGCGACTTGCTCTGCACGTTCCCACTGGTCCCTACTGTCTCCTGTGACCCGTGTCCCCCAGAAGACAGCGGGGGGAGACGGGATGTGGCGTAGATACCGTGGGAAAAAGATGCCTGTATTAGGAAAAGCGGAAGTTCCATTTTTGTGTGGAACTCTGCTTTAACGCTACCTCCAATTTGCTGAGGGAGCACAACACTGCCAGTTTTTAGCCATACAATTTGGTCTGTCTTCTACAACTGGTGTTCACAAAAGTATTAGCACCCCTGCTACTGATGCCACAATCCCGGGGTATTCACATTGAGAAGTACCTGTACGATATCCTACTAAGAGCAGCTGGTGTAAATATTAACAATGTGATGCCAACAGTCCAAACAGTTTAGTTTGGATCCTAGACCTTCAGAACTCAGTGCTGTAACTAACATGTATTTTTGGAGTATCCGAGTCTCATCCTGGACACGGCTCAAGCCAAAGATACATTTTTTTATTTTTTTATCTCTAGTCTCTCCATTCCGAGTCTCAGACTGCACCATTCTGAAACTGTACAACTCTAGGATTCTTCCAGAGAATTCTGGGCTTGATGATTACCTCCTTTTGAGGCAGTTCTGCTCCAGGCCCCTTCAACACACTGTCATCGTGGGACAAGTAAATTCAGTCTCCAGACAAACTGACATGTCTTATGCTGAAAACCAGGTTATTTCTGGTATGGTGGCTCAAGAATTCAGCTGTGAACTTAGGATCATTCGAGACAGAAAAAGAGATTTCCCCAAAACATGCCAGTCCTAGATGCCTTGTAGGTGCAGAGGCCTTGATCTACCACTCATAATTCTGGACCCTTGAGTGATTTGGTTGTCCCTGCAATGTGACATCCTGACTAGAAGGTCATCTGATCAGGATTCAAATGGACGTTGCCATGACAGTGGCATACATCAAGGAGGAACCAGAGGTCTTGCTGCATCAAGAGGGGTAGAAAGGATTCTAGCCTGGGCAGGTCGTCATGTTGCAACCTTGTACGTCATTGGGGAATAGACCCTACAACTCAAAGTGTTTCAGGACTTGTATCATTGGTTGGAGGATTCTGCATGTAGTCTTCTAGGTTTTACAACAAGCTATCAAGGTTTGCCTGCATATAATGCTTGTGGTGTAGGATCAGTACAACCGTGTGTGGGTTTTTTTTTTTTTTTTTTTTTTTTTTTTTTGTTTTTTTTTCTCATTGACTAACACGGCTCCTTTTTAATTCTTTACCTTAGTTATCACGCCACCTTCAGGAGAGGACTAGGCAGAACATGTAACACATGTAAAAACAGCAAGACTGCACAGCACTGCAGCTCAGTTTTTACTTTTTTTTTTTTTTCCATGAACATACTACAGGGGTTTTTGGAGACTAGGGGCATGCTTCGGCAGTCAGTCATAGACTGGAGACCTAGTACATGACATATTACAGATAAGTGTCTGCAAGGGACCAATGGGCCACACAAAAAGTGGCATTGGTCTACATGTGGCCCCAGGCACTAAGCACTGCATTGTACATTTGGACGGAAGTGCACATGCTTTTTCCAAAACCAAGAGCTAGCTCTCTTCTCCAGCTCTGGCAACACTGCCAGGATGCTTGCTATGAGAAATTAAATACAAATCTTTTGCTGAGATCGGGGACCTGCAAGGGCGGGTCTTCATTAGGGTGACCACATTTCCAAACTGCCATTCAGGGACACTCCATTCCCAAAAAAAGATGGGGACAAGAGGTGTAGTCTCGGGGTTGACAGGGAATTTGGCGGTGGGGTGACTTGTTGGGCGAATGGCTGGTGTTGTACTAAATTTTTAATACATAATGAAATGGTTCAACTTGCCATAATGCAGAATCAGTGGGAACCCGGAGTTTGTTGCTTGCCACCGTCGCCTGCCCCCAGATGCGGCTTGCCACTTTCCACTCAGCCTGCCACCAGTCCAACACACCATAGCCCCAGGAAAGTGAACGTCACTGGCTGCTGTTGTGACTACTTCCATGGGGGGGTGTCACGTCGTCAACTCTGAGGGGTTCATGCTGGAATCTGTACGTAGCCATTTTTTTGAGGGGGGGGGGGGGTGGTGGTGGTGGTGGTCATATCTCCCAAAAGTGAGACTACAGGGCCCAGCATGAACCTCTGATATCTAAGGATGTGAACCCCCCCCCCCCCCCCCAAAAAAAATTGAAGGACTACAGGTCCCAGCATGGACCCCTGAGAATTAAGGGTGGGGCCCATGCTGGGACCTGTAGTTCTTCAGTAATTGGGGGGGGGGGGGGAGGCATGACATCTTCAGTTCTGAGGGGTTCATGCTTGGACCTGTAGTCCTTCACTTTTAAGGGATGTGATTTTCCCCCCAGTGAAAGTCCCAGCAAGAACCCTGCCCTGATATGTAATGTGTCCTTTCATCCCTCCCAAGGGTGTAATCTCATCTGTCAGTGTCCTCTCCTCTTCTGCCAGCATACTTATCTGCCAACCATCTGTTTGAGAGGTATGTGACACAGGTCTTGGAATACAGGGTGAACGGTTCACTTCTTCAGGTCCAAGGTTTGACTGACAAAATCTGCCTGCCATGTATGCATGGCTGGAATGTGAAAGTCAACAAAGCATAGGATTCATTATACCTTTTTTGCCACAGCAAGACCTCTTCTGGTTTCCTTCTGATTTGATGTACACCACCGCTGCAGTGTTATCAAACTGAATCCAGATTGGATGATCTTCCAGCAGGATGTCCAAAGCTACAGGTTGATTAGAGCGGTTACCCTTAGTTACATTTTTGTATGGCCAGTGTCCATTTTCTTCTGTAAGATGGCAGTATAACCTCTAAATACATTGTATCTTTTGTTGCTGATATTTTAAAGTGGTTCCAAAGCCTAAACCATTTTTTTTTTTTTTTCATGCATTCCCTGCATTAAGTAAAAAAAAAAAAAAATTGGGTAGCAAAATTGCCCCACTTACCCCCTTACACCTAGCTCAATCCAGTGCTGTGCCAAGCTTGTCTTCTCTCCCCCACTTCACATAGGGGTTAATGGGTAGAAGCGGAAGCACTTCGCTGCCAAGTTGTCTGTGTCAATAGACGCAGACCGCATGCTCAGGACTGAGCCTGCACGTATGCCATGAAGTGGTTTCCTGTGGTGGCACACTGAGCAGTTTGGGGCTGCTCTGTGCAATGCCTTTGCACAGAGCAGGTAAGTATAAACCTGCTTGTTTAAAAACAAAAAAACATTTACAATGGCTTGCGTTTTGAGTGTGCATTTATTTTATTTTTCTTCAGGGTATCCAATGCATATTACATGGAGCAAAACGAGTAGATGTGACATTCACTAAATAAGTACTACAGTTGTAATTGCTGTAAATTCAAAAGGCATGCATCGGAAGGATTTACATGCACTGAATGTTTGGCAAATGTCACATTCACTGCTTTTGCAGATGCCTGCAATCTGTGGAATGTGGCAGTATACCTTTTTTCTTTTTGGGAGCACAGACTTTCTTGATAGTGATTTTAAAATGCTAGTTGCATGTGCCAAAATAACTGCATGTACAGGTTTTTTTTTTTTTATCCTTGTATTGATCAAGCAACACTGACTTTACACTATCTTTACAGGTTGTTCTTTCAGACGAAAGCAACACTAAATTATTCATCTTTGTTTCTGTGACATGCTGCTGCACCTTGCAGATTGCCCCTCAGGATGATTTGCCTTATGTCCTGCTCGCACCACTTTCCTCACTGTGGTATAATACGTCTGTCTTGTTGGCTTTTGTAATTCAGGGAGATTTTTTGGAGTTGCAGTTTGATTATGTGCAAACCATTTCCTAAATAAATTAAAAATTTACAATTGACTACATTGTGTCATGTTGTGATTGTTTAACATTACGGTATTTAAAAAAAAAAGACTATTATTTATTCTGATATACGGTGGGTATACAAAATCAAATTTCTGGTACTTCGAGGCATGAATTTTTTTTTTTATTTATTTCATATTCGGCTGTATTTTTTTTTTTTTCTTGTAGCATCCAGGTAAAAGGTAAAACACCATGTCAGAAAAATAGAAAAAATAGAAAAAATAAAATAAAATAGAATCACTAAAGCTGGCCATACACCTATAGATTATCTGCAGATTTTCTATGGTTAGATGGAAAAAGTGGGAGATTAATCCATCCACACCTTTTAGCGAACATGGAGAAATCCGTTGCACTTTTTCCATCTAACCATAGAAAATCTGCAGATAATCTATAGGTGTATGGCCAGCTTTAGTTGGAAAAATGACTTGTAAACTCAATCAGGTGTAGCTAATTGCCTTCTCAATAGCACGCAAAGCTATTGGACTTTCAACTATGATCAGCTGTGTCATTTTGATTAGCTCAGCATGACAACCCAAAGCACACATCAAAAATAACCACACAGTTGTTTGAAGGCAAAAAAAGGGAATGGTGTCCACAAATAGTTACCATCAAATTTAACTGAACAGAGGAACCAAGCTGATGTTAATCACAGGCTGTATGCTGGAGATCCCTCCCATCACCCCCCCCCCCCCCATTGGTGTCAGGGAAAACCTGTCAGAAGTGATTCATGGAGATAGCGAGGTATGAGACAAGACACAGAAATTACACTTTGTGCTCTGGATTGAGACAAGTACACACTATAGAGGGATATGCTTTGTTCATATTTCATGTCTGATGTTTACAACCTTTAAAAAGGAGCTCCAGCCATATTTGTGTGTGGTTTTTTTATTTTATTTTTTTTGTCAGCAGTAACAAACTGTAGCTGCTGACTTTTTTTTTTTTTTTTTTTTTTCCCCCCAGTTGTCTTCCAGGACAGCCCTTAAAAGATGGAGTCCCTCCCATCGACCCAGGAAACACATTGCCAAAGTTCAAAAAGGCGGTCCTTCAGGTCCCTGGCCAGTCACTTGTGTTTCCTCCGGAGGAACATATTGCCAGGAACCAGGAGAAGGACTAAATCTCTCAGGGGCCACCTGAAGGAAACAAAGCTGCACAGGGGGACTGGGTCCTATCCGGCAGTTTCAGTCTAGTCCGCACCTTTTTAATTTGGGGCTAGGGTACCGTCCGGCGGGTTAAAGACCTGCTCCCCTCCTCTTACCAGCGCCAATTTGTGCCAGGGTCAGGATAGTGCAGGTTCCCCCCCCCCCCAAGAGCGGTGTATTTTTCTTTTTTCCTCCTCTGCTCCAATAGCGGTGGGGGTCGGAGATGCCGTTGTGTCATTTCCGGCGGAACTGCGTCATCGCTGTGTACCGAGACTTCCGGTTTCGGGTCTCTGGAGGTACAGGGAGGAAGAGGGAAGCCCACGCTGTGCCTGTGAGCTCCCGACCAGCGTCCAGCTATACCAGAACTTGAGGGGGACAATGGAGGCTGATCCCCAGGATACTCCAGTGGAGGTAGGCATCAGCCAAACCCAGGTAGGCTGCTGGGCAAGCCATTACTCTGGTGGTTAATGAGGTTTTTTATGGTGATGGTAAGGCTGGGACCTGTAAGTACCTCCCATGGTGGTGGTCACTCTGCAGTCCAGGAGATTTTGTGGTGGTGGTGCAGCATGAGTTTTTTAGGAGGGATACGGTTTCGATACTAAGGATGCCTATCTTTTGTTTCAGGCTAAGGAGGCCCCAAGGGAAGACAAATCGGGCCTCAAAGTGCCCTAATTGTGGAAAAGGACTGTCCTCGGGCTCTAGCAAAGCCTTATGCAAACAGTGTATTGCAGGCATTCTTAAGACCGAGGCAGACTCCCCCTTGGCTAAGAGGAGATGGCATCAACTTTTAAATCTCTCCGGGATTTAATTACGGATGTGGATACAGCTGCTTCCACCAGTAGAACTACAATCTCCTCCTCACCATGCCTTACAACACCCAGCTCCGGGGAGCCCCATATAGTCAGGGAGCATAGCCCCGTGTTAGTCCTGAATCCTCTGTAGTTTCAGACCAGGATGAAGATCAGGCTGTAGCTAACAAAGGCGCAAGATATAAGCTATCTCTTGAGGAAGTAGGAGCTCTTGAGCGCCATATGATACGCTGGAAATTGAGGAAGAGACTCAATTAACCACTAAGGCTGCATTCACACCTGAGCGTAGCGTTTTCAAGTGTTTTTGCGGCTTTTTTACAGCGATTTGCCGCAAATTTGTGCAGGGCAAAAGGTCACCAATGTTAAAAGAGGAAAAACGCCCAAATCGGCCCGATTTGTGCGACAAAAAAGGGTCTGGAACTTGTTTGAGCTTCAGGCGACTTGGAGTGGAAATGTGAACCATCTCCATTGAGAATAATGGTTTTTTTTTTTTTCCCCTCCAGCGTTTTGTAGCTTCAGGCGTCAAGCTACAAAATGCTCAGGTGTGAATGGGGTCTTAAGCCCTGGACCAATTGTCGGCCTAAGGACCAGAGGTCTTTTTTTACAATTTCGCACTGCTTTAACTGGTAATTGCGCGGTCATGCACTGTTGTACCCAAATGAAATTTGTGTCCTTTTCTTCCCACTAATAGAGCTTTCTTTTGATGGTATTTTATTGCCTCTGCGATTTTTATTTTTTACGATATAAATGGGGAAAAAAGGCTGAAAATTTTGAAGAAAAAAAAAGATTTTCTACTTTTGTTATAAGAAAAATCGAATGAACTAAATTTTAGTCATACATTTAGGCCAAAATGTATTCAGCCACATGTCTTTAGTAAAAAAAAATAAGCGTATATTTATTGGTTTGTGCAAAAGTTTTATAGCGTCTACAAACTAGAGTACATTTTTCTGGAATTTACATAGCTTTTAATTTATGACTGCCTATCTCATTTCTTGAGGTGCTAAAATAGCAGGGCAGTACAACACCCCCCCAAATGACCCCGTTTTGGAAATTGGACACCCCAAGAAAATTGCTGAGTGGCATGTTGAGCCCATTGAATATTTTTTTTTGTCCCAAGTGATTGAATAATGACAAAAAAAAGTTTACAAAAAGTTGTCACTCAATGATGTATTGCTCACACATGCCATAGTTATATGTGGAATTGCACCCCAAAATATATTCTGCTGCTTCTCCTGAGGACGGGGATACCACATGTGGGACTTTTTGGGAGTCTAGCTGTGTACGGCACCCCGAAAACCAATCGCTGCCTTCAGGATTTCTAAGGGTGCAAATTTTTGATTTCACTCCTCACTACCTATCACAGTTTTGAAGGCCATAAAATGCCAAAATAACACAACCCCCCCCCCCCCCCCCCCCATGACCCCATTTTGGAAAGTAGACACCCCAAGCTATTTACTGAGAGGCATGTTGAGTCCATGGAATATTTTATAAGTTGCGGGAATATAAACTTTTTTTTTTTGCACAAAGTTGTCACTAAACGATATATTGCTCACACATGCTATGGGCATATGTGAAATTATACCTCAAAATACATTATGATGCTTCTCCTGAGTACGGGGATACCACATGGGGACTTTTTGGGAGCCTAACTGCGTTCGGGACCCCGAAATCCAAGCACCGCCTTCAGGATTTAAATGTAAAACGCTACCAAAAAAACTGTTAGCGATCGCAGGGATCAGGCCTGACTCTGCAGTTATGTGTTTAGTGTTTTGTAAGTGACAGTGATCGATCGATACTGCACTTGGGTGGAGGGGCAAAACGCAGGTGCTAGCAGGTATCTGGGCTGATCCCGCTAACAATGCGTTTTTTGGAACCCTAAACTGCTGGGGTCGCTAGTATAGATCTGATCAGATACTATACCACTACGGGAGGTGTATGCTTTGCGTGTGGGTATTAGCGGTACTGGCACTAACCTAGCGCTGCCTGGGGCGACGCTGACCCTAAAACCCAATTGATATCACCCGTCGGGTGATCAGGGGGTTGAAACCTCTTATTGGGTAATAAATGGTGGTTGCCCTGATGCTATAAACTAACCAGCGTCACCCGTAACTTATACGGTGATCACTGGTGAAAGAGTTAACTAGGCAATCGGGGGGTTAAAACCTTTATTAGGAGGGGGCGTGTCCGGAAGCCGACCTGGAAGGACGCACGGAGTGAGTGCTCTCCTCCAGCCCGATGCTACAGAGGCCTTAATTGGGGGCCCAACCTGCTAAAAATGGGGAGATCACGGGCCACACGTTCCTCTACGCTCCGGGGCACACCTCAGCCCCCAGACGGATCCCACGCAACAGCCCCTGCGCCCCTCGGAGACCGTGGGGGAGCGGGATGCCTCCTACCACCCGCCCCCCCCCCCCCAGACCCCGCTCTGGACTGCCCGAAAGCCCCGGACGGGCCGGCCCGGGACCTCCACCTTGGACTAAGCCGTAGCAGCAAGATGGCGCCGACCGGGCACGCAGCGTCTCCGCAGGTACGCCAGCCCTCCCCTCTGTCTGCGGCCACACAGCCCCTGCTCCTGTCAGCCTTCCCCCGGGACCTCTCGCAGGGCAGGCAATCTACTGGAGTGGACATCCAGGGCTACCCATCTCCCACCCCCCCCTCTGTGCTCCGGGGGGGCAGGCCATGGATCCTACACCTTTCCTGCCGCACACCCAATGCTCAGAGGCCTTTCCTCGCCTCCTCCGCACAGCTCCTCTCCCAAGCACGGCCCCCAGCTCCTGTCTCCCCCACGTCCTTGGGCTTTATGGAGGACTCTCAGGCCCGCTCGGATTATCTCCATGGTGGGGATGCTGGGACACCCCCTGCGGCTGTGGGGGGGGATCGAGCAGTATGGCCACTGCCTGCCTCCCCTAAGGCGCAGAGGCCCCCCCCCCGTTCTCGGGACTCCAGCGAGGTCAGGGACCGTTAAGTCACCCTCCCCTCCTATGCTCAGGTGGCCCGGGCCTCTGGCCACCCTTGAGGAACAGCCCAACTGGACCCCTCACCCTGTCCCCCTCATGCTACCTCCTGGGCTGACCCCAGGGGACCTCAGCCATCATGGCCCCCCTCTTCTACCCGGGGACTGCAGCGGGGTGAGCCGCCCCTCCACTCTCCACCTTCCTCCCAACACCAATAAGCCATCCGCCCCGACTGGCAGACATACCTGCAATCTATGCCGACGAAAGAGGACTTTAAACAGCTCATAGCGGAGGTGCAAGCCACTTGCTGCGCTGAAATCCAGTCCCTGCACACTGGCCTCAAACATCTAACTGACCGTGTGGAGATGGTGGAGGAGGTTCAGGAGGCTAAGCTGGCGGTCCATCGTGCTCAGGTGGAAACCTCTGACCACCGCCTCTTACTACGGGATATGCAACGCCACGTGGAAGACCTCGATAACAGAGGTCGCAGGAAAAAACATCCGCATTCGCGGCTTGCCTGAGTCGGAGGGCGCTGAGGACCTTCAGACTTCACTGCAAACACTATTCAACGAGATGTTGGGCGAAGATCCGGACAAGCCCATAGAAATGGACAGAGCCCATCGGGCCCTGAGACCCAAAGGCCCGGCCTCCAAACCAAGGGACGTTATCTGCAGAATCTACTCCTTCCCACTTAAGGAAGACATTATGCGCAAGTCCCGCGCCATCCGCAATTTGGCCTTCAATAACTCACCGATTCAGCTTTACCCAGACTTATCCTGGATTACGCTTCAAAAACGTAGGCTGTTGCAGCCTCTTCTCCGGGCCCTGCAAGACAAGAATGTACTCTACAGATGGGGCTTCCCCTTCAGCCTGACCGCTAAACACCAAGGAAAGTCGACGACTCTACGATACCCGGAAGATCTAGTCCCCTTTTGAGACACTCTGGACATTCCTGTCCCTCAACTGCCTGATTGGGATCTGGTCGCCTCTCCCCCCACCCCGATGCCGGTGATCTGGCAGAAGGTTCCTTCTGCCAAGCGGCGCAGAGGCCCGGATCCCCACCGCAGGTCACCCAAACGTAACTGAAGCACAAGCCCAGTCCAATGGACGTCTCCCCTCTGCAGTTTTTTCTTTTCCCCTATTTTTGGGGTTTTGTTATTCCTTCCCCCCCCCGATTCCCGGAGCTACACATTCTACTTGTTTTTCTTAACCCGGGCTGGCCTAGGTTGAGTCCCGAGACGGATCGACTCCCGGGTTACTGAGCCCCCCCGTGGTTTAGCACTAGTTGGTTCCTTTTGTGGAGTGGACTGTTGGTGCCTCCCTAACCCGATTTTTATTTTTTTAATTTTATTTCTGGGTTGGGGAGTCGATAAGGAACCGTACAGATCCAGTGTCCCTATAGGACCGCTGGACCTGTCATTTGATGTTGTTTTCTTTTACCTTGTATTGTGTTATTGTTTCTCTTCTTTCTCCTCTCTCTAGGCTTTCTCCTCTTCTCGCTTCCTCAGTGAAGCCATGCCAGTGGTTCTCCCGGTCGCCGCCCCTCCTCCAGTGGTCGCTGCTCCTCCCGAGGCACCTAGGCCTCCAACAAACCAGGCTAAGTATGCCCTATACACCACCCCTACTTGATCATGGCTAGGATTATGTCCCTTAATGTACATGGCCTGAACTCCAACAAAAAGCGGCACCTAGCGCTTAGGGAGTTCTGACAGGCGGGGGCAGATATAGTGATGGTCCAAGAAACACACTTTAACCGGGGAGACTCCTTTGCATTCGCCTCCAGACATTTCCCTCAGGTCTATCAGGCCTTCAACCCACGGAAAAGAGCGGGAGTCCCTTTTACTTGCACCTCCGTGCACCTAGATCCACGGGGCCACTACATTATTCTCCATGGTCTGTGGCGTACGCAGGCACTGACCCTATGCATCCTCTACGCCCCCAATGTCCATCAACATACATTTTTGTCTAGGGTGTTTTCCCGTTTGTTTAGGGCGCCCCCCGGGCTTCTGGTGATAGGGGGGGATTTTAACCTTACTCAGTCCGCACTCCATGATCGCCTAGCAGTGGGCCGCCGGGCGCCTCAGGCTAGGACCCTAAGACTCTAGGCTCTTCCGCCAAATCACCAGAAGACGGGGCCTTTTTGACGCCTGGCGAGCTCTGCACCCACAAGACCGCCAGTACACCTTTTTCTCCACTCCCCACAGCACACACTCGCGTATTGATCATTTTTTTGTCAACGCGACACTGCGGGCGGTCCAATCTGCACATATACTCCCCATCTCCTGGTCAGATCACGCCCCCATAACTCTAACCCTAGCATTAGACCTCCCCCTTCATAAGCCCTGCACCTGGAGGCTGAACAACTATCTCCTGCAGCATGCTCCGGCAAAGGCAGAGCTGGAGTCTTCGCTCTGGCACTACTTTGTTGAGAATGACACTCCAGACGTCTCCCTCGCTACCCTCTGGGCCGCCCACAAGGCTGTCATCCGGGGGCGCTGTATAGCCCTGTCCTCAGCTTTGAAGCGGGACGCACGGACCGCCAGGCTACTGGCCGAAAAACGGCTTAAGACCCTTGAGGCCCGCCTTTTGGACACCCCCCCCCCCCCCCCTCCGTCTCCACCCTTAAGCAAATCGTCCAGACTAGGCTGACACTTCGGGACCTGGCGTTGGATCGGTTGAGAAAGCTCTAGTCCGCCTGCGACAACTCTACTATGACAAGGGGAACAAAGCACAGTCCCTGTTGGCCCGGAAACTGGCGGAACGTACAGTGACCTCTGCTCCGGCCCGAATTAAAAATAGGGGGGGGGGATCTTCTGACCCACCCCCAAGCGATAGTGGACGCGTTCGCAGACTTTCATACTGACCTGTACAACAGACCGGACATCCCCCACAACCCCCCAACCTCGGGCCTGTCTAACCGTATTACCCAGTACTTGGAAAATATAGTACTACCCCGACTGCAAGACACGGCCCTCCGAGAACTGAACGCCTCTATCACTGAAGAGGAACTCCTGGAGACTGTGAGGGCTCTCCCAACCCACAAGTCTTCGGGACCAGACGGGCTCCCCTACGAGTATTACAAGGCGTTTATACCTCTCTTGAGCCCACATATGACCAAGCTTTTTAACTCCTTTCTCCAACAGTCCCTGGTCCCGACCGAAATGCTAGGCTCATTCATTTCCCTCATTCCCAAGCCAGACAAAGACTCGACCGCCTACGCTAGTTACCGGCCTATAGCCTTGCTGAACGCAGACCTAAAATTTTTTACGAAGCTCTTAGCGAATCGCCTAAATACGATCCTCCCTTCCCTAATACATAAGGATCAAGTGGGATTTGTCCCCTTGAGACAAGCAGGGGACAACACCAGAAAGATCATTGATCTTATTGACGTGGCGAATAGGGACAACCTAGCATCTCTGGTTCTAAGTTTAGACGCCGAGAAGGCGTTTGACCGCCTCAGCTGGCCCTTCATGGAGGCTACGTTACACCGCATGGGCTTTCGGGGCCCATATCTGCGAGCGGTGCAGCACCTCTTCACTACCCCCTTCTCGCAGGTTAAAACCCCCTTCGCCACGTCCTCAACTTTCTCTATTGCTAATGGCACCCGCCAGGGCTGTCCGCTTTCTCCTCTCCTTTTTGCTCTGTGCGTGGAGCCTCTGGCAGCTGCCATTAGAAGCAACCCCAACATTCGAGGGATTCCGGTCAGGGGCAGGGAATTTAAGATTTCGCTCTTCGCAGATGACGTTATCCTTACCCTGACTCAGCCCAGGATCTCCCTCCCAACCTCCACTCCGAGCTAGACCGATACGGGGAGCTTTCGGGCTATAAAATTAATCCATCTAAATCGGTGGCCCTCCCACTAAACATGGGGGCGGCTGAGACGACCCACCTACGCTCCGCTTTCCCATACAAATGGGAAAGCTCTTCCCTTAAATATTTGGGCGTTCTCCTTACGCCATCATTCCATACCTTGTACCAGGCTAATTTCCCCCCCCCCTCTATCAGGCGATTAGGGAATTAATACGCAAATGGAAGGCCCACCACATATCGCTCATGGGAAGGATCTATTAAAATGGTGATCCTCCCCAAGCTCCTGTATTTGTCCCATACGCATAGTTACGCGCACTCCAGAAGGACCTGTTGAAATTTGTATGGAACTACAAAAAACACCGGGTCCCGAGCTCTGTCATGACGGCCTTACGCTCAGACGGCGGCTTGGCGTTCCCCGATTTAGTTTGCTACTACCAGGCCACTCAGCTACGGGCCATAGCCTCCTGGTTTCCGCAGAGGTCATATAATAGATGGTCGGAGATTGAAAAAATCTGGCTGGCTCCAGTACACACGAACAGTTTCTTATGGGGCGCTAGGGTCGATATAGACTCGGGTCGGCTACTAGGGCCGATGGCCCAGCTCCATCTGCTCTGGCGGAAGCTCTCCCGCGAACACAGTCTCCACTCGGAGTTCTCCCTAATGACTTCCTTCCTCTGCAACCCGACATTACCGGCTAGCCTGACCCACCAGATATCCTGGCCTTCACGCGACCTGTTTCACTTAGGGCACCTGGTGGACCCCAGAACACGAAAGCTGTTGTCCTTCTCGGAGCTCCAGGCTAAACATGACCTCCCCCATCAGACGTTCTACAGCTACTTACAAATTAGACACTTTGCACAGTCCATGGCCCCTCACCTACGGTTTTCCCTGCCCTCTCCTTTCAAGCAGATAATTCTGGAAGGAAGGAGTCGCAGAGGGTTGATCTCAGACATTTATCGCATCCTCAACACACACCACTTTCAAACGAGGGGTAAGCACTCCTACATGAGACGCTGGGAGGGGAAATTGGGTGAGGAGCTCCCCCTTGAGACCTGGCAGGGGGTGTGGCGCCAGGCGGCCAAGTCCTTTCTGTGTACACTGTACAAAGAGAATGCCTACAAAATCCTCTTTTTCTGGTATCAGACCCCGGACATACTCCACAGAATATACCCCTCCACCTCAGATCGCTGCTGGCGATGTCTGAAGGAGCGGGGCTCCTTGGTCCACATCTACTGGGCCTGTCCCCTGATTGCCCCATACTGGCTCATGACCCGAAGGCTGCTCCAGCGTTTATTTGACATTTCTGTACCCCACTACCCTAAATTCTTCTTACTAGGCCTGTCCCAACCCGCACTGGCCAGGCCGGGCCGGAAGCTCCTTAGGCATATCCTGACAGCGGCCCGCTGCCTGATAGCCCTAAACTGGAAAAATCCGTTGCCTCCGTCTAGGGAGGCCCTATACTCCAGGATCAAGGATGTTGAGCTCATGGAGAAAATGACTGCCAGGGTGAGGGATAAGCTTGAGGAGCACGACCTGATCTGGGGGAGATGGTGGCTGCTGGAGGACTGATGGCGAACCAGTGTGGATATGGTGATGTGGACCGCTGGCGTTCTATTTCCTTTTCTTTGTCTCTTTCTCTTTCTTTGCTTCTCTCTCTTCTTCTCTCTTCCACTCTTTTTGTTACTACTACTGATGGTCCTTGTTCTGTTTTAAGTCTGGCATATAAGCTAGGCAGCAGACCCTGGGTGGTCCTTTGGTTCCCAGCACGGATAACTGACTTTTGGTGTCTTTCGTCCCGCTGTGCACCCTTGGTCGGATTGCCTGATCTCGCTGCATCTCCCAATACTGTGTTATTCTGCACTGTCTATCTACAATGGGCCCCTTGTATTTTGGGAACCATACTGCTATTGCTGTATGCCTGTACTATTACTTTTGTTATACAACCACGAAAAATAAATAATTTGGAAAAAAAAAAACTTTATTAGGTAGTATATGGGGGTCCCTAACGCCATATAAAAACTTGACGCGGAACCTAAATAACTAACTGGCTAACCAGCATCACCAGTGACACTTATACGGTGATTGCTGGTGAAAGGGTTAACTCTAGGGGCAATCGGGGGTTAAAACTTTTATTAGGTTGTATATGGGGGTACCTAACGCTATAAAAACCTGGCGGTGAACCTAAAAAATAATTAGCTACCTAGCGGCACCAGTGACACTAATGCAGTGATCAGAAAAACGATCTCTTAGTGACACTGGCAAAAGGGGGTGAAAGGGGGCAATCTGGGTTAAACCTTTATGGGGGGGGGGGTAAGGGGCTACCCTGGACCTAACACTAACTGCCCTGACAGTTTTTACAGTTACAACTGACACTAAATGCAGTGATCAGTAAGTAAATGATCACTGCAATCAGTGACACTGTGACTGGGAGGGGGGGTGATCGGGGGGTGACTGGGGGTTAAAGTGTGCCTATGTGTACCTACATTTCAGTGTAGTGTTGGTGCACTTACTAGGATGTCTTCTCTCCTCGCCATCTGTCAAAAAGACCCCCCCCCCCAAAACAAAGCTCTATATGTGGGGGAAAAAAAAGGACATAAAATTAATTTTGGAGGAGTGGTGTCACCCCTGTCTGAAACTAAATTTGTCAGTGAGCCTACATCCCTAATATCAAAGAAAAGATTCCTTTTACTTAAAAAGAGTGTATATCCTCTAATGGGAATTTAAATAGGACTACTGCAAATAAATAATAGTGTAGAAGTAAAAAAAAAAAGTTTATATTAAAATTGATATTTATTTAGAAAAATATAAAATCAGTGACTATGACATAAACCAACATAGAGTATTTACAATGGATACATGGACAAAAATGAAGGACAAAGCCTATACTGTTGAAACATAGTGATATACAATAGATAGAACCCGACGTTTCGAGGTGTTGATATGTGAACTTCTTCTTCAAGGGTAGTCGGCTTGGTTACAACAACAATTATGTCTATAGTTCAAAAGGGGAAAAAAAAAAAGACAAATAAAAAGAAGGGAAAAAAAAAAAGTACATGCAGCAAGTACTTTCACTATAATATCAAATTACTGTTCAGTGTGCAAAGCCTTATTAATCATTTTGATAACAATCATATTATACAAACGTGTTCAATTACTAACCCTGTATGTATGAAAGCAGGGCTTCTCCAAAACATACACCGTATCCAATGATTAATCGATTAGCTGCAGCTCTGCCGAAATCTGGGAGTTGTAGCAAGGGGGGCAAAAGCGAGGGGGGAGGGGAAACAGGAAGGCAAAGCCAATCTCACAGATGGACACTAATCCCTCAGAAAGACCACAATCCACGTCAGTCCAAGAGCTTCACAAGGGGCACCTACACCCCACATACATCCCGATTTCCACAAACAGACAGGAGAGAGCCAGCACAAAAACAATGGCTCAAAACCAGCCCTCCCCAGTTGCTGGAAAGAAAGCACAAAATATCCCATAAATTGGTTACTATATTAACCACTTGACCACTGGGCACTTAAACACCCTTAATAACCAGACCAATTTTCAGCTTTTGGTGCTCTCACATTTTGAATGACAATTACTCAGTCATGCAACACTGGACCTATATGAAATTTTTGTCCTTTTTTTCACACAAATAGAGCTTTCTTTTGGTGGTATTTAATCACCGCTCGGTTTTTTATTTTTTGTGCTATAAAAGAAAAAATACCGAAAATTCTGTAAAAAAAATGAATTTTTCTTTGTTTCTTTTATAAAATTTAGCAGATTAGTAATTTTTTCTTCATACATTTTGGCCAAAATTTATACTACTACATATCTTTGGTAAAAATAAGTACAAATTGGTGGATATTATTTGGTCTTTGTGTTTTTTTTTTTTTTCACAAAATTGTCATATTATCAGTTTATTTCTCACACACAGCATATGCATACCACAAATTACACCCCAAAACACATTCTGCTATTACTCCCGAGTACGGCGATACCACATGTGTGAGATTTTTACACAGTGTGGCCACATACAGAGGCCTAACATGCAGGGAGCGCCATCAGGCGTTCTGGAACACCCAGGACAATTCTGACATTTCTCTCCTACATGTAAAAATCATCATTTATTTGCTAGAATTACATTACATAGAATCCCAAAACATTATATATGTTTTTTTAGCAAACACCCTGGAGAATACAATGGTGGTCGTTGCAACTTTTTATCTCGCACGGTATTTGCGCAACAATTTTTCGAATGCTTTTTTTTGGGAAAAAAAACAGTTTTGTGCTTAAAAAAAAAAAAGCATAATGTGAAAGATGAAGTTACGCTGAGTAAATGGATACCTAACATGTCACTCTTCAAAATTGCACACGCTCGTGGAATGGCGCCAAACGTCGCTACTTAAAAATCCCCATAGGCGACGCTTACATTTTTTTTTACTGGTTATATGTTTTGAGTTACAGAGGAGGTCTAGGGCTAGAATTATTGCTCTCGCTCTAATGTTCGCAGCGATACCTCACATGTGTGGTTTGAACACCGTTTTCATATGTGGGCGGGACTTACGTATGCGTTCGCTTCTGTATGCGAGCACATGGGGACAGGGGCGCTTTAAAAAAAAAATTATTTTTTTATTGTTCATTTTCCTTTATTTATTTTAGTTTGATCAGCGATTTTTTTTTTTTTTTTTTTTTTTTTTTTTTAATTGTGACTGCGACATTTTGGCAGACATGTCGGTCAATTTTGACACATTTTTGGGACCATTGGCATTAATACAGTGATTAGTCCGATTAAAAATGCATTGATTACTGTAAAAATGTCATTGGCAGTGGAGGGGTTGTATGACCTAATGTGCATTTTTTTTTTTTACTGTAGGGGGCATGGCTTGGCGTGTGACATCACTGATCGTCATTCACTATGACAGGGGACAGACGACCAGTGACAAGCTCACTAGAAAGCACGGGGAGATATTTGTTTACACTTACCTCTCCCTGTTCTTCAGCTCTGTGACCCGATCACAGGACACCGGCCGCGATCGGGTCCCGTGGCCACGGCACGGAGCTCAGAACCGGGTCGCGAGTGCGCCGGTGGCGGCGCACGCGACCCAGGGCTGGGCTCTTAAAGGGCAATGTACCTGTACGTGCTTCTGCCCAGCCATGCCATTCTGCCGACATATATAAGCTTGAGGCAGTCCTTAAGTGGTTAAGCTGCCCTCTGATAGGCTTGTGACCAGAAATGGGAGCAGTAGGACATGGCTGGAGGAGTGCCCCCCGAGTACAGTGGCCCATGGCGCTATCACCCGTACATCCCCTCAAAGAGGGAGAGCGATGTCTCAAGACATCTATGTGTGTGTGTGAGCGCCATGCCGCTCCAACCCAAAGGGGGGCTGGACACGGGGCCCTGGTGGTGCCGCCCCACGTCAACATCCCGCGGCACAGGTGAGGCATGTCGTTCACAAACCATGTAAACATACTGCCCAATAGTGAGGGAGGCAGGGCATGCCTCTAGGGCTGTACCCAAGCCACCCCCCCTGCGCCGAGTGAACACTACAGAGGCGATGGGGATGAGGGAGAGAAAGAACAGAGAGTAACCCCGCCCACCTCCTAAGAACTTCCCTTCCTTAAGCAGCTGAAGGAAACCGATCAACCATTTGTCATTATAAACAAAGAAAAATCACAGCAAATATTGCAACACCACATTACAATGTAATGTTTAAGTACAAAGTCCAAATGCATATACAGTAATAAAAAATGAAACATCAAATATAACAATTTACAATAACAAAAAAAAAATACAGAAAATAATCACAAATCATTAAATGCATATACTGGACATCTCTGAATAGAGATTTCACTTTTAATTATAAAGTGGTTTATAGGACACAGATTTTATCACTCTAAAGATTCCCACTCAGACCCTCCAGAGGAGAATCCTCCCTCCAAGAATGGCCTAAATGAGATTGCTCCGTTAAGGCCAGGTTGCTTAGTCGCATTTAGGTGGAATATCCACCTCTGCTCTAACTGTAGAAGAAGTTTGTTGGTATTCCCACCCCGTATCCCTGAATGTATCCTATCCATAATGATAAGGAAGGAAATTTTTGGGGTGATCCCACTGTGTAAGTCTCTAGCATGCCTTCCAAGTGGAAGACTGGGATTTCTCGCCTTCATTGACATGGGGCGATATCGTTCTCCATTGGGAAGTGTCACATTGCATGCTGTGTTCATATAGCAACAGTAGTTGCATCCACCATAGGTAAAGCATGGATCTTTTCTGCTGAGATTGTTAAACTCAGTGGACACCAGACAATCTTTAAGTGATCTGGCAAATAAATTCTGGACATTTACTTACAAATGGACCAATGGTCGAGGCCATAGATAAAATGTGCAAATATTTATTAGCAATTGTTTTGAAAATTGCATGTTGGTTAGAAAACCTAGTTATAATCTATATGGTTTTCGGTTTTGTTTTTTTGATGATGGATTATATAACAAATTGCTTCTTGTTCTCAATATTGCTCTATTATAGGCCTTTTTTAGGTTTTCGAGTAACCCCGTAAAAGCAGTCTCTTTTAGCAAGAAGAGGACCAAACGGGAGTGATTCGAATGGGAAACAACATAACAAAACGCATCACTGAATTGCACAATCACCCAGTACATCTTCAGGGTGCACAATCGATGCAAGGTAATAGTTTGTCCAATAGGAACACTTTACTAACACCTTCTCACTCGGACACAAATTCACTCTTTCCTAGACTGTCTAATGTAGATTATAAGGCACCGTTACTCACTGGCGCACATGATGAAAGCTCGGCTATGGGAACGACCGATGGTGAATCACAATGAAATAGAAATCTGGTAAGCAAATCTATACTTCCTTCTGATATACTTCCTTCTCTGCCTAGTGTGGACCTGAATGTGGTGAATTTGTCTACCTATAAACTTTCAAAATTAGGACTTCAAATTCTTTCTTGTGGTCTAAGCTTCTGCCCGAACCAGGATATCAATAAATTTGAAGCCATCAAAGATCTCCAGTTATTTGCCATAAGCTAATTTTGAAACAATTGTATTCCAAGGAAATACCGACAACCTAATTTTGAGTCCCAAGAATTAAAAGCCCTGGATACACTAGTTAGCTTGCTGGAGTAAAATTAGATTCCTGAACTGATTGACCAGATTGACCTGGAACACTTACTAGGCCATTTTGATGAAACAGAACTCCCCGCAATACCAAAATTTAAAAAGAAATCGGACAAATTCCCGCCGTTAAGTATGAACTCTAATGTGCTGGCATTTGTCAAGCTAGTAGGCAGTGAGATATGTAAAATTCAGACAAATAAATCCAAGCAGGACAATATGTCAAAGGATGAAAGGCAGGCTTTGAAAACACTGAAGGAACATCTGGGTATAACAATAAAACCCTCCGATAAGGGGGGTAATATTGGTATTATGGATAACAGGTACATTGATATGTGTATGAAAATCTTGGAAAACAAAAAATGGTATTGTAGAGTTAATGCGAATAAAATCACCAAGATCACCCAGGAATTTTATTCCTTGGTTGACCAGGCATATGGACAAAACATCATCACTAGGTCCGATTGGGATTTTATCAGGACAAAACAGCCAAAAATTCCAACATTTTATTCCCTGCCGAAATTGCACAAGTGTATGAAACGTCCCACTGGTAGGCCCAGAGTATCGGGTAATGGATCACTGACTGAAAATTTGAGTACCTTCATTGACGGGCATTTACGTCCATATGTGACCAGTCTTTCCAGCTATCTCGAGGATACTCTACATTTGTTGCAGATTCTGGATGGTTTAAGTGTTTCTCCAACATCGATATTGGTGGCTATCCGTTGATTACGTTGGGGCACTTTATAGCTCTATACCCCATGATAGGGGTATAAGTTGCATCAGACACAGTGTCTCTCAGCCCTTGTACACACGGTCGGAGATTCCGTCGGAATGTGTCCTATCAGACCGTTTTGTCGGATATTCCGACTGTGTGTGGTATGCATCGGACTGTTTCCGTCGGAATATCCGTCGGACAAAATTTTCCAACTTGCTGGAAATATTTTCCCACAAACTGCTCCGTTCGGACATACTCCGATCATGTGTAGCCTACTCCGACGGACAAAGTGCCACGCATGCTCAGATCAAATTTCTAGACCAAAGCTATTGGCTACTAGCCTGAACGTAGTCCCATCGTAATGAAATAACGTCATCACGTTATGTACAATCAGATTTTCCGACAACTTTGTCCGACCGTGTGTATGCAACAGTTTCGGACAAAATCCAACGGATTTGATTGTCAGAATGTCCGACCGTGTGTAAGGGCTCAGGATGATCGCTTCTCAGCCTTTTGGCTAAGATCAAGTGTAGTATCTGTTATCAGTTACCAGGAGGTGGCGCTTGCTTCCGTCCCTGTTCTACGGCGAGGTGGAGCAGGGGTGGCGGTTGCTATGCAAAGCCTGCTGGTGTGAAGGTGACCTGGAGCGGTTCGTAGCCGAAAGGGAAGCCTTCTGATGAGGATGGAGAACCACTGGTCAGCGCCAGGGGAGGGGACCCTGGCCTTCTGGCTTGGATTGTGGCAGCTTTAGCTCCGGTCAGTTTTTCGGGAGGGAACGTTTGTTCCCCTCTCTCCCACCGGGGGAACGGCCTGTACTTCCCGAATGTAATTAGGTAGGAGTGATGGGAGCGAGGGTGAGGCCTGATGGTAAAGGGCTCTCACTAAGCTCCTGGATCTCCATGCCTTTCTGGCTGGGGTGAAGGCTGCTGTGGTCTGGGGGGGTCGGGGATGCTTCTGTTGAAAAGCCTATGGTGATGTGCCCCTGAAGTGGCAGTTCAGGGATGCCTTACATTCACTGTGATTTATTACTTTGAAGTTTGGCACCACGGACACTTCACCGTATAACAAGCTTTTTTACACCTGCCTCTAGGGCCCGGCCTTTTGGCTAGGACCAGAGGAATTTTTGATTCCTGGCCGGAGGGCCTGGCCATTGTATTGCACAATGGCCACCTTTTCATTCTCCTCTTCACTATCCCTTTCCCCACTTTTTATTTATTTTATTTGTGTGGTTTGTCACGTTTTATGTTTGTCACTTTCACGTTTGATGTGTAGGGTGTCGGTCCTTGGACCTATCCTGAAAGTCTTGTGGGAGGGTGGACATAGGCCTTCTGGCTTGGTTCACCCTCTCTTTGGGGTGTCTCCCTTTGGGGGAGCCCCTACCCTAGTACCTGGGTGGGTCTGTTTCGGCAGACCTACCGGAGAAAGGCGGTCAACCGGCTTCGGCTGGATGGGCCATGTATTTGGTACCTCAGTCCCCGCCTGGAGCCTAACGTCCCGGGGGATCAGGGTAAGGTCCTTCCTAGTGGAGGACAGCAGACACCCGTGGCACAGTTTTGTGTTTCACTCTTTATGTGTGTGCACTTTTTTTGGCACCGGGTGGATGTTTTTGGGTGTGTTTTGCATGCCATAGGCTTTTTCAATCGAAATCTCTCAGGATGGTAGATTTTAGACATGTGCAAAAGGAAAACATTTGTTTAGTTTCGTTTTAATTCGTTAATTAATTTCGTTTAGTTATATTCGTTAAATTCATTTTCGGATTTCATTTCGTTTTCTACCGAATTCGAAAAATCGGTCGCATTCGAAAATATTTCAACCAAATTCGAAAATATTTCTACCGGATTCGAAATTATTTCAACTGCATTCTAAACTATTTCAACCGGATTTGAAAATATTTTGCGACCCGACTTTAGGACCATGTATCTCGAAGTCACTTGGAGATGTTGTAGTGCTAGTTATATTGTGTTTGCAAACCAAATTTGGTGTTTCTAGCTATAAGTGACCCCGAGATATGTGGCCCCAAAGTCGGGTCGCAAAATGTAATTCTCTGCTGCAGAAAAGTTCTTGACATTTTGTGATCTGACTTTGGGGCCACGTATCTCTGGGTCACTTGGTGCTAGAAACCCCAAATTTGGAGATGTTGTAGTGCTAGGTCTATTGTGTCAAATTTGGGGTTTCTAGCTATAAGTGGCCCCGAGATACTTGGCCCCAAATCAGGTCGCAAAATTCATTCTCTGCTGCAGAAAAGTACTTGGCATATTGCCCATATCTGGGGTCACTTGGTGGCAGGTGACGTGGCAAGTGGACAATCCACAACTTAGCCATGTGGCACTCGTGGCCGGCCACGTGGCACTCGTGGCATGTCACGTGGCACTCTAAAAAAGGCCTATAATAGAGCAATATTGAGAACAAGATGCAATTTATTATATAATCCATAGACATGTGCAAAAGGAAACAATTTGTTTAGTTTCATTTTCATTTGTTAATTAATTTATTTCGTTTAGTTATATTAGTTAAATTAGTTTAATTCGTTTTCGGATTTCGTTTCGTTTTCTACTGAATTAGAAAAATCGGTCGCATTCGAAAATATTTCTACCGGATTCGAAATGATTTCAACATGATTCGAAATTATTTCAACTGCATTGGAAACTATTTCAACCGGATTCGAAAATATTTTGTGACCCGACTTTAGGGCCATGTATCTCAGGGTCACTTGGTGATAGAAACCCCAAATTTGGAGATGTTGTAGTGCTAGTTCTATTGTGTTTGTATACCAAATTATCTGGGGTCACTTGGTGGCAGGTGACGTGGCAAGTGGACAATCCACAACTTGGTCACATGGCACTCGTGTCAGGTCACGTGGCATTCGTGGCTGGCCATGTGGCACTCATGGCAGGTGTCGTGGCAAGTGGACAATACACAACTTGTGGCAGATGATGTGGCAAGGGGACAATACACAACTTGTAGCAGGTGACGTAGCAAGTGGACAAATACAATACACAACTTGTGGCAAGTGGACAATGACATACAGCATATGCACTTGCCTTGCGATCGACATCCGTGACTTCTTCAATCAGGCATGCTGACAACTTCATTGATACCATAAATATAAATGAAATAAGATGTGTGTGTTTGTTTTTTTTTTGCACTGGTACACTGCAAGTATGAAAAGTTGATGTGACACACATATATAAGTAAGTATAAGTAACCATCTTCCAAAATTTCTAATTCAAATAGAAAAGATTAGAATAGAATAGAAAAAAAATATAATTTAATAGAATAAAATAGAAAGAATATACAACCATCTTCTGAAATTCAGAATTTGAATAGAATAAATTAGAATTTCGAATAGTATGAATTCAAATTTTTAAATTAATTCATTTTAAATTTGGATAGAAAAGATTATAATAAAATAAAAAATAGACTAGAAAAACGATAGAACAGAATAGAATATATTATATTTTATTCTGTTCTATTGTTTTTCTAGTCTGTTCTTTTATATTCTATTAAAATCTTTTCTATTAAAATCAAAATCATTATATACTAAATTCGAATTTCGGAATATGGTTTTATATATATATATATATATATATATATATATATATATATATATATATATATATATATATATATATATATATATATAATTTCTTTCCGACATTCGAATTTCGTATAGAATGAATTTGAATAGAAAAGATTAGAATAGTAATAGAGAATAGACTAGGACAATAGAACAGAATAGAATATAGATACTATCTATTTCATTTTTTATTTTTTTTGCCGATTACCATTTGTTTTAACCACTTGCCGCCCGCCCTATAGGGAATTGACGGCAGCAAAGTGGTTTCATAATCCTAACCGGACGTCATATGACGTGATTAGGATTATGAGCCGCTGCGCCCCCCCGGGGGCGCGCATCGCGGCTATCGTTGTTGCGGGGTGTCAGTCTGACACCCGGCAACTACGATCTCGGTAAAGAGTCTCCGACGGAGACTCTTTACCATGTGATCAGCCGTGTCCAATCACGGCTGATCACAGTGTAAATGGGAAGAGCCGGTGATCGGCTTTCCCTCACTCGCGGCTGCTCCTCTGACAGGGGGGGTCTGTGCTGATCGATTATCAGCACAGCCCCCCCGAGGATGCCCACACTGGACCACCAGGGACACCACTAGACCACCAGGGAAAAGGTAATAAAATCCATAATCCTCCCTAGACCACCAGGGATGCCAGTCAGCACAATGGGTGCCAATCAGTGCCCATAATGGATGCCAATCAGTGCCCACAATGGGCATCACTGATTGGCATGCATTATTGTTTGGCACTGATTGGCATCCATTACTATAACACCGATGCCGCCTATGAGTGCCCACCTGTGCTGCCTATGAGTGCCCACCTGTGCTGCCTATGAGTGCCCACCTGTGCCGCCTATGAGTGCCCACCTGTGCCGCCTATCCATGCCCACCTGTGCCGCCTATCCATGCCCATCCGTGCCAGCTATCAGTGCCAATTTGTGCCACCTATCAGTGTCCGTCCGTGTTGCCCATCCGTGTCGCCCATCCGTGTCGCCCATCCGTGTCGCCCATCCGTGTCGCCCATCCGTGTCGCCCATCCGTGCCGCCTATCAGTGCCACTTCATTGGTGCCCATCAGTGCCACCTTATCAGTGCCCATCAGTGTAGCCCCATCAGTGCCCATCAGTGAAGGAGAAAACGTACTTATTTACAAAGTTTTGAAACTGAAACAAAAAAAAATTTTTTTTTTCAAAATTTTCGGTATTTTTTTATTTGTAGCGCAAAAAATAAAAACCGTAGAGGTGATCAAATACCACCAAAAGAAAGCTCTATTTGTGGGAAAAAAATGATAAAAATTTCATTTGGGTACAGTGTAGCATGACCGCGCAATTGTCATTCAAAGTGCGACAGCGCTGAAAGCTCAAAATTGGTCTGGGCAGGAAGGTGTTTAAGTGCCCTGTATTGAAGTGGTTAATAAGATCTCCTGCAGACTATTAGCATCTATTTCATTTTTTGCAGATCTCCTGCAGACTATTAGTATCTATTTTGTTTTTCACCAGATCTCCTGTAGACTATTAGCATCTATTTCATTTTTTTTTGCAGATCTCCTGCAGACTGTTAGTATCTATTTTGTTTTCTCACCTGATCTCCTGCAGACTATTAGCATCTATTTTCTTCTTCTTTTTAGCAGATCTCCTGTAGACTATTAACAGCCATTTCACTTCTTTTTATTGAAAATCTCCTGCAGACTGTTAGAATCAATTTCATTTTTTAGAAATGTAGATTTTGTAGATTTGATGACAAGACCAGGGGCTTCCTCCTAGATGCCTTGGAGTTTATACTCAAACATAATCATTTCCCGTCTAATAGGTCCCACTTCCTCCAGGTACAGGGTGTTGCGATGGGGACTTTGTGTGCCCCATCATATGCCAATCTGTACCTGGGGGAGTGGGAACGGTCGATTGGCCAATCTGGCACTTTGGCTCCCCATATGAGGAACATTAGTCTTTGGTATAGATTTATCGATGATGTCTTCCTCATATGGAAGGGCCCACAGGATCAGACCTGAAACAGTTCCTCCATAACTTTTTTGGATGTTACTGTACACAAAGATGAGACAGGCCGTATTAGTAGCAGTCTATTTAGGAAACAAACTTCTGGCAATACTATATTACATTCCAGTAGCTTTCACTCCAAGGCATTGCTGGCCTCCATTCCATTTAGTCAGTATGTGAGAATGTGCAGAAATTGCACTGATAACTTGATTTTTAAAAGAGAGGCCGACTTGCTAAAAGAGAGACTGCTTTTACGGGGTTACTTAAAAACCTGTCTAAAAAAGGCCTATAATAGAGCAATATTGAGAACAAGAAGCGATTTATTATATAACCATCATCGAAAAAAACATAACCGACACTCATATCGATTATAACTAGGTTTTTCTAACCAACATGCAATTTAAAAAGAAAATCGCTAATAAATATTGGCACGTTTTATCTATGGACCCGACCATTGGTCCATTTGTAAGTAAAAGTCCATAATTTACTTACAAGCATGCCAGATCACTTAAAGATTGTCTGGTGTCCAGCGAGTTTAACAATCTCGGTAGAAAAGATCCATGCAAGTACCCAGGTACGTTTACCTGTGGTGGATGCAACTACTGCCGCTATATAAACACAGCACGCAATGTGACACTTCCCAATGGAGAACGAGATCGCCCCATACACTATGCTAATTGCCAGACTGAGGGTGTTGTATACCTTCTTTGCTGTGACTGTTTCTGTTTTTATGTTGGAAAGACTATTCAGCCATTTTGGCGTGTCGTGCCTATTGACATATTGTGTCAATGAAGGTGTGTAATCCCAGTCTTCCACTTGGAAGGCATGTTAGAGACTTACACAGTGGGATCACCCCAAAAATTTCCTTCCTTATCTTGGATAGGATACATTCAGGGATACGGGGTGAGGATATCAACAAACTTCTTCTACAGTTAGAGCAGAGGTGGATATTCCACCTAAATGTATCAGCCACCTGGCCTTAATGGAGCAATCTCATTTAGGCCATTCTTGGAGGGAGGATTCTCCTCTGGAGGGTCTGAGTGGGAATCTTTAGAGTGATAAAATCTGTGTCCTATAAGCCACTTTATAATTAAAAGTGAAATCTGTATTCAGAGATGTCCAGTATATGCAATTAATTATTTGTGATTATTTTCAGTTTTTTTTTTATTGTTTTTGTAAATTGTTATATTTGATGTTTCATTTTTCATTACTGTATATGCATTTGGACTTAACCATTACATTGTAATGTGGTGTCGCAATATTTTCTGTGATTTTTTCTTTGTTTATAATGACAAATGATTGATCGGTTTCCTTGGGCTGCTTAAGGAAGGGAAGTTCTTAGGAGGTGAGTGGGGTTACTCTCTGTTTTTTCTCTCCCTCATCCCCGTCGCCTCCGTAGTGTTCACTCGGCGTGGGGGGGGGGTGGCTTGGGTACAGCCCTAGAGGCGTGCCCTGCCTCCCTCACTATTGGGCACTATGTTTACATGATTTCCATGTGAACGACATGCCTCACCTGCGCCGTGGGATGTTGGTGCAGGGCGGCACCACCAGTCCACTTCTGATTACGTCTGTGGCTTTAGTGTCACAAGTCAGTTATCTGGGTAGGTGTATTTAGTAATGATAGTACTTTTATCTATAGACCTGCAAGTACATTTTATTTTTAATATAGTAACCAATTTATGGGATATTTTATTTTGTGCTTTCTTTCCAGCAACTGGGGAGGGCTGGTTTTGGGCCATTGCTTTTGCGCTGGCTCTCTCCTGCATGTTTGTGGAAATCGGGATGTATGTGGGGTGTAGGTGCCCCTTGTGAAGCTCTTGGACTGACGTGGTTTTTCTGAGGGATTAGTGTCCATCTGTGGGATTGGCTTTGCCTCCCTGTCCCCCCCCCCCCCCCCCATCGCTTTTTCATCTTCCCTTGCTACGACTCCCTGATCTCTGTGGAGCTGCAGCTAATCGTTCAATCATTGGATACGGTGTATGTTTTGGAGAAGCCCTGCTTTCATACATACAGGGTTAGTAATTGACCACGTGTGTATAATATGATTGTTATCAAAATGATTAATAAGGCTTTGCACACTGAACAGTAATTTGATATTATAGTGAAAGTACTTGCTGCATGTACCTCTTTTTATTTGTCTTTTTTTTTTCCCCTTTTGAACTATAGACATAATTGTTGTTGCAACCAAGCTTTGAAGAAGAGGTTCACATATCAACACCTCGAAACGTTGGGTTCTATCTATTGTATACCACTATGTTTCAATAGTATAGGCTTTGTCCTTCATTTTTGTCCACGTATCCATTGTATATACTCTATGTTGGTTTATGTCATAGACACTGATTTTATATTTTTCTAAATAAATATCAATTTTAATATAAACAATTTTTTTTCTACTTATACGCTATTATTTATTTGCAGTAGCCCTATTTAAATTCCTATTAAAGGATATACACTCTTTTTTAGTAAAAGAATTTTTTTCTCAAATTAATTTTGGTACAGCATCACATGCCTGCGCAATTGTCAAATAAAGTAAAGCAGTGCCTTATCGAAAAAATGGCCTGGGCAGGAAGGGGGTAAAACCTTCCGGAGCTTAAGTGGTTAAATGTCAGTTGCATCGCCACAGTTCTACTTGAGGCTACATGTACTGTACATGGGGGATTTAGCCCATCGGTATCTAATTACGGCTTTCGGTCATCGGAAGGCACACAGTGCCCGGTCCCACTTCCAAAAGCCTGTCAAAATCAGGCTGAAATATGTGCCAGCTGGACCCTTACCAAGCCAGTACTCATGTTTACCGTAGTATACATTTAGGGATGTATACCTGCATATCGCCCTAAACGTGAGTACAGCATCCAGCTGCTGCATATTTTGGCCTGTTATAGATTCTGACAGGCTGCTGGCAGTGGGGCTGGACACTGCACCTGCAATAAAAAAAACACTGGGATTTGACACTGATAGGCCAAATACACTTTATGGCCACATGCACACAGACTCTAAAGACAACTTTTTTTTAAAAATTTTGGGTAGATTAAGAAATTATCATTTTTAACTTTTTTTTTTGTCATCTCTCTTTCATTAGTTGTGGGGGGGCTGTCCTTTCTTGTCCCTGCAGCCACAACAAAGAGGAAAACTCTTGTAAACAGTTACTAGCTCAACAAGTGTCCCCATTGGAAGAGTCTCTCTTTAGGCCTGGTTTACACCAATGCATATTTTAGTGCACTTTCGGTTTTGCAGAAATACACGGTGTATTTCTTTAACATGGTTTCCTAGGGATGTAGTTCACATCTGTGCATTTTATGGAAAGGGCCAGGGTTTTATTTTCTGGTTTTTGGTTCCATAGATCAGTGTTTCTCAACTGCAGTCCTCAAGGCGCCCCAACAGGTCATGTTTTCAGGCTTTCAATTATTTTGCACAGGTGATTTAATCAGTTTCACTGCCTAAGACCCCATTCACACTAAGGCGTTAAAAATAGCGCCTGCAAAGAGCCTCTCCCGTCTCTCCAGTGTGAAAGCCCTCGGGCTTTCACACTGGAGCGGTGCGCTGGCAGGACGCTAAAAAAAAGTCCTGCAAGCAACATCTTTAGATCGGTAAACGCTCCTAAACCGCTCCTACCCATTGAACTGAATGGGCACCGCTGCCGAACCCCCGGCAAAGTGCAGCTGCAGCAGCGCTTTGAGGGTCGTTTTAACCCTTTTTTGGCCGCTAGTGGCCAAAAACCCCTGCAAAAATGGCAGTAAAGCCCCGTTTAAAATAGAGCTTTACCTCCAACGCCCCAGTGTGAAAGGGTCCTTAGTAATTACCACAGCCATTTCATCTGAGGGAAATTCTGAAAACATAACCTGGTGTGCCTTGAGGACTAGAGTTGTGAAACAATGCCATAGACTTCAATGGTTTAAAGATGTGTATTGTAAAACGCAAAATGCACCTGCAATATGCAAATTGCAACCAGCACAAGTGTGAATCAGGCGTTACTCCTGTTCTAGTGGCAAACTAAAATTTTGGTTTAGGTCTTGATCACCAGGTTAAAAAGAGGGGTGAATTGCCTTAATATGTCCACATAAATAAATACCTGGCAGGGGTTAATCCTTCCCAATTTTCTTTTTTTGATTTGGATATAGAATTCAGAACAGGTGTATTGTGCCGTTGGGTACACCAGAAATGAATAATTAGCACATTGGCTCTGTTGTAAGTAATCCCTCTTGTGGTCAAATGTGGAACTATGCACGTTTCAAGGATTAGTGTACATTGAAATAAAAAAAAGCTTACAAGTGTTCCTTCAATTAGATGATGTCATGATGCAGGGCCAATAAAATGTGCACATTTATTCACAGCTGCACGGTAAAAGTTATCCCGCATTGTTGTACCTGTTATATAACACATCAGAAATTATACAATTTTAATCACTAAGACCCTGTTCACGTGGGGTGATTTGCTCTGTGCTCCAAGCAGGGCCATCTTTTATTGGCACAAGTGCTGCATACATCCCCGTGCAGGTTACCCATTTTGGTCTATTGGGATACGTGGCTGTACAAACACAACCGCTGTGTCCCCTATATCAGTGGTTTTCATCCCTGTCCTCAAGTACCCCCAACAGGCCATGTTTGCAGGTTTTCCTTTATCTTGCACAACCACTTTCAGACCGGACCATTTTGCTGGTAAATGACCAGAGGTCTTTTTACACTTTGGCACTGCGCTGCTTTAACTGTTAATTGCGCGGTCATGCAATGTTGTACCCAAACAAAATTTGCGTCCTTTTCTTCCCACAAATAGAGCTTTCTTTTGATGGTATTTGATTGCCTCTGCGATTTTTATTTTTTGCGATATAAACGTAAAAAGACCGCAAATTTTGAAAAAAAATGATATTTTCTACTTTTTGTTATTAGAAAAATCCAATAAACTCAATTTTAGTCATACATTTAGGCCAAAATGTATTCAGCCACATGTCTTTGGAAAAAAAAAAGTCAATAATTGTATAGTTATTGGTTTGCGCAAAAGTTGTCACATCTACAAACTAAGGTACATTTTCTGGAATTTACGCAGCTTTTAGTTTACGACTGCCTATCTCATTTCTTGAGGTGCTAAAATGGCAGGGCAGTACAAAACCCCCCCAAATGACCCCATTTTGGAAAGTAGACCCCCTAAGGAAATTGATAAGAGGCATGTTGAGCCCATTGAATATTTTATTTTTTTGCCTCAAGCGATTGAATAATGACAAAAAAAAAATTTTTTTTTTTTTTACACAAAGTTGTCACTAAATGATATATTGCTCACACATGCTATGGGCGTATGTGAAATGACACCCCAAAATAAATTCTGCTGCTTCTCCTGAGTATGGGGATACCACATATGTGGGACTTTTTGGGAGCCTAGCCGCGTACGGGGCCCCGAAAACCAAGCACCGCCTTCAGGCTTTCTAAGGGCGTAAATTTTTGAGTTCACTTCTCACTACCTATTACAGTTTTGAAGGCCATAAAATGCCAAGATGGCACAAAACCCCCACAAATGACCCCATTTTAGAAAGTAGACACCCCAAGCTATTTGCTGAGAGGCATGTTGAGTTCATGGAATATTTTATATTTTGCCACAAGTTGCGGGAAAATTACAAACTTTTTTTTTTTTTTTTTTTTTTAACAAAGTTGTCACTAAATGATATATTGCTCATGCATGCCATGGGCATATGTGAAATGACACCCCAAAATAAATTCTGCTGCTTCTCCTGAGTACGGGGATACCACATATGTGGGACTTTTTGGGAGCCTAGCCGCGTACGGGGCCCCGAAAACCAAGCACCGCCTTCAGGCTTTCTAAGGGCGTAATTTTTTGATTTCACTCCTCACTACCTATTACAGTTTTGAAGGCCATAAAATGCCAAGATGGCACAAAACCCCCACAAATGACCCCATTTTAGAAAGTAGACACCCCAAGCTATTTGCTGAGAGGCATGTTGAGTCCATGGAATATTTTATATTTTGCCACAAGTTGCGGGAAAATTACAAACTTTTTTTTTTTTTTTTTCACAAAGTTGTCACTAAATGATATATTGCTCACGCATGCCATGGGCATATGTGAAATGACACCCCAAAATAAATTCTGCTGCTTCTCCTGAGTATGGGGATACCACATATGTGGGACTTTTTGGGAGCCTAGCCGCGTACGGGGCCCCGAAAACCAAGCACCGCCTTCAGGCTTTCTAAGGGCGTTACAGTTTTGAAGGCCATAAAATGCCAAGATGGCACAAACCCCCCCCAAATGACCCCATTTTGGAAAGTAGACACCCCTAAATTTAGGGGTACACTAGTGAGACTAGGTAATAAATGGCGGGTGCCCTGAAACTATAAAAAAATAACTAACCAACCAGCGTCACCTGTAACAGTTATATGGTGATCACTGGTGAAAGGGTTAACTAGGGGGCAATTAGGGGGCTTTATGCGGTAGTATATGGGGGTCCCTGGCGCTATAAAAAGCTGCAGCGAACCTAAATACCTACCTGCCTAACTAGCGTCACCTGTGACACTAATACAGCGATCAGAAAAACGATCGCTTATTAGGCTGGGTTCACACTGGAGCGATGCGGGAACGCCACGAATGCGCGGCGGGTTCCCGCATCGCATGCCTCCCGGCGGCAGTTCACACTGCCCTATGCGAACTGCTGGGAGTGTCAGTGAAATGTTACTGACACCCCCAGATCAGTTCGCATATCGCAGTGCGATCTGCAAACTCGGATCGCATGGTGTGAACACCCATGCGATCCGATTCTGCTGCGGGCCAAAAAAAGGGTCCCGTGCGAATTTGCGGCGGGTGCGGCGAATGGCTGAACTCGAATCGCACAGAGATCGGATATGATTTGCACTGCAGTGCGGTGCGAATCACATCCGTTCTCATAAACCGCTGCAATGTGAACCCAGCCTTAGTGACACTGGCGACGGGGGGTGATCACGGGGTTAAACCTTTATTGGGGGGGTTAGGGGGGTACCTTAGAACTAAAGGGGGCTAACCCTAACTGCCCTAACAGTTATTAGTCACAAATGACACCCGCCGGGTGATCAGGGGGTTAAACCTTTATTAGGTAATAAATGGCGGGTGCCCTGAAACTATAAAAAAATAACTAACCAACCAGCGTCACCTGTAACAGTTATATGGTGATCACTGGTGAAAGGGTTAACTAGGGGGCAATCAGGGGGCTTTATGCGGTAGTATATGGGGGTCCCTGGCGCTATAAAAAGCTGCGGCGAACCTAAATACCTACCTGCCTAACTAGCGTCACCTGTGACACTAATACGGCGATCAGAAAAATGATCGCTTATTAGGCTGGGTTCACACTGGAGCGATGCGGAAACGCCGCGAATCCGCGGCGGGTTCCCGCATCGCATGCCTCCCGGCGGCAGTTCACACTGCCCTATGCGAACTGCTGGGAGTGTCAGTGAAATGTTACTGACACCCCCAGATCAGTTCGCATATCGCAGTGCGATCTGCAAACTCGGATCGCATGGTGTGAACACCCATGCGATCCGATTCTGCTGCGGGCCAAAAAAAGGGTCCCGTGCGAATTTGCGGCGGGTGCGGCGGGTGCGGCGAATGGCTGAACTCGAATCGCACAGAGATCGGATGTGATTTGCACTGCAGTGCGGTGCGAATCACATTCGTTCTCATAAACCGCTGCAATGTGAACCCAGCCTTAGTGACACTGGCGACGGGGGGTGATCACGGGGTTAAACCTTTATTGGGGGGGTTAGGGGGGTACATTAGAACTAAAGGGGGCTAACTCTAACTGCCCTAACAGTTATTACAGTCACAAATGACACCAATGCAAAAAAAAAAAAAAAAAAAAAAAAATGACATTGGTGTCACTGTGACTGGGGGGCAGGGGTAATTGGGGGGGTGATCGGGGGGTAAAGGGGGGGTGTGAGTGTGCCTGGCATGTTCTACTGTGTGTGTGAGTGTTGGTGCAACTTACTGATCCGCTCTCCTCCGTGTCGGAACGAAAAATACCGACACGGAGGAGAGAATACATCACTTCCTCTCCTGTGTTTACATTACAGGAGAGGAAGTGATGTCACCGGGGATTTCTATTCGTCGGGAGCGATCGCGAGGGGGTGGCCATGAATGAATGGCCGTCCCCTCGTCCGGGATCGCTCCCGTACGAATACCGACCGCCGCAGGCACCGGGCGGGGGCCCGATCGGGCCCCCGACCCGCGGGAGGCAAGGGACGTACATGTATGTCCTTATGCCTGCCCGTGCCATTGTACCGACGTACATCGGCGTGCGGCGGTCGGCAACTGGTTAAGTCAGAGTCAATGGCATGGTATTTTGGACAGCCATTTTATCTAAGAGAAATTCCCAAAACATGGCCTGTTGGGGGTACGTGAGGACAGGGTTGAGAACCACTGCCCTACATGACCTGTAGCTGCAGGTCACCAAACTTAGCCTGTGTGGCTGTGTACGTGCAACAGTGTACCAATGAACTAAAATGAGACGCCGACACAGGGATACAGTTAGGTCCATATATATTTGGACACAGGCACAATTTTCATACTTGGCTCTGTATGCAACCAGAATAAAATTAAAAAGAAATAATCCAAATGAATTTGAAGTGTAGACTTTCATCTTTAACTCAAGGGGTTGAACATAAATATAAAGTACAAATTTTAGGAACTGCAACCATTTTTATACACAGTCCCCCCATTTTCAGGGGCTCAAATGTAATTGGACAAATGAATATAATCATAAGTAAAATGTTATTTTTTTTATATTTTGTTGAGAATCCTTTACTGACAATGACAGCCTGAAATCTGGAACCCATGGACATTACCAAAGATTGGGTTTCCTTCTTTCTTATGCTTTGCCAGGCTCTAAACTGCAGCTGTCTTCAGTTGTTCTTTGTTTGTAGGTCTTTCTCCCTTTAGTTTTGCCTTCAGCAAGTGAAATGCATTCTCAATTGGGTAGAGATCAGGTGACTGACTCGGCCATGGCAGAATATTCCACTTATTTTCCTTCAAAAGCTCCTGGGATGCTTTTGCAGTGTGTTTTGGATCATTGTCCATCTGTAGTGAAGCGTCGTCCAATCAACTTTGCTGCATTTGGCTGAATCTGGGCTGACAGTATATCTCTAAACACTGCAGAATTCATCCGGCTGCTTCTGTCACATCATCAATAAACACCAATGACCCAGTGCCACTGGAAGTATTAGAGATTGATCTTAGTTCATCCGTCCAAAGAATGCTTTTCCAGAATTGGTCTGGCTTTTTTTTTGATGTTTTTTGGCAAAGTTTAATGAGTTTTTTTCTATTCTTCAGGCTTATGAATGGTTTGCACCTTGTGGTGAACCCTCTGTATTTGCTCTCGTGAACTCTTCTCTTGATTGTAGACCTTGACAATGATACGCCCACCTCCTGGAGAGTGTCCTTCACTTGTCTGGATGTTGTCAATGGATTTTCTTTACCATAGAGAGGATACTACGATCATCCACCACTGTTGTCTTCTGTGGGCTTCCAGACCTTTTTATTTTGCTGAGCTCACCAGTGTGTTCTTCTTTCCTCAGAATGTACCAAACTTTTTATTTGGCCACTCCTAATATTGCTGCTATCTCTATGGTGGATTGCTTTAGTTTTTGAAGCCTTACAATGGCCTGTTTTACTTGCATGGACAGCTCCTTTGAACGCATGATTATAGGTCCACAGCAATAGATTCCAAATGCAAATACCACACTTAGAATCAACTCCAGGCCTTTTACCTGCTTAACTGAAGAAATAACAAAGGAGTAGCCCACACCTGGCCATGAAACAGCTTTTTAAACTGTTCAAATACTTTTGGTCCCTGGAAAAAGGGGGGGGGGGGTGGCTATTCTTAAGAGCAACTAGCTCCTGGGTTGTTTAGTTCTGGCCTTCTCCCCCTCCTTGCTATATGCCTATCACCTATTATGGGATTCCTTTATTAACCAATAAAAAGATGAGCAAATAGGCAGGGCTGAGCTGCCAACCTCTAAAGATGGTCTTTATCTGCATACTAGTGCATCCTAGTGTTCTGAGAGTTTGGGGAGCTCCAAAAGAAACATCAAGGTGCATAGGTTTACTATAATAATTATTTTAAAAGAAAACCACACTGTAAAAGAAGACTATTCATATTCCTTTCCTGCTGCCTGCACCTTGGAATTCTGCTCTCATCCTCAGCAATCTTCTACTGAAGTCTACAATGATGTTCACACTTCAAGAGTATTAGTAGTTTGACCTCCACATCATTACTATACTCTGCAATGGGAGATGGTCAGAAGAGTCATTGATAGGTGCAGGGGCTCGATGATGCAGGCAGCTATAGAATATCTTCCTTACTGGTATGTCGTCACTTTAAATTATATAGCTACAAGGTCCCTTTAAAGATGAGCAATATCAAATTTTGCAGCACAGAATTGATTTTTTTTCTTCTAAAAGTTGCTGTTTTTTGAAAACTTCCAGCAAGAATGTGGTTAATTAAACTACATTAATATCTTGCCAGAGTAGGGAAGGATTGGAACCCCTACCAGGCTTTAAATGCTGTGTGCCTCCACTAAGGAGATCCACCATTTCTATTTGAGGTAGTATCCCTTAGCACTGGGATAGAAAGAAGTAGGAAAGCCATAATTTTATGGTTGTTACCAGAACAAATGTTGAGAAGAGATCTTCCAATAAAAACATGTTTGTTGTCTCCTCAATGCGTGTTTAACACCTAAAAGTCTGCACTGCAACCACATGGATTGCACGTGATTGCGGTGCTGCCCCATTCAACTGAGTTGGTCATGTTAGCTGGGGGATCATTTATTTTTTTATTTTATTTTTTTATAATAACGGTTTTAATTGAACTGTGGTGCATACATTTAGAACACAGCATACAACATGTAATTACACACTGAAGAAGTTTACAGCGGGTTACAGATATATTGCATCGTACAATGTGACCAGCATTTATCGTCGGTAATTATAAGTAATATTATTTCCCACTTGTCGGTCAGATCAACAAAGGATACTCTGTCAGCATTCTTATTCAGCCTGTGGTGGGGTATCTTTCCTAAATTTATGTGCAGGTATCAGATTCATTTATCCATTGGTCCCATACCTTATTGTATTTGGCCGAGCAACCTCTGTTGGTGTAGATGCACTTTTTATATGGCAGGGCCACATTAATGTCCGCCTTCCACTCTGCTAGTGTTGGGGGTGTAGGCCTCATCCATTTCCTGGCGATAAGTTTTCTTGCTGAGAACAGAGTTTCCTGCAGAAATATTTTATTGCGTCTGTTGGGCACCTTCGGAAAGATACCCAAGAGACATTGCTTAGGGTCCAGTCCCATGGGCGTACCCATGTTGTCATGTAAAAGGTTCACCACATGCTCCCTGTAGCTTAGGGCATGACCTTGCACATTGGACAGCTGGATGGATACTCCTTCTTATATCACGCTACTCTGAGAGGAGTGAGGTAGGCCCTATGTCGTATATATATTTGGGATAGTCTATCTGACAACCTGGGAGATGCCTCTTTGCATGACTCAAGCACCTCTTCCCATTCCCCATCCTCCATAGGGCCTAGGTCCCTTTCCCACAGTGTCTTCAGGGCATATGCGGTGTTGCTGGATATTGGGGTGGATAGCATGTCATAGTAAGATGAGATGAGTCCTTTGGGGTCTGTGCTTCTATCTTTGGACATAATAGAGTTAGAGGTGGGTTGTGGGTATGCCGCCTGTGGAAATTGTGCACGTGCAGCGTGTCGGACCTGTAAATAGTGAAAGAGCATTTCACATCCTCTGGTCCTGCCCAGTGATACAGGACTACTGGACACACATTGTAAAATGCATCCATGACGAAATGGGCTCACCTCCAACACTATGCCCCAAGCAGTGTCTGCTGAGGATATTTCCAGACCCCGACTCTGATAAATTTCATAAAATATTTCTCCAAGAATCATTACTTACAGCTAGACTGCTTATAGTGAGAAAATGGCTCCAGAGTACACCACCGTCACTTTGAGAATGGATAGTGGCGGTTAACCAGGTTCTTTGATACAAAAAATAAATCTATGTTCATAGAGGCTGTCCAGCTAAGTATGGCAAGATATGGGACGCCTGGTTGGGTAACGCTGCTACATGTAATAAACCTGAATAAATTGCTATTTCCCTATAATCCCTCCATATCGCCCTTTCCCCTGCCCTCCTCTCCCCCCGCCTTTTTTTTTTTTTTGCCCCCTGGGTCCCTTCTCTCTATCCTGCTCTATCACTTAATGGGGATATCTAATCCTCAACAACCGACATGCTGGACGATTATACTCAGCCCACATCTGCGCCTGTTTGATAACAATGATGTAACAAGAATCTGTAATTGATATTATGTATACAGAACCTATGTGTTACCCAGCCTATCATAAACCTGTACCACATGATGTAGCATCCATGTATGATGTGTAACATGCCTTTACTCTTCTTAATAAAGCTCTTTGTTATTTGTAAAAAAAAAAATAGTGAAAGAGCATGTTGTTTTGTATCGCAAAATCTTTCCTGAGTTGGTTAAAGTGATTGGGGGTACCATTAGACAGCAGATGTTGTAAATAGTATATACCTCATGAACTCCATATCTCTTGGCCCTGGATATTTAGAAATTCTACCATGTGTTTGTTGTTCCATAATGGTGTATAATCATTACAACTCGGGATCCCTAGTTTAGTGCAGGCTATGTCCCATATGCGTCTATACTGTTGGAGGAGGGGTGCAATTTCAATATTTGAGCCGGTGTTGCCTGACCCTGTGGTTATAGCATATAGTCTCCTGTTCGTTGTGCCCACTTGGGGCAGATCAAATTTATGAAGCGGTCTCCATTAGTTTTATAGAGGTGGAAAAACTGGGAAAGCTGTGCTGCAATATAATAGTGGTTGAGGTCCAGTAATGCTGTGCCCCCCCCTGCCCGTTGGGTTTTTGAGCGTCTGCCAGGAGAGTTTATGCCTATTCCTACCCCAAACAAAGCTTTAGAAGGGCTTCTAGCGTTTTGAAGTATTTTAGAGGAAGGTAGACAGGGGAGTGCCAGAGGACACTGGGAGATCATTTTTGCTGCAACATGATAAACCCCTATATGACTGCCTTTGCAGCTTGAGGGGTGGTAAAAATTAGGCTCAACTGCCTGTATTTAGCACTCCCAACTGTACATGTAAACTAGGCCTAAAGCACCTTTCAGCTCCTATTTGGGACTGCTAAACACCAATCTTAATGGGAATGCTGTCACTTTAAACAAGCTGCTAGCAGCCTTAAGCAATCCTTAAATCTTGCTGAAGCAACAGTCAGCACTGCAAATAAAGCGATATTAAACCCAATCCCAAAACCAAAACTGCAATGTATTACAGCTTATCAATCATTAGATGTGGTGGATGCATTGGTTTTCTTTTTTTAGACATTTTTCCTCTGTTTTATCCTGCTGATCTGGCCAGTAACACAGCTCCTGTATTATTAGTGATCCCACTCTGGATGAAGCCAAACTCCAGCTATAATCCTTTACAACTGTTTTTTCCTTTGGGGATAAAGGTTTTTTCTACTTCTACTACTTTGTCTGTTCTATTAATACTGCCGTAATAGATTTAAATTACTCACAAGATGGTATTTGGTTCCCAAACGTTTAGCAAAGTTTTTACATATATGGTGGGAATCTCCTAAATTAAAAAAAAAATGGTCTGAAGTGTGTATTATATAATTATATATATATAAACATGATTTTACCTTATTTGGAAAAAAACCCCGCTAGAAGCCTTATTAAATCTCAAACCAAAAACTTTTACCAATACCCATTTCTGTCTTTTGACATTCTGTATTCACTGCTGCTAAAACAAACCTTGGCAAAAGCATGGTGGTCTTCTACTTCAAATTCCACTTTGATCAGGAACAAACTTAATTGGTTTATGCCCAATGAAAAACTTGCTGCTATTGTTTGTCATGATATACACACATTTGAGAAAACATGGTCCCCAATGGATTACATCTTACCACAAAATATTGATAGATCCCTTCTACGTTTATAATATATCCTTAACCACTTGCTTACTGGGCACTTAAACACCCTTCCTGACCAGACCAATTTTCAGCTTTTGGTGCTCTCACACTTTGAATGACAATTACTCAGTCATGCAACACTGTACCCAAATGAATTTTGTGTCCTTTTTTTCCCACAAATAGAGCTTTCTTTTGGTGGTATTTGATCACCTCTGGGGTTTTTATTTTTTGCGCTATAAATGAAAAAAGACCGAAAATTTTGAAAAAAAATTTTCGCATATTTCTTTGTTTCTGTGATAAAATTTTGCAAATTATAATTTTTTTTTCATAAATTTTGGCCACAATTTATACTGCTACATATCTTTGGTAAAAATAACCTAAATTAGTGGATATTATTTGGTCTTTGTGAAAGTTAGAGAGTCTACAAACTGTGGTGCGAATCGCACAAAATTGATCACACCTGATGTACTGGTGGCCTATCTAATTTCTTGCGACCCGAACAAGTCAGGAAAGTACAAATACCCCCCAAATGACCCCTTTTTTGAAAGTAGACATTCCAAGGTATTTACTAAGATGCATGGTGAGGTTTTTGATGTTGTCATCTTTTTCCCACAATTCTTTGCAAAATGAAGATTTTTTTTTTTTTTTTTTTTTCCCCTCACAAAATTTTCAATGTAATAGGTTATTTCTCTCCAATGGCATGTGTATACCACAAATGACACCCCAAAATACGTTCTGCTACTGGCGGTGGCACTGGCGGCACTGGGGCTGACGGCACTGGCGCTGACGGATGGCGCTGGCAGCTGGCACTGGCGGCACTGGTGGTGGCAGGTGGCACTGGCGCTGACGGATGGCACTGGTGCTGGCAGGTGGCACTGGTGCTGGCAGGTGGCACTGGCGCTGGCAGGTGGCACTGGCGGCACTGGGGCTGATGGCAGGCACTGGCGCTGGCAGGTGGCACTGGCACTACTGGCAGATGGCACTGGGGCTGACAGATGGCACTGGGGCTGACAGATGGCACTGGGGCTGACAGATGGCACTGGGGCTGACACACAGATCGCTCTCCCTCCTCACACGCTGTCTCTGTGTGAGGAGAGAGAGACACGGCAATGGGAGATGATCTCATATGTTTACATATGAGATCATCTCCCATTGGCAGCTGCGATTGCGCTGTGAACGGCCGCTTTGATTGGCCGTTCACGGCGATCTGTTTTTGCCTGTCTCCGGGAGACACGGCGAATACAATACTTCCGCGATGCGCGCCCCCGGCGGCGCGCATTGCGGAAGTAAACACAAGGCCGTCCAGGGACGGCCAGGCGAAGGAACCCACCTGCTCTAAGGCCGTCATTCGGCTATAGGGCGGGCGGGAGGTGGTTAAAAACGTAATTTATTTATATGTATTTTAATATACAATTTTTTATATATGATTTGTACTGCTCTTTTTTCTAGAAAATAATAAAAATATATATTAAAGGGATAAAGGTTTTACACGAATAAATAAAAACTGATTGTAAAACACCCATCAGTGGTAAATGGTTTGTCTTATTCTTGTAAAACTGATACATCTGGAAGAAATCTTGCTCTTTTGAAAAACAGACCCAACAGGTTGGGTTCACATATGTGCGGGTTTCTCTGTATCCAAACCGAATGACATGCGAATGTGACCAGTTCTCAATAGAGGCTTATATCCGTGGCGGCTGCGGTCCACATTCCAAAAGGGTCCTGTGTCTTCGGGTCCAGTTCAGGTGCTAATTAAGGCCAAAATTTGGACCTGACCCAGTAAACAGGGACGCACTGGACTCCATGCTGGGAACCATGACCACACATATGTGAACCCGGCCTTACTGGCTGGATCACCAGATGAAAATACAACAAAAAAAAAAAAGACAGATTGAAAACCAATGCCTCCATCACATCTAAGAATTGGTAAGCTGCAATAGAATAAATGTTTGCTTTTGGGTTTAATATCTGTGATAAGATCTGCATATAACATTTTCTAACAGGAGCTGAAACATGCTCTTAAGGCTTCAAGTAAACTGCTCAAAGCTTGTGGAAAGCTTTATAAAAGTTGATACTGCTGTTCTACCAGCTGAAGCCTATGTAAACTAGGCCAACTTCATCTTTTCTCTGTGGGAGATTCCCTCCTACTTCCTGTGGTGTGTGCAGGACAGAAAGTGAAGGGAAATCTTCCTAACACAACATACACAGCAAATCATATACTGATGGGGTTTTAACTATTCCAAACTCTATCCAAAAGCAAAAAAAAACTTGTGGCTCTAGATACTTTGCATAGATAGCAGAGCATATCTTGTGTCAATGAACTACAAGTGTTCTACTAGAAAACAGTTGTGCATTTCTGCATTATTTGTAATAGAAACCATTTTTTTTTTATTAAACTGCTGTAATAGGTATACTCTACAGAAGAGGTAAGCAGTCTGTGAGGCACGACCACAAATAAAGTCTTAGAATTTGATTCCCAGACTGGTACACATGCAATTTAACATTGATACAGAAGGATGTGGTTTTTACTTTGCCATATTAGACCAGCTTCCTGATAAAAGTTACGGTAGTTCCATTATGAACATGTAAATTACAAATCTTTTCTTACTAACCTTGCATCAGTTTAAAAATTCAATAAAAAATAAAAAAAGTTAAAAAGTACAGCTAAATGTAGTAGGTAACTAACTGTACAGGACATATCTGTCCCTTCTGCACTCTGTTATTTTTGGCTGGTGTTATTATACACTGCACTTCCAGTACATAATTTTATGAACTAGAAGACTTTCCTCCTTGGTCAACGATCCTCACCATAAATCTAAAACTTGTGCATAGTCATAAAAAAAACTTGCAGAACTGATCATTCATGAAGTGTACAGTTTCATTACCAATGTACAATTTTTATAACTAGTCTAACTTGGCTTTATCAAATTCCAGTGCAATCTTTAAAGCAGTGGTGTTGAGCCCCGTTTGCTGCATGTTGACTATTATAGTCACCACAATACCTCTTGGTGGGATTACTGTCTGACTGTCCCATAACATGGGATCATCTTCAGGCATAATTAATAAGACACTACTAGCTCCGACTGCCCCTCCTGTGTGTGAAATGTAATGTTTCTGAAGCTTACACTGCCCATAATCCTGTTTTCTATTCACAGTTCCCCAACCCATTGCATATTTCCCATCTTTGTCCCAAGACATCTCAGTATTGGGGACTTGTCTCCACAGCATGCTGATGGTGCCCGGTTTAAGGTATCCTGGAAGACTCCCAGTTGTATTTTGGGCCTGGTAACTATAAAGGAGCACATTGCCAAACGTCAGAAGGTCCCTCACAGTGGATAGAAAACCACCACCTGCCCATTTGTAGGAGTTATCAACATATGGACTGTTCTTAAGCCGCTTCTTGTCACTAAAGATGTAAAACCTGTGGAAAAAAAAAAAAAAAGATAAGCCTCAAAAGTCATCTGACAATGGCAAACATTTATCAATTGGAGAGAGGTCTGGATCACCCACAAGGCAATGGGTGTCTATGACATGGTGTATAATTGGGGTCCTGGTCTTAACACACTCTGCTTTGCTGCATTCTGTAGAAGTGATGGATGGGGAAGTTAACCTGCTCAATCACTTCTACATGTGGACAATGTGGCGTGGTTGGCTCCCCTTCCAAACCTCAGCACTTATTCAGTTCCTGTGTGAGACCAGGAGCACTGTGAGCTGCTTTCAGATGGAAGGAGGTATAAATACTACAGGTCCCCAATTTACTCTGTTATAATTAAAGTGTAAGCTATGGTGTAACAGGTGGAATCTTACACAAAGCACAATAATAAAGAATATATTTTTTTCTCTTGAGTGAACTCAAAAGTGGTAAAATCTGAATAATTCCTGACCACATCATCAGGGATTTTGCATCTAACAGACCTCTAATGACTCAATTCAAGTGGTTAAGCCAGTGTAATATCTTCTTATAATCCTTTGTGGTTAATAATGCTGTGTGCCCTAGTGTCTGCGTTTTTGTTTTTTTTGTTCTATACCTGGATTTCATGGCTCATGTGCCGCCTCTCTCAATCTTACAGCTACAAAATGCAAAATTGATTTGCATTTTAATATGTGAAATAAGTATTTGATCCCGTTGCAAAACCCTTGATGGCAATCACAGATGTCAGATGTTAATTGTAGTTGGGCCACCAGGTTTGCACCAGAGGTGTGCATCTTCACTGGTCTCATGATTCGACCACAGTTATCTGGTCAACTATTCGATTTGATTCCGTGCATCACAATTACTGCCCATGGTTTCCATCAGAAAAAAATTCAAGCAGTCAGAATAACTCCCTGCATGTAGCAGGACATGGAAGAGTCCAGGACACGAGGGAAGGGTATGAACTGAAGGATGGAAGAATCCATGAATAAGAAAGGAAGATGGAAGAGTCTGGAGATGGTGGAATCCATGGATAGAGAATGGAAGGCTGGAGGAGTCTAGGGATAGGAACTGGAGAATGGAAGAGTCTGGGGATGGAGGAATCCATGGATAGAGATTAGAAGGCTGGAGGAGTCTGGAGATAGGAAATTAAGGATGGAAGCATCTGGGGATGGAGATGGAGAAATCTATGGATAGAGAATAGAAGGATGGAGGAGTATGAAGATAGTAACTGAAGGATGGCACAGTCAAGGCATGGAGAAATCCATGTTTAGGAACAGAAGGATTGAAGAGTTCAAAGATAAAAATGGTGGTGGTGGGGGGGTGGGACTGAAGGATGGAAGAATCAAAGGGAGGATGTTAAGATGGTCATCATGGAGTCTGCAGGTGAGGACTATCAGAGGTAGAGGATCCCTTGTGTTGTGAACATGGCAGGGTTGGGGGTGTCTGCGATGGTCTCCTGCTGGAGTCCAAGGTTGGGGATGTCGGGGTGGAGTGGCTCCTGTGTTGTGGCATCTGATTGCCAATTAAATTTGTTCTGTTTATGGCCATATACATTTGTGTGGTGTGTTAATGTGCGTTTTGTCACATATTAATGTGCACTAAATTCAATGGGCTGCCAATGTACTAAAAATCAGATATGCCAAAACAATACTAACACAGCACATTATATGCATTGTGGCACACTGCATTGCTTAGTATATTGGGTTTCCATTCAAAACGTATGGTGCAGCAACATGTGTTCTGGGTACACATAGATGTAAAAGGCCTCTTTCTATCCCACTGGCTGAAATGCTGCCCTGTGCTTACCCCCCCCCCCTCCAAAGCCAAAACACTTTCAGCTCAATGGACATGCAGCACCAATACTAATGTCAGGAGCAGCTTCCAGTCTCAGGCTGCCTTGTGGTATGACCGGCTCCCACCAGCAAGGGGAGTATCATTCTACCAGCACTTGAATAAAAAAATAATAATTAGGGTCTGCCTATAAAGGAAAGACACAATTATATTTAAACACAGCCCAATGAAAGCTTGGAATAGAATAGCATGGTCACTACCTCTCCTGGATTCAAATTCCTCTGCTTATTACTGTACAGAGATCACCTCTCCAGCTTCAACTTCACTGTTTATTCCTCTGTAGTAACCAAGCCTCGATCTGGATGCTGAATACTCAAGCCTCTATCTGGACATTTCAAGCACAGTGTACTGTTCTCTCATCACCCCAGAGCTGTCGAGCAGCTCTGGCAGAGTTGTAATCACTCCAACTCACCAACGATGGACCGGCTTTGAAGATGTGGCAATGGGGCTGGGAGTGACAGCCTGCCCACAGCACCCACGTCATTCAGGTGACTTTCACATTGATGCAGAATCGTTAGAGGCTGCAACGTGATGCATCCATGCGTTGATTATTTTCAACACCTCTAGTTTACACACATCTCTATGTGATTAAGGTCTGGAGATTAAGGTCCTGGAGTGGCCAGCTAATGTGCTTCTTCTTGAGCCACTCCTTTGGTGCTTTGGCCATGTGTTTTGGGTCATTGTCATGCTGGAATACCCACCCATGACCCTATTTCAATGCCCTGGCTGAGGGATGAAGGTTCTCACCCAGGATTTGGCGGTACTTGGCCCTGTCCATCGTCCCTTTTATGCGGTCACGTTGTCCTGTCCTCTTAGCAGAAACACACCCGCAAAGTATAATGTATCTACCTCCATGTTTGACTGTGGGGATGGTGTTCTAAGGGTCATCAGCAGCATACCTTCTCCTCCAAACACAGGGAGTTCAGTTGATGCCAAAGAGCTTAATTTTGGCTTCATCTGACCACAACACCTTCACCCAGTTCTCCTCTGAATCATTCAGATGTTTACTAGCAAACTTCAGACGATCCTGTACATAGGCTTTCTTGAGCAGGGGGACCTTGCAGGCGCTACAGGATTTCAGTCCTTCAAGACATACTGTGTTACTAATTGTTTTCTTGGTAACTATGGTCCCAGCTGCCTTGAGATCATGGACAAGATTCTCCTGTGTAGTTCTGGGCTGATTTTTCACCATTCTCATGATCATTGAAACTCTGACTTGAGATCTTGCATGGAGCCCCAGGCCGAGGGAGATTGACAGTTATTTTGCGTTTCCTCCATTTGCGAATAATCACACAAATTGTTGTCACCCTCTCACCGAGCTGCTTGTCGATGGCCTTGTAGCCCATTCCCGCCATGTGTAGGTCTACAATCTTGTTCCTGACAGGCTTGGACAGCTCTTTGGTCTTGGCCACTTAAACCCCCTTCCTAACCAGACCAATTTTCAGCTTTCGGTGCGCTCACATTTTGAATGACAATTACTCAGTCATGCAACATTGTACCCATATGAAATTTCTGTCCTTTTTTCACACAAATAGAGCTTTCTTTGGCCGACATTTAATCACCGCTGGGTTTATTTTTCTGCGCTATAAAAGAAAAAAGACCAAAAATTCTGTAAAAAAAAAAAAAAAAAAAAATTTTTTCTTTGTTTCTATTATTAATGTTGCAAACTAGTCATTTTTCTTCATAAATTTTGGCCAAAACTTATACTGCTACATATCTTTGGTAAAAAATAACCCAAATCAGTGGATATTATTTGGTCTGTATGAAAGTTAGAGAGTCCACAAGCTGTGGTGTGAATCTCTGAAAATTGATCATGCCTGTCCTATCTCATTTGAGACCCTAACAAGCCAGGAAAGTACAAATACCCTCCAAATTACCCATTATTGAAAAGTAGACATTCCAAGGTATTTAGTAAGAGGCATGGTGAATTTTTTGAATTTGTGGTAATTTGCATACCACAAATCACACCCCAAAACACATACTATTATTTCCGAGTATGGCGATACCACATGTGTGAGACTTTTACACAGCCTGGCCACATACAGAGGCCCAACATTCAGGGAGCACCTCCAGGCGTTCTAGGAGCATAAATTAAACATATAATTTCTTGACTACCTCTTGCACTTTTGAAGGCCCTGGAGCAACAGGACACTGGAAACGCCCCACAAAAGGACCCCATTTTGGAAAGAAAACACCCCAACGTATAATCTTTGAGGCATAATGAGTCTTTTGAACATGTCCTCTTTTCTCTACAAGTTTTTGGAAAATGTGGAAAGAAAATGAAAACACTTTTTTTTTTTCTTTTTACACAAAGTTGTCCATTTATACAATATTTCTAACACATAGCATGTACATACCAAAAATTACACCCCAAAATAGATTCTCCTACTCCTCCCGAGTACGGCAATACCACATGTGGGAGACTTTTCCACAGCCTGGCTACATACAGAGGCCCAACATGCAGGGAGCACCATCAGGTGTTCTAGGGACATAAAATGTCAAATCCAATTTGACTACCTATTACACTTTCGTGAGAAACTGATGGGCACTGTAGTGGCACTGAGGTGGCCTGGATGTTGTATGGCTGAGGCAGGGCTGAGTATGACCGAGTTTGGCTATGTATGGCCGGGTTTTGCTACGTATGGCTGAGTATGACCGTGTATTGCTGGGTATTTCTAGGTACGGTAAGGCTGAGTATGGCTTAGTATTGCTGGGTATTTCTAGGTATGGCTGAGCATGACTGGGTATGGCTGAGTATGGCTGAGCATGGAAGGGGGTGGATGGGATGGCCAAGCATTGATGGATGGTGGGGTATGTCAGCGGCCATTTACCACGATGCGCCAGGTCCTCGGCACCCGACAGTCAAGCATACTCCTGTGTGCGGGCCCCAGATTTTTTTTTAAATGTTTTAAACGCGCACCATCCCACAGAGCTTGCGTGCAGAAGCGAACGCATACGTGAGTAGTGCCCGCATATGAAAACTGGGTTTAAACCATACATATGAGGTATCATAGTGACCAGTAGAGTGAGAGCAATAATTCTAGCCCCAGACCTGCTCTAACTCAAAACATGCAACCTGTAGATTTTTTAAACGTCGCCTATGGATATTTTTAAGGGTAAAAGTTTGTCGGCATTCCACGAGTGGGCGCAATTTTGAAGCGTGATATGTTGGGTATCAATTTACTCAGAGTAACATTATCTTTCACAATATAAAAAAAAAATGGGCTAACTTTACTGTTGTCTTATTTTTTAATTTAAAAAAAATGCATTTTTTTCCCAAAAAAAAAACGGTGTGACAGAAAATATCGCAATGACCGCCATTTTGTTCTCTAGGGTGTTAGAAAAAAAAATGTATAATGTTTGGGGTTCTAAGTAATTTTCTAGCAAAAAAACTGTTTAAACTTGTAAACAACAAATCTCAAAAAAGAGGCTCGGTCCTTAAGTGGTTAAAATGCAAATCAATTTATAACTTTTTTGAAATGTGTTCTTCTGGATATTTTTGTTGTTAATCTGTCTCTCACCGGTAAAATAAACCTACCATTATAATTATAGACTGATCATTTCTTTGTCAGTGGGCAAACGTACAAAATTAGCAGGGGATCAAATACTTTTTTCCCTCAATGTATTTCAGGTTATAAAAGGGGCCAAATTACACAACACACGCACTGTGTTGTATAACATGCTAACAGAATCCCTTTTTTTTTTTTTTAGGGTAACAAACGCTTTAAAGTGGTTGTATACTCGAATTTTTAACTTTTACCTACAGGAAAGCCTATAATAAGGCTTACCTGTAGGTAAACAAAATATCTCCTAAACCTGTACGGTTTAGGAGATATTCCCCTCGGTATGCGCCGCTGACTGCAGCGGCGCATGCGCACAAGGGGATTCTCGGCCTGAAAATCCGGCAGTGGCCGGCCGGCCGGAATGAAATTGACGATATCGCGGCTCCGGCCACTCACAGCACGGAGCCGCGATACCCGGAAGAAAGGCCGAGGGAGCTGTCGGGGCCTCGTTTTAAGGTAAGTATTTCATAATGAGCTAGTATGCGGTGCATACTAGCTCATTATGCCTTTTGCTTTGCAGGTTTAAAAAAAATAAAAAAATTTGCGGGTTTACTACCGCTTTAAGAGCACCTGGCATTGTGGGTATATATATGTAGGTAAATGTATATTCTGCCATCCTGGCTTTATCATCTAGTGATCCAATGATGTCTGAAAAGCTGCAACTATTGTTCTGCATACTTGTGCCATGTCAGGTAGTGAAGTACAAATGAACCAGACAGAAGCTCCCACATACATTATATCCTCACATGTTCATCCTGGTTTGGCCCTGTACTTTTCTGCAATGAAATGATTTGCATAATGATTTTGAAACTCAAATTCCTCAGCAATTTACATATTGTGACTTCCCTGCCATAAATAATTTGTAAAATATGTATTACAACAGAAGCCAGGGTGGATCCGAAGGAAAGATTTATAAATGCAAAAACTCTCTGTATGATTAACTACGGGAAAAAACATCAGTAAGAAACACCATAGCATTAATTTGCTATACTATAAAAATCAAAAATGCTCTTTTAATTTAAGAAAACGCATTAAACAGAAGGCACTGTCATTAAAAAAAAACAAAAAACAAAACACAGTGCCTTGCAAAAGTATTCACCCCCTTGGCTCTTTACTTTTTTTGTTACATTACAGCCTTTGGTTCAATGTTTTTTTTTTATCTGAATTATATGTGGTGAATCAGAACACAATAGACCAAGTTGGTGAAGTAAAAATTAGAATATATACATAAAACTATTTTTCTGAAATAAAAAAAACGAATAATTGGCATGTGCGAATGTATTCACCCCCTTTGTTATGAAGCCCATAAAAAGCTCAGGTGCAACCAATTACCTTCAGAAGTCACATAATTAGTGAAATGATGTCCACCTGTGTACAATCTAAGGCTCGGTTCACACAGGGGTGACTCCGATCCGACTTCAGGTCGCCCCTAGTCGCCTCAGGTCGGACAACATTTAAAAATCAATGTAAGTGAATGAGAGCCGTCTTAATGCACGCTACTGAAGTCGCTCCGACTTCAAAAGAAGTTCCTGTACTACTTGAATCCGACTTGTAGGCGACTTGTACCCATTGATTTCAATGGAGGTCGCCTCCAAGTCGGATGTCTGTCTATACGGAGGCGACTTTGACAGAATTATTAGCTCTGAAGGGGGAAATCCACGCCAAATTTCTGAAAAAAATTTGGCGTGGGTTCCCCCTCCGAGAGCATACCAGGCCCTTAGGTCTGGTATGGATTCCAAGGGAAAAAACGGCGTGGGGGTCCCCCCCCAGATCCATACCAGACCCTTATCCGAGCACACTACCCGGCCGGCCAGGAAAGAGGGTGGGGACGAGCGGGCGCCCCCCCTCCTGAACCATACCAGGCCGCGTGCCCTCAACATGGGGGGTGCCTTGGGGGAGGGGGGGCGTGCGGCCCCCCACCCCAAAGCACCTTGTCCCCATGTTGATGAGGACAAGGGCCTCTTCCCGACAACCCTGGCCGTTGGTTGTCGGGGTCTGCGGGCGGGGGGCTTATCGGAATCCGGGAGCACCCTTTAATAAGGGGGCCCCCCGATACCGGCCCCCCACCCTATGTGAATGAGTATGGGGTACAATGTACCCCTACCCATTCACCTGTAAAATAAAGTACAAAAAAAAACACAACACACAAGATAAAATAGTTTATTGCACAGCTCCGGGGGTCTTCCGTCTTCGGGGGTCTTCTCGCCGGACTCCGCTATCTTCTTCTAGCTCTTTTACTAGCGGAGGAGCCCGGCTTTCTTCCTCGCCGCCGCCCTCTTCTTCCGACTTCCGGGGTCTTGTCCCCCTCTTCAGTTCTTCTGCCAAGTTGCCTCACAAAGTCGTCCTGAAGTCGTGTCGCCCCTGTGTGAACCGAGCCTAAGTGTCACAGCAAACGTGCCAAGAGACGGCCGCACACAAAAACTCACGGACTGGGCAAGGAGGGCATTATTCAGAGAGGGAGCAGAGACCTAATGTAACCCTGGAGGAGCTGCAGAGTTCCACAGCAGAGACTGGAGTATCTGTACAAAGGACGACAATAAGCTGTACGCTCCATAGAGTTGGGCTTTATGGCAGAGTGGCCATAAGAAAGCCATTACTTTCAGCAAAAAAACAAAATGGCACATTTTGAGTTTGCAAAATGACATGTGGGAGACTCACAAAATGTATGGAGGAAGGTGCTCTGGTCTGGTCAAAGAAAACGCTATGTCTGGTGCAAACCCAACACATCACATCACCCAAAGAACACCATCCCCACAGTAAAACATGGTGGTGGCAAAATCATGCTGTGGGGACGTTGAGGGAAAGATGGATGGTGCTAAATACAGCAATATTCTTGACCAAAACCTGTAGCACTCTGTGTGTGATTTGAGGCTAGGACAGAGGTTCACCTTCCAGCAGTAAAATGACCCCAAACACACTGCTAAAGAAACATGCAAATGTGTTGGAATGTCTAGCCAAAGCCCAGACCACAATTCAACTTGAAGGAGCTGAAGCAGTTTTGCAAAGAGGAATTGGAAAAATCCCAGTGGTAAGATGTGGCAAACTCAGGGACTTATCCAAAGTGACTTGGAGCTGTGATAGCCACACAAGGTGGCTCTACAAAGTATTAAACATGGGGGGGGGGGGGGGGGGGTGAAAAGTTCTGCACATTGACTTTTTTGTTATTTTGTCCTAGTTGTTGTTTTTTTTGTTTTGTTTTTTTATTGCGATGCAAACATCTTCAAAGTTGTGGGCATGTTCTGTAAATTAAATGATGCAAATCCTCAAACAATCCATGTTAATTCCAGGTTGCGAGGCAACCAAAAACATGAAAAATACCAAGAGGATGAATAATTTTGCAAGGCGCTGTACAATCTCTCTGTGGTCTTTCCTTTTTTTTTTTATCTCAGCAGTTAGTTGAAGTCAGCTATAGACATTAGGGAACAATAGGTTGAATCTGCCCTAAACAAAAACAATCTGGTCATACATTCCATCCTGCAAGTTTAATGGAAGAGAAGAGGGGTGTTCTAGCTCTGGGGTAGTAATCCTTGGGGGAAACAGCAGGAGAGGAAAGGTGCTGGATCAGGGTCGGATATAGGGTAAGACCGGGCTTACAGGGTTTGAATCTCGGCCGGTTCACCAGGAAGCGTCTGAGATTCGAAATGTTAATGGACAGGCTGATTGTACCAAGTTGATCTATCAACCAGCCTACCAGATTCTTTTGCGATTGTCGCTAGGAGCTGCTATATCCGCTAGCAATAATCACTGTCTTCTCCCAGTGGGGACGGTTTCCCCTGCCCTCACCTCATCAGGAGAAGACAACTGCTCAGCAGGGATTACTGCATCAACATGGTCTGTGTTGGTGGGGGAATTGAGCGAACTTCTTTCCTGCAAACCATGGTTGCAGGCAGGAAAGAAATTTGCTATGTGTATGGCTGGCGGGAAGCTGCTTTTTATTTTTATGTTTTCTATCCCTGCAAAAATGTCTTATAACAGAAATATTATATTTATATATATATTACAAAAAAACAACAACAACAACAACAACACACACACACACACACACACACACACACACACACACACACAGTTGTGCTCATAAGTTTACCCTGAATATGAGTGATAACAAAATTTTCTTTCACTCATGGTTAGTATTTGGATGAAGCCATTTATTATCAACTAACTGTGTTTACTCTTTTTAAATCATAATGGGAACAGAAACCACCCAAATGATACCCAGGTGATTTTGGGCTGATGACATGCACACAAGTTGACACAAAGGGGTTTGAATGTAAACTTAAGAGCACAACTATTAATACTTTTAGGAACTTTTATAAAACTGGCATTGGCCTTTAGGCACTTCCTGAATCACTGACCAAAAAAAAGAGTAAATGCACCACATTAGAGAGCTGGTGAAACACCCAATTTGCATTCTTATTTCAAGTCCCTGACTCCGAGCATTGAAGCCAGAGGATCAGCACGATAGCCTCCACATATCTTTCAGCACAGGTTTCTTTTACAGGTCTTGTCTGAAGTGATTAAACCTGAAGAAAACTACTTAAAAGAATCTACAAAAATGTCAACATGAAAAAATGTAAAATCAAAAACTACTTTTGTCTAAACTACAATATAAAACTCTAAATGTGCACTCACAATATATTTTAGTATTTTTTCCCCAAAAGTGTGGGATAGTTACTATTAACATTTCATTTCTGCTCCTTTGGTAGAGTACCACAGGTCAGAGAGATTACCTATAATATAAGGGTTTCTAATTGCAAATCAATACTCCTTTTATACACACAGAATTCATTATTGTAGGAAAATACATTTAGTCAACACCAGCCAAGGTCTAAAAAAAAAGGAAACAGATTTTAACCATGAACCAGAAAGGACCGATTCTCTGGACTCTAGATGCCACGGTTTCAAATCCTGTAACAACCCCCTCTGAACAGCCACAAGATCACTGGAAGTACTTGGACACTACAAAGGCTGTGACAGTGCTACATCCAGATTTGGATAAAAAGAATAAAATAATAATAAATAAAATAAAAACAAATAATATCATCAGTCTATTAAAAAAAAAAAAAAAAAAAAAAAACCCACACATGGAAACAGAAATTCCTAAAAACAGCCAGCAGAGGTCACTAAAATGATGTATTAGAGTATGAAGATTCAGACCCGAATACAAGGGAGTTTGAGTCTTTGGTATAGATGACATGGAGAATTCGGTTTTGTGGGCATAAAGTTGCTACAAAGTTTTGTTTGTAAAGTAAAAATGACCATTCTGATTTCTTTCCCCCCATGAATGCTCTTTTTTTTTTTTTTTTTTTTTTTTTTTTTATATACAAGAAATAGGATTTAAAAGCTCTTACTGGAGAAATACAAATTTCACAACTAAAAGCTATAAACCCAGAGGAGCCCATTTAGAAGTGTCTTGCAGTTAGAAACTTTCTGTGTTTCTAAAAGATGCCAAATTAAACTCAGATAGATGTAAAAAGTAAAAAGAGAACACTTTAGTAGAGTATTACACTTTTCACAGCATGCAGCATGAAATGTCTGTTTTTTTCTTAACAGATCTTGCTGAGTGGATAATCAAATTCTTTTTCGGTGGCGGGAGCTGGATTTCTGGTCTAATTTCAGGACAGTAACAGTAGTCCGATTATGTACTTGTTTCGGGTCACTTTAGGACACATATTTATTGTGCAGAGTCAGAGAAAAAATCATCATTGTGGCATGTTTCTTGTGGTTTCTTGACCACTACTAGCATTCCTTCTTGGTGAATGATTCCTCATACATCTCTCTCTGCCGCCCTGGGGCGTGGATTGCTTTTCTTTCCTGTAGACTTCAGCCGGCTTGTGTCTGAATATCTAAGATTGGACAGACAAGGAAGTCCCAGGTGTTCAGCGGAGAACTTTGTTAAAGGTAATGCAGATGTTTCGTTCTCTGGAATGTTATGTTCTTTGCCATACACCCACAACCATCAGGAGCAACATTGTGAAAAGGAAAGTAGAAGGCAAATAAAATTTGACGACATATGATGAAATGCAGCAGATACTTAATTTCACTACATGTAAGTTCTAATGATTCACTGGAATGATATGGCTATTATTTTCTTGTATCTTTTTGTAAGAACATGTATTTCACTTTGGTTTATGTCAATAAAATCCCTTTTGAGAAAAAAAAAAAATTTGACAATTATGAATGACTAACCAAGGGAAATGAAAGCAAAAAAGGTAATTTAGTTAAAATGTAGACTGGCTACAGAATGCACAATCCTTCTGTCATTGGGTAAGGTTTGAGCTTTTAATGGGCACAACTTGAAGCAATTGTTTTTATGACAAAGATTTTTTTTTTAACTCAATGGAATAATCTGGGCCATTCTTTCCTCTTTTCTACAAGTAGAGAGAAGAAGCGAAACTCCAGACAACCAGGCTGGACACAGCCGAACAGTCTGACACACGTATTACATAGTTCCGCTTTGTGGCTTTCTATACCACTTCTCCATTGGAATCGGCCTCATTACTTCTGTCCAAGGAGCAAGGAAAGCTCCAGTAAGCAATACTGCTAAAGCAAGACGTAGCCTCATCTAAAGCTAGGTTCAAACTAGCCAAGCTCTGAAAAGCAATCTTCAGTGGATCATTTCACAAATGACAGCTAAGTAGCTGTAGAAAGGTGTTCAGGGGGTGATCCTGCCACCTTTTAACTGCCCGTCCTTTTTTTTGGCAGCTTATTTTAATGTGGTTAATGCACAGCAACTGCAAGCCAAGCATTTGTGTCATGTTTGCAGTGTGGCCCCATTGACTTTAATGGCCAAGTCTGACAGGTAGCGCAAAGAATCGCAACCCCTGCATGTGAATAGCTGAATAGCTACCTCCTGCTGCTGTTTAGCTTTTAGGTGGGCAGCTGGGGGGGCTACAGCTCAGTCACCTGTTTTTACACCCCCCCCCCCCCCCCCCAGCCAAAGAGGCCGAACAGAGGAACAAGTATTATAAGAATGGAAGGCCAAAAATACAAAAAATACACACGCACACAGTAAAACAAGTAATGAACACGTCACCATTTAACTAGGTAAATATACATTCACCGGCCAGTATATTGGGTACACCTGTTCAATTGCTTGATAACACAAATTGCTAACCAGCCAATTACATGGCAGCAACTCAATGCATTTAGGCATCTAGACGTGGTGAAGATGACTTTCTGAAAGTCAAACAGAGCATCAGAATGGGGAAAAAAAAAAAAAGGGGGACTTAAGTGACTTTGAACGTGGCATGATTGTTGGTGCCAGACTGGCTGGTCTGAGTCTTTCAAAACTGCTCATCTACTGTGATTTTCATGCACAACCATCTCTAGGGTTTACAGATAATGGTCTGAAAAAAGGAGAAAATATCCAGTTAGCTGTAGTTGTGAAAATACCTTGTTGATGTCAGAGGAAAATGGGCAGACTGGTTTGAGAAAAGGCAGCACAAATAACCACTCGTTACAATTAAGGAATGCAGAATACCTTCTCTGACCGAACAACACATGGGACTTTGAAGCAGATGTCTACAGCAGCAGAAGTCCACACCGGATGCTACTCCTGTCAGCTAAGAACAGGAAACTGAGGCTATAATTCGCGCAGGCTCACCAAAATTGGACATTAAAAGATTGGAAAAATGTTGCCTGGTCTGATGAGTCACGATTTCAGCTGTGACAGTCAGATGGTAGGGTCAGAATTTGGCATAAACATGAGAGCATGGATCCATCCTGCCTTGTATCAACGGTTCAGCCTGGTGGTTGTGATGGTGTGGGGGATATTTTCATGGCACACTTTGGGCCCCTTAGTAACAATTGAGCATCATTTAAATGCCACAGCCTACCCGAGTATTGTTGCTGACCATGTCCATCCCTTTATGACTGCAGTGTACTCATCTTCTGATGACTACTTCCGGCAGTATAATGCACCGTGTCACAAAGCTCAAATCATCTCAGACTGGTTTCTAGAACATGTCAATGAGTTTTTTTTCCTTTTCACTAAGGAACAACACAATGTTGGTAGAGAGTTGCGACTCTCTCCTCTTCAAATAAACAAAATAGTCTGGGAAAATATTAGGGTTATAGTATGGGATAAAGGATAAATATGATCAGGAATAAGTAGGGGGGGGGGGGGAAGAGAGTCACTAAAGTAAAGGGAAAGGGTAAAGGAGTGATACACTTTACTATTATGTTTGGATTTTTTTTCCTTTTCTCTCTTGGGATGGGAGAGGGGGTTGACCGTGGAAACCATTTAACATTTTTTTTTTGGAAGGTAGTATGAGATTGATCCATGAACGAATGAATGTTGATTGTGGTGATTGTGCTTTGTGTGTGTATTTAAAAAATACACACACGTTTATATATCAGGTTATTAAATTAAATGATATGGAATGTTTTTACAAAAAAAAAATATCTTAATAAAAATAATTGAAAACGACAATAAGTTCACTGTACTTCAATGGCCTCCACAGTCACCAGATCTCAATCTGATAGAGCACCTTTTGGACGTGGTGCAATGGGAGATTTGCATTACTGATGTGCACCCGACAAATCTGCAGCAACTGCGTGATGCTATCATGTCAATATGGATCAAAATCTCTGAGGAATGGTTTCCAACACCTTGTTAAATCTATGACACAAAGAATTAAGGCAGTTCTAAAGGCAAAAGGAGGTTCAACCCGGTACTAGTAAGGTGTACCCAATAAAATGGCCGGTGAGTATTTCTAATAGGTGCTATTGACATGAAATTTTCAGCACATGTCGGTAGCAACCTATGTAATCCACACATACAAAAAAAAAAAAAACACACAAATAAGTTCAGAAATTAAGTTATGTGTAATAAAATGGGATGACTGATAAATAATGTAGTGCTAAACAATGTAAAGAAACAAAAACAGGTAAAAAATGTTGTATGCAAATGGTGAAAACATATGACAAGATTCACTCACAAATGTAATAAAGATGAGAGAGTACATGTATATGGATAGAAAACACAAGTGAAAAAAGTCCCAAAAAGGTGGAAATATCCTTCAGGTAAATTTATAGAGTCCATCACAAGGGTGTTGTTGCTCAGAAGTGGGGTACAATGGCCTTGGCAGGCATGTAGAGCACCAGAGCGAATGTGTCCACCCAAGGTAAGGGGTATACACTCTTACCGGAAGAAGTAGACTCGAGTGTCAGCGACGACGAGTCAATCAAGCAAGGGTTTCCCTCGATCAGCAGACCTCCAGAAACATTCCAAGGAATCCAGCGAACTCCAGGAAAGGATCCAGGAAATCCAAAAGGTAAGCGTAAGGCTGGGATTTAGATGTTAAAAAGCCAGATTGGAAGGCCAAAAACTCTCATCAGAGGGCATATAGAAAGAAAAAGATGCCTCCATATTCTGAAGGTCAAAATGGTGCGTTTTATTGAAAAACACAATATACATCCATAAAAATATAACTCATCACAGAATAAAAGCAATGTGGGGAGCTGAAAGCCCAGGCAGACGCATTTCGTCCCAATAGCCTTCAACTGGGGCATATATCGGCTCCCCCACATTGCACATATTTATAATTTACACATCAGTTAGGATACCAAAACATGGTATGCGGCATCAACCCGGAAGAGGTGCGGCCGGCATGCCTATCACACTCCTCACGTTGAGTCATGTTCCCATGGCACTGTATTTGTGGTCATGTGACCTAGCGGTGATGAGATTATGTCATTATGTTAGGTTTTGATTGGCTGCTGTTAGTCACGTGACCAGCGTCTCCCGTTTCCAGTGAGGCGTTTGCCTTGTCATTTCCGGGTTGACACTACAGGCGCAATCATACCCCTATGACATCATTTTTTGGTTATCCATGGTGCTCTACATGCCTGCCAAGGTCATTGTATCCCACTTCTGAGCAACAATTCCCTAGTGGTGGAATCTATATAAAAATTTACCTTAACCACTTGCTTACTGGGCACTTAAACCCCCCTCCTGCCCAGACCAATTTTCAGCGCTGATGCAATTTGAATTAAAAAAATTGCGCGGCCATACAACACTGTACCCAAATGAAATTTTTATCATTTTTTTTTCCACAAATAGAGCTTTCTTTTGGTGGTATTTAATGACAGCTGGGAGTTTTATTTTTTGCTAAACAAAAAAAGATGCAAAAAAAATAAAAATAAAGTTTCATAGTTTGTTATAAAATTTTGCAAACAGGTAATTTTTCTCCTTCATTGAAATGCGCTGATGAGGCGGCATTTAGGGGTACTGATAGGCTGCACTGGTGGGCACTGATAGGCACAGTTAAGGCGGCACTAATAGGCACAGATAAGGTGGCACGGATGGGTGGCACTAAGGGGCACTGATAGGTACCACTGATAGATGGGACTGATGGGCACTGATGGGTGGCACTGTGGGTACTGATGGGTGGCACTATGGGCACTGATAGGTGGCACTATGGGCACTGATGGGAGGCACTTTTTTAATACTTAGGTGGCACTGGCAGGGGGGAGGTGGGCACTGATGAGCTGGCCGTGATCGGGACTGAAGTCCCTCTCACGGCCGCCAGTGATCGGCTTTTTTTTTTCTCCTCACGCTGACAGCGCGAGGAGGAAAAATAGCCGATTACCGGCCCTGTTGTGTCACATGATCAGCTGTCATTGGCTGACAGATGATCACATGGTAAGGGGTCGGGATTGACCCCTTGCTCTGATCCGTGATCAGGCAAGTCTCATAGACTCGCTGATCACGGGGCGCGCAGGCCGCTTGTGCACGGGACGAAGTCAATAGACTTAGTCCCGGCAAAGCAGGTCCGCGCTGTATCAGTCATTCGGCTATAGCACGGATCTCTAGTGGTTAAGGATATTTCCGCCTTTGGGACTTTTTTTCACTTGTGTTTCTATCCATCATATACATGTACTTTCTTTTATTACATTTGAGAGTGATTCTTATATGTTTTCACCATTTGCATAGAACATTTTGTACACCATTTTTGTTTATTGCTTTACATTCTTTATCAATCCTTCACATTGAATTTTCATCACATTCTTATGTAGCCGCTGTCCTTTCTTGCACACTGGGTCAGCGCAGTAATATCCCTTATCCATAATAAAATGGAATGGCACAGGGAAAAAAGCATTGAACATGCTAAATGAAATGTATTTAATACTTTGTACAAAATCCTTTGTTGGCAATGACAGCTTTAAGACTCCATTATGGAGAAACTAGTTGCATGCATTGCTAAGGTGTCATATTGGCCCATTCTTCCACACAGTCTTCAAAGCTTGATGGTTCCGTGGGCCTCTTCTGTGAACTCTGATCTTTAGTTCTTTCCATAGATTTTCCATTGGATTCAAGTCAGGTGAGTGGCTGGGCCATTCTAGCAGCTTAATTTGTTTCAAAGACAGAAAAAGACTTTCCTTGGCTTTGGGATCATTGTCTTGCTGAAATGTCCACCCTCATTTCATCTTCATCATCCTGGTACATGGCAGCAGATTTTAATCAAGAATGTCTTGGTACAATTTTCCCCATTTCTTCAATGATATGAAGTATGCCAGTACCGTATCCTAAAAAACAGCCTTGCACCATAATTTTCCCACATACAAACCTCACGGTTTGTATAGGGGTGATGTGCAGTGCCAGTTGACCTCCAATTATGGTGTGTATTATGGCATCTAAAGAGTTCAATTTTTGTCTCATCTGACCACACTTGATTGCCCTAGTGTTTCATAGGCTTGTCTAAATGTTGTGCAGAAAATTTTAAAACGAGCTTCAACATGCTTTTTCTTCAGCAATGGAGTCTTGCATGAGGAGTGTGCATACAGGCCATGGCAGTTGAATGCATTACTTATGGTTTTCTTTAAAACAATTGTACCTAAAACAACGTACCCAACAGCTGACCTCACCGTTAGACAACTTACGACAGCTGAAAGCACGACAAACAGTCTCCATCCCCCTCCTTAGAGAACGACCTCCTTGTCAGATGATCCCAAATTAATAACCTGTTACAGTTTAAAGCTAAAGCGTTGATGCAGATTTGTAGGAAAATTTCCTATGAATCGGGTGACAAATGCAGCAAAATGTTAGCACGGTCGCTTTGAAATCAAAGGCTGGTGACATACATACCCCACATATGCACGCCAAAAAGAACAAAGGGCTCCAAACCCCTCGACATTGCCGAAGAATTCCAGAAATTCTATACATCTTTATACAACATAGATAGGGGTCCCCCTTCACAAGAAAACTTACAGTCATACTTGTCTGCCTCTCAAATGCCATAATTGCCCAATTTAGCTCAGGAAGCCCTTAAAGACCCCATCACAATTGAAGAAGTTCAAGGTGCGATAGCAGCAAATAAATCTGGGAAAGCCCCTGACCCTGATGGTTTCACCATCTGTTACTATAAAACCTTTATGCCGACTTTGAGCACATACATGGTTAAATTATTTAACGAAGTAGGCCCTGAATCACCTTTTGCAGTAGAATCATTGCAGGTTCACATTGCAGTTATACCAAAGGAAGGTAAAGACCCAACCTCCTGTGGAAACTACAGGCCGATATCCCTGCCCAATACCGACATCAAGCTGTTCACCAAGATACTTGAGAAAAGGAATTCAACAACATCTATATCACCTCATTCACTTAGATCAAGTAGGGTTTGTACCCAAGAGAGAAGCAAGGGACAAACACCATCAAGGTACTAAACCACAGAACAAATCCTGCACCCCATGCCTGTTCCTGGGCATAGATGCAGAAAAGACCTTTGACAGGGTGAACTGGTACTTCGCGCATGCAGTTCTTCAATATGTCGGATTCAGCGCCAATATGTCCTGGTGGATCTCATCAATATACTCAAGACCCACAGCTGTTGTACGAGGGAACGGAGTCTTATTGGATCCCTTACAAATCTCCAATTGGATGCGCCAGGAGTGCCCACTTTCGCCCCTTCTCTTCACCCTGTCACTGGAACCCTTTCTTTGCTCGGTTCGTAGAAACCCAGATATTAATGGCATAACAGTGGGAAACTTTCAACATAAAGTATCGGCATATGCCGACAACATGTTGTTCTCCCTTACGAACCCCGTGATATCCATCCCAAATCTTTTTAGAGAATTTAATAAATACGGTGCCCTCTCCAACCTTAAAATAAGTTTCATAAAATCAGAAGCGATAGGCATTAATCTCTCACAGTCACTTAAGGTCCAACTTCAGTCGAACTTTAGGTTGAAATGGAGCAACACGACACTGACATATTTGGGCACAAATATTCCAGTCCACATATCAAAAAGGTATTTGGAATAAAATTTCCCCCCCGTTACTTACAAAGTACGCTTATCGATATATGGAATTCTGGTTTACACTCGTGGTTCGGCCGCTGCAATATTCTTAAAATGAGTATACTTCCTACATTTTTATACCTCCTACAGGCTTTACCCGTCCACATCCCATCTATTTCCAATAAATATTAAAAGGTATTTTTTGAATTTATATGGGCCCACAAACACCCCCGATTGAAGAGATCCTAGCTCACATTGCCAAAGCAATATGGGGGATTGGCAGTACCCGACGTACATAAGTACTACCAGGTGGTTCACCTCAGTAGGCTGGTCGATTGGTGCAGGCATGGGTCCTTAAAGCTGTGGATTCAGCTTGAACAAGATCAGAGCCCTATCCCCTTGAATAGAGCTCCATGGTTTTATGATTCCTTACCCATTAAGGTAAAGTCACACCCGCTACTAAGCCAGACTGCAAAGGTGTGCTCCCTCCTGTTCAAAAAAAGGGTCCCTCTCATCCAAGACTTCGCCAATCTTCCCGATTTTGGGGAACCCATGTTTTTCAGCAGGCTATCAGGATGAATCCTTTCAACACCTACTATCATTAGGTTATACACAGGCCTCACACTTTTTAACACAGGGAAAATGGCCCTCGTTGCAAGACCTCATGGATCCATTGGGGCCATTTCACCTGAAGTTTTGGAACGCTTTCCAACCCCCCCCCCCACTAAGCAATTTTGATCAAGCTCTCAACCTTAGAGGAAATATGTTCAACTGAAGGGGCATTACCACACACGCTCTCGAGCATGTATAATCTTCTGATCACTTTCCCAGACTCCCACTCAGTAAGTTACCTCCTTGACGAGGCCAAATCATGCATTCCACTAAAGTGGAAAACCCCAAAATCTCCGACTATTGGGATGTGGCTCACGAAAGTAGAACAAATCAATACATTTGAAGACCTAATCCTAACAGCAGGCACCAACAAGAACGATATTCCAAGACGTGGTCACTGTGGAACATGTTTGTCTATTCTGGGGAAGGTCGCAATTTATTTGGAAGCACGATCTCAGACTAAAATAGCAGTAGTACGACACTAAAGTTCTGGAGATCTGAACCCCCCGCCTCCCAGTTGTTTTGAAATTATGTTCTTTTCACTTCCGCATTATGGCCCCAACAGTGCTCATTGGAACATTCAGAAGTTTAGAAACCCTTCTGTAATCAATGCCATTGGTATATTTTACAACAATAAGGCTGCCAAGGTCTTGAGAGCGCACCTTGCCTGAGATGTTTTGTGTGTGACACCTTTGAAATTAGACACCTTTTTATAGGCCATCAGTTGAGACTGAACCAGCTGATATTAATTTGTACTGACAAGGAGCAGGATTTCTAAATTACTGATAGATTTCAGCTGGTGTCTTGACATTCCACACACCCAAACAAACATGTTTCGCCCCACCCACCTTACCTCCATGACTAAGCCCCGTGAGTGAGGCGAAACATGTTGGGGTTTTGGCCTGGAAGGAGTCCGGCTGGGACTCCTATTACCTATAACACACTGGGCTTGTATGGTGTGCAGTGGCTGAGATTTTTCTCTACTTGTTCTGTGGAGCACTCCTGCTCCTATTAAAAGTCCAACCAGGTTTTCCAGTATTCTGGTTTCTTCCCGCATTCCAAAGCCAAGCTGCTAGGTCAATTGCTGTTTTCTAAAATTGGCCCTAGTATGTGTGCGCATGCAAGATGGATTGTTGGATTGTAAGCAGTTTGAGGACAGGGACTTGTATGAATGTACAATATGTAATTGGCAGGGCTATATAAATACCTATAATAATATAATTTGCTGGGAGGAAAATGTATTTTGCTCAATATACCGGATTAACAATGTCTGCATCAAGGTAATAAAAGTAGGGGGTGCAGTGTCTGCTGGACATTTCTGTTTGAACCTGGGTTACAGCTTTAGGGTAAACGTGTCACCAACAAATAGAACCAAGTTAAGTGATATGCATACTTTGACTTTTGTTCTCTCCCCTGCCTCCCTATTGCTCTTTTATTGCCATTTTAATGCAATTGGCGGCCTCACTGACCAACAGCTAGGTTAAGGAAGTGGGAGGAAGCAGGGCCAAGCTTGATGTTACCAGAAAAGATTTGATTTTCACATTAAGATTCCTAAATCTCTGGATCAACCAATTGTTTTGACATACAGTTTTTACTAATGGTAACCTCTGCTTATGTATTTTTCAAATGAACAAAAGGCATAAGCAGAGTTTTGAACTGCCTTCTTTCAAATGCCCAGGGATTTTTTACATGTTTATTTTAAAAGGGGTTGTAAACTTTTTTTTTTTAATAACAAAACATGTCTTACCTCCACTGTGCAGTTGGTTTTGCACAGAGTGGCCCTGGTCCTCCTCTTCTCCCTCAGCGGCGCTGGTGGCTCCTCCTCGCATTGAGTGTCCATGATGGAGAAGACTCTCCTTAGGTGGACACCCGTGCAGGCGCTTTCCCAAGTCCTGCATCCATTCACAAAGAATGCAGGACACGGCCTCACCCCCCCGGTGTTCTGCCGTATAGTGTCCGGCCATCAAATAGTGTCCGCCCCGTACTGCGCATGCGCAGTACGGAGCAGACGAAGCTTCGGAAAATCTCCGAAGCTGAACGGCGCCTGCGCCGTGAGTGGAGGTGGTAGCCCCACCATCCAAGCGGACATAGGGCTGTGAAAATTAGAGGGCCCCTCGCGGGCGAGGTTTGCTCGCCACGCTTCGGGCTCGGCCTGGCTGCGCTCGGCTCTTTTTTATTCCTACTCTATGTCCACTTGGATGGTGGGGCTAGAACCTGGACTCACGGCGCAGGCGCCGTTCATCCTCTGCAATTTTCGGAATCTGTGTTGCTGTGTACTGCACATGCGCAGTACGGGGCGGAAACTATCGGATGGAGGACGTTATATGACAAGACACCGGTACCGTGTCACTGGATTTTATTGACAGCAGCGGGAGTCAATGGCTGCCCTGGTATCAATCTATCCAATCAGGACAGGAGACACCAGCTAGAGATGGGGTGCTCATTCTTGGCTGGTGGATGACAGTGTTCAGGTAAGTAAAATGGGGGGGGCTGGGGGGCTTCAGCACTACAGAAGGTTTTTCACCTTAATGCATAGAATGCATCAAGGTGAAAAACCATGAGGGTGTACAACCCCGTTAACATCTCTGGGTTCCTTTGGATTCGATAGTGCTACTCATACATATAATATGTACATTTGATAAGAAATCCTGTTCACAGACCATTAAAGGAAGTTTATATATGAAATACGGAAATCCCAGCTCACTGTTACAGCTTCATTGTGAATGGCCCCATATTAGGAAAAAATAGTTTACATATTTTATGTCATAGAAAAGAACTAATGAGGTTATACAGTAATTAAAGCACGTCTTCCCTGTCTGTTCTCCAGCATAAAACTTTACAGAAGGAGTCCTAACATATCACAAATACAGATCTCTTTGTTCCCTTGCTGGACTGTTACTGCTCTACATTTCCACCCCTCCTGTAGTTCCTACAGCTGAGTCAACAAAGTATTTAAAATTGTGAGAAGATTTTGTGTTTGAGACTTTTTATTTTTTTTTATATATCAGAAGACTTCAAACCTATCTCCATAAGCAGTGAAACTGTAATTTTGTAGACTTTTCTAAATAGCTGCAGGATTGACAGTCTTTACACGGTCATATACCCAACACAGCAACTACCATTACAGATATGAACTGGGGATACCAACATTTTCTATTTGCTCTTTTTCCCTCATTTTGTTTCAGAAGTGCGTTTGCCTTTCCCTTTTACCACCTCTGCCAACAAGCCCATCAAGCTTGTTGATAGTAAATGGTAGTCACTTTAAAATAGGTTCCCGCATACAAAAAAAAACAAAAAACTTATCAGCAAAACAAGCAATCAGTTAACATCTTCCCACCTGAGGGTAAAACAAATTTTAAATGCCTAAGCCAAATTTTGCTACTTTGACATGTCTTAATAAAACTGTACATTTCACCACAACTACTTTGCGCATCCAGGTGGATAATACCGCATTTTTTCAGGACAAATTGGGCCTTCATGTGGTGGTAAATGGTAATGGATAGCTCCCGATTTATTTAAAAAAAAATTTATTAAAGAAAAAAACTGGCCCAAAATAGAAAAAAAAAAATAGGAAGAACAGAAAAAAATCCTCCTGCTACTATCAATCGCAGCAATACCACATATGAAGGGCTCAAGTCCTGGGGGAACGCATGGGAACGGAGCAGCCGTGTCCTGCAAGACTTTGAAGTATGCGAGCTGTGTGGCAGGTGCTGCCGACACAGCTCGCAATAGTACGTGCCGCACACCAGGGGTGGACTGACCATTCAGGCATTGCCAGTAGGGGGCCCCATGACAGCTTCCGCTTCGATCTACCTGTCAATCACAACTAGCTGACGGGTAGATAAGGTCCCTGCTGCTAAGAGATAGTATTTAGTTAGACCTCTCGTGATGCGCTCCTCCCCGCCGACCCCTCCTGATTTTCTGCCTCCTCATCCCCCCGCCCCCCGTCTCCTGCATACTTGCTCTGTGCGTCCTGCTGAATCCCCCCTCCTCTATCTTTAGTGCCATAGGATGAGAGAACCCAGAGGAGGAGCACAGCTATTCTGCTCACAGTACATGCAGGGAGAGAGGTGAGCTGAGGGAGGAACATCAGTTTGGGGTGGTAAGCTGAGCACAATACCTGGAAGTGTTTAATGCCAGGAGGGAAGTTTATGTGGAAACATGTGAAGGGTTGGAATAGCAGCGAGTGTGTTGGAGCCCTGCAGAGTTTGCAGCCCCCCCCCCCCCAAGCTAACATACATCTCCTAAGCAGGAACACATCACTTTCTCCCCAAGCTTTCTGTCCACATAATGTGTAGTTAATTAATTTATGACCTTTCCGTTTAACCCTGTGTTATCCAAACTCTGTTCAATGAAAAGTGTAAACTCACCACATAAACACTCTATATACAAAATAAAATTCCCCAATAAAGATCAGAACATGATGTTCACATTTGCATGGAAGCACAATTGAATGAATGCTGCTTATTCAGAGAATTCCCGTATTTATGTTTATTGAGGATTGTTTTCATGTTTTGTTTTTATGTACTAACAGTAAAGCTTCTCACACACACACACACACACACACACACACACACACACACACACACACACAATGAAAAATACCACTTTTGAAGTGTTCGTGCATATGAGCATATCTTTTTTTTTTTTTGTTTTAGTTTTTTTGGTGGGGGAGTGGATCTTGGGTGGGAGTTCCCACACTTTTTCCCCAGGACTTGACCCCTGCACATACAGTGGTGTGAAAAAGTGTTTGCCCCCTTCCTCATTTCCTGTTCCTTTGCATGTTTGTCACACTTAAGTGTTTCGGAACATCAAACCAATTTAAACAATAATCAAGGACAACACAAGTAAACACAAAATGCAATTTGTAAATGAAGGTGTTTATTAAAGGTGAAAAAAAATCCAAACCATCATGGCCCTGTGTGAAAAAGTGATTGCCCCCTAAACCTAATAACTGGTTGGGCCACCCTTAGCAGCAACAACTGCAACCAAGCGTTTGCGATAACGTGCAATGAGGCTTTTACAGCGTCCTGGAGGAATTTTGGCCCACTCATCTTTGCAGAATTGTCCTAATTCAGTTACATTAGAGGGTTTTCGAGCATGAACGGCCTTTTTAAGGTCATACCACAACATCTCAATAGGATTCAGGTCAGGACTTTGGCTAGGCCACTCCAAAGTCTTCATTTTGTTTTTCTTCAGCCATTCGGTGGTGGACTTGCTGGTGTGTTTAGGATCATTGTCCTGCTGCAGAACCCAAGTTCGTTTCAGCTTGAGTACACGAACAGATGGTCGGACATTCTCCTTCAGGATCTCTTGGTAGACAGCAGAATTCATAGTTCCTTTTATCACGGCAAGTCTTCCAGGTCCTGAAGCAGCAAAACAGCCCCAGACCATCACACTACCACCACCATATTTTACTGTTGGTATAATGTTCTTTTTATGAAATGCAGTGTTCCTTCTACGCCAGATATACTTGGAAACACCTTCCAAAGAGTTCCACTTTTGTCTCATCGGTCCACAGAATGTTGTCCCAAAAGTCTTGGGGATCATCAAGATGTGTTGTGGAGAAATTGAGACGAGCTTTGATGTTCTTTTTGCTCAGCAGTGGTTTTCTCCTTGGAACTCTGCCATGCAGGCCATTTTTGCCCAGTCTTTTCCTGATGGTGGAGGCATGAACGCTGACCTTAACTGAGGCAAGTGAGGCCTGCAGTTCCTTGGACGTTGTTGTGGGGTCTTTTGTGACCTCTTGGATGAGTCGTCGCTCTTGGGGTAATTTTGGGCGGCCGGCCACTCCTGGGAAGGTTCACCACTGTTCCATGTCTTCGCCATTCGTGGATAATGGCTCTCACTGTGGTTCGCTGGATTCCCAAAGCTTTGGAAATGGCTTTATAACCCTTTCCAGACTGATAGATCTCAATTACTTTCTTTCTCAATTGTTCCTGAATTTCTTTGGGTCTCGGCATGATGTGTAGCTTTTAAGGATCTTCTGGTGGACCTTACTGTGTCAAGCAGCTCCTATTTAAGTGATGCCTTGATTGTGAACAGGTGTGGCAATAATCAGGCCTGGGTGTGGCTAGAGAAATTGAACTCAGGTGTGGACAACCACAGTTATAGTATGTTTTAACAAGGGGGGCAATCACTTTTTCACACAGGGCCATGATGGTTTGGATTTTTTTTCACCTTTAATAATAAACACCTTCATTTACAAATTGCATTTTGTGTTTACTTGTGTTGTCCTTGACTATTGTTTAAATTGGTTTGATGTTCCGAAACACTTAAGTGTGACAAACATGCAAAGGAACAGGAAATGAGAAAGGGGGCAAACACTTTTTCACACCACTGTATGTGTATGTTAGTTGTTATTTGTACCCACAGTACAGCCCAGAAATAATAGTGTGCATTTTGTTTTTTGTTTTTAAATCCTACCCAAAACACACTGACACCGATACCAAATTAAAAAAACAAAAAACACTAAAAAAAATAAATCCCGACCCTGACGCAAACACTAACCATGGCAGTGGCCTAGATCAAACCTTGATCTAGGTTTTTTTTATTTCTTCTTTTTTCCCACCTTTCTCTGCAAGGGCAGAGAATGATACAATGGGGGTTATTTACGAAAGGCGTAACCACTTCGCACTACAAGTGCAAACTACAAGTGCAAAGCGCACTTGAACGGGCACTTAGAAGTGCAGTTGCTGTAGATCCGAGGAGATCCGAGGGGACACAGGCTTCTGTCGAACAGGCATGCTGGAAAACCAGAATTCGATCGGCATCCAATCAGCACTGGCAGCCAGTCCCCCTGTCAGAACACAATAGCTCATCGGGGAGATCACTATACTTACATGGCATAGTTAGTATAGCGAGTTTCTCCCAAACTCCGCAGTTTTAATTCGATCAGACTGCTGGGTTGAACGAAAAAAACTTGATAGTGTGTACCAGGCTTTACATACACCGTATACCTCACATTTCAAATCATACGATTCCTTTATTTTTGCTACTTTCGTTTAATTTTTTTCACCAAATTACCTGTTTTTCTGTCTTGCCAGAGTCTAAAAGTTTGGAAAAAATGTGCATTTCCCTTTAAGTATATTGTCACATACATTTTGGAAACGTCACAAGTGTCCCTGTAGTAATGGTTAAAGCTCCTTATTGCTGTTGTTTTCTTAAATGTATCTGCATCATTTACAAACATATGAACTGCTCTCTTTTTGAAAATATTAAAGCTGAACTCCTGGGAGAGTAAAAGATGGCAATTAAATCAAGTTATGTGTATAATAATTAAATCAATATAGACAGTGTAAGTAACTGTGTCTTTAAATAGCTCTCCATAGTCCCCTGCACAGCAGGACTAGGAATGGAAAGGAAGTGGTACATTGGGTGGTAGTCAGGCTCCACTACACTGTAGAGAGTGCTGTCAATTTAACCCTGGATGTTTTTTTATTAAAAGGGAGGGTTTTCTCTTGCTGTCCAATAGTCAAGCTGAAAGCAGCAACCAGCTGTAGTGCTTACTGCAGCACAGAAAAAAAGGGAGCCACTTGGCTAGTTCTCACTTTCTGGCAAGGGCATTTGGCTCAGTTCTCACTTTCTGGCAGGGGCATTTGGCTCAGTTCTCACTTTCTGGCAGGGGCATTTGGCTCAGTTCTCACTTTCTGGCAGGGGCATTTGGCTCAGTTCTCACTTTCTGGCAGGGGCATTTGGCTCACAAGACTGGTTGAACTGCACAGCTTTAACAATAAGTAAGAAAGAATTACATTTGTACAGTTTCCTCCTAAAAAGGTAGGAGGAGGGGAAAGGGAACATTTTTAGAAATGGATAGACTTTTTTTCCACTTTAAGGAGTGCTAGGCAGGAATTAAAATGTCTGCCAAATGTCCTTTCTTAGTTATTATGTAAACCGGAGGTTGGCAAGCCATCAATCACGATCGACCACGTGGAGCTGACAGGTGGCTCTGCCCCCCCCCCCAGCATTTGCTGCTCTCAAGTTCTCTGCAGAGTGGAGAGCGGGAGAGGCATCGCAGTGCTGGATGGAGGGTGGGAACGGCCTCAGTGATTGGTTGCTAGGCGGTCCTAGCAACCAATCACCAGCTTGCCATTATGAAATGTTAACTCCAGCAGCTCCTGCTTCCACCCAGCACTATGCCACCTCCCAATCTCCGCTGTACACATGCTGGCAGCGCTGTGTATGTGCGCCCTTGTACTTGCATGTGTGTGAGAAGGGGACAGAGGAGACATTGTTGGAGAGGGGACAGAGGACACTACAGTGGGGGGGGGGGGGGGGATTTGTGATGAGAAATAGCCAGACGACACTGCTTTGGGGGACAGGGAGGCAGAGGACACTGCTTTCAGGGGGCAGGGGAGGCTGTCAGAGGACACTACAGTAGAGGGTGTGATGTGAAGGGGGCAGAGAACACTGCTATGTGGGGCAGGGGACACTACAGTGGGAGGGTGATGTAAAGGGGACAGAGGACACTACTGTGACACACTATGTGTTCTTCATGCCGTCTTTATTGCTTGATACGATGGCCCCCCACCCCATGTGGATCTTTGCTTTACTTCATGTTGCCCAGATAGATATCAACGTCTGAAAGGTTGCCTACCCCTGATGTAAACAAAGCCCAACAGAAAAAAAAAAAAAAAAAACTATTATCAATGCTACATCAAATATGTCTTTAAAAAGAGAACACATTTTAAAAAAATGGTTTCTATGATGTACCTTTTTTTTTTAATCACTACCTTTCCTCGTTTATGTTTTCTATACAGTATATTACCTGGCTCTGTTGTATATAATAGGCTCATGTTCCTCAGCCACAGTATTCTTCATGCCCAGATCCCGAAACATCTGCATCATGTAATCCACAAACTTTTTCCCAGAGGCACGTTCAACCACAGCGCTTAGCAAAGTCCACGCATGGGTAGAATACAGGAACTGTGTCCCTGGAGTAGAAAGGAACAGGCTTAAAAATGAACACAAGTGTGCAGAATGAAAGAAATATCAGAAAACAAGAGATATAAATGTGTTCTGGTGTTAGAATCTGTAACAAAAGAGAAGATATAAATTGAAAAGCTATACGAGTAGGTCCGTTTGTAGGTTTCAGAAGCTGCTCTTGCAAAGTATAATGCATAAACTAGCTGAGAAATGCAGGCGCTATAGTGACCACAGTCCCTCGCAATACCTATGAAGGTACACAAAATACAACAGATAACTGTAGCAACATTCACCATCTGGCCTATTACCAGAACATGTACAACTTTTAAAAAGACCTTTGTGTTCAATTTCTACTTGCAATGACATTCTATATTTTCAAAGAATTCAGAAAAGCGCAGTCTCAGATTCTAATAAGTAGTTCATTGAATAACCAAACACAGGGTAATGTACATGGTAAATAAACACATGTTGGATGCTAGCCATCCCTTTACTGCATGTTATAAAATGACAGATGTATTAAAACTTGAGATTGTGGTCACAAGCTGTCAGCTGATATTTTCTTGTGTGCTTTTATTTGCTGACTATGAGACAAGACCCAAGCTGATCAACTTTCAAGCCAGTTAGTGGGATGTGGGTCTTCAAAGCCACACAATATAAAGTAACTCTACCCTGTTACGTGGCACCTGAGCAAAGCACTATGACTGGTCCATCTGAGTGTAGCCTTTAGAGACACACCATAGATTGCCCTACCCACACTTTCTTGGAAAAAGTCATAAAGCTATAACAGTGATGATAAGCTTAGCTTTGCTTCCTGCTTCATAACAGAAACTGCTCTTTACACAAAAGAGGGTAGCCAGACACGTGCCCATGATTTAACTATGAATTACTGTTTTTTATTTATATTCATGTAGCTGAATCATGAACAAACATGCTATTATTAAAGACAGTTTCCAAGAAAACATGCAGACACTTCCAACATTGGCCCTAAAATGTGGGTTGGGGAAAAAAACAAAAAGAAACAAAAAACACACAAAAAAAAATAAAAAAAAACGTATTTACATGTACTTATGGAAATCATTTGAAAATAGATGTAATCACTGCCCAATAATTTCTGTGGAAAGGGCAGTGCCACTGGTGTCTACAATACACACTGAAATGAAACTACACTGCATCTGACCACCATAAACCAAAAAAATAGGATTTTTAAAACAGCTTACCTGTAAAATCCTTTTCTTTGATGTACATCGGGGGACACCGAGCCATAGTAATAACTATGTGGGTTATATCGGCGTATCAGGTGCTGGACACTGGCACGCCCCTTAAGGCGTGAACTTCCCCCATATAACCCCTCCCATTACTGGGAGTCCTCAGTTTTGTAGCCAAGCAATCAAAGTGTATAAGAAGAAGAAGGGAGGGACCTCTGTGTCCCCTGATGTACATCAAAGAAAAGGATTTTACAGGTAAGCTGTTTTAAAAATCCTATTTTCTTTTCTTACATCAGGGGACACTGAGCCATAGTAATAACTATGTGGGATGTCCATAGCAATGGAAACTGAAGGGGTGGGGGGAGACAGAATCAAGGAAACAGGAGGCCAGAGAACTCCTACTGCAGTGTATGCTGTGCCCAAAGGCAATATCCTCGTGACCTTTAAAATCGATTTGATAAAATTGGATAAATGTCTGCACAGAAGACCAAGTTGTGGTCTTACAGATCTGAGCCATAGAGGCCTGATGATGCACCACCCAAGAGTCACTAATCGCCCTGGATGAGTGTGCTCTTAATAGGAGAAGGAAGAATGTTCTTCTTTAAGCTGAAGCTTGATCAATCACTTGACAATCCCATTTGGAAAATAGTGGATCTTGACGCTGCCTGTCCATATCTTAGACCCACTGGCAGTACAAACAAAACACGCGTTTTGCGAACCGGAGCACTTGCCTTTTAATAGATTCTGATCGCTCTTACTACATCAAGAGACTGTAGTGCTTTCTCTTCCCCAGATTAAGGCTTCTGGGGAGAAAGAAGGAAGAATAATATCTTGGTTTAAACCTGTTACCACTTTTGGTAAGAATTTAGGATGAGGACATCAAACCATCTCATGCTTATGCATGATGAAATATGGCCCTTACAAGACAGAGCCGATAGTTCCAATACTCTTCTAGCAGAATGCCAAGCAAGCAAAAAAGATTATCTTTCTTCTCAAAGAACCAAGAGAATTTCTCGTAAGGTTCAAACGGCTGATTCAGCAAAGCCTAAAAGACCAATTTTAAATCCTAAGGATTTAAAGGTGCCTTGATAGGGGGATAAACCATGTTGCCCCCTAAATAAGCTACGTACCAAGAGTGGGAAGTAAGAGGCCATAGGAAAAGACATCGACACAGGCTGGATCTGGCTCTTGATAAAAGTCAAGGCCAGCTTCATTTCAGATCCCATATTTTATTTTTTATTTATTTCAGTTACTTATATAGCGCCATCAATTTACGCAGCGCTTTACATATACATTGTACATTCACATCAGTCCCTACCCTCAAGGAGCTTACAATCTAAGGTCCCTAACCAACATTCATACATACTAGGGACAATTTAGACAGGATCCAATTAACCTACCAGCATGTCTTTGGAGTGTGGGAGGAAACCGGAGTACCTGGCGGAAACTAACGCAGGCACAGGGAGAACATGCAAACTCCAGGCAGGTAGTGTCGTGGTTGGGATTCAAACCAGCGATCCTTCTTACTGCTAGGCGAAAGTGCTACCCACTACACCACTGTGCCGCCCTATATGCAGGAATCCTGCCTATTGACATACTTCCTGGGGTGCCAACCCCTGGATCCATACCAAGAAACCTATGCCTTCCAGATTCTAAAGTAAGTGATTCTGGAAGCCGGCTTCCTGGCATTAGTCAAAGTAGACACTACTGAAGGAGATCACTCACGTTCCTTTCTCAACCTTTTCAACACAGAGGAACCCTTGAAATAGTTCTTCGGTCTGCTAAAAATTAGACGTCTACAACTCATGATACATTAGTGTGATGGTCAGTGGGAAGACTGGTTCTTACACTTGTGGTCAATGGGAAGAATTACCCCCTTACAGATAGCTAAAAAGATCAATGGTGTCAGTGGGAACTTATCTGAGAGGCAGGAATTGCCCACTGCTGAAGGAACCCCTAGCAACCTCTGGGGGAACCCTAGTTGAGAATCACTGGTCTACAGAGTGGGATTTAACAGTCAAACCTGTTAAACTCCTTGTCCGTAAAGTAGGATGAAATACCGGACCTTGTGCAAGAAGGTATGGCTATAATGGCAGAGTCCAAAGGACTTCTACTGCCCTCTTTATGATCTTGATAAATTAAGATTCTGGGACCCAGCTGGGGATACCAGAATCACCTCCTGTTCCTGCTTAATCCTGCGGAGAAGTGCGGAGGTAGCTGGAGGAAATGCATAGATCAGTGAAAACTGATCCCCTGGGAAGACTAATGCATCTGTTCCGCCTGCTAGCGGACCCCTTGTTTGACATAAAGTTGTCAACCTTATTAATGGATCTGGATGCGAATTAGGTCCATGTCCAGAGTACCCCATCTGACATTGCTAGGAAGATGTCGGGTGAAGAGATCATTCTCCTGGAAATAATTGTTGGTGTCTCAAGTAGTATGCCTGAAATATTAAAATTGCCGATAGGCAAGGAGTGTTGTGTTCTGCCAAAGCTAGAACATTATTCACCTCCCTTTTTTGGGCTGCATGACTTCTCGTGCCTCCCCTGGTGATCGAAGGCAAGCCCCCGCCGTTGCTCCATCAAACTGAATCCTGTCAGGACAGTCCTATAATCTAACCGCCAAGATTCTATGGCCAGATATACTGCCTGAAACGTCCAACAAAGTTGAAGTTGATAGGCAAGGTCCTCTAACGTGGACCATCCCTCCCTGGACAGAATCTTCTTCCAGGGCTGCTCCCTAGCCTAGAAGGCTGGCATCTGTTGTTAACACCTTGCAGAATAAAGATTTTTCCTCCTGCTGGATAACAACCACCAATTTAGGTTCTGACCTATTTTGGGAGCCAAGCGTATTGGAAACAAACAAGGCCTGAATCCAATTTATTCCAGACCGACAGGATGGCATCTTGAAGCAGTCTTTGAATAAAACTGCGCATAAGGGACAACCCTGAAGGAGACCTCCATTTCCCCTAAAAATCTCCTGCAGCCAAATGAAGGAATTTTCCTTTATCCTGATAAGTTGAATTAGTCCTACAATGGAACTGATTTACGTCTGGGGTAAGAATGCCTTCTTTTGTATGGTATCTATAACCAGCCCCCAAGTAACCTCCTTGATGGTTTTAAGGAGAATCTTCCTAGGCTGAGAATCCAACCTAGAGATTTCAGATATCTAAAGCTGAGATCAGACTCTGGTTTTAGACCTGAGACTGAATGATCTATTAAAAGTAGATCCTTTTAATAGGCTAGTGCCATTATGCCTTGAGCCCTTAACCTGGCTAAAGGAGACTCCAGAATCTTTCAGAACACTCATGGTGCTGTGGCTAAGCCGAATGGCATTGCCACGATTGAAAAATATAATTTTATATTTCAAACCGCAGAAATGGTAAGCGGGAAACTTTGGTAAGCGGGAAACTTTGGCACATGGAGATATGCAACTCCCCTCCTTGCAGGATGGACACAGCCGATCAAATTATGAAAGGATCGGATGTTAAAGTGCCGATCTCCGAGATCTAGAATGGGTCTTACCTCTCTGTTTGGCTCTGAGACCTTAAAAGGTTTGTGTCAAAAAAACTAAGAAAGAAAGAAAAAAAAAAAAAAACTTTTTCACTAAGGGAATCTCTGATATCACCGACTGGGATAACAGCTGATCCAGAGGCCAGAAAGAGACTTCTCCCCCCCCCCTTTTTCTTTTCTTTTTTTTCTGGAACCTAAGGAGCATTCTTTGAGGTGACAGACACTCTTGCATAAAGACTGCGGCATCAGCAGCCCCAAGGACCCCACAGGCAGCACCCAAAAACAAGACCCGTTTGGACTCAAGGTACTATACACTACACACGCAACCCAAGGCAGGGATATTACTGCTGAAATATGTGATGCCAAAATCTGCAGGGAGATTCTCCCGCCACAACTCTAGTGTCTGTCTAGGCATGTTCGGAAATATACTCCTGCAAATGTATGTGTACCACATGCTTACCATATATGTACCTATGTTTTGCTCTCATTCTTTTTGAAATAAAACGTTATTTGGAGGAAAAAAAAAACAAGACCCGAACCCCGGACCCTCAGATCGAAAGCTGACTGGGCCATCCGGGCTCTTGAAACTCTAGATGTAACCTAGAGAAGAAAAATCGCAGAAATCCCTCTGCTCTTAACATTGTTCCTGACAGACTTTGAGAATCGCATGACCTTTCCCCTCACCCGAACGACTGGGGGTGCTCCTTAGCCTTAGCATTCTGCTTTATGGGCTTTCTGCCCCCAAGATCCTGGTGCTTCCCCTGGGAACTAAGGCATAGGAGAGGCTGCACAATTAAAAGAGAACTGTCTGAACCTCCTTTTACTGATCAAGAAGGCTTTACCCCTTTTGGATGTGCTTATCCATTCTAAATAGTTGTACCCCAGGACAAGTCTGGCCAAGACTGGCTAAGGGTCTTTCACCTGGTGCTTCGGCTGATTAACCACTTGCTTACTGGGCACTTAAACCCCCCTCAGTCCCAGACCAATTTTCAGCTTTCAGCGCTGATGCACTTTGAATGACAATTGCGCGGGCATACAACACTGTACCCAAATTAAATTTTTATCATTTTTTTCCCACAAATAGAGCTTTCTTTTGGTGGTATTTAATCACAGCTGGGAGTTTTATTTTTTGCTAAACAAACAAAAAAAGATGCAAAAAAAAAAAAAATCATGTTTAATAGTTTGTTATAAAATTTTGCAAACAGGTCATTTTTCTCCTTCATTGAAGTGCGCTGATGAGGCGGCACTGATAGGCTGCACTGGTGGGCACTGATAGACTGCATTGGTTGGCATTGATAGGCACAGATAAGGCGGCACTAATAGGCACAGATAAGGCGGCACCGATGGGCACAGATAAGGTGGCACCGATGGGCACAGATAAGGTGGCACCGATGGGCAAAGACGGGCACAGATAAGATGGCACGGATGGGTAGCACAGATGGGTGGCACGGATGGGTGGCACTAAGGGGCACTGATAGGTACCACTGATAGATGGGACTGATGGGCACTGATAGGTGGCACTGATAGGTGGCTCTGATAGGTGGCACTGCTGGGCACTGATGGGCGGCACTGCTGGGCACTGTTGGGCGGCACTGCTGGGCACGGATATGTGGCACTGGGGTGCAGCACCTTTGTTGAGGCAGATTGTGGGCACTGCTGGGTGGCACTGTGGGCACTGCTGGGTGGCACTGACAGGGGGGACACATTTTTTATACATGTGGCAAAGCAGGGGGCAGGTGGGCACTGGCAGGGCTGGCCGTGATCGGGACTGATGTCCCGATCACGGCCGCCGGTGATCGGCTTTTTTTTTTTCTCAGCGCGAGGAATAATAGCCGATTACCGGCTCCATTATATCACATGATCAGCTGTCATTGGCTGACAGCTGATCACGTGATAAGGGGTCGGGATCGACCCCTTGCACGGATCGGTGATCAGGCGAGTCTCGTAGACTTGCCGATCACAGGGGGCGCGCAGGCCGCTCGTGCACGGGACTACGTCAATAGACGTAGTCCCGGCAAAGGAGATCCGCGCTGTAGCCGTCATTCGGCTATAGCGCGGGTCTCAAGTGGTTAATATTTCAGCCACGGACCTCTGAAAAAAAAAATGCACTAGTCCAAGTATAAGCCATAGGGCTTAAACGATCGAGTTCTTCATAGCATCTGAGACACAGTGCGTCAAATACACCAGCCCCTTGCCGGGCCTGCTGATCAGGCAGAATTTCAGATATCTTACACCTGTTCCTTAACCCCTTGGAGTCCATATTCCAATGCACTGGCGTGACTCAAAATGTGCTCCCCCAAAATAGTGGAGCAGACGTTAAAGGGTTTATGGACTGAGCTACTCCAATTGCAGCCAGAACTTGCAAAAGACATGTTGTCTTTAAAAGGAAAATCCAACCTTAACTTGCTGGATCCTTTAACATCAGTGCATTATCCACTGGACACGTGAGACTCTGCTCACTGAGGCGATTGCAGCATTAATAGCTGGAACGGTGGAACCCCCCCATTTCTTTCATAAAAATGTTCCCATTCAGAATACATAGCTATGCATGAATAGGAAAAACATCCCCAGGTGGGGGAGGTTCAAATGAACCCTATTAGGGGTAGATACCTCAGGAGTCTCTGCTGCAGGCAACAAAAGGGTTACGTAAGGGAGTAGACAAACACCTGACCTGTGCGGCTACTCCCTCCCTGTTAGGATCCTCCGAAGAGGAAAAATAAGTATCTTCCAATATTTGGGAAGATGTACCTGATACCCAGCCTCCTGCACCTCAACAAAAGGAATCTGAGGACTAGATGGGAATCTGCTATGTTTAGTCCTACTGGAGAGACATCATAGCAATAATCTTTTAAATGGCAGAAGAAAAAAACCTGTTTGTATGAAATACACAGGGACAGAAGTGTTCTACCCTTGACGGCTCATCTGACTGGCCACATTTTTCTTTGTACCTCTCAGGGGAGGAAGACATTCTTTTGGAAGGGTTTTCAGTTTGTTGTATACCATTAACCCCTTCGAAACCTTAGAGGAGTTCCTGGTCCCTTTGTCACTCATAGCTTACAGTACAAAGCAGAGGCAGTACCAGCAAAAGAATGTTTCACTTGCTAGGCTATAGTACAGTACAAAAGCTGCTATTAGTCCTAGCTATACAGTACAATGTTGTCAACAAAAGGGAAATGCCTGTGTCACCAAACCTGACCAGCAAGCACTCTGCTCTGTCCCTCCACCACCAGACTGCAGCTTTTCCTGTATCGCTTAAATTACTTCCTCCACGCGTGGCTGGCGTCTGATGCCGTTTAGCCACGCCCCCCACGCAAAAACGCGCCACCCCTTCCTCTTTCAACAGGGAAGTGTGTGAGCGCCGGCACTGGGGGGGGCAAAACGGCTGCAATTTCAAGAAAAAAAGAAAAAGAGGCAGCTGGCTGGCATTCAAGGAGTCAAAAACCACCAATCTGGGGGCCCAGGAAGTGATCAGAACCCCCTTCATACCTGAGGGCCTGAGCTGACTTGAACGGAGAGGAGAGTGAAAGCTTCTGCTGTTTCCAGCTTCGGAATGGTGAGTGCTCAATACAGCCTCCAGTGGTGACACATAGACATGACATGACAACACAATACATGGAAGGAGAGATTCCTTGCAGAAAATCTCCCCTACCTTTCGTTGCCGCAAGGTTTTATCAGGGATAAAAAAAAAATTAAAAAAAATCTTCGCCCTTCACGGTAGGCTCCGAGACCTTGAAAGGAAACCTTCAGGAACAGGGGTACACTCAGGTAATCCTGCAATCCTGGACCTGCAAGAAGACCCTGCCAGTAAACTTTTATTGGCCTCACTACCAAAAAAGTACTGGATCCCAGGGCCCAGCTTTAAAAGCATTCACAAGCAAAAGCTTGTGTCTTCGGATGACGAGGCCCAGGTACCGTTCATTTAGTCCATTATGGAGACATCAGAATGGATCCGGTCAGGATGGCTGGCTCTCATCAAAGGATTACTGCCCATGGAGCTCAGTACCCACATCCTTACACGTGTCCAACACCTTAGTCACTGACGAAAAAAACCGGAGGACTTCCAGTAATGGGAGGGGTTATATGGGGGAAGTTCACGCCTTAAGGGGCATGCCAGTGTCCAGCACCTGATACGCCGATATAACCCACATAGTTATTACTATGGCTCTGTGTCCCCTGATGTAAGAAAAGAAACACTATTTAGTTTTAATACTTAAAGTAAACTCCCCCATCCATCCATGTCTCCATGCTTTATTTTTCTGAGAAATTATTTTTAAAAACACCTTTAGCGTTTCTGGGCAAGGCCATCTTGAGTAAAGTCAGATAATTCATGCATCATTTACTTCCTGGAACCCATCTGCCCTTAGCTCAGGAATAGAGGCAGGAGGGTGTGCTTAGCTAAGAAAACCCCTCCTCCCTTTGAAGACTCCTGGGATCTATGGCAATTGCCTAGGAATGGAAACCAGGAAGTAGCTGAAAAAAAATAAAAATAATAAAGTTTAAAACAAATATATACCTTCCTTTACTAATGCGAGTAGCGTAAGGATTACAAATAGTCAATGTTAATTGAGAGTTTCGCTTTAAAGTGGTTGTAAGCCCTTTCATATACCCAGTGACTAGTCTCAGGTGATACGCAGAGATGAAAATATGAAACAAATCCTCTTACATACAGCAAGTAATACCCATTTTATCTGCAGCCCTCTCTCCTCTACATCAGTTCAATGTCCAGAATTTACACAGCATTTCTGAGCTTCCAGAGTCAGGACAGGGGGATCTGACTTGACACACTGCACAGCTCAGAGAGGAGAGGTGAGTGTTATCTGACACCTGAGTAAAGGTAATGGACACCCCCCTATCTAATCTTATAGGAAAACATGCAAAGCTGAGGCCATTAATCACAGGCTGTGCACTGGAGCCCTCCTCCCTCATTGCTTTAAACCCCTTGGAGTCCCACAACCTTTTAGAAACGATTTGGAGAGATAGCAGAACAAAGAGGCAGAAATAACACTCTTGTGATTGAGGCAAATGCACCACTATAATTGTACATTTGTGCTCATAAGTTTACATACCCTGGCAGAATTTATGATTTCTTGGCCATTTTATAGAGAATACGAATGATAAACACAAAAACTTTTCTTTCACTCATGGTTAGTGTTTGGCTGAAGCCATTTATTATCAATCAACTGTGTTTACTCTTTTTAAATCATAATCACAACAGAAACTACCCAAATGATCCTGATCAAAAGTTTACATACCCCAGTTCTTAATACTGTGTATTGTCCCCTTTAACATCAATGACATATGAAGTCTTTTGTGGCATTTGTGGACGAGGCTCTTTATATTCTCAGATGGTAAAGCTGCCCATTCCTCCAGCCTCCAGTTCCTGTAAATTCTTTGGCTATCTTGCATGAACCACACGTTTGAGATCTCCCCAGAGGGGCTCAATGATATTGAGGTCAGGAGACTGAGATGGCCACTCCAGAACCCTTACTTTATTCTGCTGTAGCCAATGACAGGTCAACTTAGCCTTGTGTTTTGGATCATTGTCATGTTGGAATGTCCAAGTTCGTCCCATGTGCAGCTTCCTGGCTGATGAATGCAAATGTTTTTCCAGTATTTTTTGATAACATACTGTATTCATCTTGCCATTAATTTTGACCAAATTTCCTGTGCCTTTGTAGCTCACACATCCCCAAAACATCAGCCATCCCCCTCCATGTTTCACAGTAGGAATGGTCTACCTATCATCATAGGCCTTGTTGCCTTTCTTCAAATGTAGAGTTTATGGTTGTGGCCAAAAAGCTCAATTTTGGTCTCATCACTCCAAATGACTTTGTGCCAGAAGGTCTGAGGCTTGTCTCTGTGCTGTTTGGCGTATTGTAAGCGGGATACTTTGTGGCATTTTCCTAGTAATGGCTTTCTTCTGGCGACTCGACCATGCAGCCCATCTTTCTTCAAGTGCCTCCTTATTGTGCATCTTGAATCAGCCACACCACATGTTTTCAGAGAAGTTGTTTGTGGGTTTTTCTTTGCATCTCGAACAATTTTCCTGGCAGTTGTGGCTGAAATTTTAGTTGGTCTACCTGACCGTGGTTTGGTTTCAACAGAACCCCTCATTTTCCACTTCTTGATTAGAGATTGAACACAATGCCATTCTCAATTCCTTGGATATCTTTTTATATCCCTTTCCCATTTTATACAGTTCAACTACCTTTTCCCACAGATCCTTTGACAATTATTTTGCTTTCCCCATGACTCAGAATCCAGAAACGTCAATGCAGTAGTTATCAAGCCAAAATCATCAGGGTATGTAAACTTTTGATCAGTGTCATTTGGGTAGTTTAAATTGTCATTATGATTTAAAAAAAGGAGTAAACACAGTTGACCGATAATAAATGGCTTCAGCCAAACACTAACCATGAGTGAAAGAAAAGTTTTTGTGTTTCATATTCTCTGAAAAATGGGCAAGAAATCAAATTCTGCCAGGGTATGTAAACTTATGAGCACAAATGTACAATTATAGTGGTGTATTTGCCTCAATTACAAGAGTGTGATTTTCTGCCTTTTTGTATATTCAGTATATGACCTTCGCAGACATTTTGTGCCCTGGTGACAAAAAATCCACAATTAAACACATTTAACCACTTGCCGACCGCCTAACGCCGATGTACGTCGGCAGAATGGCACGGGCAGGCATAAGCACGTACATGTACGTGATTTGCCTCCCGCGGGTCGGGGGCCCGATCGGGCCCCCGCCCGGTGCCTGCGGCGGTCGGTTTTCGTTCGGGAGCGATCCCGGACGAGGGGACGGCCATTCATTCATGGCCACCCCCTCGCGATCGCTCCCGATGAATAGAAATCCCCGGTGACATCACTTCCTCTCCTGTAATGTAAACACAGGAGAGGAAGTGATGTATTCTCTCCTCCGTGTCGGTATTTTTCGTTCCGACACGGAGGAGAGCGGATCAGTGAGTTGCACCAACACATCCCACACACAGTAGAACATGCCAGGCACACTCACACCCCCCCTTTACCCCCCGATCACCCCCCCAATTACCCCTGCCCCCCAGTCACAGTGACACCAATGTCATTTTTTTTTTTTTTTTTTTTTTTTTTGCATTGGTGTCATTTGTGACTGTAATAACTGTTAGGGCAGTTAGAGTTAGCCCCCTTTAGTTCTAATGTACCCCCCTAACCCCCCCAATAAAGGTTTAACCCCGTGATCACCCCCCGTCGCCAGTGTCACTAAGGCTGGGTTCACATTGCAGCGGTTTATGAGAACGAATGTGATTCGCACCGCACTGCAGTGCAAATCACATCCGATCTCTGTGCGATTCGAGTTCAGCCATTCGCCGCACCCGCCACACCCGCCGCACCCGCCGCAAATTCGCACGGGACCCTTTTTTTGGCCCGCAGCAGAATCGGATCGCATGGGTGTTCACACCATGCGATCCGAGTTTGCAGATCGCACTGCGATATGCGAACTGATCTGGGGGTGTCAGTAACATTTCACTGACACTCCCAGCAGTTCGCATAGGGCAGTGTGAACTGCCGCCGGGAGGCATGCGATGCGGGAACCCGCCGCGGATTCGCGGCGTTTCCGCATCGCTCCAGTGTGAACCCAGCCTAATAAGCGATCATTTTTCTGATCGCCGTATTAGTGTCCCAGGTGACGCTAGTTAGGCAGGTAGGTATTTAGGTTCGCCGCAGCTTTTTATAGCGCCAGGGACCCCCATATACTACCGCATAAAGCCCCCTGATTGCCCCCTAGTTAACCCTTTCACCAGTGATCACCATATAACTGTTACAGGTGACGCTGGTTGGTTAGTTATTTTTTTATAGTTTCAGGGCACCCGCCATTTATTACCTAATAAAGGTTTAACCCCCTGATCACCCGGCGGGTGTCATTTGTGACTAATAACTGTTAGGGCAGTTAGGGTTAGCCCCCTTTAGTTCTAAGGTACCCCCCTAACCCCCCCAATAAAGGTTTAACCCCGTGATCACCCCCCGTCGCCAGTGTCACTAAGGCTGGGTTCAGATTGCAGCGGTTTGAGAACGGATGTGATTCGCACTGCAGTGCAAATCACATCCGATCTCTGTGCGATTCGAGTTCAGCCATTCGCCGCACCCGCCACACCCGCCGCACCCGCCGCAAATTCGCACGGGACCCTTTTTTTGGCCCGCAGCAGAATCGGATCGCATGGGTGTTCACACCATGCGATCCGAGTTTGCAGATCGCACTGCGATATGCGAACTGATCTGGGGGTGTCAGTAACATTTCACTGACACTCCCAGCAGTTCGCATAGGGCAGTGTGAACTGCCGCCGGGAGGCATGCGATGCGGGAACCCGCCGCGCATTCGTGGCGTTCCCGCATCGCTCCAGTGTGAACCCAGCCTAATAAGCGATCGTTTTTCTGATCGCTGTATTAGTGTCACAGGTGACGCTAGTTAGGCAAGTAGGTATTTAGGTTCGCCGCAGCTTTTTATAGCGCCAGGGACCCCCATATACTACCGCATAAAGCCCCCTGATTGCCCCCTAGTTAACCCTTTCACCAGTGATCACCATATAACTGTTACAGGTGACGCTGGTTGGTTAGTTATTTTTTTATAGTTTCAGGGCACCCGCCATTTATTACCTAGTCTCACTAGTGTACCCCTAAATTTAGGGGTGTCTACTTTCCAAAATGGGGTCATTTGGGGGGGGTTTGTGCCATCTTGGCATTTTATGGCCTTCAAAACTGTAACGCCCTTAGAAAGCCTGAAGGCGGTGCTTGGTTTTCGGGGCCCCGTACGCGGCTAGGCTCCCAAAAAGTCCCACATATGTGGTATCCCCGTACTCAGGAGAAGCAGCAGAATTTATTTTGGGGTGTCATTTCACATATGCCCATGGCATGCGTGAGCAATATATCATTTAGTGACAACTTTGTGAAAAAAAAAAAAAAAAAAAAAAAGTTTGTAATTTTCCCGCAACTTGTGGCAAAATATAAAATATTCCATGGACTCAACATGCCTCTCAGCAAATAGCTTGGGGTGTCTACTTTCTAAAATGGGGTCATTTGTGGGGGTTTTGTGCCATCTTGGCATTTTATGGCCTTCAAAACTGTAATAGGTAGTGAGGAGTGAAGTCAAATATTTACGCCCTTAGAAAGCCTGAAGGCGGTGCTTGGTTTTCGGGGCCCCGTACGCGGCTAGGCTCCCAAAAAGTCCCACATATGTGGTATCCCCGTACTCAGGAGAAGCAGCAGAATTTATTTTGGGGTGTCATTTCACATATGCCCATGGCATGTGTGAGCAATATATCATTTAGTGACAACTTTGTGAAAAAAAAAAAAAAAAAAAAAAGTTTGTAATTTTCCCGCAACTTGTGGCAAAATATAAAATATTCCATGAACTCAACATGCCTCTCAGCAAATAGCTTGGGGTGTCTACTTTCTAAAATGGGGTCATTTGTGGGGGTTTTGTGCCATCTTGGCATTTTATGGCCTTCAAAACTGTAATAGGTAGTGAGAAGTGAACTCAAAAATTTACGCCCTTAGAAAGCCTGAAGGCGGTGCTTGGTTTTCGGGGCCCCGTACGCGGCTAGGCTCCCAAAAAGTCCCACATATGTGGTATCCCCGTACTCAGGAGAAGCAGCAGAATTTATTTTGGGGTGTCATTTCACATACGCCCATAGCATGTGTGAGCAATATATCATTTAGTGACAACTTTGTGTAAAAAAAAAAAAAAAATTTTTTTTTTGTCATTATTCAATCGCTTGAGGCAAAAAAATAAAATATTCAATGGGCTCAACATGCCTCTTATCAATTTCCTTAGGGGGTCTACTTTCCAAAATGGGGTCATTTGGGGGGGTTTTGTACTGCCCTGCCATTTTAGCACCTCAAGAAATGAGATAGGCAGTCGTAAACTAAAAGCTGCGTAAATTCCAGAAAACGTACCTTAGTTTGTAGATGTGACAACTTTTGCGCAAACCAATAAATATACAATTATTGACTTTTTTTTTACCAAAGACATGTGGCTGAATACATTTTGGCCTAAATGTATGACTAAAATTGAGTTTATTGGATTTTTCTAATAACAAAAAGTAGAAAATATCATTTTTTTTCAAAATTTGCGGTCTTTTTACGTTTATATCGCAAAAAATAAAAATCGCAGAGGCAATCAAATACCATCAAAAGAAAGCTCTATTTGTGGGAAGAAAAGGACGCAAATTTTGTTTGGGTACAACATTGCATGACCGCGCAATTACCAGTTAAAGCAGCGCAGTGCCAAAGTGTAAAAAGACCTCTGGTCATTTACCAGCAAAATGGTCCGGTCTGAAAGTGGTTAATATGAGCATAAATGCTACAGTATTGTGCACCAAAATCGTATAACACTTCATGTGCATTTGTGTATTTGGACACTGTAATCCTGTTCTACTGAGAAAAAAACAAAACAGCTTTTATGTGCTAGCTACTTCATTACACCATACATACCTGGCTTAAACACCAAAGGATCATTTTTAAAGAGCTCCAAGGAATCTATGACACTGTCAAATTTGTCCTTGATATAAAACTCTTCTGGTTCAAGGGCTTTAGCCTTCTTGGATTTTCTGCAACCCGCTTCCTTGGTCTTGCTTTTTTCTTCTGCTTTACTTGGTCCAGTATTATCACACCGCTCTTTCTCTGTGCTGCTCTCTGGGGAAGCTGCAGCATCAGAATTTTTTGCAGTTCTTTTCCTGATTTTCTGGATGTCCTTGTCGTAGTGTCTGATCCCACTTAGGTGAGAGGCCAACAACCTTGTTGTTATTGCCACCTACAATACAAGCCAACATTTAGTAAATACAAACTATAACCTATATACTGCAGATAGACATACAAGCAGCAAACTTGGTAGTTCTTATTAATGAATGATTTAAAGAACAAGTCTGCAGTTACACGTGGCAATCATACATATTTCAGACATTACAGCAGGAACACTAAGGGGGTTATTTACAAAGGGCAAATCCACGTCGCACTGCAAGTGCACTTGGAAGTGCAGTCGCTCTAAATCTAAGGGGTAGATCTGAAATGAGGAGAAGCTCTGCTGATTTTATCATCCAATCATGTGCAAGCTAAAATGCTGTTTTTTTATTTTCCTTGCATGTCCCCCTCAGATCTACAGTGACTTTACTTTCAAGTGCACTTGCAGTGCAAAGTAGATTTTCTTTTAGTAAATAACCCCCTAAGACCCCTTTTGCACTGGGGTGGGCATTGACGATAAAACGCTGCTAGTTTTAGCGGCGCTTTACCATCATTTTAGCTGCGCTATTCGGGTTATATGGCCGCTGTGGAGGCGTTTTGCAGGCACTTCAGCAGCGGTGCCCATTCATTTCAATGGGCAGGAGTGGTGTATACACCACCCCAAAGATGCTGCTTGCAGGACATTTTTTTTAACCTGCCAGCGCAGCTCCCCAGTGTAAAAGCACTCTGGCTTTCACACTGGGGCAGCAGGGGAGGTGTTTTTCAGGGACCATTTTTAGCCCAAAAGCGCCTGAAAAACGTCCCCGTGTGAAAGAGGTCTAAAGAAAAGTGATCTTTGGTTGGTTGCATTACAGCTCATTGCATGAATGACACACCATGGAGGAAAAAGGTTCCACATAATGAACTGAAAGTGTGGCCTTGCTTTCCAGCAATGAAGAAAAATAGCCCCAAGTGTAGAGTGTGACAGGTAAAAAGAAAATATCTAGCATTTGTCTAGCAGAAGGAAGTAGGAAGTGTAAATTACAGAAATGCCCTATGCTATATCTAGAAAGGAAACAAGGGGAAAATCTCCACCGGTGAGGTACAACAATAAAGCACACACAGGATTTAACCTTTTGTCCTCTGTATCAAAGACTACTGGCAAGCTTATACTACGTTCCATCATCAAAGAAAGGGGAACGCCAAGGGTTTTTCACAGTTTTCTATTCATCATGAACTAAACATTCACATTTTTAGAGAAGAGTATACTCTTTCTAAATGCTCTGACCATACCCCTGATGAAGTAAAGCACTTAGGCTCGGTTCACACAGGGGCGGCACGACTTGCAGCGCGACTCACAGAAGCGACCTGCACACGACTTCAGCGGCGACTTGCAAAACGACTTCTGTATAGAAGTCAATGCAAGTCGCCTGAAGTCGCCCCAAAAGTAGTACAGGAACCTTTTTTCTAAGTCGGAGCGACTTTAGTCGCTCTTATTAGAACGGTTCCATAGTACAGAACGGAGCGCGACTTGTCAGGCGGCGAAGTCGCCTGGACAAGTCGCCCCTGTGTGAACCGAGCCTCAGAGGAACACGCTGGGGTTCATTTACTAAACCTGAAGAGTGAAAAATCTGATGCAGCTGTGCATGGTAGCCAATCAGCTTGTTCAACTGCCCTGTAGCACTTTTACTGCTACAGGGTGGCAGCTGTGCGCAGGATCATAATTCCCCTAGTAAAAGCAGTACACATAGTAAACACAAACACTGGCAAGGCACACCGTTAATCCTTTGATCACCCTAGATGTTTAACCCCTTCCCAGCCAGTGTCATCAGTACAGTGACAGTGCATATTTTTTATAACTGATCACTGTATTAGTTTCATTGGTTCCCGCAAAGTGTCAGTTAGTGTTCAATTGTCTGCCACAATATCGCAGTCCCGCTATAAAAGTCACTGATTGGCGCCATTACTAACGACTCATCCAGGAGGTCATAAAAGAACCCAGAACAATAGCTAAAGAACTGCAGGCCTCACTGATCACGATTCAACAATAAGAAAGAGACTAGGCAAAAATGGCATCCATGGAAGAGTTCCAAGGCCACAGCCACTGCTTACCAAAAAGAACACAAAGGCTCATCTCATATTTACCAAAAAAACATCTTGATTATCCCCAAGACTTTTAGGCAAATATTTTGTGGACTGATCAGACACAAAAAGAAATTACTTTTTGGAAGGAGTGCATCCCATTAAATCTGGCATAAAACTAATACAGCAATTCAAAACAAGATCATACCAACAGTCAGACATGGTGGTAGTAGCCTGATGGTCTGGGGCTGCTATGCAGGACAATGATCCAAAACACAACAGCAAGTCCACCTCCAAATGGTTCAAACAAAGCAAAATGTATGTTTTAGAGTGGCCATCATTTAAAAATGGCATTTTGTATTTACTCGGGTTATCTTTGTGTAATAATAAAATGAGTTTGATGACAGTGTAACAAATATGCAAAAAATAAAAAATCTGGTTGGGTGGGTGTTGCCCCTCTGTGGTCGAGGGGCGTGAGGTATCCCCGAATACTTGATGGGGTGAACTCCGTCCCCGGGCATGGTGGGGGCATCCTGTAGCCTAAATCATAAAACTGTTTTAAGGAAACAGGCTATGGTGACAAGCCCAACGCGGGTGCTCCGCCACAACAGTTTTAGAAACATCCCAACTGGAATCTAAAAACGTATAAAGGAAGATAAAGAAATTTTCATCCGGCTTCAGCAGATGAGGTGGTGGACTATCTGTGATTGTAACACACACACACACACACACACACACACACACACACACACACACACTGTACATATGTAGGGGGGGGGGGGGGTTGGGGGGGGGGGTCATAAAAACCTCCGAGAGGATTTGTCTTCATAAAATTTGCTTTATTGTCGCCCAACACAGACCTTACAAGCTTACACAGGGTTTGACTCCAGACCCAAATTGAACAAAAGAATAGAAGGAGAACATGCTGAAAATTTACAAAAGACAAAAATGGGATTGTTCTTTTAAGAGACTCATTTAAGAGGTCAATTGAGCAAAGCAGAGTCTTGTTACCTATCAGTATAACCATTTCAATATAATGTATATGATATTCCTATATTAAAATATACTTCTGCCCTATAAAAAATATGATTGACTGGCAAAAATTAGGCAGTTGAGAAGCTGCAACATTATTGCAATGAGAATAAATCCTTGTGACTTTTCACACCTTTTCACCTTCAAACTCCTTTTCTGGGAACTCCGGTACATACTTCTGCACTGGTGCGTCTAGATCTAGCCGACCCTCTTCCCAAAGCTTGGCCACTGCCGTCATAGTAAAAGACTTGCTGATACTGGCTACACGCATGACACTGTCTGCTGAACACGGAATCCGGTTCTCCACATCAGCAAACCCAAGCCCTATGGGAACAGAGTACAAGGTGCAATGCAATGTATGTTATTTTATCGATTTTTATAAATCATCTAATCGTGACCTCTTAGATCACTAGTGAAGGACCTTTAGAATGTCATAAGTGCAATGTTTGTATCCCATAAGTCATGACCTCTTTTGGGGCTACAGGAACACTTTTGAGGGTCATCAATATTGAAAGATGCTGCAGACATTAGGAGTGGTGCAAGTAAGTGCAAGCAACATGGTGATTATTTCCTACAGCAGACACCTGGCTGTATTAGCTATGCGTAGTGATACATTAAAGTGTTTGTTAAGGCAATATTAAAAGACCAGCCCCTCTATTACAGTGTGCTATGCCAGCCTCCAAGTTGTATTTAAAAATGAGCAGTGTAAACACTGAATTTCAGTTGCCTTCAAGCCGGTCACATCACTCATGACCACTTTCCAGCTCTGATGGATGTCTTCTGCGGGAGGGGCCATGATCTCCCTCTGACATCAGAGGGAGGATCACGTGACCTCTTGTCTCCTCCACAGAAGCCATCCATCGGAGCTGGAAAGCAGCTGAGAGTCACGTGTCCGGCCTGAAGACAGCTGAAATTCAGTATAAACACTGCTCTTTTTTAAATACAACTTACACAGTGTTCTATGCCAGCCTCTAATAGAGTGGCTGGCAGTGACAAATTTAATATTTTATTATTACAACAATAGCGGCGGGAGGGACGGGGCCGGAGACAGACAGAGAGGGCACTGACAAGCAGGAAGGAGGGGGAGGAGAGCAGCCTATCAAGAAGGGAGGCACTTTGACCATGGTGATCCCATGATGATCAGGGTGGAGCTGCCCTGGTTATCGTGGTCTGTTTAGAGAGGGCACACAGGAAGTGGTTGGTTTAGGTTTTGTTTTTTTTACAGTTTAGTTGGGGCAGATTACATAGCACAAGCACTGTGCTGTGTAATCTGCTTTAAGGGACCGGAATCTACTTTTATTTTGGGGGGGGGGGGGGGGGGGTTAACAAATGCTTTAAGGTGCATTCTTTTGTGTCCTGGGGAGGGAGGAAGCCATGCTATGATGTAGCAGGGAAGGCCCCATCATGCTAAATTTCTGACTGCAACAGAAGCAGTAAATTGAGTACCCCCCCCCCCCCCCATCTACTCTGCTCACACCCAGTGAAGAGGCTGTGATGCTGCGATGTGTGTGTTTGACTGCATACACAGTACAAGAGCATATATGTGTGTATAAATCTAGATAATGAATGTACGGTATGTGTGAAGGTGTATCAGCATATTTGTGAACGTACAGTATGTATGTGCCATATACAGTATCTCACAAAATTACACTCCTCACATTTTTGTAAATATTTTATTATATCTTTTTATGTGACAACACTGAAGAAATTACACTTTTCTACATTTTAAAGTAGTGAGTGTGCAGCTTGTATAACAGTGTAAATTTGCTGTCCCCTCAAAATAACTCAACACACACAGCCATTAATGTCTAAACCGCCGGCAACAAAAGTGAGTACACCCCTAAGTGAAAATGTCCAAACTGGGCCCAAAGTTTCAAAATTGTGTGTGGCCACCATTATTTCCCAGCACTGCCTTAACCCCCCTGGGCATGAAGTTCACCAGAGCTTCACAGGCAGGTTGCCACTGGAGTCCTCTTCCACTCTTCCATGATGACATCACAGAGCTGGTGGATGTTAGAGACCCTGCGCTCCTTCACCTTCCATTTGAGAATGCCCCACAGATGCTCAATAGGGTTTAGGTCTGGGGACATGCTTGGCCAGTCCACCACTTTTACCCTGAGCTTTTTTTTAGCAAGGCAGTGGTAGTCTTGGAGGTGTGTTTGGGGTTGTTATCATGTTGGAATACCGCCCTGCTGCCCAGTCTCTGATGGGAGGGAAACATGCTCTGCTTCAGTATATCACAGTACATGTTGGCATTCATGGTTCCCAATTTGGACATTTTCACTTAGGGGTGTACTCACTTTTGTTGCCAGCGGTTTAGACATTAATGGCTGTGTGTTGAGTTATTTTGTGGGAACAGCAAATTTTACATTGTAGCAAAGTGTAATTTCTTCAGTGTTGTCACATAAAAAGGTATAATGAAATATTTACAAAAGTGTGAGAGGTGTACTCACTTTTGTGAGATACTGTATGTGTATATTCACTCTGCCTTACCAGTGCAGAAGAACACAACAAATAATAAAATAAATTGTTCTGCAGATGTCAAATCATAGTAATGCGTAATCTCCTCCATCCATTGATAATACTAAAGGGAGATGCAGCAAAATGACTGCTAAAATGTCTGTATCATGTGATAACGCTCTAAAAGGATAAGTTCACAAAAAAAAAAAAAAAATTTTTTTATAAAATGCTCATTTTTTGCAGGTAAAAAAAAAAAACATGCATTCATTATTTTTTTTGCAGGAGCCTGTAAAGTATTGCACCAGCAATTAGCAGATTGCTGATGGCATTCAGGCCCACTGCAGACCTGTCAGTGTTTCTGCTTCCTCATACCTCATAGGTGGAAGCCGATACATTCTGACAGGTGGAATCAATGAGCTACCACAGTCCTCCACAGACCAGCTGCAGTACACACTGGCCAATTTCTGCACAACATTCGACCTGTTTGTACTAGGCTTAAACCACTTCCCTGACCGGCGCACGCCGATATACATCGGCAGAATGGCACGGGCAGGCATATTGGCGTACAGGTACGTCCAATTTTAAATGCCGCCCTGCCATCACGAGCACACCGCAGGTGGAGCGCTCGCATGCCGGTCGGGACCCCCGTGAGTCCGATCACGGGTCCCGTGGACTCGATCGCCGCAGGCATGCCCGCGATCGTCTCAAAGGGCGGCTGAGCGAGGAGATGCCATTGTAAACAGCATCTCCCCGTTCTGCCTAGCAACAAGTGACGCTGATCTCTGCTCCACGTGATTGGAGCAGAGATCAGTGTTCACTAAAACAAAGCCCAGCCCCCCCACAGTCAGTAACACACCCCTAGGAACACTTAACCCCTACACTGCCACCCCCTGGTTAACCCCAGGGGTGATCAAATACCACCAAAAGAAAGCGCCATTTGTGGGAAAAAAAGGACGTCAATTTTGTTTGGGAGCCTCGTTGCACGACCACACAATTGTCAGTTAAAGCGACGCAGTGCCGAATCGCAAAAAGTGGTCTGGTTTTAAGCCAGCAAAATGGTCCGGTCTGTAAGTGGTTAACCTAATGCCAAGCCACAAAAAGCATTTGTCATGTAAATTAGTGACAAAGGCCAGCAGCCTCTGGTTTATCTTGTATGATCCCCAAAGGTCAAAGATGTCAAATGACAATCCAGTTACTGGGATCAAACACCCTCTAAAACTGCACCTACAAAAATAGTATTTGAGGTTATGATAAAACAAAAGGTTGGGTGTATAAATATATATTAGTGTACAGGAAATCTGTATTGAGAAAATTATGTAAATGCAGCTGATGATCACTGATTCTGAAAATGCAAGTTCCCTAACTTCCATGTTAATCCACAGGCTTCAATACTTTTTGAGTCACTAAAAGTCGATCAGAATTTCTGACTTGCTTTTTCAAAATCAGTGACAGCCTTAGGCAGAACCAGCCCATTACTCTATGCCCTTGTACACACGGTCCGAAATTCCGACGGAAAATGTCCGATTGGACCATCTTGTCGGATAATCCGACCGTGCGTGGGCTCCATCTGACTTTTTCCATCGGAATGTCCGAGCAACAAAGTTTGAGAGCTGGATATAAAATTTTCCGACAACATGATCCGATCGGACTTTATCCAATCGTTTGTAGAGAATTCTGATCGGACAAAGTGCCACGCATGCTCAGATCAAATTACGAGACCAAAGCTATTGCTTGCATGCAAACAAAAATCCTGTTTGTTTGTTTTTTCCTTGCATATACTTGGGTATTCTTTGCAAAGTGAAATATTACCACATTCACTAAGCTAAGGCCTCATGCACACGAGACGCAGTTAAACGCGTGTTCAGATGCAGTTGGACACTTTTTTCAACTGCCCCTGAACTCATTCAATGTTATCCTATGTGTCCATGCACACAGTCTCGTTTTTTGCCGTTTTTATGCAGTTGCGTTTAACCTTGTTTTTCCAGAAGCAAAAAAATGGGTTCAGACGCAAAAATTTCCACGTTTCAGACGCAAAACGCGGCTAAACGCGGCACCCGCGTTTATAAAGGAACCCAATTTTTTGGACCAGAAAACTCAGAAATATGATCTGAGAATGACATTTTATGACCCGACTTTGGGGGCCCATATCTTGGGGCCACTTATTGCCAGGAACCCCAATGTTATGTCATGCACTTTTCTGCATCAGAGATACATGGCCTCAAAGTCAACTGTGACCATCTGCGGCAATGTAATTTGGTCATTAGGGTTGGGTGTTATGGTAAGTGGTTATCCGTTAGGGTTAGGGTTATTGTTTAGGATTAAGGGTTGGATTAGGGTTAGGGTTGTTTAGGGTTAGTGTAAGGGATAGGGTTAGCTGTTAGGGGTAGGGTTAGTGTTAGGATTCTGGATATTTTAATAAGGCATTAAAAAATATTATACTACCATATACAGCAGCAAAGAATTAAAATATAATAATCAATACATATTTCACGATAAAAATATAAAACATGTATGTGCAGCTGTGTACCTACCCTGACAAGTTTTTTAATTTTAGCTGGATGTCCATTGTCACATTTGATCTGCTCTTAGAAAAAGTACAACCTGGTCTGACATTCGTTGACACCAATATGAGAAACAGTGTGTCACCAGAGGAACTGCTGTTGGCAACGATCAGGTATGTGTATATATTTATAAAATATATTTATCTATAGATGGACAGATGAATTTTTTTCTCTGTCCTTTATTTTAAAAAAAATAATGTCTATTTATAGCAAATTATCCAATTTTTTAAAATATCGAAAATTTTCTTGTGGCAATTTTTAACATGTTAAAAATATATAAAAAAATTGGCCAAATAAATTTAAAACAATTATAAAAAATCTAATTAACAAAGATTTGCTTTTAAATAAAACAATTTGAAACTAGAAAAAATTAATAAAAACATATATTAAGATAAAAAAAAAAAAATTAACTATTTTAATATTGTTTTATATTAGAAATAATGAAAACATGTTAAAAATTGCCACAAGAAAATTTTAGATATTTTAAAAAATTGGATAATTTCCTATAAATAGACATAATTTTTTTTAAAATAAAGGACAGAGAAAAAAATGTATCTGTACATCTATAGATAAACATATTTTAGAAATATATACACATACCTGATCGTTACCAACAGACGTTCCTCTGGTGACACACTGTTTCTCATATTGGTGTCCATGAATGTCAGACCAGGTCGTACTTTTTCTAAGAGCAGATCAAATGTGACAATGGACATCCGGCTAAAATTAAAAAAACTTGTCGGGGTAGGTACGCAGCTGCACATACATGTTTGTGAAATATCCAACAGACATTCGCTGTCCCATCAACGGATGGGTCCAATATCGATGAGCTCTGACTCTGGACCTCTCACAAAATTTGCGACGACGTTGCTGTCTCATCAAGTGCAAAATCAGGAGCATTTCCTGACATATATTCAATATGGGATCCATTTCAAAATATATACCACAGAAAGAGAGGCAAATGCAAGTGTACAACTGCTCTCTATGCTGCTGCTGCTGCTCACTCTGATCAAAATAGCAGAAATAGTTAAAAAAAACATGCTTTGAGAGCTTGGGCAGGGTCTACATGATGTTATCTTTATAAACGCTTATAAACGCAAACGCGGCTAAACGCGGCATGCAAACGCGGCAAAACGCGCGTTTCTAAACGCGCGTTTCAGCTTTTTTTGAGCAGAGTTTTCACCTGCTTCTCGTGTGCATGAGGCCTAAGGCTGGCCATACATTATACATTTTTTTGTAGCATTTCCCTATTTACCAAAACCATATAATATGAGGTCAAACCTAAACACTTTCAATTTGAATGTAATCAGGTAGGCCCTTGCACTGCATAGTTAAAAGGTAAATTGAACAAGAAATTTGTATAATGATTGGCCAGAGAAAAAGCTCTTCCAAAGTATAACCACGCTCTACTCCTTTAGTAAATCAACTCCATTGTCTCAGTCACCAGAATGTCTTTCATACATGACTTTTCTTTCAAAGAAAAATACATTGAATGTATATTAGGCATGATGTCACTGGCTGGGGAAAATAAACAAAAAAACATTATAACATTTTATACGTATTTACACTGACAACATAAATATCTGATCAGGACAATGGCACATTTTTGCAACCAAACTAAATATGAAATATTAGATATTGCAAGTGCAAATTATCTTTGTCTGAGGTTCTATGATACACCAGCATGAAAACAAATAAGCTTTGTGTAGTTTATTTTTGAAGCAGTTAGTTTTCATAACAGAAAACGCTATTGAAATTGTGTTTTGTGCACACAAAGGGATTTGTCTCCAGACTATCGCCTCTTACATTCATGAATTAAAAGTAGTATTCCAGACACGCTTACCTTCTGTCCAAACAGTTTCACCATCCACAGACACACCCACCACTATTCCTGGAGATCCCACCTCATCCTACATTAAAAAAAAATAAAAAAAAAATCAGCATAAAGTTACAAAACAAAAAAGTATCCTTATAGCACTTATCCTTATAGCACAGGGATCTCAAACTACGGCACTCCAGCTGTTGCAGAACTACATGTCCCATGAGGCATTGTAAAACTCTGACATTCACAGACATGACGGGAATTGTAGTTCCCAAGACTCCTTTCACACTGGGACGTTTTTCAGGTGCCTGTAAAGCGATTGAAAGAAGCCTCATCTGCAATCCCAATGTGAAAGCCCAAGCGCTTTAAGAGCCCTTTCACACTTCCAGCGCCTGAAAAAAAGGTTCGTAAATCTCCGCTTAAACTAGCATCGCTTTACTAGCATTTTTTGAGCGCTATTGGGGCGCTTTTAACCCCTGCTAGTGGCCAAATAAAGGGTTAAAAGCACCCACAAAGCGCTACTGCAAAAAAATCGCTTTGCAGGCGCTTCCCATTGATTTCAATGGGAAGGGTCGCTTTAGGAGCGTTGTATTCACCACTCCAAAAGCGCTGCAAAGAAGCTGCTTGCAGGACTTTTTTTTGACGCTCTGCCAGCGCAGCGCCTCACTGTGAAAGCACTCGGGCTTTTACATTGGGATTGCAGTTGAGGCTTCTTTCAGGCACTTATTTTAACGCTAAAGCACCTGAAAAACGCCATAGTGTGAAAGGGGTTTCAGTGTGAAAGCACTCAGGCTTTCACATTGGGATTACAGATGAGGCTTCTTTCAGGCGTTATACATGCGCTTTTTTAATGCTAAAGCACCTGAAAAACGCCCCAGTGTGAAAAGGGTCTAAACAATTGCAGGGCCATATTTTGGAGACCCCTACTTTAGTAAGTCCTTTTTCAGCAAAGGTACCCACATCATGAGAGAACTGTCATCTTATAACTGTTATTTCCACAAGAGGAGGAGAAAGATAAAGGAGGAGCAAATAGTTGTTAATTGCATGCCCCCAGCACTGTGTTGTCACTGAAAGCTCCTGGTCACACGGCAACAATCAAGAGCTGGTAGGATGGGCTCCTGATCACATGATCATTGTGACATATATACAGTTCATATTAGCTCTACAAACTATTACTCATGTGCATTGGCATATACAACCTGAAAAATATAAAGTAAACTAAGTTCCAGTGCGGCTACCAACCACTGGAAAAATGGATATCAGGATACAGAAAACAAAAAGCAGCGCACGATGGAAATCGCATGAAAACGTATTAGCCTTTAGATAAGTAACATGATGAATTTATTGCACTAAGAGTCAAATATAAAAAGCTGCATTTCCATCGCACTCTGCTTTTTGTTTTCTGATCATTGTGACAGCCTATCACAGTGGTCCCTGGTGTTTACAACTGCTAAAAAGCGAAAAGTATACTGTATTGTTGTCAGTGATATCATAAATGAAACTTGTAAAGTTTGAAAGAGAAGTAAGTGGTTACAGCATCAATCCGATGCTGCATCTGTCCCCACTGCTTCTAAGGTCGGTCATAGACAGTTCGAATCTCAGCCAGTTCCTGCTGAATCAGTTCCGCCGATATATTTGAACCACATATGGGCAGGCTGAATGTACCAAGCTGATCGACTGATCAATCAGCTTGAGTACAACCAGCCTGTCGGATCTTACATGTGATTAACACTAGTGGCTGGTATAGCCACTAGCAATAATCGCTGTCTTCTGGGAAGCTGTCCCCGCCGGTAGAATACAATGACTCAGGAGGAGGAATTCACCCTGTCAACATTGTCTGTGTTGATGGGGGAATCAAGCAAATTTTCACCATGTATGGCCGGCATAACACTGAGAACTGAGTGTTAAAAGATTGCTGATTGCGCTCAGTTCTTAGTCTTCAGCGAGCAGAGAGGCAGTGACTGTCAGACTTCGGCTCTTTGCTCCTCTAGCGCTAACTAGCATACCAGACTGGAGGGGGAGGGAATGGCTAGCTCAGTCTCCCTGCGACTCGCTGAGAGGCTGAGCCAGCTGCCTGTCCAGGCATCTGGGTGGATCCCGATTGTAAAGTCAGGAGCTTTCCCAGAGCCTGGACCAGCTAAGTGACATTAGCCGACAGTGGATTTCAGCCCACTGTCAGCTGAAAATGGGTCACAGGAGTGCAAAACCAACTGCACTCCTGTGATCCCCAGGAGTAATACAGCCAAAGGAGCTTTGGCTATACTTCTCATTTAAGGGAAATGGACAAATTTCTGGCATAAAGGGAATGTGTGGCTTACCACAATGCATTTCCATGAGTGGGCCAACACACTGAAAACAATCCGTTTCCCATGCTGCTGATATCTTATCTCAAAAGTTGTTAAACTGAAAAAACAGCAGTAAAAAACATACTGAGCAAATATGATTACCCCCATGCCCATATATAACTGCAAACTATACACACAATGAAGGATTTCAAAACATTTATGTGCATATGTAGGATTATTTGTACAAGGATGATCTACTCTTTTATAGGTACATCTAAAAAAAAAAAAAAAAATGTATAATATTTTACCGAAAATATATAATCACACTTCATCTTTTAACCCTTATGAGACTGGGAAACACTCTCTCCTATTTTCAATGGCTTTCAGATGGACTTCCTTAGATATTACTGCTGGTGTTTCTGGCATAGCTGGTTATGTCTGGTGATGCACAGATACAGTGCCTTGCAAAAGTATTCACCCCCTCCCCCTGGCTTTTTACCTATTTTATTACATTTTTTACAGCTTTTAGTTCATTGTTTTTTTTTAATCTAAATTATATATGATGGACCAGAACACAATAGTCCAAGTTGGTGAAGTAAAATTAGAAAAATATATACATAAAATAATTGGCATGTGCGTATGTATTCACCCCCTCTGTTATGAAGCCCATAAAAAGCTCTGATGCAACCAATTACCTTCAGAAGTCCCATAATTAGTGAAATGATGTCCACCTGTGTGCAATCTAAGTGTCACATGATCTGTCATTACATATACACACACCTTTTTGAAAGGCCCCAGAGGCTGCAACACCTAAGCAAGAGGCACCACTAACCAAACACTGCCACAAAGACCAAGGAACTCTCCAAACAAGTAAGGGACAATGATGTTGAGAAGCACAAGTCAGGGTTAGGTCATAAAAAAAAAATATCCAAATCTTTCATGATCCCTAGGAGTACCATCAAATCTATCATAACCAAATAGAAAGAACATGGCACAACAGCAAACCTACCAAGAGATGGCCCCACACCAAAACTCAGGGACCAGGCAAGGAGGGCATTAATCAGAGAGGCAAAACAGAGACCTAAGGTAACCCTGGAGGAGCTGCAGAGTTCCACAGCAGAGACTGGAGTATCTGTATATAGGACGACAATAAGCTGTACGCTCCATAGAGTTGGGCTTTATGGCAGAGTGGCCAGAAGAAAGCCATTACTTTCAGCAAAAAACAAAAAGGCACGTCTTGAGTTTGCGAAAAGGCATGTGGGAGACTCCCAAAATGTATGGAGTAAGGTGCTCTGGTCTAAGGAGTCTAAAATTTAGCTTTTTGTCCAAAGAAAACGCTAAAGCCCCGTACACACGAGAGAACTTATGTCCGACAGACTTCCGAAGGAGTTCTGCCGGAGTTCCGACAGAGTTCTGATGGACTTTTCGACTGAGCGGACTTGGCCACACACAATCACACTAAACTCCGACGGATTCGAACGTGATGACGTACGACTGGACTCGAATAAGGAAGTTCATAGCCAGTAGCCAATAGCTGCCCTAGCGTCGGTTTTAGTCCGTCGGAATAGCATACACACGAGCGAATTTTTCGGAGGGACCGGGTCTGGCGGAGTTCCGTCGGAAAAATTTGAAGCATGTTCCATATTCTAAAGTCCGTCAGACTTTGGCAAATCAAAAGTCCGTTGCAGCCCACACACGATCGAATAGTCTGACGGAATCAGTCCGTCGGACTTTGGATGTTGAAAAGTCCGCTCGTGTGTACGCGGCATATGTCTGACACAAACCCATCACATCACCCAAAGAAGACCATGGTGATGGCAGCATCATGCTGTGGGGATGTTTTTCAGCAGTCAGGACTGGGAAACTGGTCAGAGTTGAGGGAAAGATGGATGGTGCTAAATACAGGGATATTCTTGAGCAAAACCTATACCACTTTGTGTGATTTGAGGCTAGGATGGAGGTTCACCTTCCAGCAGGACAATGACCCCAAACACACTGCTAAAGCAACACTTGAGTGGTTTAAGGGGAAACATGTAAATGTGTTAGAATGACCAAGTCAAAGCCCAGACCTCAATCCAATAGAAAATATGTGGTCAGACTTAAAGATTGCTATTCACAAGCGCAAACCTTCAAACCTGAAGTAGCTGGAGCAGTTTTGCAAGAGGAATGGGTAAAAATCCCAGTGGTAAAATGTGGCAATTTCAGAGACATATCCAAAGCAACTTGGAGCTGTGATAGCCACATAAAGTGGCTTAACATAGTATTGACTTTGGGGGGGGGGGGGGGGGTGAATAGTTATGCACATTGACTTTTTCTGTTAGTTTGTTGATTCACCCTGAGCAGGAAGATGACAGGTCTGTCTCTGCACTCCGTGCAGGGACGGACCTGTCGGCGCGCCGCTCTCCCCTAGGGGGATCAGATGACGACGGACCGGACCGCACAGTCCATCGTCACTCAAACCAATGACGGATGGAAAAGTAGGTTTTTCCTCCTTCACACTTTTTCGGATGGGAGCGGGTCAGATGTCAGCGCACATGTCACAGCTGACATCCGACGCTCCATAGACCTCTATGGAGCATCCGTTCAGGTCTGCTTGAAAAACTGACAGGCAGACCTGAAAGGATCAGCCATGTGAAAGAGGCCAAAAGGCATACAGTAGCAACTCGAAAGCAAGGGTAAAAGGGACTTTCTCTGGGGGCAGTGCTCAAGGGGGGAGAAGCCAGGAGCACCGGTGGGGGACCCAAAAAAAGAGGAGGATTGGAGCTGCTCTGTGCAAAACCATTACACAGGGAAATCAAGTATAGCTGGTTTGTGATTAAAAAAATGAAAATAAAACAAAGCTTTTTTATCATTTTAAAGTAACTACACATTAAGAGCCGGTTCACACTGCGGGCGATGCGAGGCGACACGACTTGCCTCACCTCGATCTGACAAGTCGCCCCCGTTCTGTACAATGGAACCTTTTTTCTGAGTCGGAGCGACTCGAGTCGCTCCGACTCAGAAAAAAGGTTCCTGTACTACTTTCGGGCGACCTCGGGGCGACTTGCATTGACTTCTATACAGAAGTCATCTGCAAGTTGCTGCTGAGGTCGCGGCAGGTCGCGGCGAGGCAAGTCGGTGTCGCCTCGCATCGCCTGCAGTGTGAACCGGCCCTAATTGGTAATAGTGCTGAAACCATGATTTAAAAGATCCAATATGTGCAACCCTAAAGAGGACTCAAAATGGACTGCAAGCGACTCTGAAAGGCTAAACCTGTATCCCAACACTGATGAAAGGGAATCTGCCTATTTAGCCGTAAATGGACAAATAGAGCAACAAAACAATGCAGTTCAAAAAAGCAATATCAAATATTTGATTTCATAGCTCAATCTAAACAGGTAGAATTGTCCTCATATTTATTCCTTATTTGTGACCTTCATTAAAACTTCCACAAGGTACCAAGGTTCTCTGAACACAGTAACTTTGTGTGTTGCCATATTAGAGAAATAATAGAAGCTTTGTCTGTTTCTCAATGAAAGCCATCATCTGTAAAAATAAAAGTGGTTAGAATTGCCATCCTACCCCTTTCATCTTCTCATTATCTGTTTTCAGGAGGAGGCACAGCGTTTAACCCCTCAGTTCAGTTTAATGAAAAAGGAGATTTTTTTTTTTTTTTTTTTACAATTTGAGATATACTTTGAGATCAAGAACCTCATCCTGCTGACTGGACAATAAAAGGAGCAACACCACATGCATGACCTCAATGATAATGCAGGGAATCAGCAACATGGCCAAGTTTTAACACACATGTGCCAGAAATGTGGGTATGCAATATTTTGTTTCCAGAGTTGCAGTCAGATTTGAGAAAACCCCATATGATTGTCTACTAGCATATTATAAAAGACTTACCTTGAAACAAAGCCCTCCATCGGCAGAGGCTTCCATCTTCACCCGGTCTTCCTTCTAGGTTTGCAGCTGCTTAAATGGCCAATGCGCGATGATATCACTCTCACGCATGCGCGGGAGTCACGGCACAGAGCTCAGAAGGAACAGCATGGGTATGCCATTCCTTCAGAGCGCATGCGCCAGCGATGTCACCGTTTGCCATACAAGCGAATATCTCCTAAGCGGTGTACGTTCAGGAGATATTTACCCAGCTGGTAAGCTTCATTATAAGCTTACCGTTAGGTACAAATCAAAATGCGCTGTTTACTACCGCTTTAACACTTTGTTCAGACAGACAGTGTTCATATCTAGTTTGCCACTTATAATGCAGCTTAGCAATCGTTAGATATAGTGGCTGCATTAGTCTTTTTTTTTTAGGATTTTTCCCCTCTGTTTTTACCTGGTGATCTGGCCAATAACCCACCTCTTGTATTAGAGTGCCCCCACTCTGGATGAAGAAGCACAGGGGTACATTTGGACAGCAGCATTGTCAGTCTGGGAAGGAGGGGAGGCTTAGATGCAATTAGTAGCAGATTTAAATGCATTAACAAACTGAAACCAAACTCCAGCTAACACTTTACATACAGTTATAGCAAACATTTTTTTCCCCCATTTGGGATAAAGGTTTTAGATAAATAAAAGCGGATCATTGTAAGCACCCGTCAGTGATAAATGGTTTGTCTCAACCCTCTAACTGCTACATTTACAGGGGAGCTTCTTTTTTTGAAAAACAGACTTACTAGCTGTTTTAACAGGTGAACATAAAAGAGAAAAAAAAGGTATAAAAAAATAAGTTATGGAGTCATCACATCAAAGAATTGGTAAGCTGCAATATAATAAAGGTTGGTTTTGGGTTTAATGCTGCTCTAATTACGGCAAACAAAGCTCATCAGACCCTTCATTATCAAAGTGGATGTAAATACCCAGTGAAGTGAACAGCGTGAGATGATACACAGAGATGAAACAAATCTCCCTACATAAGTTTTACATGTATATGTGCTGTCTACATCTTTATATATTCTTTAGAAAGTGTACATAGTGTTAGGAAATTCTCTCTTCCTGGTTACCACTGCAGTGAAGTCTGGGCATATAGGCAAGACAGCTGATTGGAGGAAAAGCACACACCCCCTATCCTCATAGCTAAAGACTTTCCGCTCTGTTAGTTGATTGTTCAGCTCAGTGCTAATCTATTTATAGCATCCTCCCCAAGGTGACGGAGAACTTAGTGCTTCGAAGAGAAATAACAAAACACTGCAGATATGTGTCCAGCTCAAATTTCATGAATGAAAATGTGTGTACAGTAGGTACCGCGTTTCCCTGAAAATAAGACCTATCGATTTTCTAAGATGGCTGCAATATAAACCCTACCCCAAAAATAAGCCCTAGGCAAAGTACTTGTAAAAACATGTAATTCACGCTGTAAAAGGATTATATAAAATGTCCAGTGTGTATTTATGTAACATTATTGTAAAAATAAGCTATTTACAACGCTTATGGGACCTGCTGGAGGTCTCTGCCTCTCCTCCCAGTTCTCAGAGCAGGGCCGACGTCAGTGTGGATCTCGACATCTACCTCAGCAGTGCTCGGAGCGGGGCAGAAGAGCTCCAGCAGGTCATGTGAGTTCTGGTGGGTCATGTGAGCGCCCAGCAGAGCTCTAAATAAGGTCGTTTCTACAATGTTACATAAAGACCCACACTAGACATTATATAATCCATTTTCAGAGCGGATTAAATGATTTTACAAGTTATACTGCGTCAGGTTGGCTCAGCTGCGCGACTCGCCATAGCTGTACGTCGGTCAGTTTAATAGCTATAGCAGGCGCGCCCACATCGCTTCGCCAGAGCCGATGCACGTGGCCAGACTCCGCAATGTCCATCGGCCATCCATGATCACTCCACAGAGAGCCAGAATGGGGATCTGTCAATGTAAACAGATCCCCGTTCTGATGGCAGAAGAGAGAGATCGTCTGTTCCTAGTGATCGAGAACAGCGATCTCTCTCTCTACTCCCAGTCAGTCCACTCCCCTCACAGGTAGGAACACCTCCCTAGGACACACCTAACCCCTTGATCGCCCCCTAGTGTTAATAATAATAATTCACCCCCTGAAAATAAGCCCTAATGCATTTTTTGAAGCCAAAATTAATATAAGATTACATTTTCACTGAAAAGCGGTACATGAATTTGTCACCCACACTGATATTCATGTGGAGGAGCACTGGAATTCTAAAGGGTGTATTAGACACTCTTTATGAATTCCAGGGACCTGTTATGCATTTCAGTTATCTTACAAACCTGGCCTGTTAGCGGGCCCTGAGGACAGGGTTGATGACCACTGGAATAAGGTATTTACTGGCAGAAAAAAAAAAAGTTTTACTATCCAAAGTTAAAACAACAAGGGCAGAAGATTTAATAGATGGAAATTTGAAAAAATGACTGAGGTCTGCTTTAAGTTTTCTTTGGACCTCACAGTATAGGGTTCATGTACACTGACAGTTACAGGCCTTACTTAGGATTTTCTCCAATTGAAACATTGGGACAGAACATGTGACTGTAGCAGACAACCCCTCCCATACAGAACACAGGAAGGAAGTGGAATCAGGTGTGAATGTCTACTAAACAGTAGGATGATCATTTTATAGACTTCTACCTAGTACCTCATCTGACACTTCCAGGTCCGAGGCCTGCTCCCGCTGTGAATAAACAGTAGCGGGTACCACAGACGCGATGTCCCTGGCTCCCACCGACTATACAGGCAGAACAGGTGTTGATCCTGTGTTTCTGCAGAGCAGGAACAAGGATCTGTGCCTTCCCCTAGTCAAAGCACCTCCCCCACAGTGGGAAAGCACAACCTAGGCATACATTTAACTGTTTGATCACCCCTGATGTTAACCCCCTCCCAGACATTGTCATTAGCACAGTGCATATTTTTAGCACTGATCACAGTATTAGTGTCACTGGTTCCCAAAAAGTGTCAGAAGTCCAATCTGTCCACCACAATATCGCAGTCCCGCTATAAGTCACTGATCGCTGCCATTATTAGTAAAAAATAATAATAATAATTATATATATCTATCCCCCATGATTTGTAGGCTATAACTTTTATGCAAACCAATCAATATATGCTTATTTACCAAAAATACATATTGGCTTAAATTGCTGAAGAAATGTAGTGTTTTACATTTTTTTATTGGGTGTGTTTTATAGCAAAAAAGTAACAAATATTGCTTTTTTATTTTTTTTTTGTTGGTCTCATTACCTTTTTTTATTTTTTTTAAAAGCCAAACCTTTACTACCACTTTGAGGCAAAAATAACCTTAGGCTCCAATCTCCTTCTCACACATGATCGGTGTGTGAGGAGAACCCGGTAACATCTCGTTACCGCTTCGCTCTGTATTTACATTTAGTGATAGGCTGTTAAAGGATCACAGCTAGGGATGAGCCGAACACCCCCCGGTTCGGTTCGCACCAGAACTTGCGAACGACCCCCGCGTTCGGCACGAACGTTAGAACCCCATTGAAGTCTATGGGACTCGAACGTTCGAATTGGAAAGTGCTAATTTTAACGGCTAATATGCAAGATAGTGTGCTAAAAAGGGTTTGGCGATCTGCCTCCTGCCTCAGGGGACATGGGTCACTGCAAAAAAAAGTTTTAAAAACTACCGTTTTGGCGGGAGCACTGATTTTAATGACGATTAAAGTGAAAAAAAAAAAGTGAAATATTCCTTTAAATATGGTGCCTGGGGGGTGTCTATAGTATGCCTGTGAAGTGCCACGTGTTTCCCGTGTTTAGAACAGTCCCTGCACAAAATGACATTAAACGAAAATAACACCATTTAAAACTGCTTGCGGTTTTAATGTTATATCTGGTTCCTGCAATATGGTTGAAAATCATTCAGAAAAATGGCATGGGTAGCCCTCCCTGCCCATTACCAGCCTATTTGGGTCTTGTACGCATATTAAGGGGAACCCCGTACCCATATTAAAAAAAGGAAATGCGTGTGGCCCCAAGGCCCTATATACTCAGAACAGCAGTATACAGGCGGTGCAAACAAGACAGGGACTGTGTAGGTTTGTTGTGTTAAGTTGAATCTGTTTGTCATTTTCAAGCGGTACATTTTTAAAGTGTAGCTCCAGTCAAAAAAAATATCTTTAAGCTTTTTGGAAAACATAGGGAAGGGTTATCACCCCTGTATAATTTGTTTTGTCGTCCATCTTTTTTCATCTCACTTGCTGTTGTCTCCTTCCGTTTGCAAGTAGGAGATGTTTGTAAATTGGATGTTTGAAAGTAGGGGCCTGCCCTATATGCTCTGCAGAAATGGCGGAACAAGGTGTTGGTTTTGCAACAACATTGTAAGCCCTCAAAGTGACTCTTGGTGGCCGCTGGAGCGCCCTGCTGTGAACGATTATATCAAGAATTGTAATTACATGCCATTGTTGAACAGTGGTAGAAAAATTGACCTTTGGTGGTTGTGGTGCTGGTGCCACAACACTATAAGTCCTCACAGTTACTCTGGGTGGGCACAGGAAGGGGCCCTCCTGTGAAATATTATATCAAGAATTGTAATTACATGTCCCTGTTAAACAGGGGCAGAAAAATTGGGCCTTAGGCACTGGTGCCATCACACTGCAACCTCTGCCATACACTCTAGTTTTATTGCAGGAATTAGCCCTGCTGCAAAGCATTGCATCAAAAATTGTACTTAAACGCCCCTGTTAAACAGGGGCAGAAAAATTGGGCCTTAGGCACTGGTGCCATCACACTGCAACCTCTGCCATACACTCTAGTTTTATTGCAGGAATTAGCCCTGCTGCAAAGCATTGCATCAAAAATTGTACTTAAACACCCCTGTTAAACAGGGGCAGAAAAATTGGGCTGCTGGCATCACCCAGAACCAAAAATGTTCTTCCAACATATCAGCGGAGGAGGAAGAGGATAGACAATCAACATAACAGGACAGTCACTCAGCATCAGCATAGGCAGTCTTGAAGGGATGTGGTATTTCAAAAAAAATTATTCGGTTACATCAGCTTCAGGTGCTTGGTAGCTGTGGGTGATCCAAGACTGATTCATCTTGATGAAGGTCAGTCGATCAACTGATTCGGTGGACAGGCGCACCCTGTGATCGGTAACGAAGCCACCAGCAGCACTGAAGGTGCGTTCCGAAAGAACGCTGGATGCAGGACAGGCCAGGAGCTCAATTGCATACTGTGCAAGCTCTGGCCAGTGATCCATCCTCAAGACCCAGTAAGCCAGAGGATTTTCAGTGGGAAAGGTGTCCAAGTCTGACCTTGCCCCTAGGTATTCCTGCACCATGTAAATTAGACGCTGGCGATGGGTGCTGGAACCAATCATACCTTGGGGCTGCGGACTAAAAAATTGTCTGAACGCATCAGTCAGACGGCCACCTTCTCCACCGCTCCTTCTGACTGATGCCTCAGCAACACGTTGTCCAGGACCAGGAGTTTGTGACCTCCCAGTCTCTGGGAACGCGTTGCACAGAGCTTTCTGCAAGGCCTCCCGGAGATGTCTCATCCTCTGCTCCCTCTGCGATGGCAAGATAAGGTCGGCAACCTTACCCTTGTACCGTGGATCAAGGAGAGTGGCCAGCCAGTAATGGTCCCTCTCCTTGATCCGAAGAATACGAGGATCCTTCCGCAGGCTTTGCAGGATCAGGGAGGCCATGCAGCGTAGGTTAGCTGAGGCATTCGGTCCGGAGTCCTCTGGGTCACTAAGGACAACATGATCCGCAGCTACCTCCTCCCAGCCACGTACAAGTCCACGTGTTTCTTGGGACTGTAAATCATCCCTATAAGACTGCTGCTGCTGATGCTGAGTGCCAGCCTCCACCTCCATGCTGACACAATCATCCTCCTCCTCCTCTTCCTCCTCCTCACCCTCTTCCTGTGTGATGGGTGGCACAGCAGGAACACTGTCTGGATAAAGGGGGCCTTGAGAGGCAAGGAAGTCCTCCTCTTCCTGCCTCTGTTCTGCCTCAAGTGCCCTGTCCATTATTCCACGCAGCGTATGCTCCAAGAGGTGGACAAGAGGTATAGTGTCACTGATGCATGCACTGTCACTGCTCACCATCCTTGTGGCCTCCTCAAACGGTGACAGGACAGTGCATGCATCCCTGATCATGCCCCACTGGCGTGGTGAGAAAAAACCAAGCTCTCCTGACCCTGTCCTGGTGCCGTAGTCGCACAGGTACTCATTGATGGCCCTCTGCTGCGTGTGCAGCCGCTGCAGCATGGCCAATGTTGAGTTCCATCTGGTGGGCATGTCACATATAAGGCGGTTCTTGGGCAGGTTCAACTCCTTTTGGAGCTCAGCCAGCCGAGCACAGGCATTAAATGATCGGCGGAAATGCACACAGACTCTCCTGGCCTGTTTCAGGACATCCTGTAAGCCGGGGTACCTGCCCAAGAACCGCTGCACCACCAGGTTAAGGACGTGAGCTACACAGGGCACATGGGTCAGTTGTCCCTGTCGGAGGGCGGAGAGGAGGTTGGTGCCATTGTCGCAAACCACCATTCCTGGCTTAAGCTGGCGTGGCGTCAACCACCTCTCGGCCTGCCCCTGCAGAGCTGACAAAACATCCGCCCCAGTGTGGCTCCTGTCCCCCAAACAAACCAGCGCAAGCACGGCATGGCATCGTTTTGCCTGCGTACTTGCGTAGCCCCTGCAACGCCTACGGAGCACCGCTGGTTCTGAGGACAGAGCACTGGAAGAGGCCGTGGAGGAAGAAGAAGAGGAGGGGGTGGAGGAGAGAGGTGTGTCACAACCAATAGTAGCATTTTGGAGGCGTGGTGGCGGAACAACCTCCAATACTACTGCACCTTGTCCTGCATCCTTCCCAGCAGCCAGAAGAGTGACCCAATGGGCCGTGAAAGACAGGTAACGTCCCTGTCCATGCCTGCTGGACCATGAGTCAGCGGTAATATGCACCTTACCGCTGACCGCCCTGTCCAGCGAGGCAAGGACATTGCCTTCCACATGCCGGTAGAGAGCCGGAATTGCCTTCCGTGAGAAAAAGTGGCGTTTGGGGACCTGCCACTGAGGAACCGCACATTGTACAAACTCACGGAAGGGGGCCGAATCTACCAACTGAAAAGGCAGCAGTTGAAGTGCTAGCAATTTAGCCAAGCTAGCATTCAACCGCTGGGCATGTGGATGGCTGGGAGTAAATTTCTTCCGCCGGTCCAGCAGCTGGGGCAGGGACATTTGTCTGCTATAATCGGACGTGGATGTACCACTAGCAGAGTTCCCGGAAGCACTTGGCTGTGACACACCTAATTCTACACCTTCATTCCTCTCAGAGCAGGTTTCAGAGAGGACTGAAGGTCTAGTGGGGTTGGAGATGCCAGCTGATGAGGAGCAAGGAGAGGTCCGCTTTGTTCTTTGGTGTGGGTCTTTGAGGTATGCTTGCCAACGAGCTGCATGGCAGGTCAACATATGTCTGGTCAAGCATGTGGTGCCCAAGCGGCTGATGTTTTGGCCACGTGAGATACGCTTGAGACATATGTTGCAAATAGCAGCGGTGCGATCTGATGCACTCGTCTCAAAAAAGGCCCACACCAAAGAACTTTTAGAATAACGCGCAGAGGAAGCGCTCTGCGCAGAGGAAGCGCTCTGCGCAGGCGGAGCTCTGCGGTGTGATTCAGTCGGTGTGCTGCCCCTAAGCTGGCCCCCGGAGGGCATCCTGCCTCGATGGACATGTGCCTCCTCCTCCTCCTCCTCCCTCCTTCCAGGCACCCATGTGGAGTCAGTGCCCTCATCATCCCCTCCCTCTTCATCGCTGTAGCAAACCTGGCAGTATGCTGCAGCTTGTGGAACATTACTGCCAGATTGCTGTCCTTCTTGAGCATCCCCTCTCTCTGTGCTCACGCTACTGCCTTCCTCTAGCTGAGTGTCATCATCAGAGCCCACCAAACACTGGGCATCCTCCTGGAGCATGTACCCAACACTGTGCTCAAAGAGTTCAGGAGACTCCTCAGGAGGACGTGGTGGGTCTAGGGAAGGAGTCACTGATGATGACATTGAGAGGAGGGACGACGATGTGTTGGCAGCTGCTTTTCTACTACCCTGAGACTGGGTGAGAGAGGATGAGGAGGATGAAGAGGGCTTGGTCATCCACTCTACCAAGTCGTTGGCATGTTGCGGTTCAACATGTCCAGCTGCAGAAAAGAAGGACAAGCATGTCCCATGGCCACGTGCTGATGACAATGCACCGCGTCCCCGACCAGCACTGTTGTCTCTAGACACAGAGCCTGCTTGCCCTCTTTTATCGGCTCGCGCCTGTCTGCCTCTCCTTGCTGGCCTTCCAGACATGGTAATGGCCTGAAGGGAGTTGGGTAAAACAGTAGTTGGGTAGTTTATATTGTGCTGGAGGCACACAACACCCACTAACTCCTGCAGATGCCTTTTTTATAGAACAGCAGAGTTAAAGGGGTATATACAGATGTATACTGTGCTGTGCTGGAAGCACACACAACTTCCAATAACTCCAGCAGATGCCAATCGGGCCCAAATACAGAACAGCTATGTAGGTGGATAATAGCGGTATGTACTGGGTACAGAGCAGGCACACAGCACGCACTATCTCCTGAGTGACACTGCTGACTGCAAGCTCTATTGTTAAAGATGGACCACTAACTATATAGGTGAGGTGAATATCACGGTGTATACTGCGGTCAGGGCACGCAGACAATAACAAGAAAACAGCAGAGTTAAAGGGGTATATACAGCTGTATACTGTGCTGTGCTGGAGGCACACACAACTTCCAATAACTCCAGCAGATGTCAATCGGGCCCAAATAGAGAACAGCTATGTAGGTGGATAATAGCGGTATGTACTGGGTACAGAGCAGGCACACAGCACGCACTATCTCCTGAGTGACACTGCTGACTGCAAGCTCTATTGTTAAAGATGGACCACTAGCTATATAGGTGAGGTGAATATCACGGTGTATACTGCGGTCAGGGCACGCAGACAATAACAAGAAAACAGCAGAGTTAAAGGGGTATATACAGCTGTATACTGTGCTGTGCTGGAGGCACACACAACTTCCAATAACTCCAGCAAATGACAATCGGGCTCAAATAGAGAACAGCTATGTAGGTGTATATAGTGGTATGTACTGGGTACAGAGCACGCAGACAGCACGCACTAACACTACTGACTGCAAGCTCTATTATTAAAGCTAGATCACTAGCTATATAGGTGAGGTGAATATAGTGGTGTATACTGCGGTCAGGGCACAGACAGTAACCACTACACAAGAGCAAAATAGTAAATCAGCCAAAAACGATTGGTGTGTAACTGTGTTGAAGGTACACAGAACACCCACTGCTTCAGATGCTAACAAACACTACACGAGGCCGCCTGAAAGGCAGCTTTATATAGTGTGGGGCGTGCACTACACTGTCTGAGCTATGATTGGCCACAGGCAGGATGCCTGTGACCAACCATTGCTCTTCCCGCTACTGGCGCTGCGATTGGCCAAGCATGCGGGGTCACAGTGCATGCTTGGCCAATCGTGAGACAGCAATGCATTGCGCCATCGCAGTGCATTGTGGGCCACACGAATTTTGCCGCGAACGGCCCAAACGTTCGGAATTCGGCGAACGCACGAACGACCGATGTTCGAGTCGAACATGCGTTCGACTCGAACACGAAGCTCATCCCTAATCACAGCCTATCATGTGGTAAACAACCGCCGGCCAATGGCTGTTTACCAGCGTCGGTGACAAGCAGTGTTCCCGGAAACACACTACCACCAATGTGCTCACATGTGCAAAGTGGTGGCGTACCATCTGTGATCGCCTGTGACTTCATCAGGGGGGTAAACAGCTATGCCCAATGGCTGTTCACCCACCCCCCCCCCCCCCCTCAGTGGCAAGCCGCCACCAAAGGTATCGGGTTGCACCCACACGATCGCGCGCATGCCCTGTATAGACGGAATGTTACGCCTGCCCAGGACAAGACATTGACCTTAAATAATTATCACAATGAAAAAACACCTTAAGTGCATAAAAAACAAAACAATGTGTAAAGTGAAAAAAATATAAATCAAAGTCCATTCAAGGAAAGTTCCTGTGTGGATCCAAATAAGAGTTGGTGTCACCACGGTGATTTAAACACGATCCAAAAACTCATAAAAGTGCCCGTCACCGTACAATGAATGTGCTTACCAGAAAAATAAGCAATTTGGGCGTATGTAAATAATCGATGGGTCCCGTCAAAAGATATCCTCCTTTTAAGTGGGTCAAATCTCCATCTCCCAATAATGCCCTCCAGATATTAATGTGCCTCGTGGAGCTCAGTAATTCCCGAAAAAGAAAGGGGCTCCTATGGATGTTGGAGATTCCTCACTTTGCTCTTTTCAAAATATACAGTCTTGAGCAGGAGCTTCGCATCCGATGCACTGCTCGGTGGGTCAGATACCTGGTCCTTTGCTGTGTTCTATGGCCACCTGTACGTTTAGGAGGGCCAGGAATCTGATGCTCCCAGATGCCGAAGAGCCTTCTAGTAGCCTTAACTCTAAAAGACCACTTTGTGGTCTTTTAGAGTTAAGGCTACTAGAAGGCTCTTCGGCATCTGGGAGCATCAGATTCCTGGCCCTCCTAAACGTACAGGTGGCCATAGAACACAGCAAAGGACCAGGTATCTGACCCACCGAGCAGTGCATCGGATGCGAAGCTCCTGCTCAAGACTGTATATTTTGAAAAGAGCAAAGTGAGGAATCTCCAACATCCATAGGAGCCCCTTTCTTTTTCGGGAATTACTGAGCTCCACGAGGCACATTAATATCTGGAGGGCATTATTGGGAGATGGAGATTTGACCCACTTAAAAGGAGGATATCTTTTGACGGGACCCATCGATTATTTACATACGCCCAAATTGCTTATTTTTCTGGTAAGCACATTCATTGTACGGTGACGGGCACTTTTATGAGTTTTTGGATCGTGTTTAAATCACCGTGGTGACACCAACTCTTATTTGGATCCACACAGGAACTTTCCTTGAATGGACTTTGATTTATATTTTTTTCACTTTACACATTGTTTTGTTTTTTATGCACTTAAGGTGTTTTTTCATTGTGATAATTATTTAAGGTCAATGTCTATTCATTTTGATATTACTTTTTGACATTTTTTACTATAGGGTTGGCGCAGTTTTTTATTTTTGCATATTTGTTTGGTGTTATATCACATCTATTGCTGCTGCCTGTTTCACATTTAGTTTATTTGCTTTCATGTTTCTTTCCTAGCGCGGAATAATTTTTTCCATTTGCCCAGGACAAGAGCCATGCCGCCTGGCCGTCATATGACGGCCAACAAGCGGTTAATGTACTGCAAAAACCCTAATAAAATGCTCCTAGAAGCTGACACAAAAATTCTATTACAAGCATTTTTCATCCAGTGCTTTTTTTCTAGCTTTTTTTGAGCTTATGAAAAACACTAGCGTGCAAGGAGCCTTGGGCTTTACAACCACTTAAAAATGGAAGTCCGATGCTTTCCAACCCTAAGCATCGGGGGGGTTTGGCGATGCCGGAGATTCGGAAATACTATTACGCTGCCCATCTCAGTAGACTTCTAGACTGGTGCCGCCATAAGGACACCAAACTTTGGACGCAGTTAGAACAGGACCAATCTGACATTCCATTGACGGGCAGCCCGTGGTGCTATGGAGACTTACCTATTGAGCTTAGACGTCACCCACTGATAGGCAATACTGCAAAGATTTGCTCACTCCTTTTAACTGACCCGGACCTGTCGACACCTGACGCGCCGGTGCGGCCTGTGATCGGTCACCCGAATTTTACTCCTGGTCTCAGAGACAAGTGTTTCCGGGACCTTTGTAGACAGGGTCTCTCCCAAGCGTCCCATTTTAGTCAACTGGGTAGATGGAAGACGCTCGCGGACTTGACAGACCCGGGGGGCCCATACCGCCTTGACTTTCTACGGGCCTCCCAACTATCCCATTTTCTCCAGAGTATGCCGCCGCCACCCACTGACTCACAGAGACCCCTTACCTGCCTGGAGAAGCTCTGCACAGAGACCGGGACCCTCGCCCACACATTGTCTATGGCATATGAAATGTTGATTGAACCCCCAAGGGATTTCCAGCCCCCATATCTTGCCAAGTGGGAAGAAGACCTTGCGGTCGCTTTCACAGACAGTCAGAAGCGACAAATAATCAATTACACCCACAAATCCTCACTATGCACTGGACAACAGGAAACAAATTTTAAAATTATCTCCCGCTGGTATAGAACTCCCGCTCTCCTGCACAAGATCTTCCCGACGACCTCGGACAGATGCTGGAGGTGCCACTTGGAAGAAGGTACCCTCCTGCATATATTCTGGTCCTGCCCCCGATTACATAATTTCTGGAGAGAGGTGTGGTGCATTACCCAGACATTCACTGACAGGGAGGTGCCGTTTTCACCTGCCTATTTTCTTTTTCATATGACGGATATTCCTGCCCGGAAATATGGCAGATCCGTGATACGACACCTACTGGATGCTGCTAAGGCGTGCATACCTCTCAACTGGAAATCCCCTAACCCGCCGACTGTCGCTCAATGGCTACACAAAGTAGATGACATTAGCAGGCTGGAGGACCTGATCCTCACCAGCCAACACCGACAGGAAGCGTACTCTAAGACATGGCAGGCATGGAATGCCTTCAGGTATTCCACTGAAGGTCGTGCTCTCAGGAGCGCTGAGTGATGGCCTTTTCGGGATATTGCTACAGAATCTTTTTTACCTACCCCCTTTCCCCCCTTCTCCCTTCCCCCCTTCCTCCTCTTTTACTGGCCTGTCCCTTTTGCTAGGTTACACTCTTGCTCAGCGGGCCTCCTCCGGTCTTTTAGTATCCCTGGGAGGACCGCTGTAGGGAGAGTTTGAGATTACAAATAAAAAACAAAAAATATAAAAAAGAAGGAGGGACCACGTGTGCAAGGTCAGATACATTGCTGCTCACCCGCACGTGGACGAGCTGTTCACCTCCCTGGAGGAGACGGTGTCGGCCGCGGGAGCTATATGGGTCAAACTGACCCTACCCTCTAGGCTTCCCTAGCGGTGAGACCTTAACGAAGGGCGTTATGCCTACATGGGTATAGAAATGTTGCTGTTTGTTTATTTTGCAGTTGTATTGTCTTCTATACTTTTGGTTGTACTGATTCATGTACCCTGGTCTTCCTTGTATTAAATAAAAAATTTGAAAAAAAAAAAAAATGGAAGTCCGAGATAACCCTAACTAAAACTGTCCGAGCAGCAGCATGTGATCATGTGCTGCGATTGTGTCACAGCCACAGCAGACATATCTGCAGATGTCCTGATTATGCCCCACTACAACATGGGCGATGGCTTGCTTAGGTTATGCTTTTTTCACAGTCACTTTCAATATCAGTACATATTTCAAGAGTTGTTGTGTCCACATAAGGTGCACATCTAAAAATCTAACAGTGGCCGGACAAACCTAAAAACACTGGGAGAAAATAATTTATTTCAGGTACGCCACCTCTTAGCTGGTATGTACTTGCACACTGGAACATACATTCCATAGCAAACCACACTTGTTGGTAAATTACACACTGTGGCCTCACAGAACATACTGCAAGAATATGATGTGGTCGCCTGGTCATGTCTGATGCACCATCATACATACATAAGCTTTACAGCTCACTTACAGTTCTCTGTTTCGATGTTACATGCTGCAGTGCCATTCATTAAGAAGTATTATAATACAGGATTTATATAGTGCAAACAGTTTCTGCAGCGCTTTACAACATGGGGCAGACAGTACAGTTACAATACAATGCAATACAGGAGGGATCAGAGGGCCCTGCTCATTAATCGCTTGCCGACCGCCTCACGCCGATATACGTTGGCAGAAGGGCTCGTACAGGCAAACTTATGTACTTGTACGTTGCCCTTTAGGCCGGGTTCACACCGCTGCGATGCGGGAACGCCGCGAATCCGCGGCGTTTTCCCGCATCGCATTACTCCCGCCGGCAGTTCACACTGCCCTATGCGGACGGCTGGGAGTGTCAATGATATGTTAATGACACCCCCAGATCCGTCCGCATATCGCAGTGCGATCTGCCGACTCGCACAGGAATCGGATCGCATGGTGTGAACCCCCATGCGATCCGATTCTGTTGCGGACCAAAAAAAGGGTCCCATGCGAGTTTGCTGCGGGAGCGATGCGAATTCAGCCATACTATCTGTATGGCTGTACTCGCATCGCTACGGAGATCGGATGTGATTTGCGGTGCGAATCACATCCGGATCTCCCCCCGCAGCAGTGTGAACCCAGCCTTAAGAGGCAGACGGCGGCAAACTTTGTGAAACGAGTCGCGGGTCCCACGGACTCGATCACCGCAGGGATACCTGCGATCGCCTCACGGAGCGCAAGAACGGGGTAATGTAAACAAGCATCTCCCCGTTCTGCCTAGTGACGGTGTCACTGGTCTCGGCTCCCTGTGATCGGGAGCAGAGAGCAGTGACGTCCCCCCCCCACAGTTAGAAACACTCCCCAGTACACACTTAACCCCTACACTGCCCCCTAGTGGTTAACTCCGTCACTGCCAGTGTCATTTACACAGGAATCAGTGCATTTGTATAGCACTGATTGCTGTATAAATGACAATGGTCTCAAAAATGTGTCAAAAAAAAATTACTAGTAAAAAAAAAAAAAAAAAAATTATTAATAAAAATGGCATAAAACTATCCCCTATTTTGTAAACGCTATAACTTTTGCACAAACCAATCGCTTATTGCGATTTTTTTTTTTTTTTTTACCAAAAATATATAGAAGAATAAGCATCGGCCTAAACTGAGGAAAAATAATTTTTTATATATACTTTTGGGTGATATTATAGCGAAATATAAATAATAATTAGTTTTTTTTTCCAAAATTTAGAGCTCCTTTTTTGTTTATAGCGCAAAAAATAAAAACCGCAGGGGTGATCAAATACCACCAAAAGAAAACTCTATTTGTGGGAAAAAAAGGAAATAAATTTTGTTTGGGAGCCACGTCGTACGACCGCGCAATTGTCAGTTAAAGTGACACAGTGCCGAATCGCAAAAAGTGCTCTGGTAAGGAAGTGGGTAAAGCTTACAATCTAGAAGGAAGGGTAGAAGAAAATATAGGGAGCTCAAAAGAGGACATCTATGAGCAACCAGGAGGGGAAAAGGGGGGACTATTGCGGTACCATAGGGATAGAATCGTTTGGAAAAAGTATTTTTCTAAAAGCACATTTATTGAAAATATTAATTGAAAATGACATCACAGAAAAAGGAGAAAAACAATTCCAAGAGACAAACATACATCTCAAAAAGTATTACAAAAACATTACAGAGTTATAATACAGTAGAGTATAATGCCCTTTCAAAGGAGGCAAAGGTCATTGGATACAGGGTTTTTTGACGTATTTCCTCGACTAGTTTTGCGACAGAGCGTCGCTTTCTCAAGAGGCGTCACCCGTAAAATCTAGTAAAATATAATAATGATTTATTAAAGAAACATTTTGATATACAGGAAGCAAAGGAATGAAAATGAAATAACAATGTCATTATGCAACAAGGTTTATAAAATCCAACGACTAACCCATGTAAAAAGACAGATCCAAAAAAGGCAGAGGGGGCAATTTAGTGAGGTGCCCTGAACCTGGGGACAGACAAGGGGGGTAAAACGGCAGTAGCGGCAGAGGCAGTTATCAGCTGGAAGCAGAATAAATTAATGTTCAATTTATTAGAAAATTTCCCCATTTCAAAAAAGAAAGAAAAAAAAAGAGGAAGAGGCAAAACTAAAAAATAGTAGTTAAACCCAGATACCGAAAGGAAAGAAACAAGGAGAGAAGGAGATTTGAGGATTGGCCCAGAACTGGGCACCCACCATCCAGGTAAAGACACCATAAGTGAAAGCGATAGAATGAATGGTGCAGTTTGCCAAGCGATTGATTACATACCCCACACAGTTCGAGAAATAACTCGCAGCTGGGACAGCTAGGGTTTATGTAGATGCAAAAGATAGAGACTTGCCATCAAAATTCAGGGTATCCGAAGCTGACTGTTAGCAAAGTTTATTTGAAAGGAAAGGGTCAGTTTCACTGTCCCAGAACTGCAATAAAGTTCAAGGCAGGAATGCTGCAAACAGCAGTGTTAGACTAGCAATCAGGGAGAGCATAACTCAGTGGGTGATGGCATAATAAAAATCTTCACCCACCGAGCATTCTAATGTTAAAAGGAGCTAAATAAGGTAAGCATTTGAGGTTGAAAAGGTTAACTACCGCAGTTGCGACCTACCTACAGTGAAAGGATGTGATCGTCCGCCTAGCTGCTGCCGCTCTGTTGACAAGCGCCGGACCAGCGCCATAAGAACCCCCAACCCGGAAGTCAGGGAGCGTCATCAGTGTTCTCCCTGACCGTCGCACATCCATTCTCAGTGCGCAGGCCCTGAGAGGACTGCGCGCGCGCACATCAACCTGGCGGAAGCTAAGAAATCTAAGCCGATGCCAGGGAGAGGGAGGGGCGGAACGCGCCGTCAAAATAGGGAACGCCCACCTGCCCATCCATCTGAGTGGACGCAGGCTTGCCGGGTCTGATGGCCAGAGGTGCGCGCGCATCTCATGGAGTTGTGCACACACGACTTCTGCACCGAGTATTATAAAATATCGAGGTAGAAAGGGAATCACATGGATATTACCCATATAGATGGGATCATATCAGGAACCCTTGGACATCACTTGTCCGTCCCATGGGGGGAGCATGCAAGCTCCTCAAGCACCCCCTGACTGGACTGTCCAGATAGTATGGGAGTCAGAGGGAATACAACACATAAGATATGAAACAAGACATTTGTAATAGGTATAAACAGAGTGGGGGACCACAATGTCATCTAATGGAAAACCTACCTATTCACTATCGGCAACATTGTGGAACCCCACTATAGTGAAGCAAGAAAAAAGATGATAATAATGAAACACACACTCACCTACCATACAGGCAGGGGTGAAAACGGAAAAGGGGAAGTGGAGGAAAAGAAAACACCCGCTAAAACTGTTGTCCTGAAACAGACACATTTTGCTAACAAGAGTATGATAACAGCAAAAATATTATACGAAACAACAGACAAGACAGCAAAACAACATCCCTCTTGTGGAGAGCTCTCCGGGGCTGCAAAGAGCAGTGTAAACAACTAAAAATTATATTTAATTATAAAAAATGTTTATATGAATGAGCCTCATTTAAGCCAGGGGGAGTGAGGGCATTGAGACGTTCGATCCATAGTGTTTCACGTCTAAGGATCTCTCGGTCCCAATTACCTCCTCTTGGATCTTGTGGGATGACTTCTAGGGCCAGAAATTTTACATTTTCAGGTTGGAATTTATGGTATAAACCAATATGTCGTCCTATGGTCGTAAGCTTACCATTAGTGGAGTAATATACATGATCTCCTAGGCGCTGTCGTAGTTCCCTGATGGTCTTGCCAACGTAAAACGCGTTACAGGCACAGACCATCAGGTATACCACTCCCCTAGTACCACAGTTGGCATGATGAGGAGGTGAAAATAATTCACCATTGGGGAGGATATATGATTCTCCTTCCAATATCCAGGGGCATCTGGAGCAGTGTCCACATTTGTGTGTACCACGAGGGCCATCCCAAGAACGGGGTTGGGCCCTATAGTGGCTATTAGTCAACTTATCTCTCAGTGAAGTGGCTCTTCTGAACACAAGTTCAGGAAATGGTCTAACATATTTACCTAAGATGTGGTGCTCAGTCAATAGATGCCAATGTTGTGAGAGCAGATTACGTAGCTGTTGGTGATGACTAGAAAATTTAGTTATGATTCTTGTAGTGCCAAATGGTTTAGAGCGCGGAGGGCCATATAAGAGAGATAAGCGAATGCGAGAGAAGGCTTTGTTAAAAGCCTTTCTCAGAGCTGTATGGCTGTAGCCTCTGGCCAAAAGGCGTTTTCGTAGAGCATTGGCCTGATCTCGAAAGTCCCCGTCCTCGGTGCAGTTTCGCCTCAGCCTCAAATATTGGGCATAGGGGATGCTGCGAACCAGAGGACGGGGGATGTGAGCTCGAGGCATGCAAGATAGTATTTCCGGCAGTCGGTTTGCGAAAAAGGTTCGTAGTCAATTTCCCTAGGGTATTCTTACTGATTAGGAGATCCAGGAAAGAAATGTTCGTTTGATCTAGAGTGTATGTAAAATGCAAGTTAAACTGATTCTGATTCAAAGTGACCATAAAGGCATCTAAGTTGTGTCTAGTGCTGGTCCAGTTGATAAACAGATCATCAATATATCTGTGCAAGCATAAAATATGATCCAAAAAGTGTTGTAATTTTTCATCGCCAAAGATAGTCCTTTCCCATCCTCCTAAATAGAGGTTAGCGTATGAGGGAGCACAAGCTGTACCCATAGCTACCCCTTGGGTCTGCAAATATAGTTGATCCATGAACAGGAAGTAATTTTTGGTAAGTATAAACTGTAGTAATTTTAAAATAAACTTGTTCATGGGCCAGGTGGTATGATCCTGCTCCATAAGGAACGTCTCAGCCATTCGGACGCCCTGCTCGTGGGGGATGCTGGAGTATAATGCCTCCACATCGATAGCCACGAGCAGGGCGTCCGGAGGGACCTGGATGTCCTCAATGTGTTTCAACATGTCTGTAGAGTCCTTTATATAGGAGGGCAACCCCAAAACGTGGGGCATGAGGAATGAATCAACAAATCCGCTTGCGTTTTCGGTTAATTAACCTTTCCCAGACACAATTGGTCGGCCTGGAGGTTTTACTACATTTTTATGAGTTTTTGGTAATGTGTAGAAAGTCGGTGTTCGGGGAAACGCAGTATTAATAAATTTAAGAGTGTCTGTGTCAATGAGGCCCCCCCAGAAAGCGTTCATGACAAGATCTCGAAATTCTGCAGTGAATGTTTCTATTAACGAGTGATCGATAGGAGTGTACCAAGAGACATTTTTAAGAACCGTAAGGCACATTGATTGATACTGTGCATGCGTCATCAGGACTAGGTTGCCTCCTTTGTCTGACTGTTTTACTACTAAATCAGAATTCTTTTGTAATTGTTTGATAGCTTGTTTTTGTTTAGGGGTCAAATTTGATGGTGGATCTGACCACTGACATTTTTTTAAAGACTTAATAGATTCATGTAAGAAGGCCCAGATGGTGGACAGGTCATAAGGTTGGGGAATGACCTGGATTTGAGTTTTACATTTTTATTAATTATGGACGCCGAACCTGAGCGGCAAAGAATTTTGTCCACGGATTCGGAGTCTACATCCACAGTTGGAGTCTCAGTAGCTCCTTCTTCGTATAACAACATTAGGTCTCTTAGAGCTCTAAATTCTTGCATAGTAAAAGACTTTGTACGTTCAGTAAGTTCCTTTTCCTGATTTAGTTTTTTACGATCTGGATCAAAGATGAATCTATAGGTGAGATTTCTTGCAAAGAGATAAAGATCTTTTATTGTCTCCTATATGTTTATAGGTTCCGAGGAACAGAAACCTAGCCCTAATTGAAGTACATATTCTTCCTCACGGAAGAGTTCAATGGGGGTCAGATTTATAATATTGAGAGTGGATGCTGCCGTTGCATTGGTTGCCTCAATATCTATTGGTTGTTGGGCAATGTTACTAGTAAAAAAAAAAACATTATTAATAAAAATGGCATAAAACTATCCCCTATTTTGTAAACGCTATAACTTTTGCACAAACCAATCGCTTATTGCGATTTTTTTTTTTTTTTTTACCAAAAATATATAGAAGAATAAGCATCGGCCTAAACTGAGGAAAAATAATTTTTTATATATACTTTTGGGTGATATTATAGCGAAATGTAAATAATAATTAGTTTTTTTTCAAAATTGGCGCTCCTTTTTTGTTTATAGCGCAAAAAATAAAAACCGCAGTGATCAAATACCACCAAAAGAAAACTCTATTTGTGAGAAAAAAAGGACATAAATTTTGTTTGGGAGCCACGTCGTACGACCGCGCAATTGTCAGTTAAAGCGACACAGTGCCGAATCGCAAAAAGTGCTCTGATCAGGAAGTGGGTAAAGCTTACAATCTAGAAGTAAGGGTCACGTGGAACAAAAAGTAACAGTGGTGGGGGGGATGATCAGATGGAGAAAAAGAAAATACAGTTAGGTGTGGGAGGGATAGGTTTCTCTCTAGAGGAGGGTTTTCAGGGATTGTCTCAAAGCTAATAGAGTTGGAAATAATCGGACAGATTGGGGTAAGGAGTTTCATAGGATTGGAGGTCTGGAAAAGTCCTGGAGGTGAGCAAGGAGAGAGGTGATGAGGAAGCTAGAGAGTAGGAGGTCTTAAGAAGAACAAAGAGAACAATTAGGTTATTATTTAGAGACTAGGTCAGTGATGTAGCTGGGGCAGAGTTGTGGATGGCTTTTTAAGTAGTTGTTAGTATTTTGAATTTAATTAGTTGGGTGAGCGGGAGCCAGTGGAGGGATTGACAGAGAGGAGTAGCAGACACAGTGCGATTGGTAAGATGGATGAGTCTGGCAGCAACATTCATGATGGATTTAAGGGGGAATAGACTATGTAGAGGTAAGTCAAAGAGGAGGGAGTTGCAGTAGTCGAGACGAGAGATGACCAGGGAGTGAATTAAGAGTTTTGTTGCGTCATTGGTTAGAAAGGGGCGTATTTTGGAGATGTTGCGGAGGTAGAGGCGGCAAGATTTGGACAGCGATTGGACGTGGAGAGTTCAGAGTCCAGGATTACACCTAGGTCCTTAGCATGTGGGGAATGGGGATGGGCTTATAGTTGCACCATCGATTTTGACAGAGAGATCGGGGGACGAAAAATTAGAAGTTCAGTTTTGGATAGATTAAGTTTGAGGAAGTGGTGTGACATCTGATAATAAATTAGTGATACGTGAGGAGACTGAAGGAGTGAGCTGAGGGGTAGATAAATTGATTTAAGTGTCGTCAGCATAGAGGTGGTATTGGAAGCCATGGGAGGCTATCAGGTGACCCAGGGAGGAGGTATAGATTGAACATAGAAGAGGTCTAAGAACAGAACCTTAGGGGACCCCAACAGAGAAAGGAAGATGAGAGGATGAAGTAGAATTGTAAGTAACGCTAAAGGTGCGATTAGATAATTAGGAAAAGAACCAGCGAAGAGTACAGTCATGGAGAACAAAGGCGTGGAGTTTTTGGAGGAGGAGGGGGTGGTCAACCATATCAAAGGCAGCAGAGAGATCCAGGAGTAGGAGTACAGAATACCGTCCATTGGTTTTGACCGTTAGTAGATTGTTTGTTAGTTTTAGCAGTTTCTGTGGAGTGTTGAGGATGGAATCCAGACAGAAGGGGATCAAGAAGGCTATTATCAGCAAGGCCACTCATTCGGCTGTAGATCAGACGTTCAAGGAGTTTGGGTAAAAAGGGGAGCAAGGAGATGGGGCATAGGTTAAGACTGGATGAGTCCAGTGAGGGCTTTTCAACTTCTTTAGCGGTAATCCCGAATGTGGCTCGGGGTGTATTTTCAGTACCAAAAGCGGTAACCCCCAGCTACACTCGAGATCGCATCGCAGGATCCATGCAAAGTTACTTACCTTGTCCCCAGGATCCTGCGATGTTTCCCCTGTGTGTTTGCAAGCTGTCCTCTGCCGGATCTACAGTGCCAAAATTCAAAAGAAGTGAAAAACACACAATACATACAGTACACTGTAATCTTATAGATTACATTACTGTATGACATTATTTTACCTCCCTTTTGTCCCTAGTGGTTTGTCCAATGCCCTGCATGCAGTTTTATATTATAAATACTGTTCTTTCTGCCTGGAAACTGGAGATTGTCCATAGCAACCAAAAAGCCTCCTTTACATCAAACGTGGTTTTAGACCAGCTAGAAAACAGCGAAAATTAGAATCACTTGCAGATTTGAGCGATAGTGATTTGAGGGGAAATTCAAACACTGAACGTAATGACAGCGACAATTGTGCAACTGAGCACATTTCAGTGTTTTTGATTTGATTACATTATTGAATCATTTTTATTTGTTATATTTATAGTTATTTATTATATTATAATTTATGACTTCACGTTTCAAACTTTATCATACCCGAGATGTCTACTAGACTCTTGTTTGGACAGATTTAAGTGAGTTATTCCCAAGAATTACAGGCCTACAATACAAAACGCCAAATTTCCATGCAAAACATTGTACCGCTTGGAGCATCAAAAATCTGAAATAATAATACCGCCAGGGAGGTTAAGTATGGGGCTGACAAGTGCTTGTTTTAGAGAGTTGGGGAAGATGCCAAAAAAGAGGGAGAGATTGAATATGTGGGGTAGAGAGCGTGTAGAATAGAGCTAGAGGGTGAAAATAGCATTTGTGAGGGAACAGGATTCAGAGGGCAGGGGGTAAGATGGGCCTTAGCAAGTAGTTTATGAACCTCATCTATAGTGGTGGGGCTGAAAGATAGAAGTAATGACTGTACCTGTGGACATGAAGTGTAAAGCTTGGAGGGTATCTGAACAGTAGAGATCTCCTCATGAATTGTATCAATCTTCTGTTTGAAGTGATTGGCGATCTCCTGGGCATTGAGTGAGTTGGTGGGTGGAAGACGAAGCAGAGAGTTGAAGGTACAGAGGAGTTGAAGGGGACGGTACGATAAGGTGTTAATGAGAGAGATGAAATAGGTCTGCTTGGCAGTGAGGAGGCTGGAATTGTATTTTTGGAGGACAGCTTTATACTGGCTGAAATCTTTCTGGGACTTTGTCTTATGCCACAGGCGCTAAAGAGCACGGCTGTTTTTTCAGATTTGTTTGGGTTCAATTTTGTTTGGGTACAGCGTCGTACGACCGCACAATTGTGAGTTAAAGCGAATCAGTGCCGTATCGCAAAAAATGGCCTGGTCATTAAGCAGCCAAATCTTCCAGGGCTGAAGTGGTTAAGAATAGAGGACACAGCTGTCAGAAGGAGTGGTAGACAGTGCATAAACATGGTCACCTGTGGTCTGTGTGGTATTTTTCAAGGCGTTTTCTTGTGTTCCTTTGCTTTGTGCATTTGCTGAAGTGCAGAGTCAGAAGTGCTCCCACTTATAGAAATACCCCCACTTTCAGAAAGAATTACACTCCAGTGTGCCTTCGACATACATTCATCACAGTATGACACAATGTACAGCAACTCTCTACTGTGCATTGTGGTGTACTGCATTACAAATTGTTGAATTTTTTTTGCCCATTCGGGTGCATTGGTCCATTCATTTAATTAGGCTGCCTTAATGCAACACACCACCATGGCAAAGTGTCAATGTGCCCCAACCAAATCAAGCCTAGACAATGATGTCTGTACACAGGAAATCGGTCGCTTTTTTATGCAGCTTTAACTGCCAGGTAATTATCCCCCATTGGGGTAAAAAAAAAAAAAAAAAGAGCAAAGCTCACTTTAGCCTGGTGCCAGTCATTTAATGTCTCCAGGGAATGTTCACCAAGGATGAGCATAAGCCTGTTCATATCCTAATCCAAACCTGCCTGACCTATCCTGCCAGGAAGTTGTCACTGCGCACCACCATTCATAAGCAGCTGAGGCATTCTCTGCCCCCACAGTGTATACACACCCCTTGTCAGTGGTGGCTGGTGCTAACAATTTTTTTTTGGGGGGGGGGGGGGGGGGGGGCGCAAAAAAACTAAAAGAAATTTGAAGAAAAATAAAATAAAAATCAAACGCAGCCACTCTGCCATCAAACGCTGCCAGGGTGACAGTGTGCCCCCCTGCTCGCCTTCTGCCCCGCACTTCCCCTCTCTTGTGGGGCAGCGGGTGATGGCAACGAGCGGGCTCCTTCATGTGTCTCCTGCACTTCTCCCGTCCTCTACTACCGTCAGGTGTCCAATAGCAGCGCCTGTTTTAGCCAACCAGATGACAGGTAACCTTACCTGAGCAACCTGACTGGCTGAGAGGCAGGGTCAGTGTTAGGGAAGCGATGTATTCACTTCCCTAACACACCAATGAGTAATCACCGAACGCACAGCAGTGCACCTGCCGTTTACCCTTTTGGAAGCCTAGTAGAGCCTATGACCCTAATCAGGCACTTCCAAAGAAACCCCACCGCTGTAATTCATATGCCTGGCGCCCAACAAGAGGCCGGGCATATGAATAGGAGGCGGCAGTGGCGACCATAGATAGATTCATGCAATGGGCGATCGCTCATGTGGGTGTGACTACCCAACGATTGTTTTGTCAACAACCGACGTCATCAGGGGTACGCCCACATGCCTGCGCTGACGCTCTAAATAGGCTGCTGGCAGGTCAGAGAAGTGCTGCTATTAGGTTCAACCAGGGAATGAGCAAAGTCGCATCCAATTGCCAGCAATCACACGATTCAAATGGGTGCAACGCTGACTTTGTGGTGATGCATCGATTTGGAAAAGTAGTACCTGCACTACTTTTGGTGATTTCGGTGTGACTTGAATAGAAATCTGTGCATGAAGCCACAAAGATGTCTTCAACGTTGCACAGAAGTTGCACTGACATGCAGCTTTGAAATCGCACCATTTCAAAGCTGCAGTCAATGTGAACAGGGCTAGGATCCAAACATACCTGATCTCCATCCATCTCTTCCAGAACAGGTAAAAATTTGTGTTGACAGAAGCTGGCCTCTCTCATGGTGGCCATTTGCTAGAGCTGCACGACTAATTATTAAAAAAATAAAAAAATAAATTGCGATCTTGATTTAACCCAGCTCACAATCTTGATCCAGCATTTCTACAATTCATGTAACAAGTGCAGAGCAGTTCTCTGCTCAGAGCTGTCAAAAAAAAAAAAAAAAAAGCAGCTGGCAAAGTTTTTAGCCTAAGGCCGCGTACACACGGGCGGACTGTTCGCCCAACCTTGTCCGCTGAACAGTGTTTGGGCGGACAGTCCGCTCGTGTGTGGGCTTTCAGCGGACAGTTTCAGCGGACAGTTGGACGGACAAAATCTTTCGGAAATTCCGAAAAACTGTCCGCTGAAACTGTGTTTGAGCGAACAGTCCGCCCGTGTGTGGGCCTGTCCGCTGTACTTTCGAAATGAGCAGACTGTTCCCGCTCGGAAAGTCCGCCCATTTCGAGCGCGTGTACAGGTAGGCGGGGCCCGCGAAGGAGACGTCGCGGGCTCCGCCGCCTGGAATGGGCTTAAAGGGGAACCCCAACGCCGAAAAAAATCGGCGTGGGGGTTCCCCCAAAGTCCACACCAGACCCTTGTCCGAGCACGCTACCCGGCCGGCCAGGAAAGGGGGGCGAGCGAGCGCGCCCCCCCTCCTGAGCCGTACCAGGCCGCGTGCCCTCAACATGGGGGGTGCCTTGGGGAAGGGGGGGCCGCGCGGCCCCCCCACCCCAAAGCACCTTGTCCCCATGTTGATGAGGACAAGGGCCTCTTCCCGACAACCCTGGCCGTTGGTTGTCGGGGTCTGCGGGCGGGGGGCTTATCGGAATCCGGGAGCCCCCTTTAAGAAGGGGGCCCCCGGATACCGGCCCCCCACCCTATGTGAATGAGTATGGGGTACAATGTACCCCTACCCATTCACCTGTGAAATAAAGTACAAAAAAAAACACAACACAGGGAAAAAATATTTTATTGCACAGCTCCGGGGGTCTTCCGTCTTCGGGGGTCTTCCGTCTTCGGGGGTCTTCTCGCCGGACTCCTCCGCTATCTGTGTGTAGCTCTTTTACTAGCGGAGGAGTCCGGCTTTCTTCCTCCCCGCCGCCGGCCTCTTCTCCCGACTTCGGGGGTCTTGTCCCCCTCTTCGGTTCTTCTGCCGGGCCACCGCGCCTTCTTGTAGCTCTTTTACAGGCGGTGGCCCGGTCTTCTGTCGCCGCTGCCTTCCGTTCTTCTGTCGCTGCCTTCGGTTCTTCTGCCGGGCCACCGCGCCTTCTTGTAGCTCTTTTACAGGCGGTGGCCCGGTCTTCTGTCGCCGCTGTCGCCGCTGTCGTCGCCGCCGCCGCCGCCTTCCGTTCTTGTTCTTCTTCTTCTTCTTCTGCTTCTTCTCCTGGAGATGTTGACTCGACGAGCTCTCCGGCCGGAATGCCAGAGCCGCGCTGTGCGGTCACTTATATAGTGACAATGGGGCGGTGTCACATGGTATATGTCACATGGGTTGGTCACATGGGTTGATGTCACATGGGGACTATGACATCGTAAGGGGGCGGGGTCACCATGTGACCAACCCATGTGACATATACCATGTGACACCGCCCCATTGTCACTATATAAGTGACCGCACAGCGCGGCTCTGGCATTCCGGCCGGAGAGCTCGTCGAGTCAACATCTCCAGGAGAAGAAGCAGAAGAACAAGAAGAAGAACAAGAACGGAAGGCGGCGGCGGCGGCGACGACGACGACAGCGGCGACAGAAGACCGGGCCACCGCCTGTAAAAGAGCTACAAGAAGGCGCGGTGGCCCGGCAGAAGAACCGAAGGCGGCGACAGAAGAACGGAAGGCAGCGGCGACAGAAGACCGGGCCACCGCCTGTAAAAGAGCTACAAGAAGGCGCTGTGGCCCGGCAGAAGAACCGAAGAGGGGGACAAGACCCCCGAAGTCGGGAGAAGAGGCCGGCGGCGGGGAGGAAGAAAGCCGGACTCCTCCGCTAGTAAAAGAGCTACACACAGATAGCGGAGGAGTCCGGCGAGAAGACCCCCGAAGACGGAAGACCCCCGAAGACGGAAGACCCCCGGAGCTGTGCAATAAAATATTTTTTCCCTGTGTTGTGTTTTTTTTTGTACTTTATTTCACAGGTGAATGGGTAGGGGTACATTGTACCCCATACTCATTCACATAGGGTGGGGGGCCGGTATCCGGGGGCCCCCTTCTTAAAGGGGGCTCCCGGATTCCGATAAGCCCCCCGCCCGCAGACCCCGACAACCAACGGCCAGGGTTGTCGGGAAGAGGCCCTTGTCCTCATCAACATGGGGACAAGGTGCTTTGGGGTGGGGGGGCCGCGCGGCCCCCCCTTCCCCAAGGCACCCCCCATGTTGAGGGCACGCGGCCTGGTACGGCTCAGGAGGGGGGGCGCGCTCGCTCGCCCCCCCTTTCCTGGCCGGCCGGGTAGCGTGCTCGGACAAGGGTCTGGTGTGGACTTTGGGGGAACCCCCACGCCGATTTTTTTCGGCGTTGGGGTTCCCCTTTAAGCCCATTCCAGGCGGCGGAGCCCGCGACGTCTCCTTCGCGGGCCCCGCCTACCTGTACACGCGCTCGAAATGGGCGGATTTGCCTCCGCCTTACGTGGGCGAGTCCGTTCATTTCAAAAGTTGAGCGGACTGTTTGGCAAACAGTTCGTTGAAACAGTCCGCTCGTGTGTGGGCAAGTCCGCTCATGCAAATTTTGAGCGGACTGTTTGCCGAAACTGTTTGACGAACAAGGTTGGGCAAACAGTCCGTGCGTGTGTACGCGGCCTAACACTGCTCAGCGCTGAGAGATAAAGAGAAACATTGTATATCATTTGGTTCTTTTAGATCAGGGGTGCCCAACCTTTTGAAGAGCGAGGGCCACCTAAGCGATTTGGTAACCGGTTGCGGGGCCACAATGAGCAGAGCGGGTGCATGACAGCCCACTCTACTCTATAGAGCCCACTTTACTTTTTTTTTTTTTGCGGATCGGATTGGAGGTAGGCATTTGTAAATGGACACAAAACTTCTACTCCTTAGCCCTTGTACACACGGTCGGAGAATCTGTCGGAAGGAGTCTTATCGGACCGTGTCGTCAGATAATCCGACTGTTTGTGGTATGCATCGGACTGATTCCGTCCGAATCTCAGTCCGACCCAATTTTTCCAACATGTTGGAAATATTTCCCGAACAACTGGGCCGGACGGATCTAATCCGATCATGTGTAGAGCATTTTCATCGGACCAAGTGCCACGCATGCTCAGATCAAATTCCTACATCAAAGCTATTGGCTACTAGCCTGAATGTAGTCCCATCGTGTTCTGAAAGATCGTATTTTTCGCCAACTTGGCCCGACCGTGTGTATGCAACAGTGTCGGACACAATCCGTCGGACTAAATCCGAAGGGCAAAATCCGACGGATTTGGTTGGCAAAATCTCCGACCGTGTGTACGTGGGCTAAGAGGTGAATGGAGGGTCCAATTGGGTTAGACTGACTGTGTGAAATGGGCTTATGGCTCAGTGCAGGTAACCCCCAGGTGCACTGCTCTGCACCTGCAGATCAGTTTGAAAGCAGCCCAGTATCCACTGCAAGACAGATATGCCCATATATACACTGTGATGTTAGTAATAAACTTACTATTAATAACAGTATTCTATTCCATCACAGAGCAGGAGGTCGCAGACCACATCAAAGGGCTCCGTGGGCCACTGGTTGGGCACCCCTGTTTTAGATCCAAGGAATGAACTATGATCTGTAAATGAGGTCAGTTTAACCACTTAAAGAGGAGTTTCCATTTGAAAAAAAATAAATAAAAGTCAGCAGCTACAAATACTGCAGCTGCTGACTTTTAATAATTGGACACTTACCTGTTCCAGGGTCCAGCGATGCAGGGAAGGGGGGGGGCATTGCAACTGTGGGCACCCACTGCTCATGCGCACGCGGTGCCACGCAGTCATCTGGGACCTGTCACGTGTCCCAGATGACTGACAGGAGTGAGGGGGTCGAGCTGAGCCCTTCCTGCGCAGAGGGGAAGTGACGTCACCAGCACAGGCACTGAAGGAGGCAGACTATGAGGGACCCCCTAGCAACAGGCAAGTAAAAAAAAATTAAAAAAAATAAAAATTCCACATTTTTTGGGGGGAATTTTAATCTTTTTTTTTTTTTTTTTGTGTGTGTGTGTGTGTGCGCAACACCACTTGAAGGCTGACCTTCAGTCATTTTTTTTCATCTTTCCATCTATTAAATCTTCTGTCCTTGTTTTAACTTTGAATAGAAATTTTTTTTTTCTTGCCAGTAAAAAACCTTATACAGCCAACTTCCTGTTTCTTGTCTGGTCACTAGCCTAGGCTTATGACATCATGCACAGCTCTTGCTCTCTTACTCTCATGAGAGTTTGCTAGGAAGGGAGGGGGGTGAGTCATAAGAGGGCCAATGAAAGCTGCAGAGCTGGATGTGTGTGTCTGTGTAAATCCAAGAAGTAAACAGGCAGCAGCTTTACCTGCCCAGTTAAAATGGATGCAGACATACTCAGTGGAGAAATATTTCAGCAGCATATTTGCCAAATACAGAATCACAGTATATATAAAATATGCAAAGTGGTTGGAGGGAAGCTTCAGAATGGCAAAGATGATTTTATTACAAATTATGTGAGCAGACTGCAGTTCCGCTTTAAAGACTAAAGCCTCGTACACACGATCGGATTTTCCAAAGACAAAGCATCTGACTTTTATCTGAGGGGCGTGAACTTGTCTTGCATACAAAGGGTACACAATTGCCGGCCAACAAACACGAACGTAAAGACATACTATGAGAAATCTCAGCTCTTGAGTGCCACCCTTTGGGCACCTTCTGCTAATGTTGTGTTTGGTGAGCATTGATTTCAAGCATGCATGTTTGTACTTTGTACTTTTGTGTGACAGACTTGTGTACACCCGATAGGAAAATCCGACAACAGACCATTGTCCGCCGAAAATTTACTAGCCTGCCATCCAACATTTGTTGGTGGAAAGTTGGCCAACAATTGTCTGATGTAGCGTACTAATGGCCGAATTTTAGGCAAACAGTCTGTCATCACACAATTCCCGAACGAAAATCCGAACGTGTGTATGAGGCTTTAGACTCGATTTAGATTGGATTTGATCAAACTTAATGGATCCGCCAGGGCCAAAAGTGATGGATTGTGTTGTCTTGATAGAACCAAGCTTCTTTGGTCATGATGAAGCATGAGCTCAGGCCTGTTCGCATGATCCACGTGCAGAGCCCGCTAGGAAGTCGGCGCACAGGCAGCGAGACATTGCCCGATCTCTGCAGCGGCTCACTGCCTTTCATTAGTGCAGCACTACGCCAACTTCCTGGCGGGCTCTGCACGTGGAGCATGCGAACATGCCTGAGCTCATCCTTAGTCATGATTTGAGTCATATTTCCATCAAACACATTATGAGATCGCATGCTGATGCGACCAGTGGTATCGGTTGTGCCCCAATAGAAATCAATGGCACGGGATACATGGAGCTCCGGTGCAGGTAAACATGGCCCTGTACAGGTGTATGGTGTTTGGAAGGAGGCCTAGATCTATGGCATAGGAGGGTTATTATGCCTACTCAGTCATTTGCAGATAAATCAGATATTAAAATCAATGCATGTATGATCACTAATGGACTAGATTGTACATGTATTCATACTTCGTGTATGTTGTAGCAAACATACCTCTGCCTACATATGGCAATATAAAGACATTATCTCACCACACATACAATGTGCCATTAGAAGGGCTCATTGAAGCCTGATATCGGCGTTCATCATGTGTGTAGGAGATTAGCAGCCTCCACTGACTGTGCCCAGGTGTGCAGAGTCCCCCGCACAGCATGCTGGGAGTTGTAGTATATGGAGTCCCCGGCCCTCCTCGGTTACCTTCACCCTCCTCAGTAACTCCCGGCTCCTATCTATGGCCGTGCCGTAGGCCGCCCGGCTTTTTCTTTTCCTCTGACCGTCCTCCTCCCCGGGGCTCTCCGAAACACTCGCCGCTGCCACGGCCAGGCCCAGACCGAGCAAAACTCTCGGGAAGCCGCGGCCAGGTCGCAGCAGTCGGGACAACATGGTTCCTGTCAGTCCCCTCTACGGACTACAAATCTACTCCAACCCCGGGGTATGGGCCCACTTCACGGCCACATACAGGGGAGGGCTGAGCCTTGGTGCCACTTTCCTCAGTCACTTGGTACAGACCGCCACTTAGAGGGAAACGACGAGGAAGGAACCAAGTTCATATCCTGGGGGGGGTAAACATTGAAACAATTTTCTAATAATGTGTTTGAAATGGCCCTTCCCAATTAATTCTCATACATGTGTTGACAGGGACTTGTATTGTGCTCCCAAATGTTCATTTTCAGGTGTAGGGGAAAGTAAACCAAATTGCAATTCCTGTGTCCAATACTATAGAAACTTAAAATAGAACTAAAGGCAAAACTTTTTTTTTTCAGTTTCCATAGAGTAATGGCCCATACACACGATCCGAAAATCAGACAAAAAATACCGCTTTCGACTCGATCGTTCGATAATCGGATCGTTAGTACAGCGCTTTCGAGAGCCGATCACGACATTTCATCCGATATTATTTCGATCGGACAAGCACGAAAAGTTTCCTCGTACAATTTTCATATAGTCAGTACAGTTGTCGTCCGAAAATACAACACAAATACATTACAACACATGACATCATTTCTGTCGTACAAGAATTTTCATGACTTTAGTAACCTATTCAATTTGCGACTATTAAGCGAAAAAAGTCGTATGCTATTCGGATCATGTGTACGGGCCATAAGGGAGGGTTATAACCCTTAGGGTTTTTTTTTTCTTGTCATCTGTGTTCTATTGTGGAGATTTCCCTTCACTTCCTGTCCCATAACCAAAACAGGAAGTGATAGGAAGCCCTGCAAACTGAAGGAGTTCCGCCCGCCGCACGAAAAAATGGAAATCCAGCAGCTACAAATACTGTTGTAGCTGCTGACTTTTAATATATGGATACTTACCTGGCCTTACCTTCGGATCAACTCTCGGGTGCTACGGCTGCCATTACTTGTAAGGGAAACCAGCAGTGAAGCCTTTTGGCTCCACAGCTGTTTCTCTACTGCTCATGTGCGGAGCGCGCTACGCATTCTAACTGGCCCAGTGGCAGAGGAAGGAGGAGGGGGCTGAACTTCTGAGGGAGTAGGGAAGGGTACCTGTCAAAATGCGCCAAATGTGGCACCGGGGGGGGGGGGGATGAAGCAGATAAGTGGAGGTTCTACTTTTGGGTGGAACTCCGCTTTAACCACTTAAAGTGGAGGGCCACCCAAAAAAAAAAAAAATTGCATTAATAAAAAATTTTTTTTTTCACTTACCTGAAACGCTGTTAACCCCTTACCACGTGATCAGCTGTCAGCCAATGACAGCTGATCATGTGACACAACAGAGCCGGTAATCGGCTATTATTCCTCCTTGCGCTGACAGCGCGAGGAGAAAAGAAAAAAGCCGATCACCGGCGGCCGTGATCGGAACATTAGTCCCGATCACGGCCAGCGTATCAGTGCCCACCTGCCCCCTGACAGTGCCACCTATGTAATAAGATAAGTGCCCCCATCAGTGCCACCCATCAGTGCCCACAGTGCCACCCATCAGTACCCACAGTGCCACCTATCAGTGCCCACAATCTGCCTCAACAACAGTGCTGCACCCCAGTGCCACATATCCATGCCCATCAGTGCCATCTACCAGTGCCCAGCAGTGCCAACTATCAGTGCCACCTATCAGTGCCCATCAGTCCCATCTATCAGTGGTACCTATCAGTGCCCCTTAGTGCCACCCATCCGTGCCATCTTATCTGTGCTCATCTTTGCCCATCAGTGCCGCCTTATCTGTGCCCATCAGTACTGCCTTATCTGTGCCTATCGGTGCCACCTTATCTGTGCCTATTAGTGCCGCCTTAACTGTGCCTATCAGTGCCCACCAGTGCAGCCTATCAGTGCCCACCAGTGCCGCCTCATCAGCGCATTTCAATGAAGGAGAAAAATGACCTGTTTGCAAAATTTTATAACAAACTATGAAACATGATTTTTATTTTTTATTTTTATTTTGCATCTTTTTTTATTTGTTTAGCAAAAAATAAAACTCCCAGCTGTAACTAAATACCACCAAAATAAAGCTCTATTTGTGGGAAAAAAATGATAAAAATTTCATTTGGGTACGGTGTTGTATGACCGAGCAATTGTCATTCAAAATGCATCAGCGCTGAAAGCTGAAAATTGGTCTGGGCAGGAGGGGGGTTTAAGTGCCCAGTAAGCAAGTGGTTAAAGGGGTTGTAAAGGTAAATGTTTTTTCACCTTAATGCATTCTATGCATTAAGGTGAAAAAACATCTCACACTGCCGGCGCCCCCAGTCCCCCCGTTTTACTTACCTGACCCCTCGAAAATCCCGCGCTCGCCCCCGCTGTCCTCTTCGCTGCTCAGCCTGGCCGCTGATTGGCTGGAGTGGATGGATTGAAAGCAGCGCAGCCATTGGCTCGCGCTGCTGTCAATCACATCCAATGACACAGCGCGCCGGGGGGCGGGGCCTTGTGATACAGCGAGCGGCTATAGCCGCCGGCTGTATCACGGGAGCGCGCCCGCAGTGCTTCTCACCAATGCGAGGGAGCTCGCATTAACGTGAGAAGCACCTGCGGGAGGAAGCAGAGACAGCCGCCGAGGGACCCCAGAAGAGCAGGTTCGGGGCCACTCTGTGCAAAATGAGCTGCACAGTGGAGGTAAGGGCCGGTTCACACAGCGAGGCGATGCGAGGCGACACGGTTCGCCTCGCCTCGCTCCCGCAAGTCGCCCCCGTTCTGTACAATGGAACCGTTCTGAGAGGAGCGACTCGAGTCGCTCCGACTCAGAAAAAAGGTTCCTGTACTACTTCGGGGCGACTTCGGGGGCGACTTGCATTGACTTCTATACAGAAGTCCTCTGCAAGTCGCCGCTGAGGTCCCCGCAGGTCGCGGCGAGGCAAGTCGGAGACGCCTCGCCGCGCCTCGCTGTGTGAACCGGCCCTAAGTATGACATGTTTGTTATTTTAAAAAAATAAAATTTTTTACTTTACAACCCCTTTAAGGTTTGGAAGGATTTGAACCCTTAATGACCAGGCCATTTTTTGCAATACGGCACTGCATCGCTTTAACTGACAATTGCGCAGTTGTGTGACATTGTACCTAAACAAAATTTATGCCCTTTTTTATACCACAAATAGAGCTTTCTTTTGATGGTATTTGATCACCTCTGCGGTTTTTATTTTTTGCGCCATAAACAAAAAAAGAGTGTAGATTTTGAAAAAAAAGAAACAATATTTTTTACCTTTTGCTATAATACATCTCCAAAAGAAAAAAAATTAATTTCTTCATCAGTTTAGGCCAATATGTATTCTTCAACATATTTTTGGTTTAAAAAAAAACGCAATAAGGGTATATTGATTGGTTTGCGCAAAAGTTATAGCGTCTACAAAATAGGGGATATGGTATTTTTATTATTATTTTTTTTACTAGTAATGGCGGTGATCAGTGATTTTTAGTGGGACTGCGACATTGCAGCAGACAGATCGGACACTGTTGATACTATTTTGGGACCATACATTTATACAGCGATCAGAGCTATAAAAATGCACTGATTACTGTATAATTTTCACTGGCAGGAAAGGGTTTAACATAGGGGTCGACCGATATGGGTTTTTCTCTGGCCAATGCCGATATTTAGAAATCGCAGTGGCCGATGGCCGATATGTTAGGCCGATTTTTTTCTTTTTTGTTTTCTTTTTCCTTTCATCTCATAAAATCTAATGCCTTGTACACACAGTCAGATTTTCCAATGGAAAAGGTCCGATCGGATTATATTGTCGGAAAATCCGATCCTGTGTGGGCTCTATCTGACTTTTTCCGTCGGAAATTCCAAACCAAAATTCGATCAGACTTTTTTTGATCATTTGTAGAGAATTTCGATCGGAAAAAGTGCCAAACATGCTCAGATCAAATTACGAGACCGAAGCTATTGGCTACTATACTCAACGTAGTCCCGTCGTAACGAATGAATGTCATCACGTCCTGAACGATCGTACTTTTTCATTTAACCCCTTCCTCGGCCACTAGCTGGGTTATAAGTGCCCTGCTAGCAGCCGAATAGCGCCGCTAAAATGACTGTAAAGTGCCGCTAAAACTTTCAGCGTTTTACCGTTAACGCCTGCCTGCTCCAGTGTGAAAGCAGCATCAAGTAATAAGAGATACAGAAAATTTCTTACATTTAGGCTGGGTTCACACTGCAGCGGTTTATGTGAACGGATGTGATTCGCACCGCACTGCAGTACAAATCACATCCGATTTCTGTGCGATGCGAGTTCAGCCATACAGATAGTATGGCTGAATTCGCATCGTGCACAGGACCCTTTTTTTGGTCCGCAGCAGAATCGGATCGCATGGGTGTTCACACCATGCGATCCGATTCCTGTCCGAGTTTGCAGATCGAACAGCGATAAGCGAACTGATCTGGGGGTGTCATTAACGTTTCACTGACACTCCCAGCAGATCGTATAGGGCAGTGTGAACTGCCGCCGGGAGGTATGCGATGCGGGAACCCGCAGCGGATTCGTGGCGTTCCCGCATCGCTGCAATGTGAACCTAGCCTTAAACATTTATTAACCACTTCCCGACCAGCGCACACACATATACATCGGCAGAATGGCCCAGACAGGCAAATGGGCATACAGATACGTCCCTTTAAATTTGCCGCCGTGCCATCGCGTGCACGCCACCGGCGTCGCGCACGCCGCTCGGACCCCCGTGAGTCTGATTGCGGGTCCCGCGGACTCGATCGCCACTGGGATACCCGCAATCTTCTCACGGGGAGGAAGAACGGGGAGATGCTAAAGTAAACAAGCCACTCCCCGTTCTGCCTAGCAACAGTGTCACTGATCTCTGCTCCCTGTGATTGGAGCAGAGATCAGTGATGTGTACAACACAGCCACACCCCCAACAGTTAGCAACACGCCCCTAGGACACCCTTAACCCCAACACTGCCACCTAGTGGTTAACTCCTTCACTGCCAGTGTCATTTACACAGGAATCATTGCATTTGTATATGATTGCTGTATAAATGACAATGGTCCCAAAAATGTGTCCACCATAATGTCGCAGTCACAATAAAAAAATCGCTGATTGCCACCATTACTAGAAAAAAAATATTAATAAAAATGCCATAAACTATCCCCTATTTTGTAAATGCTATAACTTTTGCGCAAACCAATATTCGCTTATTGTGATTTTATTTTTACCAAAAATATGTAGAATAATATGTATTGGCCTAAACTGAGAGAAATTTTTTATTTTTTTACATTTTTGGGGGATATTTATTATAGCAAAAAGTAAAAAATAATGCGTTTCTTTGTTGCCCTTTTTTTAGTTTATAGCGCAAAAAATAAAAACCGAAAGCTTTATTTGTGGGAAAAAAGGATGTCAATCACAGCTGATCATCGCGTGAACCAGGAAGTGCCGGTAAATGGCTTTCCTCGGCGGCTCTCCCTGTCAGAGGGGGGGGGGGGGGTCTGTGCTGATTATCAGCACAGCCCCCATTAGCTGCCAATCAGTGCCCAACACCTGCCAGTTTGTGCAGTTTTGAAAAGGGTCCTGTCCGTTTTTGTGTCCAGTTTAGGTGCAAACTTGGGGAAAATTTGCACCTGAATCGCACCTGAACCAGTGAATAGAAACTCTCCAGACTGCAAACCGTAGCCGGACATGTGTGAACCCAGCCTAAATCTTCTCAGACCGTAAAATACAAATTTTAATCCTCCCACTCTATCAAAAACTAGATAAACATCTATGCTATTATCCCTACACACAGAAATCTTAATGGACAAAAATACATAGAATCTCTGTTCACTAAAGTATTGCACAAATAGTAATAAATCTTAGAAATATATTAATCAAAGCTCATATGTAGAGATAGTAACTTACATATAAAACACCATGATGAGCAAAGTGTATAATGTACATATATTCACTACTGTAATAAATACTAGAACATCATTTTGGAGTTCTACTTATTTTCACAAGAAATTCTGACTTTTATTTCCTGCATACTCTATGTACAGTATCTATTAATTCCACATGCAGCCAAGCAATTAGCATTTTCAAGAGGAGGCCAGCAATGGCAGCTTTCATGTTTCTTTTATGACAGGTTTACTTTGATCTCTCAAACTTGAAACTCAAAATACTCATCACAGGTATGTGGTTTGTGCTTATTTTAGCATGAAGATATATGGTAACTTAAAAGAAAAACAGCAGTTGATAGTCAAGTTTGCAAGTTTTACCTCTACTGGTTCTTAGGACATGCTAAATCTTGTAAAAGAATGTAGATGACAAAATATTTTCTTGAAATATCTAGTATCACAGCCTATTTATGTATGTACATGCATATGTATATCTATGATGGATAAAGATATACAGTGGTGTGAAAAAGTGTTTGCCCCCTTCCTCATTTCCTGTTCCTTTGCATGTTTGTCACACTTAAGTGTTTCGGAACATCAAACCAATTTAAACAATAGTCAAGGACAACACAAGTAAACACAAAATGCAATTTGTAAATGAAGGTGTTTATTATTAAAGGTGAAAAAAAATCCAAACCATCATGGCCCTGTGTGAAAAAGTGATTGCCCCCTAAACCTAATAACTGGTTGGGCCACCCTTAGCAACAACAACTGCAACCAAGCGTTTGCGATAACGTGCAATGAGGCTTTTACAGCGTTCTGGAGGAATTTTGGCCCACTCATCTTTGCAGAATTGTCCTAATTCAGTTACATTAGAGGGTTTTCGAGCATGAACGGCCTTTTTAAGGTCATACCACAACATCTCAATAGGATTCAGGTCAGGACTTTGGCTAGGCCACTCCAAAGTCTTCATTTTGTTTTTCTTCAGCCATTCGGTGGTGGACTTGCTGGTGTGTTTAGGATCATTGTCCTGCTGCAGAACCCAAGTTCGTTTCAGCTTGAGTACACGAACAGATGGTCGGACATTCTCCTTCAGGATCTCTTGGTAGACAGCAGAATTCATAGTTCCTTTTATCACGGCAAGTCTTCCAGGTCCTGAAGCAGCAAAACAGCCCCAGACCATCACACTACCACCACCATATTTTACTGTTGGTATAATGTTCTTTTTATGAAATGCAGTGTTCCTTCTACGCCAGATTCACTTGGACACACACCTTCCAAAGAGTTCCACTTTTGTCTCATCGGTCCACAGAATGTTGTCCCAAAAGTCTTGGGGATCATCAAGATGTGTTGTGGAGAAATTGAGACGAGCTTTGATGTTCTTTTTGCTCAGCAGTGGTTTTCTCCTTGGAACTCTGCCATGCAGTCCATTTTTGCCCAGTCTTTTCCTGATGGTGGAGGCATGAACGCTGACCTTAACTGAGGCAAGTGAGGCCTGCAGTTCCTTGGACGTTGTTGTGGGGTCTTTTGTGACCTCTTGGATGAGTCGTCGCTGCGCTCTTGGGGTAATTTTGGGCGGCCGGCCACTCCTGGGAAGGTTCACCACTGTTCCATGTCTTCGCCATTTGTGGATAATGGCTCTCACTGTGGTTCGCTGGATTCCCAAAGCTTTGGAAATGGCTTTATAACCCTTTCCAGACTGATAGATCTCAATTACTTTCTTTCTCAATTGTTCCTGAATTTCTTTGGGTCTCGGCATGATGTGTAGCTTTTAAGGATCTTCTGGTGGACCTTACTGTGTCAAGCAGCTCCTATTTAAGTGATGCCTTGATTGTGAACAGGTGTGGCAATAATCAGGCCTGGGTGTGGCTAGAGAAATTGAACTCAGGTGTGGACAACCACAGTTATAGTATGTTTTAACAAGGGGGGCAATCACTTTTTCACACAGGGCCATGATGGTTTGGATTTTTTTTCACCTTTAGGCTAGGTTCACACTATTGCGATGCGGGAACGCCGCGAATCCGCGGCGTTTTCCCGCATCGCTCACCTCCCGCCGGCAGTTCACACTGCCCTATGCGGACGGCTGGGGGTGTCAATGTTATGTTAATGACACCCCCAGATCCGTCGGCATATCGCAGTGCGATCTGCCGACTCGCACAGGAATCGGATCGCATGGTGTGAACCCCCATGCGATCCGATTCCGTTGCGGACCCAAAAAAGGGTCCTGTGCGAGTTTGCTGCGGGACAGCTGCGAGTTCAGCCATACTATCTGTATGGCTGAACTCGCAGTGCTACGGAGATCGGATGTGATTTGCTGTGCGAATCACATCCGGTTCTCCCCCCGCAGCGGTGTGAACCCAGCCTTAATAATAAACACCTTCATTTACAAATTGCATTTTGTGTTTACTTGTGTTGTCCTTGACTATTGTTTAAATTGGTTTGATGTTCCGAAACACTTAAGTGTGACAAACATGCAAAGGAACAGGAAATGAGGAAGGGGGCAAACACTTTTTCACACCACTGTAGATAGATATTTATTAGGGTTGCACAGATACTGTTTCTTTTTATCGACGAGTATGAGTACCGATACTTTTGGTCAAGTAGTCGCCAATACTGAGTACCGATACTTTGCAGTGCGATTTGCGTCCATAAAAAATTAATGGGCTCAAATCGCACTGCAAATAATAATTTTTTTAATAGTTTGGGAGGCCACAGATGCTCTTGCAAAGGTACTAGAACCTTAATGGATGAAATATGTAGATAATAACAGCGCTAGCGGAATAAAGTGCTAACATATAACACAATGTAACACACTGGACAATGTGAAAAAATAATCATAAAACGCTAAGTGCTTCCAATATGTAAATACAATATCAGCGCTAGCAAAATAAAGTACTACTGTATGACACACTAAACAATGTGAAAAAATGTTCAGCAAGTGCTGGATGCTTCCAATACTAATCAATATTACTGGATAAGTGCTTCTAATTACCGTATTTATCGGCGTATAACACGCACCCCAAGTTTAGGAGGGCATTTTAAGGAAAAAAGTTTTAGGAGGGAAGTTTAAGAAAAAAAAAAACCTACATTTAAATGCCCGTCAATGCAGCCTTATCAGTGTGCATCTGCAGCCTTGTCCATCATTGCAGAATGATCAGTGTCATTTGCAGCTTGCCCAGCATCATTTGCAGCTTGCCCAGCGCAGTTTGCAGCCTTGCAGTGTCATTTGCAGCTTGCCAGTGTCATTTGCAGCTTGCCCAGCGCCGTTTGCAGCCTTGCCAGTGTCATTTGCAGAGTGTCATTCGGCTTGGCTCCACTCGCAGTCCCACCCAGTATGGGCGGGACTGCAAGCCGAGCCGAGTACACAGTACAGTCGGCTCTGTCTTTTTCGGCAGCGCTCGCTCCAGAAACAGCAGGGAGGCGGGACTACGAGCGGAGCCGAGCAGTCGGCTCGGTCTTTTTCGGCGGCGCTCGGTCTTGTTCGGCGGCGCTCGGTATTTTTCGGTGGCGCTCAGTATTTTAGACTCACAGACAGTGGGGATTTTCCCCCGATTTTAAGGGGGGAAAAGTGCGTGTTATAAGCCGATAAATACGGTAGATAATCTCCCCTCTCGTAACCCCACTCACCAGAGTTAATGGACCCTCAGCTTTGAAGTCCAGTACAAAACACACTGCGCTGCTAACATATGTCACTCACGAGACAATAGTCAAAAAACAGGCATCTACCATCGCCGTGCGTTCTGCGGAAGCTGGAAGTAGCGTCACTGGTTCACTATACCGGAAATTACATCTCCGGTACAGTGAACCAGTGACGCTACTTCCGGTTTCAGTGGAACGCACGCTGATGGTGCGAACCCGGAAACATGCTGATGCCTGTTTTTTTTTGGCTATTGTCTCGTGAGTGACATATGTTAGTAGCATAGTGTGTTTTGTACCAGCAGTACTTCACATGTATGTTTTCTTTCTCCTTTTGCCTCGTTACATACCAATACCCTGGATTCCTCTTAGATCTACTACCTTTGGAAACTTGGATATTTACGCTATACCTCCCCAAATCTCTAAGCCTGTTTGACCCCTGGACTGCAAAGCTGAGGGTCCATTAACTCTGGTGAGTGGGGTCACGAGAGGGGAGATTATTTATTAGAAGCACTTATCCAGTAATATTGATTACTATTGGAAGCACCCAGCACTTTCTGAACATTTTTTTCACATTGTTTAGTGTTTTTTTTTTTATATTGTATTTACATATTGTAAGCACTTGATTATTTTTTCACATTGTCCAGTGTGTCATATTGTGTTATATGTTAGCACTTTATTCCACTAGCGCTGTTATTATCTATATATTTCAAATCTGTATAGTGCCCCTACCAATGATACAAAACCACGGCCGCTGGAGGTGCTCACAACCATCACTACCTGAAGTATCAACACCCAAATCTGAGCCAGATGATGTTACGTTAACTGCAAGACTGAGGGAAGGCCATAGAAGATTAACCAGAGGCTCGAGACCAGGACGAAACAGAATATAACTCAGAAAAATTATGCCGCCTGAAGCAAAGAGAAGAATAAAAATCACGAAAACAGGTGGAAAAAAATAACTACTTGATAAGGATGAAATAGGTCCCAAACAACCAACCCTTTGGTCAGGGGTCCTTCTGGAGAGGGGGAATGCTAAGGCTAGCAGGGAGTACTACAGAATCAGAGGATGTAGAATTCTCCCAAAGAAGGGATTGAAAGTCAGTGTGAGGTACAACTCTCTAAATTAAGCTCCCATTTGAACAAGAACATTGGATCCCAGGGTGCAAGGAGAGAAAACACTGCTACAGTGGGGAAAATAATTATTTGATCCCCTGCAGATTTTGTAAGTTTTCCCACTTATAAAGAAATGAAGGGTCTAAGGGACAGAATATCAACCAAAAATCCAGAAAAAACACATGATGCAAATGTTATTTCTTGATCATACATCACGGGACACAGGAGCTCATTACATAGTGGGTTATATAGGCACCTCTGGTGATTGGACACTGGTTAACCCCAATTAGGAGAATTCCTCCCCTATATAACCCCTCCCATATGGGAGGCACCTCAGTTTTTTCGCCAGTGTCTATGGTGGTTGCTCACGTAAAACGTGCTATGAAGAAAGCTCTGTGCAGGTCCCTGTGGGGGCCTAAGGGCTACAACAAACCGGATCCATATCTCGGGCCGATATTTGACTCCCAAGATGGTATGGTACCCGGGCCTCGTCATCCGAAGAAACGAGGTTTGGCCTGTAAGTCCTCTCCTATTGGAAGACTGGGCTCTGGGAAAACCAGACTTGGTGTACTATTTACATAGTGGCACGAAAGTTTCTGGCAGAGTCTTTTACAAGGTCCAGGTAGGAGGTTCTTCTGAGAAAGAACCCCAAAAAAAAACCTGAAGGTTGGCACAACTCTGCCCGCCGTGATGGGTGAAGGCTGGAATCTGTCTGTTTTCAGCAATTCCTGCGGCGAGGACAGGTAAGAGAAGTTAATCCTATATATAATTATATTATGGATTTCTTCATTTGAGTAGCAGTATGTCTTACCTGGTTTCCACCACTAGAGGGAGTAAGAGCAGCCTGATGCATACTTACATGCCTTTCAGTACAAACACTCAGTGAAGCCTGGTTCTCCAGAGGTCTCACATCTCCACTGCAATCCCTGCCACAATAAGGTAATACAGGGGTCCCACGTAGTCTGGGGGTCCCACGCATCTCTGATGGAGATTCCCTTCCCCCCTGGATTCCGGCGGTCCTCGTGCACATGCGCCGAGCGCGCTCCCGGGCTAATGAAGGAGGGGGGAGCGTGGTTGTGAGCCGTGCACGTTGGTGTGCACGGCGCTGTACTGCTCAGGCACCAGGCAGCAGTTTTAAAAAGCCTAGAGCGTCAGGGGGCTGTAAGTGTGAGACACAGGAGCTGTGGGCAGTAAGCATCCCAAGGGATTGGATCCAGGCAAACCTTAGACACCTACTCAGCATCAGGTTGTGTAGTTTTAAGCATATATATTTATATTGAGACTTTAAGCACAACAGTGATTGCACTTTGTACTAGTACCTCTGCTTTGTAGCTTAGGACTATGTCTCCTCGTAAGAGGGTCTCAGGGGGAGGTAACAAGGGCACTGGTAAATCACGGCCTAGGTCCAGGGGTTCTAAAAATGCCTGTAAGTTACCATCCCCCCCTGCAAGACTGGAGCCAGCCTCACAGGATGAGTCAGTGCCCCTGTCAGGTTTTGCAGCCTCTCCTAATGTCTCAGCCCCGGTATACGTCACTGAGGACTCCCTTAGGGCTACATTGGAGGGTTTTGAAGGGAGAATCATGAATTTTATTTCTGCTTCCCTGAAAGATAGCAGGAAAAGGGGTAGATCCCCTCCCTCTGCTGAGATTCCTCTTTCAGATGATTCTTCTGACAAGGAGGAGAGATCCCTATCATGGGACAGGGATCTTGAGCAGTCGGAGGAATCAGAGGAAGAGGAGAGAGTCCCCTCCTCCCAGGCACTCAGAAAACAGGTGTAGTATTATACTGAATTGGTGCGTACCACATTCAGAATGCCTGCTGCTGAAGTCGCTACGTCCTCTGTTTCTTCCCTAGGAGTCAGGAAAATCCCACAGACTGCTTTTTCCTTCCCAATTCATCCCTTAATGGATAAATTGATGTATGAGGATTGGGGACATCCTGATAAACTGTTTGCTCCTCCTAAAAGGTTTTCTATACATTATCATCTGGAGGAAAGTTTCACCAAGAAATGGGGGGTCCCATCTGTCGATGCGGCTGTTTCTTGCGTGAATAAAAACCTGACCTGTCCGTTGGATAATGCTCAGGTATTTAAAGATCCAACTGATAAGAAGTTGGAAACATTATTAAAAGCCTCCTTTTCCATGACTAGCGCTGTAGTGCAACCTACAGTCGCAGCCGTGGGGTTGTGTCAGTTCCTCAAGGAACAGGTTAAGCAGATGCTTGGCCTCCTTCCCAGTGAGGAAGTGGAGAATTATGCAGAAATACCTCAAATTCTGTGTTTCATGATTGATGCGATTTTGGATTCTGTCCAACAAGCATCTCGTTTGTCTCTCCTGTTGGTACACATGCGAAGGGCCCTATGGCTAAAGAATTGGGCAGCTGAGCTATCATGCAAGAAGCATTTGATTGGGTTCCCGTTTAAAGGGGAACGTTTGTTTGGAGAAGAATTCGACAAATTCGTCCAAAAAATTTCCGGGGGTAAACCTACTCTCCTTCCAGTCAAAAGGAGCAAACGTCCATCATTTAGGCGTTCTCTCTCTCCCGGAGCATCAAGCTCTAAGCAGTGGCGACGGCCTTCTCAACCCTCCTCTACAGGAAAGGCTCAGGGCCGGGCCCAGGGGCAGAAAAAGACTTGGGGGGCGAAAGCCTGCCAAGCAGAGCCCAAAAGCTTCCTTGTGTAGGGGCGCTCCCGCTCAGCCAAGTGGGGGGAAGGCTTCTGCAGTTTGCGGAAGCCTGGCGGGAAGAGATCCGGGACAAGTGGGTGATCTCTTCGGTATCTCTGGGCTACAAGCTAGAGTTTCAGGAGATTCCACCTTCTCGCTTTCTAAGGTCAAGGATCCCCAGGGACCCAGTAAAGCAAAAAACACTATTTCTGGCCTTAGATCACTTACTATCCCAGGGGGTGATAGTAGAAGTGGACCCAAAAGAACAGGGTTCAGGATTTTACTCAAATCTCTTTACCGTTCCGAAGCCAAATGGAAGTGTCAGACCTATCCTGGATCTGAAGGATCTGAACCCGTTTTTTTTACGCATCCGGTCCTTCCGAATGCAGTCAATTCGCACTATGGTCTCCTCCATGCAAGGGGGAGAGTTTATGGCATCAATAGACATCAAGGATGCATATCTCCATGTGCCAATTTTTCCCGCACACCAAAGGTATCTAAGGTTTGCGGTAGAGCGGCGCCATTTTCAATTTGTGGCCTTGCCGTTCGGGCTCGCTACGGCCCCTCGAGTCTTCACAAAGATTCTGGACCCTCTCTTGGCAAACCTAAGAGCTCAGGGTATAGCCCTCATGGCTTATCTAGACGACTTGCTTCTCATGGAGAAAACAGTAGCGTTCCTGAACCACAGTATTTCCAGAACACTAGAACACCTGGAATGCCTAGGTTGGATTATAAACCTAGAAAAGTCGTCCCTACAGCCTGCTACCAGGTTGGAATACCTGGGTATGCTTATCGACACCGCTCAGGGCAAGGTGTTTCTTCCAAGGCCGAAAGCCTTGGCCATCGGGGATCTGGTGCGCCTAATTCTGGGCAGGAGATCTTCCCCCATTCGGTTGTGCATGAGACTGTTAGGGAAAATGGTCGCCTCCTTCGAGGCCGTTCCATTCATCCAGTTCCACTCAAGGCCTCTGCAAAGATGCATCCTTGCAGCTTGGAACAGGAAGCCCCAATCCTTGGATCTTCCTATGCGTCTATCCCCAGGGACACGCAAGAGTCGCGTCTGGTGGTTACAAACCGAGAATTTGCTGAAAGGCAAAACTTTTCTTTCTCTTCCATGGAAGGTTATTACGACAGATGCCAGCCTGACAGGCTGGGGAGCAGTGTTAGAGGAGACGTGCTCGCAGGGGAAATGGTCTGCGATCGAGAAGCTATTGCCCATAAATGTCTTGGAGATCCGGGCAGTTTATATGGCTCTCATAAAGTGGTCTTCCAGACTACGGGGTCTCCCTGTTCGGGTTCAGTCCGACAATGCCACAGCAGTGGCCTATATCAATCACCAAGGCGGTACCAGGAGTCTGGTTGCACAAAAAGAGGTGAATCGCATACTTGTCTGGGCAGAAAAGCATGTTCCATGCCTTTCTGCAGTCTTCATTCCAGGAGTGGAAAATTGTCAGGCGGATTTTCTTAGCCGCCAGCAGTTGTGCCCAGGAGAATGGGCTCTGCACCCCAACGTGTTTTTGGACATATGTCGCAGGTGGGGTACTCCAGACGTAGATCTGTTTGTGTCCAGGTTCAACAGAAAACTGGACAAATTTGTGTCAAGAACAAGAGATACTTGCTCAGAGGTCAGATGCTCTGACAGTTCCCTGGGATCAGTACAATCTGATTTATGCCTTCCCCCCGTGCCCGCTTCTGTCGCGGTTCCTGGGAAGGGTCAAGAGGGAAACAAAGTCGGTGCTTCTGGTAGCCCCGGCTTGGCCCAGGCGACCTTGGTACGCAGAGATCATGAAGTTGGCAGTAGGCAGGCCATGGATCCTCCCTCTCCGGCCAGATCTGCTCTCACAGGGTCCAATTTACCATCCTGCTTTACACAGTCTGAATTTGACGGTTTGGCTGCTGAGACCCACATTCTGAGAGACCGTGGGCTTTCAATGCCAGTCCTTTCTACTCTGGTTAATGCCAGAAAGCCGGCCTTAAAGCTTATTTACTACAAAATCTGGAGGGCATATGTTTCCTGGTGTGAACTCAGGGAATGGCATCCTAGAAAGTATGTCATTAGCAGGATCTTGGCCTTCCTCCAGTCAGGCCTAGAAATGAATTTGGCCGTAAGCACTATCAAGGTGCAGATTTCGGCCTTGTCAGTGTTTTTTCAGAAGCCACTTGCATTGCATTCCCTGATGCGGGCTTTCATCCAGGGGGCTATGCGGATAAGGCCGCCAGTCAAACCTCTGGTATGCCCATGGGATCTGAATTTGGTTCTCTGGGCTTTGCAGGGGCAACCTTTTGAACATTTGCATCTAGCTTCATTAGTTCTTTTGACCAAAAAATTGGTTTTCTTGGTAGCCATATCCACGGCTAGAAGAGTGTCAGAACTAGCAGCTCTCTCCAGCAAAGAGCCGTATCTAATTGTTCATAAGGACCGGGTGGTCATGCGTCCCAACAGGTCCTTTCTACCTAAGGTGGTTTCGGGATTCCATTTGAATCAAGATGTAATCCTACCAACTGCTCAGATAAGGAAAACTGATTGCTTTTTTATTTTGCCGAAAGGCCCTAGGAAGGGCCAGGCGGCATCAAAATCCACTCTCTCAAGGTGGATTAGACAGCTTATTTCTCAGGCCTATAGTGTTAAAGGGAAAATCCCTCCTTTTCAAGTGAAAGCGCACTCTACTAGGGCTGTAAGTGCTTATTGGGCAGTGCATCACCAGGCCTCCCTGGCTCAGATCTGTAAGGCTGCAACTTGGTCATCAGTCCACACATTCACCAGATTCTATCAGGTGGATGTCAGAGGGTAGGAGGATATCGCCTTTGGGCGCAGTGTACTGCAGGCTGCAGTTTAGGTCCCCTGGTCCATGGCGGTCTATAATTATGATCTGTGTCTCCCTCCCCTCAATCTGAGCATTGCTTTGGGACATCCCACTATGTAATGAGCTCCTGTGTCCCGTGAATTATGATCAAGAAAATAGGATTTTTATATACAGCTTACCTGTAAAATCCTTTTCTTGAGAGTACATCATGGGACACAGGCTCCCGCCCCTCTTGGGTTTTACGTGGTTTCCTATTGCTTTGCTACAAAACTGAGGTGCCTCCCATATGGGAGGGGTTATATAGGGGAAGAATTCTCCTTAATTGGGGTTAACCAGTGTCCAATCACCAGAGGTGCCTATATAACCCACTAAGTAATGAGCTTCTGTGTCCCGTGATGTACTCTCAAGAAAAGGACTTTACAGGTAAGCTGTATATAAAAATCCTATTTTTAGTCACTGAACGGCAACTCAATTTACTGTATAAGTATTTGATCCCCAAGCAAAACATGACTTGGTATTTGGTGGAGAAACCCTTATTGGCAAGCAGAAGTAAGATGTTTCTTGTAGTTGGTTACCAGATTTTCACACATCTCAGGAGTTATTTTGGTCCACTCTTCTTTACAGATCTTCTCTAAATACTTAAGGCTTCTTGGCTGTTGCGTGGCAACTCGAAGTTTAAGCTCCCTACATATATTTCCTATAGGATTAAGGTCTGGAGACTGGCTAGGCCACTCCATGACCTTAATGTGCTTCTTCTTGAGCTACTCCTTTGTTGCTTTGGCTGTATGTTTTGGGTCATTGTCATGCTGGAAGACCCATCTTCAGTGTTCTGGCTGAGAGAAGAAGGTTCTCATTCAAGATTTTACAATACATGGCCCCTCAGTGTGGCAAAGTCATCCTGTACCTTTAGCAGAGAAACAGCCCCAAAGCATATTGTTTCCACCTCCGTGCTTGACTGTAGGGATGGTGTTCTTAGGGTCACAGTTAGAATTTTTCGTCCTACAAATACAGGGAGTCGAGTTAATGACAAGGAACTCAAATTTGGTCTCATCTGATCACAGCACTTTCTCCCAATCCTTCTCTGAATCATATAGATCAGGGGTGCCCAGCCTTTTGAAGAGCGAGGGACACTTTAGCAACTTGGTAACCAGTTGTGGGCCACAATGAGTGGAGCGCGCAGATGACAGGTCCACTCTGCAAATATAGAGAAGACACAGACCGCTCTACTCTATGGGCCCTCTGATCCACCCAGACAGAAGGAAAAAGGTTCCCTTCTGTTTTTTTAAGCAGATTGGATTGAAGATAGGCAGGTGTAAATGAACACAAGTTTGTTTACATCTGCCACTCTATAGAGGTAAATGGGGAGTTCGTTTGGGTCCGCATGAAAAACAGACAGGCGGACCTCATCGGTCTGATCGCGTGAAAGGGGCCTAAGGCTGCTTTCACACTGATGCAATGGGATTTACCTTCATCTTCTAAACTGACCTCAATCTTCACTTCTTTCTCAGGATTCCTGCAAGGTTCGCTGGCTGCTGCTGTCCCCCAGGTGGGTATGGCTTGCGGCTGCTGCTGGGTTTTTGTACCAGAGCGGGTACTGCCGGTGGGTACTGCTGGTTGGTACGACTGGGGGTATCCCTGGTGGCTGCTGTCCCAGATTGCAGGTTGCCGACCCACCATCCCTCAGCATCAGTGTGACCGGAGCATGCAGCTGCAGTAGAGAGCAAGAGCCAATGCTTCCTGTAGCGCACCAGGAACTGTTACAGGCAGAGTACATTTGGTATCACTCCGACCTGTGACAGGAGTTGGCGCTATACAGAAAGCATCGGCTCTGCTTCCTCTAGCGCTGGCTCCATTCTTCACACTAATGCTTGGGGATGGCGAGTCAGGAACCCGCAATTTGGGTTTGGTGACCGGCCATATAAGAGCAGGAGGTGGTGGGCCACATCAGAGGGTGCCACGGGCAACAATACTTATTTTACTCACTGAACTGCAACTCAATTTATACCATTTGTATCATGTAAACTACTAATTTCTTTGTAAACTACCCAAGAATCCATATGGATATGCAAACAGCTCCCTACTTATAAAAGTGGGGGTGCATCTTCATGAAGGTGGCTTATCAGAGGTGTTCGCTAACCTCTGTCTTTAAACTCCACAAGCTGAGTGGGAATTAGGCTCTGAAGTCCCAAGAGTACCTACTGCTGAAGTAGATGGCATAGTTAGCCAGGTTGAAAAAAAGACACACACACAACCCCCTGTTCCCACCAGGCCTGTAACAACCATGGGCATTCGCATGGTGGGCATCTCACAGGTTCACACAAGTACATAATTTCCTAGCCACCTGGACATTTCCTTCATGGACTTCCTTGCAATAAACTTGTGAGACCCCCCCCCCCCCGCTGAATATTTTTCTTCACTGGATAATGACTCATGGGTGTAACTATAGGGGGTCGCAGGAATTGCAACTGCGACCTGGGCCTCATGCTTTAGGGGTCCCCTGCGGTTCCCCTGTCAGATTTGTCTGCTCCTGGATAGGGGGGTGGCGTGGCAGAGCGGCATATGGAAGAATCAAACCCCTCTATTATCCTCCTGGCTCCTGCAGCCACTGAATGCCTGCGGGAAAGGAGAGGAGGAGAAGCAGGCTTTCAGCGGCTGCAAGAGCCAGGAGGATAATGGAGAGGTTTGATTCTTCTATAAGCCATTCTGCCCCTCCTATCCAGCCTGGTGCCTGGATCATCGTCCGCCTTTCAGCTTCACCCCGGTTCCCGCAACTCCAGGCTGCTGCTGCTGCCGGGCAAGTCTTGCTTCCTGACCGAGTGTACAAATGCATTCTCTGCCCCCCTCTTGTCACACTGTCTCCTCTCCCCCTGCTTTCATACTGATTGCCACTCTGCCCCTCCCTCCTGTCCTCCGTCAGGGGTTGGGGGGCCCTTCATGGTTTCTTCCCCCGGGGAAAAGTCTAGTTATACCCCTGATGCCGCACATATGGATTTGCTTACCGCTAAACATCCATTGAGCTTAACAGGATTTTTATAACAGCTTACCTGTAAAATCCTTTTCTTTGAAGTACATCATGGGACACAGAGCGATAGTAGTTACTATGTGGGTTAGTGGCCACCTTCAGGTCATGGACACTGGCACGCTCTAAGACAAAAAGTGCACTCCCTATATAACCCCTCCCACTACTGGGAGTACCTCAGTTTTGTAGAAAAGCAATACACGTGTATACCAAAGAAGGGAGGGACCTCTGTGTCCCGTGATGTACTTCAAAGAAAAGGATTTTACTGTTTTCTTATTGTACATCACGGGACACAGAGCCATAGTAGTTACTATGTGGGATGTCCTATAGCAATGGCAACTGAAGGGAAAGAGACACAACAAAAAGTAGGGCACTAAGAGTCAAGAGGAGTCATACTGCAGCCTGCAGTACACTGCGCCCAAAGGCGATGAACTCATGACCTTTTACATCAATTTGGTAGAATCTGGTAAATGAATAAACTGAAGACCAAGTTGCGGCCTTGCAGATCTGAGCCATGGAGGTCTGGTGATGCACCACCCAAGAAACACTAACAGCCCTGGTGGAGTGCACTTTAACATGAAAAGGAGGAATTTTCCTCTTTAAACTATAAGCCTGAACAATCACTTGACGAAACCATTTGGAAATAGTAGACTTTGATGCTGCCTGTCATCTTTTAGGACCGTCTGGCAATACAAACAAAACATCTGTTTTACGAATCTGTGCGGTCTCCTTTAAATAAACCTTGACTGCTCTCACTACATGAACAGAATATAGTGACCTCTCTTCCACCCACCGAGGTTCTGGAAAAAAAGAAGGCAGAACAATATCCTGGTTTGAATGAAAACCTGTCACTACCTTCGGTAGGAATCTAGGATGAGGCCGCAATACCACCTTATCCCTATGAATAATCAAATATGGCTCCTTACAAGAAAGAGCTGCAAACTCCGATACTCTTCTAGCAGAGGATATGGCAACCAATAAAACTATTTTCCTCATCAAGAGGACCGAGGGAATATCCTGAAAAGGTTGCTTCTGTAATGCCGATAGGACTAAATTCAAGTCCCAAGGGTTCAGGGGTGTCCTGACTGGAGGATTAATCCGTGTTACCCCCTAAAAAAGTTATGAACTAGAGAGTGAAAAGCAAGTGGTCGCTGAAAAAATACAGATAAGGCCGAAACCTGGCCTTTGATAGTACTCAGGGCTAGCTTCATCTCCAATCCCATCTGTAGGAATTCAAGGATCATACCTATGACATATTTCCTGGGGTGCCAACCCCTGGATTCAAACCAGGAGACATATGCTTTCCAGGCTCTATAGTATATGAGGCCAGTTTCCTAACATTAAACAAGGTAGAAACTACTGAAGCTGACAGCCCACGATCTTTTAGAATGTGGGACTCAATAGCCAAACCGTTAAATTTAGCATTTGTAAGGTAGGATAGAATACCGGACCTTGCGGTCCCCTACCACCATCTTTATGATCTCGAGAAAAAAACAAGATCTCCTGGGCCACAAGAACCACCTCCTTCCCTTCCTGCTTGATCCTGCGAAGAAGTCGCGGAAGTATATTAGTAGATTAGTTGATCCCATTAGGGGTGCGTGAGATAATATGGAATTTACAGATTCATTGTTACTCTAGTTTGTTACACCTTTTTTTGGTTTCTTATGAGATGTAGGTATGCGACTAATATGACTCCATATATACGCATGTGTCGTTTAAATCAATTTTATCCAGCTTGGAGTAATTTCATCTATATGATAGGTATTTACAAGTGTCTTTTTTTTTTTTTGTTTAATTTTTATTTTATTGATCTATGCATTTCTATCTTATGCCAAATATCAATTCATATTGTTGCTTTATTTTCAAATTCTGTATTTCATAATTACAATGATATTCAGATTAATGTTTTACTATGTGTATGTAACATGCAATCTTTGTTTTATCAATAATAATCAATAAAAACATTGAAACAATATTAGTAGATTAGGAGGGAACGCATAGATCAGTGAAAACAGATCCCATGGAAAAAGTTCCGCATGCCAGCAGATCCCTTGTCCTTGACACAAAGTTGTCGACCCTGTTGTGGAATCTGGACACAAACAGATCCACATCCGGAACACTCCATCTTTGACATATCCATAGAAAGATGTCGGGGGGGAAGGAACCATTCTCCCAGAAACATTTGTTGATGATTGATGTAGGCCACCACAGCCGTGGCATTGTCGGATTGGATCCTGACAGGACAATTCTATAGTCTGAGAGGCCAGACGTACTGCCCGAATCTCTAGACTATTGATGGGCAAGGTCCTCTCTGATTCGGACCACTTCCCTTGGACAAATGCTTCTTCCAGGACTGCTCCCCAGCCTAGAATGCTGGCATCTCTCGTTACCAACCTCGAGGACACTGGTAGAAAGGATGTCCCTTGTTGAAGATTCCTGGATATCAAACACCAATTGAGGCTCTGACGCACTTCGGGGGATAAGCACATTGGAAAGTCCAAAGCTTGGATCTTCTTGTACTAAGTTGACAGAACACTATTTTGCAGCAGTCTTGAATGAAAATGCACATAAGGAACGGCCTCGAAAGAAGCCACCATCTTTCCCAACAACTTCATGCAAAGCCGAAAATCAGTTCCCTTATGGAACTGAACCTTTCCTGGGGTAAGAACACCCTTGTCTGAACTGTATCTATGATCAGCCCCAAGAACTGCAATCTCCTTGATGGTTTTAAGGAGGATTTTTCTAGGTTGAGAATCCAGCCTAGTAATTCTAGGTAACTCATTGCTTTGACTAAACTTTGATTTAGGCGGGTTACTGACTGATCTACCAAGAGCAGATTGTCTAAGTAGGCTAGTATCATTATACCTTGAACCCTTAACCTGGCTAAAGGAGGGACCAGGATCTTTGTGAACACTCGAGGTGCAGTAGCTAGACCGAAAGGTAGAGCTACAAACTGAAAATTACGATTTTTTACCTTGAAGCTCAGAAATTTCTGGTGAGCGGGAAAATTTGGCAAATGAAGATAAGCATCCTTGATGACAAATTCTCCTTGTAGGATGGAGACTACTGATTGGATTGACTCCATGCAAAAGGAACGGATATTTAAGTACCGGTTTAGATCCTTGAAATCTAAAATGGGTCTGACCTCCCTGTTTGGCTTTGGTACAGTGAAAATGTTTAAATAAAACTCTGACCCCTGCTCTTCTATAGGAACCACTGATATCACCTTTTGAGACAAGAGAGGATCCAGAGCCAGAAAGAGAGACTTCCTTTTCCCTGGGTCTCTGGGAAGGTTTGATCTGAGAAAACGAGGAGACGGGAATTCTCAGAACTCTAGTTTGTAACCTAGAGAAATTGAGGAAGCCATCCATCTGTCTTAACTTTGTTCCTGCCAGATCTTTGAAAACTGTAAAAGCCTTCCCCCCACTCGACCAAGCGGGGGCACCCCTTCATAAGGAGGCTTTAGTATTTTGCTTTGCGGGTTTCCTGTCCCAGATCCTCTTTTGGCCCTGGGACTGCCCCTGAGGTCTTCCTCTTGAACTTGACGGCGGAGGCCGTCGAGACTGCCTGGAGGCTGATGCCTCTGGCACTGGAAAAGACACACCTTTAAAGGAAAAACACTTAAACTTCTTCTTAACTGGTAAAAGAGAACTTTTATCATTAGAAATTCTTTGGATATACTTATCCAGATCGTCTCCAAATAACCATTCACCATGAAATGGGAAACTGGCCAAGAGCTTTTTACATGGCGCTTCGGATGACCAATTTTTCAACCACAGGATTCTACGCACATGCACCAGCCCTAGCATGAGCCATGAGGCTTGAAGAAAAGAATCTTTCATAGCGTCTACTGTGAAACACAATGCTTCTGACAAACCGGCCAAATCCTGGGTCTGCTGATAAGGAATAATTTTGAGTACCTCTACAAACTGGTCCTTTAAGGACTGAGATACTCCAGTCGCTGCTAATGCAAGCTGAACGGCTGAACCTGCAAGAGAAATGTTGTTTTTAAAGAGAAATTCCAACTTCTTATCTGTTGGATCCTTCAACATTTGAGCATTGTCTACAGGATAAGTCAGGTTCTTCTTCACAGAGGATATGGCAGCGTCAATTGCTGGAATACCCCATTTCTTATAGAATTCTTCCTCCTTAGGATAAAGTAGAAAACTTTCTATGAGGAAAAAACTGTTTATCTGGGGGCTCCCACTCAGAATACATAAGCTTCTTTAGCCATGAATAGATAGGAAAAGCATCAACAGATTGGGGAGGCTTTAATGACCCCAAACCAGAGATGGGCTCATCGACTGACGTTACAGGCAGTAAAAAAGTAGAGCAGACCAATTTAGTGAGGGAATGTACCAACAGTCTCTCCTGTGAAGCCGATCCTTCCATATTAGGATCTTTGGAATAGCAGTCATCAGCCTCTTTCTGATCTTTTGAGAGAAATTCATTATCTCTCGCCTCAGCATGAGGGTCCTGAGCAGTTGACGGGGATCTGCTACTCTTAGGCCCACTCTGGGATGCGATTAAAGCATCATTCTTTTGCTCCAAACTTAAAATGGTAGAGGAAAAAACCTCCTTAGTGATATATACAGGGGCTGCAGTGTCAAGAGCTGCTGCAACACCAGTCTCCCCTGATTGCTCACTCTGACCGGCCACATCACTCTCAGAGGAGGATGCCATCATTTTTGAGGTGGATCTAGGTTGTCGTGCAACAACAGACACTCTAGAACCCCCTTCCGCTCATAGTCTGATGCACAAAGCAGAGGTACTACCAGAAGGAATGCATACACTGCTTGAGCGATAGTCCAGCACAGCTGCTGCTACTAATGCCCAGTAAACATGTGCATTCGTTTTCGTCCGAATGCATTTTCGTCCGAATTTCAGGTATTTTCGTTTTCGTTTTGACAAACAATAACGAAAGTGCAGAATCCCAAAAACGAAATATCCAACATAAATAAATGCTTTATTTTAGTTTTCTTTGTTACAACAGTTCGATATAGAATAGGAGATTCAACGTGACTCTGACAATAACAATCTGTGTCTATTGAACCTGTGGTCGAATGTGCCTAACCTTACCTTTATTAGTCCAAGATTATATAGAGAAAAAATTTGACAGAGAGAAAATATTCGACATAGAGAGAAAAGATTCTGGAATTGGGTGGGGGAAGTAAAATAAAAAAAATTGATGATGATGAATGTTATTGGCTGATTGTAACCAAAGAGGAGGAGCAGTAAAATAGCTAGAACTAAGTACACACGTACAGCCAACTTACTTTCACTTACAATTGCTAGCAGAGAGAGACACACACACTGAATCATTGCAGAAGACAGTCAATCTTATCTGGTCCGTTTGAATTGTCACTTATCAGAGAACCCAAATTATTATTAAAGAGGAAGTAAACCCTGATGGGTTTACTTCCTCTTTGATTCCCTGCAAAGATAAAGCATAACGGACTACTATGCATCACATAGTAGTCCATTATGTGTCACTTACCTGACACAGGAGCCAGCGAAGTCACCGCTGTCCCCTGTAGTTCCGAGCGTACATCTTCTTGGTGGATCTCCGTGGGTCTCGCTGCTCCGGCGCTTTGATTCGCCGGAGCAGCGATGACGTCACTCCCGCGCACGGGAGCCGACACTCGCGGCATATCGCCGCGATCTGCGGCTTACCCAGTGCACCTGCTCGCCGCTGTCTACGGCACATGCGCCGGAGACAGCGTTGGCTGTCTTCAGGTAAATATCTCCTAAACCGTATAGGTTTAGGAGATATTTCTTGGACCTACAGGTAAGCCTTAATCTAGGCTTACCTGTAGGTCAAAGTGGTTTGTAAGAGTTTACAACCAATTTAAGCATAAGCACAGCAGCAGAACAATAGTGAAGCAAGCTACAGTTTAACTTAGCTTTTGCCTAATAATCTGCTGCTAATGTGTTAGTGTGAGAACCTTATAGTGATACTAGTGTTGCTGCTAGTGTTGTTGTGATAGCCTCAGAGGCTGCCTGTGTTGTGGGGGCATTTATTATTATAGAATCTTGTTACCTGTCTGATCAGTGATCGCTATCACCAGTCCACCAGTTTCTGTTTGAAAGAGTATATAATATATATACAGAAACACTTGTAGATGGCCCAGGAACGTCCTCCAATGCCTCCATGTCACTCTCACAATGGGTTGCTGTTATACCTAAAGGGTTTCACATGTACTGCCACTTTAAGGCTGGCTCCACCCAGGAGTGATGCCAAGGGTCAAGGGGTATAGTAGCCATCTTGGACACATGTAAGCAGCCTAATAAGATGTACTGTCCTGAGATGCATGTTGCAGTGTACAGTGAGTACTGGAAATAAACTTCCATTGTTCCAGACCAGAGTCTTGTGTCTCTCACAACACAGAGGATATAACAGTGGCGACGAGGATGGGATTTACAAAGTGTCTATCAGTCTGAGAGAGAGACAAAGACATTGTGGATTGTTACCTGGATAAAAGCAATCACAGATCCCAGCAGGAAAATGTCATTGATCGGGACATTAAGTGAATTTGATGGAGAACAGACATCCTGGAGTTCCTGGGTGGAGAGACTGGAACAGTATTTCAGTGCAAATGGCATCCCAGGTGAAAGGCAAGTAGCAGTATTTCTGACAGTGGTCGGTGCTCAGACATATGACACTCTCAGGGATCTCCTTTCCCCTGTAAAACCAGCAACTAAGACATTGGCAGAGCTCCTGACACTGTTAGAGGGTCACTTCCAGCCTAAATCACTAGAGATTGCAGAAAGATTTCGTTTTTATCAGAGGCAGCAGCAGCCAGGTGAAGAAATTAAAGCTTATGTGCTCGCCCTTCGCAGACTAGCCTCTACCTGTTCTTTTGGGGAGTACCTACCTACTGCACTGAGAGAAGTTTGTCATGGGACTGAATTGTGACTCTAGCTAAAAGAGACTGTTAACAGAGAAAGACCTTACCCTTGCAAAGGCAATTGATATAGCTTCAATGATGGAAATGGCTGTGAAAGATACAGAGGAATTGAACCCCCAGGGCAGAAGAGAAGAGGTGAAACAGGAAGTTTTCAGAACAGCAGTCAAGCCCACAGTTGCAAACTGGAAATACAGACCTCCACCAAGCCGGGGGTCAGCTTGCTACCGTTGTGGGAATACAGACCATGATCACAAAGTCTGCAGGTTTAAGGATCAGACCTGTCATAATTGTGGTAAAACAGGACATCTAAAACGAGTTTGCCGGAGCAAGAAGGTGCGAGATAAACAACCTCTGAACCCCAAGACAAAGACCTATATGGTGGGAAGATATACATCATCATCTGAGTCAGAGGATGAGGAAGTGCTCCACAGTTTAGACATACATCATATGCATTCAGCACCCTCTGCAATGACTGTAGAGGTAACCATTGAGGGAAAGAAACTAAAAATGGATGTAGACACAGGAGCAGCAGTTTCAGTTATCACTCAGAAACAATGGAGACAACTTCAGACCGGAACAACTGTCCACCCAACGCCAATCAAACTGCAGACATACTCAAAGCAGATACTCCACCCACTGGGTTATGCAAAAGTGCAGGTATTGTACAAGGGTCAGACAAAGAGACTGCCATTATATATACTAGAGAATGGGGGACCCCCTCTCTTTGGGAGAGACTGGATTGCTCACTTTGGTATGCCAGACATCGCCATAAATCCCTGTAACACTGTGACAATTCCATTAGGAGATAATGAGGGATGGGTGGTGTCCCTGAAGCAGCGGTTCCCAAAGATCTTTGATGACCAGTTGGGAAAAATAAAGCATGACTGTGTGAAACCCAACGCCCAGCCTAAGTTCTTCAAAGCTCGCACAGTACCTTTCGCACTCCGAGCAGGAGTGGAAGCAGAACTGAGTCGGCTGGAGGAACAAGGTGTCATCTCAAAGGTAGAGCACAGCGAGTGGGCATCACCTGCTGTACCAGTGAAGAAAGCGAATGGGGACTTGCGCATTTGTGGCGATTTCCGCATGGCACTGAACTCCCAACTGGAAATAGACCAGTATCCTCTACCCAGAGTAGATGACATTTTTGCCTCTCTTGCAGGGGGTCAAAAGTTCACCAAGCTTGATCTCAAACAAGCATATTTACAGTTTGAGGTCCATCCTTCTTCCCGCAAGTTTCTGACCATCAACACCCACAAGGGACTGTATGAGTACAATCGGATGGTGTTTGGTGTAGCCTCTGCCCCAGCCATTTGGCAACGGAAGATGGATGAGATTTTGGCGGACATTCCTTTCACTCAGTGCCTGTTAGATGACATGCTCATCACGGGACGGACGGACCAGGAACACAAGCAAAACGTGGAGCTTGTGTTGGAAAGACTCCAAGAGCAGGGTCTGAAAGTGAACTTAGCAAAATGCCAATTCATGGTGCCTAAATTGGAGTTTTGTGGCCACCTTGTGGATGCAGACGGTATACACACCACAGAAGCCAAGGTTGATGCCTTAGTCAAAGCTCCTGCCCCAACCAATGTCCAGCAGCTGCGATCATACCTTGGCTTGCTGAACTATTACCACAAATTTCTGCCAGATCTGGCACACATCTTGTTTCCGTTGAACAAGCTTTTGGAGAAACACTCCAGATGGGACTGGTCGGCTGCATGCCAACGCGCTTTTGAAGTCTCTAAGCGGAAGCTGTTGGCGTCACGCATGCTTGTTCACTATGACCTCCAGAAGCCTCTGACCTTGGCTTGTGATGCCTCACCCTATGGTCTGGGGGCTGTACTGTCTCACATCTTACCTGATGGGTCAGAAAAACCAGTGGCATTTGCCTCCAGGTCTTTGACAAAAGCAGAAAGCAATTACTCTCACATTGACAAAGAGGCTCTTGCGCTGATATGGGCAATTAAGAAGTTTCATCTTTACCTGTATGGTAGGGAATTCACCATACTGACAGACCATAAACCACTCCTTCAGATCTTTAGCCCTGACAAAGGCATCTCTCAGACTACTGCGGCCCGCCTCCAACGCTATGCCCTGTTCTTGGGAGCGTACAGTTATAAAATCCAGTATCGCGGTCATGATGCCAATGCTAATGCGGACGCAATGTCCCGACTGACAGGCAGGTCAATGGACTCCTCTCCACCGGTCAAGAGTTGTCGTTACACCAGCCTGTCCTTCTTGTCTTCTGGGGAGATAGCAGCCCATACAGCCAAGGATACCTTTCTGAAAACAATACTCTCCTGGGTACGGTCCGGTTGGCCTGCAACCGTCACACAGGATTATGAACCTTATTTCCGTAGGCGTATGGAATTAACTGTGGCTGGTAACTGTGTTTTATGGGGAGACCGAGTGATCATTCCACAGACCCTCCGGAGACACATTCTGGACTTGCTACATACTGGTCATCCCGGGGGCACACGTATGAAACAAAAGGCCCGAGGCTATGTGTGGTGGCCAAACTTAGACTCGGATATCACAACATATGTGAATGCTTGTGCTGGATGTGCACAAACTGCAAGAGACCCTCCTCGAGGGTGCGTCCAGCCCTGGACTTGGCCCACGGTTCCTTGGTTTCGACTACACTTGGACTTTGCAGGTCCGATCAGAGGACACACCTTCTTGATCATAGTGGACGCCCATTCAAAGTGGCCTGAGGTCATTCCTGTTACTCAGCCAACAACTAAGGCAACAGTTTCCATACTGTTACATCTCGCTGCTACATTTGGATACCCCAGAGAAATCGTCACAGACAACGGTGCACAATTCACCAGTCAGGAGTTTCAGCGTTTCTTGACTGCCCACAACATCAAGCACAAGTTGACCGCACCTTACCACCCAGCTACAAATGGTCAAGCAGAGCGGTTTGTGCAGACTTTTAAACGCTATTTCAAAGCTACAGTGGCTACAAGTAAACAGCAGTCCCTGTCACCCCAGCAGCTGGACTCCTTCCTTTCTGCTTACAGAAACACACCACATGCAACCACCGGGAAAACTCCAGCAGAACTCCTTCTGGGTCGGCAGCCATGGACTGTTTTGGACATGCTCCGCCCACAAACAGTCCAGGAACATGTACTGCAGTCCCAAGACAAGATGGTCAAACACCATGAGATCCCCCGATTCACAGCCCAACAAAAGGTATGGGCCCGATCTTATGGGGCTTCCAACACCCGTTGGCTTCCTGCTGTCATTGCAGAGACTTTGGGACCCAAGATGTATAGGGTCTGCCTGGAAGATGGTTCCATTTGCAGAAGGCATGCGGACCAACTGCGCCCTCGTTTTCAACTGCATGAATCCCTGACGCCGGCTGAACCACCAGTGTTGCAAGGAACTGCTCCCAGCGGATCAGGATGCATTGGAACTGATGATTGGGGGGACTCTGATCTTTTCAACTCAGCTCCAACAGAGCCCTCCAGCCCTGGTCCGGAGGTTGGTTCACCCACTGAGCTGGGGGATCCCTTCTTGGCACCGCCAGTGCCCATTCCAGTCGACCCTGTTTCCTCCGATCCCGAGTCGATGGGTGCCCGCCCTCAACGACACTGTCGCCCTCCTGACCGGTTTCAGCTTCAAGACCGGTTACGAGACTTTCGACGGGGCCACCGAAAGTGATCCAATGACATTGTATCCCCGCAACTGTCCCTGGAATCTTGCTCTCACATCTGGATGCAGGAAAAGTCCTGTGCATCTCCTGTGTTTGGAGGACTGTTATTGGACAGTTATTAGTTAATGTTTTGTGCCTTTTCTCGTTTTGTTTTTTTTTTTTTTTGTTTTTTTTGTTTTAGGGATGGATGGAAGGTGTTATACCTAAAGGGTTTCACATGTACTGCCACTTTAAGGCTGGCTCCACCCAGGAGTGATGCCAAGGGTCAAGGGGTATAGTAGCCATCTTGGACACATGTAAGCAGCCTAATAAGATGTACTGTCCTGAGATGCATGTTGCAGTGTACAGTGAGTACTGGAAATAAACTTCCATTGTTCCAGACCAGAGTCTTGTGTCTCTCACAACACAGAGGATATAACAGTTGCCACCATATTCGTTATTATCAGTCACTCACTATCTGACACCTGACACTGTGAGACTTAGACCATTTATTCAACATGAACGACGAAGATTCGTCAAAGCAACGAAAAACACATGTTTATAATAATATTCGACGGAGCATCGAAACTATACGACGCTGCAATCGTACATTTCCGGAGTCAAATGCTCCACCTATAGGCTATATAGAGTTTAGCAGCTCCGTCTAATCTTCTTTATAAATTCGACAGGCACCATAAGCCTTCAAAGACAGATTTGACCGTAATTCATGTGGATTTTCGGACGAATGCAATTTTTGAACGAAAAACTAAATAAATAAAAACGAATTTCGGGAGTAACTAAATACATTTATTTTTCGGACGAAAACGAAATTCCGAAACAAAATATTTCACTCTGCACATGTCTAATGCTCAGCCTGATGCAACAGTAAAATGTGTCAAAGGAAAATGCCTGTGTCAGCAAACCTCTTAACCTCCCTGGCGGTATTCACGTGTATTGCTCGGGGTGAGATTTCAGTACCAAAAGTGGCAACCCTGAGCCATGTAGAGGTTACTTACCTTGTTCCCAGGATCCTGCGGTGTCTCCCCGTTGTGATCTGCAAGCCGCCATGTCTCACTCGATCTGTCACAGATCCGGACTCCGTTCCCTGCGAGCGGTGCGACACAGGAGGATGTAGTTCAGCGCCAAATTCAAAAAGTATTACAGTACTGTATCAAATAATTACACATCCCCTTTGTCCCTAGTGGTTAACCAGTGTCCTGCATGCAGTTTTATATTATAAATTCTATTCTTTCTGCCTGGAAACTGGAGATTGTCCATATCAACCACAAAATAGGAGTTTACGTCAAAAGTGCTTTTAGACCAGGTAGAAAACAGCGATAATAAATTAGAATCAGTTGCAGAACTGAGCGATAGTGATTCGTGGAGAAATTCATCATCAAACACTAAAAGTAATGACAGTTCAATTCTGTAACTCAGCAAATTTCAGTGTTTTTGATTTGATTACATTATTGAATAATTTTTATTATTATTATATTATTATTTGTTATAATTATTTATAGTTATTTATTATATTATAATTTATGATTTTGTGTTTCAAACTTTATCATACCCAGGATGTCTACTAGACTCTTGTTTGGACAGATTTAAGCAAGTTATTTCTAAGCCCCTGTACACACGGTCGGAGATTTCGACAACCAAATCCGTCGGATTTTGTCCGTCGGATCTTGTCCGAAACTGTTGCATACACACGGTCGGACTAAGTTGTCGAAAAATCCGATCATTCAGAACGTGATGACGTAATTTCGTTACAATGGGACTACGTTCAGGCTAGTAGCCAATATCTTTGATGTAGGAATTTGATCTGAGCATTCTCTACACATGATCGGAGTATGTCTGATCGAACCAGTTGGTCAGGAAATATTTCCAACAAGTTGGAAAAATGGGTCCGACGGATATTCTGACGGAATCAGTCCGATGCATACCACACACATCCGACAACACGGTCCGATAGGACACATTCCGACGGATTCTCCGACCGTGTGTACATGGGCTAAGAATTACAAGCCTACAATATAAAACGCCAAAATTCCATGCAAAATAATGGTACCGCTTTCAGCATCTAAAATCTGAAATAATCATACTGCCAGGTATCTCTTGTGTCCCTCCACAGCCTGCAACAACACAAATGGTGCTTTTAAAACCTTGCCTCCTCATGTTGAATGTCGGAGGACACCAACGCCGCGCTAAGCCCTGCCCCCCACATTGCCTACAGCTCTTCCCCCTTTTTTTTTCTTGGAAAACTCCACTTACCTTTCCCACCGCTGGGTTTTCTGTGGTAAACCAACAGATCCAATCTTCACCCTTCACAGTGGGTTCTGTTAAATCTTCAGGAGCTGGGTATCCTCGAGGAAACCCACTATCCTGGACCTGTAATAGCACCTCCGCCAGTAAAACTTTATGGCCTTACTACCAAAAAGTACTGGATCCCTGGGTCCAGATCTCTAAAAAGAGAAGCGTTTACAGGAAAGACCTCGTTTCTTCAGATAAGAGGCCCGGGTACCATTCAATTCAGCCAAAAAGACACTTTGAATGGATCTAGTCTGCATGGCTAGCCCCAGCAAGATTGCTCCAGTGGAGCTCAGCACAGCACATCCTTACTCGTAAACCAACACCTTAAAAAACTGAGGTATGCCCAGTAGTGGGAGGGGTTAAATAGGGAGTGCACTTTTTGTCTTAGTGCGTGGCAGTGTCCATCACTTGAAGGTGGCATATAACCCACATAGTAACTACTATGGCTCTGTGTCCCATGATGTACGATAAGAAAGAGGTTTACATTCCCCAGGAGTTATCTCTCTTATCTACTCTATACTTACTGTCCAGACCTCAGTATCAACTATTCCCTATGTAGGCCACTGGGAGCAAGATCTTGCGACCTAAATTGACAGAGGACTGGAATAAATCCTGGTTGACAATAGCGAAATGCTCCTACAACACATCTATTCTTGAATCGGCATACAAAGTTCTCTTCAGCTGGTGTTGGGTTCCCGCCTGCATAGCCCACACCAAGCCAACCTACAGTGACAGGTGTTTCTGAGGCTATGGGCAGCGTGGAGATGTTCTGCACATATGGTGGTCTTGCCCACAATAACTGGTCGAGGATTTTTGGTTTACTTCAAACTCTGTTGCACCAGATGGTCTGTTAAGATACTGAACTGGCTTGATTACATTGTCCAATTCTGGGTCTATTTTCCAATATCGATAAAAGCTGGCTTCCTGCCTGTTCCTGGCTGCCAAGCAGACTATAGCTAAGGCCTGGGACTTTGGTCTCTTTCCAGAAAGAAATCACGATAATGCTCCTCAAAACAATGCCTAGCATTTTAAATGACTCCCACTCAAAATGTCTTAAAGCGGAGTTCCACCCTAAAAAAAAAATACATAAACACTCTCCTTTAAATACATTAAAAAACATTTGGAAAAAAAAAGTTTTCTTACCAGAAATGGCTGTTGCTAGGCAGAGCGTCCTAATCTGCCACTTTCTACTCCGCGGTTCTTGTCCTCCCTCGCGTTGTCTCCTGGGAGATGGGGCACGATGTCTTCTGGGACATATGTGTGTCCCAGCAATCACGCGTAAATTCACAAAGTGCAGCACGACTCGCACATGCGCAGCAATAAACAGGCAGCGAAGCAGCCACTACCTGTCTCCCTTCATTAGGATGGTGGCGCCGGTGGACGGATCGGCCTCGGGGGGCCAACATTGAGGGCTCGCTGGCCCTTATTAAAAGTCAGCAGCTACAGTGTTTGTAGTTGCTGACTTAAAAAAAATAAAATAAATGTCCGGACCTCCGCGATAAGACTTGGGAACCCGGGAACCAGAATATCCTGTCCCCTTCGTGTCAAAAGATTCCTCAGTAGATTCCCGGTCTATCATTCATGTTGAACCAACAGAAAAAAAAGAAAAAAAAATAGAAGACCTCCATATACAAAATCCTATGCTGTCAGTCACCGTTCTCTGCTCTGCCCCTCCAGCACTCACTGGAGCACTAGGCTGTGGAGGGGGTGAGTGATTATCTCAGTCTCTCAGTGTCATGTTGATCTTGACATTGTCAGGGTCCCTGCAGAGCCTGGAATGGCACAGTGACATCAGCAGACTGCAGGCTTTAGCCCGCTTTCAGCAGAAACTGGGTCACAGAAGTGCAGGACATTCCTGTGACCCACAGGAGAAGTATGGCGTTGGCCATACTTCTCCTTAACCACCTCAATATAGGGCACTTACACCCCCTTCCTGCCCAGGGCACTTTTCAGCTTTCAGCGCTGTCACATTTTGAATGACAGTTGCGCGGTTACGCTACACTGTAACGAACGCATATGTAAGTCCACATATGAAACCGATGTTCAAACCACACATGTGAGCTATCGCTGCGAATTTTAGACCTCCTCTGTAACTCAAAACATGTAACCAGTAAAAAAATGTAAAGCCTCGTCTATGGGGATTTTTAAGTAGCGAAGTTTGGCGCCATTCCACGAGCGTGTGCAATTTTGAAGGGTGACATGTTAGGTATCTATTTACTCGGCGTAACTTCATCTTTCACATTATGCAAAAAAAAATTATAAAAAACTGCTGCGCAAGTACCTGCGCAAGTACCATGTGAGATAAAAAGTTTCAACAACCTCCATGGTCTTTGCTAAAAAAAAATGTACGGTATAATGTTTTGGGGTTCTATGTAATTTTCTAGCAAATTATGATTTTTACATGTAGCCACTTAAGCCTCGGACCATTTTGCAGCTAAAGGAACAGGCCCCTTTTTGCGCTTTAACTGACAATTGCGTGGTCATGGCTCCCAAACAAAATTGGTGTCCTTTTTTCCCCACAAATAGAGCTTTCTTTTGGGGCTATTTGATTACCTCTGTACTTTTTCTATTTTTTGCGCTATAAACAAAAATAGAGCGACAAATTCAATATTTTTTACTTTTTGCTATAATAAATATCCCCCAAAAATATATATATAAAAAAATTATTTTTCCTCATTTTAGGCCGATACGTATTCTTCTACATATTTTTGGTTAAAAAAAAAATCGCAGTAAGCATTTATTGATTAGTTTGTGCAAAAGTTATAGCATCTATAAAATGGGGGATAGTTTTATGGCATTTTTATTAATAATTTATTTTTTTACTAGCAATGGTGGTGATCATCGATTTTTATTGTGACTGCGACAATATGGCGGACACGTCGGACAATTTTGACACATTTTTGGGACCATTGGCATTATTACAGCATTGATTACTGTAAAAATGTCACTGGCAGTGAAGGGGTTAACACTAGGGGGCAGTGTAGAGGTTAAGTGTGACCTAATGTGTGTTTTTTTACTGTAGGGGGTGTGGCTTGCCATGTGACATCACTGATCGTTGTTCCCTATGACAGGGAACAGACGATCAGTGACAAGCTCACTAGGAAGCACAGGGAGAGGTTTGTTTACACTTACCTCTCCCCGTTCTTCAGCTCTGTGACCCGATCACGGGACACCGGTGGCGATCGGGTCCCGCGGCCATGGTCACGGAGCTCAGGACCGGGTCGCCATTCTGCCGACGTATATCGGTGTGAGGCGGGCCTTAAGTGGGTAGGAGAGAAATGCCAGAATTGGCCTGGGTGCTCCAGAATGCCTGAAGGTGCTCCCTGCATGTTGGACCTCTGTATGTGGCCACGCTGTGTAAAAGTCTCACACATGTGGTATTGCCATACTCGAGAGTAGTAGCAGAATGTGTTTTGGGGTGTAATTTGTGGTATGCATATGCTGTGTGTGAGAAATAACCTGCTAATATGACAATTTTGTGAAAAAAGAAAAAAAATCTTGATTTTGCAAAGAATTGTGGTAAAAAATGAAAAAAAAAACACTTAAAAAAACTCACCATGCCTCGTTCTAAATACCTTGGAATGTCTTCTTTCCAAAAAGAGGTAATTTGTGGGGTATTTTTACTTTTCTGGCATGTTAGGGTCTCAAGAAACGAGATAGGCCGTCAGTACTTCAGGTGTGATCAATTTTCAGATATTGGCACCATAGCTTGTGGACTCTAAAACTTTCATAAAGACCAAATAATATACACCAATTTGCACTTATTTTTACCAAAGATATGCAGCAGTATATATTTTGGCCAAAACATATCAAGAAAAATGACAAATTTGCAAAATTTTATAACAGAAACAAAAAAAAAATTTTTACCGAATTTTCAGTCTTTTTTCTTTTATAGCGCAAAAAATAAAACCCAACGGTGATTAAATACCACCAAAAGAAAGCTCTATTTGTATGACAAAAAGAACAAAAATTTCATATGGGTACAGTGTTGTATGACTGAGTAATTGTCATTCAAAATGTGAGAGCACTGAAAGCTGAAAATTGGTCAGGTTATTAAGGGGGTTTAAGTGCCCAGTGGTCAAGGGGTTAATCACTGCTGGGTTTTTATTTATTTTTTTAGTAAAAAATAAGACCGAAAATTTTGAAAAAAATATGTTTTCTAGTTTCTGTCAGAAAATTTTGTAAATAAGTAATTCTCCTTCACTGATGTGCACTGATGAGGCAGCACTGATAGGCATAATTGAGGTGGCACTCATGGGCACTGATTAGGTGGCACTAATATTCCGCATTAATGGGCACTGATAGGTGGCACTGGTGGGCAACACTGGGCATTGATGGGCATTTATGGCCAGCACTGACTGGAATCACTAATGAGCACTGATTGCTGGCACTTCTGGTCCTATATGGTAACCAGGGCACTGATGCTCATTGCAATGATTACATGTGTAGATGTCCCCCTGCGAGGAGATGCCACTGATCGGCTCTCCTTGCCACATACTCTGTCAGTGTGAGGCAAGTAGCGCCGATTACCAGCATCTCCGTGTTTACATGTGACCAGCGGTGACTGGACACAGCCGATCACATGGTTAAAGAGCCGCAGCTCTTTACAGAGATCGGGGTCACGCCGTGGCCTACCAACATGGTGTGGCTGTAGTCGCTGCACGCAAGCTGCCATTCTGGAACGTCATGTGACGTCCAAGAACGAGAGCTATACTGCCCCTTCGTCACTTGACAGTGGGTGGGTGGCAAGTAGTTAGGGTTGGGTTCACACAATTGCTAATTGGACATGGGTTCTCTGCATCCAATTCGCAATAGTAGCAGATTTTGACCAGCTCGCTATGGAACCGGATCAAATATCTCTGCTGTGGCTCCAGTGCGCATTTACACAGGAGCACTGTGCGTCCTTTGGTCCGTTACAAGTCCGAATTCAGTAAAAAAATTCAGGCCGCAAATCGGACCTGAAACGGTGAAAGAGGAGGCACTGGACCCCTGCTGTGAGCCACATGCGAAGATAGTGTGAGCCCAGCCTTAAAGTGATTAACTTTTCACCAAGTTCACTATATAGACCACTTATGCAATTATACATGGTTAGCATGTCCCCCTTTATTTGCCTCTTTCTCAACAGGAAATAAATTCAGTTCCGTTAATCTTTGAGCTCCTCTATACTTCTATCAGTTTGGTTGCCCTTTTCTCCAGTTAAAGCAGAGCTCCTTGTACTCCTTCCCCCCCTCAGGTGCCACATTTGGCACATTTGGGTGGGGGACAGGATACCTGTCTTTCACAGGTATTCTGTTCCCACTTCCGGGAACCTCAGGCTCCCTCCTCCTTCCCCTGCCGCCGGGCCAGTAGGAGAGAGGAGCGGAGCCTCGTTCACTGCTGGGTTCCCTTACTCACAATGGAGGCGGCATGCACCTGACAGCTGATCAGCTGCGGTGTCTACATCGCTGGACTCCAGGACAGGTAAGTGTCTGATTATTTAAGTCAGCACCTGCAGTATTTGTAGCTGCTGGCTTTTAATTTTTGCAGCGGTAGGCGGACCTCCGCTTTAAGTCTATGATCTACCAGAACACTGAGATACCTCGACCACTGACACACTCAGTTGTTCTCCCAGAATATATGATGCATTCATGTTTTTAGCCCCTTAATTCATAACTTACAAAGATCAACATTAACCACTTCAATACCTTAGGGTGTCATATCACGTCCTTGACTTTGTGAGGGGATATCTGAATGATGCCTGTAGCTAGAGAAATCATTCAGATATCATTCTTTCCAGGCAGTGATTCTGTGCATGATTAGAACAATCATAGCAGCAGTTCCGCCGCTTGATCGTTCTTATAGGCAATGGGAGGGGACTCCCCCCCTCCTGCCGACATCCGGTGCTTCTCCAGGCTCTCCTGTGCCACCGGGGGCCCAGAGAAAGAAGCGCCAGATGACAACGATAGAGCTTTCCAGTGACCAGATGGTCACCAGTCATCTCTATGACCGTAGGAGGTCTGGGTGCGACTTTATGATGTCATGCCCGGGTTCCCGGATGTAAACAAAGCCGCGATTGTGGCTGTCAGCATGAGATCGGTGAATTTTTTTTCACGATCTCATGCTTTCCAGCCTAGAGGAGAGATTATAAAGAGGACCTGTCACAATAGATTCCTATAGTTACATAGTTAGTCAGGTTGAAAAAAGACACAAGTCCATCTAGTTCAACCACAAAAATAAATAAATAATATCATACAATCCCATATACCCAATTCTATACCCACAGTTGATCCAGAGGAAGGCACAAAACTCTAGCAGTGTTTAAATTCCTTGTCATAGGAATAAAAGGGATCAAAAAAAGTTTAAAAAAAAAGTGTAAAAATAAAAAAAATTAAGTGAAATAAAAAAAAGCTTGTGTTCAGACGAGAACGCACATGTAAGTCCCGCCCACATATGTAAACACCATTCAAACCACACATGTGAGGTATCGCCAACTGCATTAGAGCGTGTGGAACAATTCTAGCACTAGACCTCCTCTGTACCTCTAAACTGGTAACCTGTAAACATTTTCAAAGCGTCGCCTATGGAGATTTTTAAGTACCGAAGTTTGGCGCCATTCCATTAGTGTGCGCAATTTTAAAGCATGACATGTTAGGTATCTATTTACTCAGCGTAACATCATCTTTCACATTATACAAAAAAATGAAAAATTGATCAGTTACTGATGGTAGCCTTTGTCATGTTGGTCCCAGCTCTCTGCAGGCCATTCACTAGGTCCCCTCGTGTGGTTCTGGGATTTTTGCTTACCATTCATTTTGACCCCACGAGGTGAGATCTTGCGTGGAGCCCTAGATCGAGGGAGATTATCAGTGGTCTTGTATGTCTTCCATGTTCTAATTATTGCTCGCACAGTTGATTTCTTCACACCAAGCTGCTTGCCTATTGCAGATTCAGTCTTCCCAGCCTGGTGCAGGTCTACAATTTTGTTTTTGGTGTCCTTCGACAGCTCTTTGGTCCTCCATAGTGGAGTTTGGAGTGTGACTGTCTGAGGTTGTGGACAGGTGTCTTTTATACTGATAACAAGTTCAAACAGGTGCCATTAATACAGGTAATGAGTGGAGGACAGAGGAGCCTCTTAAAGAAGAAGATACAGGTATGTGAGATCCAGAAATCTTGCTTGTTTGTAGGTGACCAAATACCTATTTTCCACCATAATTTGCAAATAAATTCTTTCAAAAATCAGACAATGTGATTGTCTGCATTTGTTTCCACATTGTGTGTCTCATAGTTGAGGTATACCTATGATGACAATTACAGGCCTCTCTCATCTTTTTAAGTGGGAGAACTTGCACAATTGGTGGCTGACTAAATACATTTTTACCCCACTGTACCCTGTGAAATGAACAGCTTAGAATGTAAACAAATCCTCCTACATACAGTTGTGCTCATAAGTTTACATACCCTGGCAGAATTTATGATTTCTTGGCCATTTTTCAGAGAATATAAATAACACAAAAACTTTTCTTTCATTCATGGTTAGTGTTTGGCTGAAGCCATTTATTATCAATCAACTGTGTTTACTCTTTTTAAAATCATGACAACAGAAACTAGACAAATGACCATGATCAAAAGTTTACATACCCCAGTTCTTAATACCATGTATTGCCCCTTTTAACATCAATGACAGCTTGAAGTATTTTGTGATATTTGTGGAAGAGGCTCTTTATCTTCTCAGATGGTAAAGCTGCCCATTCCTCTTGGCAAAAAGCCTCCCGTTCCTGTAAATTCTTTGTCTGTCTTGCATGAACTGCACATTAGAGATCTCCCCAGAGTGACTCAATGATATTGAGGTCTGGAGACCGCGATGGCCACTCCAGAACCTTCACTTTATTCTGCTGTAGCCAATGACAGGTCAACTTGGCTTTGTGTTTTGGATCATTGTCATGTTGGAATGTCCAAGTACGTCCCATGCGCAGCTTCCTGGCTGATGAATGCAAATGTTCCTCCAGTATTTTTTGATAACATACTGCATTCATCTTGCCATCAATTTTGACCATACTTCCTGTGCCTTTGTAGTTCACATATCCCCAAAACATCATCAATCCTCCTCCGTGTTTCACAGTAGGAATGGTGTACCTGGCCGTGGTTTGGTTTCAACAGAACCCCTCATTTTCCACTTCTTGATTAGAGTTTGAACACTACTCATTGGCATTCTCAATTCCTTGGATATCTTTTTATATCGCTTTCCTGTGTTATACAGTTTAACTACCTTTTCCTGCAGATCCTTTGACAGCTCTTTTGCTTTCCCCATGACTCAGAAACGTCAGTGGAGCACTGGATGAAAGATGCAAGGGTCTGTCAGGATTCCAGAAACTCACTGACCATTTATACCCACACACACTAATTACAAGCAAACAGTTCACAGGTGAGGATGTTACCTTTAATAACCATTCAAACTCCTTTGTGTCAACTTGTGTGCATGTTATCAGGCCAAAATCACCAGGGTATGTAAACTTTTGATCAGGGTCATTTGGTAATTTCTGTTGTCATTATATTTCAAAAAGAGTAAACCCAGTTGATAAATGGCTTCAGCCAAACACTAATCATGAGTGAAAGACATGTTTTTGTGTTATCATTAATATTCTCTGAAAAATGGCCAAGAAATCATAAATTCTGCCAGGGTATGTAAACTTATGAGAACAACTATATATGCTTTACTTGTTTATCTGTAGTCTTCTCTCTACACCCCCTTCACAGAGCAGAAAAACAAAGTTCAGACTATATAAGCTCTGTTCTTCTGAGCTCTTCCTCCCCACACACAAATGTATCTCGTGTATCGGGAAAACTTCCCTGAAGTGACTCATGCTCATAACAGAGGAACAGAGCACCAGAGAGAAATGACACTTTGAGCTGGAGAGAGAAGTAAACACTATAATATGTGCTTTGCTTTGATTCCATGACTGAGGTTTACAACCACTTCAGGTATTCTTGTTATATTTTTTATTATTACATTTCTTATCTGTATTGGTCATTGCTTAACCACTTCGCGCCCAGGCCAATTCTGACATTTCTCTCCTACATGTATAATTCATATTTTTTTTGCTAGAAAATTACATAGAACCCCCAAACATTATATATGGTTTTTTAGCAAAGACCCTAGAGAATACAATGGCGGTTGTTGCAATGTTTCATGCTTAAAAAAAAAAAAACCAGTAAAGTTAGCCCAATTTATTTGCATAACGTGAAAGAGAAAAATACGCAGAGTAAATAGATACCCAACATGTCATGCTTCGAAATTGCACACGCTCGTGGAATGGCGCCAAACTTTGGTATTTAAAAATCCCCATAGGCGACGATTAAATTTTTTTTACTGGTTACATGTTTTGGGATACAGAGGAGGTCTAGAGCTAGAATTATTGCTCTCGCTCTAACGTTCGCGGCGATACCTCACATGTGTGGTTTGAACACCGTTTTCATATGTGGGCAGGACTTACGTATGCATTCACTTCTGTGTACGAGCTCACGGGGACAGGGGCGCTTTACATTTTTTTTTTATTGTTAATTTTATTTTTATAGTTTGACACTTAAAAAAATTTAATAAAAAAATGATGACTTTTATTCCTATTACAAGGAATGTAAACATCCCTTGTAATAGGAATATGGCACGATCGGACATATTTACAGTGAGATATGGGGTCAATAAGACCCCATATCTCACCTCTAGGCTGGGAAGAATAAAAAAAAAACAAAAAAAAAAAAAACGATCCTGGCTTCCTAGCCAAATCGGCACCGTTAATTTGAATACCGAGGCCGGGCGTGACGCCCTAACATCACGCCCCGGCCTCCGAACGATCATAGAGACTCTGGGGACGATCTGGTCCTCCAGAAATCTCTATGGTAACTTGCGGGGGCCGGCGGATCCTGTGACCGACTCACCAATGGAAGCGGTGAGTCGGTACAAGCACCGGAGGGCGGCGGGAGGGGGGCGTCCCCTCCCGCCGCCCGTAAGAATGATCAAGCGGTGGAACACCTGCTATGATCGTTCTTATGGTGCAGGGAATCGCTGGCTGAAAACGCCGATATCTGAATGATGTCTGTGGCCTCAGGCATCATTCAGATATAACCACCGAAAGCCCATGACGTCAAAAGACGTATTATGGGCGCCAAGTGGTTAATGAAATGTTATACTTTGTTTTTGGGGCTGCATTACGAGATATGCAAAGAGAGATCACACACACTATCACGTATCCATAATATAACATCTTGTAAAGAGTGTACATCATGCTCAGATCTGACTTTTTACTATTAATGTGAAGATCTTTTGAGGGTTTCTCCTACTCTTTTGCAACCTGATGTTTATTTCCAATCGATGCAATCTTAATTTCCTTTTTGTATTGTTATATTCTTTGTAACATTCAAATAAATATTGTTTTTAAATGCTCTTTCCTGGTACCTCCATGGCAGCATACCTGTGACAAGCTCCTCCCCGGACTCCTCCCCCTCAGGATAGTGAATATATTATGAAAGTGACAACCCTACCCCAGATAGCATTCTCCTTTTTTCCTCATGCCTGATGGATAGTCTGGTTGCGTGTCTTTTCCTGTGCCATGTGCAGCTTCCTTTGGCTGCTAAAAGCACTGATAAGAGGGGGGGACCCTTCTGAGGGTCTTTAGGGCAGCAGCAGTTTCCAAACTTTAACGATAGTCCTGCAAGGTGTGCTTGGCTGATATCTTTTGTGTGGGCAGGTAAGGGCCTCCTTTCCTATAGCTTTCGTTTCTAGCGTTTTTTTTTGTGTATCTGTATATTTCATTTTGTGGCTCTCCTTGTACACCTGTGTTCTCTCTTCAGACGCTCTGGCGCCCTCGTGCAGCGAGCGTTGAGGCGCAACAGCGTCTCTGATTGGTCCTTATTGCGCCATCTTTATTATGGGTAAAGCCCTGTGGCTTGCCCTCTCTGAGGCAGGGAGCGGATTGGGGGGGGGGGGAGGGGCGGGGCTCGCCTCCCCTTGCCCTATTCATGAACTGTAGAAGTTTATTTAGGCTCAGGCGTATTCCCTGCAGGTCTTTCTTCTGAGTGCTCTTGGGGCTGCACTATCAGCCATTTCATGGTAAGTTCTATTGTCTTGGTTTTAGGGGAAGTAATTTCTTTTGCTTTATCTGCAAAGAATATAATGTCTTATATATATATATATATATATATACACATACACACACATTTATAAAAATGTTCACCTTTGGACTGTTCCTTTTTTTTGGTATGTAAAAAAAAAAAATAATAATAATGAATAAAAATCCCCAGAGGTCTTAAGGCAGTTTCTGGAGTTAGAAGATAGAACTGTTTTCCCCTCCCTTCTAGTGTTATTATGGCTTTCCCTTTACTTTTCTCTAGTGCTTTGCTCTGCTGCCTTTCCGTCTCTACCTGCCCCACAGTTATGAGTCAGCCGCTGTCAGACCAAGACCCTCATATTCTTAGGTAAAGACATGCACCTAATATAAAAAAAAAAAAAAGAGAAAAAAGAAAAGAGGACCAAAAGAGTGCCTTTACACTGTTACTCTCGTTTCAGCCCTACACGCACAGACATGTCTAATAATACTTCTGGCCATCACAGTGGTGGCACTCAGCTAAGTTCTGATCACAGTCGCTCAACTAATTCTCTACACCAACCATTCTGAGGGGAGGCCAGCTTCTAAAAGACTTTGGGCTGAACAGCTCCAAAAAATGTTGAGCATATGGGGCCACCCCTATGGCAGATAAGCTGATCTGCAAAGACTCTCTGCAAGGTTATGCTGAACAATAAAAAGCTGAAGTTCAGCAGGTGACAAATGTAATAAAAAAAGTTGTCAAGGACTCATTAGCAGAACTAATTGATTAATCTCCTTCGCAACAGCACGCGGCTAGCGGGCAGGCTCAACCTTTGGATTCAGCCCTTCCAGGCCCATCCACAGTGGCCACATCAGGGCTTCTTCCCCTGTCCACAGGAGACAAGGAGGAGTCAGATGATTCTATGGATGAATCGGAGCCCTCAGGGTTCAACTTTTCTTTAGTTCAACCCTTTGTTTCAGCGGTCAAACAAGGAGGAGCCGCCTAAGAAATCCAAGTCCTTTTTTCCATTTTTAAAGAAAAGAATCTCCTTTTTCCCCTTTATGGAAGAATTAAAGGATCTTATAGAGGGGGAATGGAAGAAGACAGACAAACGTTTTTCCGTAAATCGACTTCATAAAAGTTACCCCTTAGCAGAATCCAACTCTATTCTCCTGGACACTCCTCCGGTGGTTGATGCTGCAGTGGTGTGTCTAGCTAAGAACATCACCCTGCCAATGGAGGACTCGGCCTCCTTTAAGGACCCATTGGATAGATGCATCGACTTGGACCTTAAGAAAGCCTACCAATTGGCAGGAGGAGCCTGCAGGCCAGCCATAGCATTGACATTGGTCTCTAATGCCATTAGGATCTGAACCGAGAACATTGAGGTAGCCATTCAACCAGAAGTACCTAAAGATTACATCATAAAAGCGCTGGAAGAGCTCAAATTATCTGTAGACTTTGTAAGAGAAGCAGCAATTGATTCAATTAGGTATTCAGCTAAAGCGATGTTGCACACGATTATGGCCAAACGCGCTATGTGGCTCAAGCCATGGGCGGCTGATGCAGCCGCGAAGCAAAATTGGCGCAAAATCCCCTTTGACGGGAAAGCTTTATTTGGGGATAGGCTAGAGAAGGCAATCTCTCGAGTGACTGGTGGAAAGTCAGGATTACTTCCCCAGAAGGAGAGGGTTAGGCGCTCTTGAATTTTTTCCTCTGAATCCCAATTCTCTAGGAACAGGAACTTCTCACAGTTTCATCAAAACAGAGACCCCAGGAAACATTGGAGAAGTACTCAAGCAACTTTCTCGAAGTCAAACAAAGGAGTATCCCCAACCCCCAGGAGGAGACTAAAACTTTGACATGAGGCCACTCCAACTTCCTCCAGTTGGGGCCAGTTTAAAGAGGTTTGCCGAGGTCTGGTCCAGCCAGTGCAAGGATCCCTGGGTGGTGTCCACCGTCCGTTTTGGGCATTTTTGGACATTCTTAGATCATCCCCCGCAACACTCATTTGTTCTGACAAAGCTACCATCTTCTCCACAAAAGGCGGAGGCACTATGGAAATACCTTCACCTACTGCAGGTTCAGCAAGCAGTTATCCCTGTTCCTCCTTCCGAGAGATTCACAGGATTCTATTCTCTCTTTCTTATCCCCAAAAAGAGTGGAGAATAGAGACCAGTAGTAGATCTGAAGCAATCAAATTGTTTCATTGGATTAGACTCCTTCAAAATGGAGTCCTTACCAACTATCATTCAAATGGTTCACAACTAGGGGACTGGATGTTTTCGGCGGACCTTCAAGATGCCTATTTTCATGTGCCCATTCTCCCTGCCTTCCAGAAATATCTAAGAGTGGCGATTAGCTTCACGCACCTTCAGTTCCAGTGCCTTCCTTTCGGCCTGTGCACATCCAAGGATATTCTCGAGGGTACTAACAGCAGCCCTAGCACCCCTCAGGGAGAGAGGTCTGCGAGTTTTCCACTTTTTGGATGACATCCTATTGCTAGCTGCCAACCCTGCACAGCTTCTGGATCGCAGAGAGATTCCCCTGTCCTCCCTGAAGGAGAATGGATGGCTGGTGAATGCAGAAAAAAGCCTCCTGTCCTCAACCCAGTCAGTGGTCTACCTTGGCGCTTCAACACCTCAGCCAGAACAGTGTCCCCCCCCCACCAGAAAGTAGTGACTATTGTCCAAAAGATGTGTCACGTCAGATCTCTTGCTCACCTTACAGCGTCAGACTGCCTGAGTCTGGTCGGAACCATGTCATCCTGTATCCAGATGCTACCATGCGCTCATCTGAGGATGTTTCAAGTGGGCTTCCTGTCACAATGGAAGAGGCAGTCACTATGTCAGCGCATTTCTATCTCAGTGCCCATGAGGAGGGGTCTCCTCTGGTGGACGAAGAGGGACCTGATCTCAAGACCTCGTCTGCTTCAATGCCCCTCGTGGACCATACTCACTACCGATGCGAGTTTGAGGGGTTGGGGAGCACACTGCTATCACCTTGCAGTTCAAGGGAGGTGGGACTTTCCCACAAAAGGGTCTCCAATGTCTAGGAATTACGGGTGGCCTATCAAACCCTAGTGAGTTTGGGGGAACATCTATATCAGAAGCCAGTCCTATTACACCTGGACAATAGGGCAGAAGTTTCGTATAACCAACGACAAGGGGGAACTCACAGCATCCCTTTGCTGAGAGAAGTGGAGCCCATTATGTTGTGAGCAGAGAGAAATCTGCTAAATCTGAAGACGGCCTACCTTTCGGGCCATCTGAACAAGGAGGCAGATCACCTGTCTCTGTATTTTCAAGACAACAAGTGGTCTCTTCACCCCTCAGTTTTCAGTTGGATCATGAATCTCCAGAATCCTCCAGAAATTGACCTGTTTGCCTCACCAATAAAGCCAAGCTACCAACATTTCTCTCCCGCCTGCCTCACCCTCGGGCAGAGGCAGTAGATGCCCTTTAGAGCCTGTGGTATTGCAAGACAGCCTATGCATTTCCCCCCCAAGCCCCTAATTTCGAAGTTTCTGCTCAGATTGATGAAGGAGCCAGTCAGAGTGGTGGCAATTCTTCCATGCTGGCCAAGGAGGCCGTGGTTCCCCTGGGCAATGTGCCTCAGTTCTTGTCACCCGCTCAAAATTCCAATACTACCTCAACTTCTCTCAAGGGAGTTTTGTACATCCAGCTCCTCACATATTGAATCTGCATGTTTGGATGTTGAAAGGGAAAAACATTCCAATCCTTAGGTTTCTCTTCAAATGTGATTTCAACTCTCTTGAAAGCCAGAAAACCCTCCACAAATGATGTTTACTCAAAGTCTGCAATAAGTTCAAACAGTTTGTGGCAGACAAGTGCTTGGATCCCACAATGCCTTCCACTGCACTACTTTTGGATTTTCTTCAGACGGGTCTGGATCTCGGGCTCAGTTTAAGCTCACTGAAGGTTCAGGTGGCTGCTATTTCGGCAGCTACCCAAAGAAGATGGGCAGAGGATTTGCTCATCATTCAATTCTTCAGGGCAGTCAAGAAAATTTGGCCACCAGTAAGGCGTTCTTTTCCTGCTTGGGATCTGCCCTTTGTTTTGGAATACTTGATATCTCAACCTTTCACCTCAATAGAATCAGCTTCCCTATGGAACTTGACACTCAAGACTGTCTTTCTAATTGCAGTAACTTCAGGAAAGAGAGCCTCGGAAATTACAAGCCTTGGGGGCAGAATATGAGCATATAGCTTTCTTCCCGGATAGGGTGGAGCTACGGACAGTACAAGGTTTTGTCCCCAAAAAAAAAGAAAAAGAAAAAAAGGTTTTGTCCCAAAAGTCTCTTGTCGTTCTACTCTCTCAGAAGATTGGGCGCTTCTTACCTTTACAGATCCGCTCTCGGGTTCACTACAAGAATTGGACATCTCCAGAGTCCTGAGATGCTACCTACAGGCTACAAGCCCATTTAGGGTATCAGACAAATTGTTCATACTCCTTTGGGGCAGGAACAGGGGGAAGGAAGCCTCATCAAGAACTATTCAAAAATTTGGGAAAAAAAATACTGCGCTAAAGAAATCTCTCAACAATCAGTCTAGATATCTAAAGGCTGCGATTGATACGATGTGATACACACCTATAAAGCATATAAGTCAGGAATTTCAACCGCGCTCACAATTAAAAAAAAATCTAAAAAAATATATCTAAAACCTATAACAGAATAATATGTATACACTATAACTAGTCAAAAGTTATAATACAAAAACCCAACTAAGTGAATAATAAAAATATACTCTATAACTCATACAATAATCAAGTGTACAAAAAAAAATATATATATATATAAAGTGCTCAAAAATTATATATAAGCAACAGTTCCTCATAAAGACGTAGTCATGAGCATACAGTGGTAAAGTGCACAGAATTTTTGTGAACAATCAGAAATATTATGAATAGAGTGCTCAAAAATTATATATAAGAAAACAGTTCTTCATCAAGATGTAATCGTGGGCATAACAGTCCAATAATCATAAGTGTTTCTTCTCAAGAAATCCTATGCTGATTTGACCTTTATGTTTGTGAGTATGTTTTTTATTATGGAATAAAAGATTTTGGTTTACGGTTTTACGCTATGGGAGTTTTTGCTTGCTTTTTATGAATGGTCCAACCACGTGAAAACGAGGTGATGTCCCTGTGTGATGACCCCTAAGATTTCTGATATCAAATGCCTTTCTGATTCTGGGATTTGGTAAGCGCGCATTTTTACCATTTATCAGCACGGTGTTGGTGAAGGAAATTCTCTCTCTTGCACCCGCATAGGATTTCTTGAGAAGAAACACTTATGATTATTGGACTGTTATGCCCACGATTACATCTTGATGAAGAACTGTTTTCTTATATATAATTTTTGAGCACTCTATTCATAATATTTCCGATTGTTCACAAAAATTCTGTGCACTTTACCACTGTATGCTCATGACTACGTCTTCATCAAGAACTATTGCCTCCTGGATTTGTAGGATAATCTAAAAGGCATATAGGGATGGATCCTCCGGTGGTTAAGGCACACTCGACGAGGGCAGTCTCTTCATCTTGGGCGGCAAGGGCTAGTGTCTCTCTAGAGACTATTTGCAAAGTGGCCACTTGGTCATCTCCAAACACATTCATGCGCCATTACAGAATTGATCCAGGGGCACTCACTTCAGTGGATTTAGGGCAATTGAGTCAGCTCTATAATTTGCTTAATAAAATGTTCGTTATGAGCATTACCCATCCAGTTAGCTATTTATTGTATCACAGGTATGCTGCCATGGAGGCACCAGGAAAATGAAAAATTGTATCATACTTACCGTAATTTTCCTTTCCTAGTACCTATCCATGGCAGCATACATGCCCTCCCGTGGTATTTGATACAAAAGGAGAATGCTATCGGGGTGTAGGGTTGTCACTTTTATAATATATTCACTATCCTGAGGGGGAGGAGACTGGGGCAGAGCTTATCACAGGTATGCTGCCATGGATAGGCACCATGAAAGGAAAATTACGGTAAGTATGATACAATTTTCAGTTTTTTTTTTTTAAACCAACATGAGCCTTATAGCTTTTACTTTAAGCCTTTTAAACTTATTGGCCATGGAAATATTTTGCAGTGTGTTTGCATTCAATTTGAAAGCTTCCCATTTCAGTTCTGTGTTTGATGACAATATTTGCTCCCAATTGAAGAATGATAGAAAAGACTTCAGAGTACATGTGATATCATCAGCACTCAGGATTTAACCCCTGCCATCCATAGTAAATCCAGCAGCAGTATAAAGTTTGAAAATTCAAAAACCAGTGCAAACTGTATGGTACCTTCAGCTGGTTCAGCCTGAACAGCTCACTCACAGTCTTCAGAGACAGGGAAACCCCTAGGGCTGTGCCATAGACCTGGACCTGAAAAGGATTTTTATAACAGCTTACCTGTAAAATCCCTTTCTTGGAGTACATCACAGAACACAGAGCCACAGTAATTACTGTATGAGTTATATGGCACCTTCAGGTGATGGACACTGGCACACCCTAGACAGGAAGTTCAATTCCCAAAATAACCCCTCCCCTTACCAGAAGTACCTCAATTTTGTAGCAAAGCAATATACATGTAACCAGATATGGGGGGGGGGGGGGGTTGAACCTCTGTGTCCTGTGATGTACTCCAAGAAAAATAATTTTAAAGGTAAGCCATTATACAAAATCCTATTTTCTTTATTGTACATCACAGGACACAGAGCCCAGTAATTACTGTATGGGATGTCCCAGAGCAATGCTATCTGAGGGGAGGGGACAAAAAATAAAGTGCAAATCAGACCTGAGGACCTATGCTGCTGCCTGCAGCACACTGCGCCCAAAAGCGATATCCTCATGGCTTCTTACATCCACCTGATAGAATCTGGTGAATGTATGGATGAAAGACCAAGTTACAGCCTTGCAGATTTGAGCCATGGAGGCTTGGTGATGCACTGCCCACGAAGCTCTAACAGCCCTGGTGGAGTGCGCTTTGGTTTGAAAAGGTGAAACTCTCCTCTTCAAAACCATAAGCTTGAATAATTACTTGCCGAATCCATTTGGCAATAGGGGATTTTGTCCTAGGACCTTCAGGCAACACAAACAAAACATCTATTTTCCGAATCTTAACAGTCGCCTTCAAATAGATTTTGCCTGCTCTCACTACATCCAAAGAATGTAGCGACTCTTCTTCCGTAGAACAGGGTTCTGGAAAAAAAAAATGAAGGTAGACCAACATCCTGGTTTAGATGAAAACCTGAAACCACCTTTGGCAGAAAGCTAGGATGAGGATGCAATACTACTCTATCCTTGTGAATGATTAAATATGGCTCTTTAAAAGAAAGAGCCGCCAACTCTGATACCCTTCTTGCAGAAGAAATGGCTACCAGAAAAACTAGCTTCCTTGTTAAAAGGACCAAGGGAATATGTCATATCGGCTCAAAAAGCTGTTTCTGTAATGCCGACAGAACTAAATTCAAGTCCCAAGGGTTCAGGGGTGCTCTAACCAGTGGATCAAGCCGCGTTACCCGTTTTTTTAAGTAAATGTATAAAGCTTCGGACCAAAGAGTGCGAAGCAAGCAGATGTTGAAACAATACCAATAAGGCCAAGACTTAAGAAGTCCGCCTGCCAGTTCTCTACCCCTGGAATGAAGATTGCCGATATGCATGGTCCCTGCTTTTCTGCCCAGGCTAGGATATGGTTTACCTCTCCCTGGGCTGCCTAACTTCTGGTGCCCCCTTGGTGACTGATATAAGTCACTGCTGTGGCATTGTTGGAATGGAATCCAGACTGCTCCCCAACCCGAAAGGCTGGCATCTGTTGTAACCACCTTCCAGGTAACTGGTAAGAAGGATTTTCCCTTTTGCAGATTCTCGGATATCCTCCACCAACTGAGGCTCTGGCACACTTTTGGCGACAAGCGCATCGGAAAATCTAGTGCTTGGACCTTCTTGTTCCAGGCAGACAGGATACTGTTTTTCAGCAATCCCGAATGAAACTTAGCATAAGGAACTGCTTCGAATGAAGCCACCATCTTCCCCAACCTCATATAAAGGCAAATATGAGGACCCTTCTTCACCCTGACCAGCTCCTTTATGGCACTGATCTTTGCCTGGGGTAAAAACACCCTCTTCTGAGCTGTATCTATAACCAGACCCAAGTACTCGAATCTTCTTACTGGCTTAAAGAAGATTTCTCTAGGTTGAGGACCCAAACTAGGTATTCCAGGTAGTTGACTGTGGTGAGCATGCTTTGGTCCAAGCGGGCTATCGACTGGTCTATCAAGAACAGGTGATCTAGGTATGCCATTATCGTTATGGCTTGAGTCCTTAATCTGGCCAGATAATAAGGGATTCTTATTTGGGTGATCCCACTCAGAATACATAAGCTTTTCCAGCAATGAATGGAAAGGCATGCAAAGCTTGAGGAGGCTTTCGTGAACCCAAACAAGAAGTGGGCTCTTCAACCGACTCATTTAAGGGTAGAGTAAATGGGGAGTGGACCATTTCAGTAAGAGATTGCACCAGCAACTTCTCAGCTGGTGAAGCTGAAGGTGGTTCTTCCCCACTTGATCCCTCGGAAGAGGAATCAGTCTCTTTACGGTCCCCTGAGGGGAATTAATCTTCCCTCTCCCATTGTTCCACTGGTTGAGAATCCTGGGTGGTAGAACGGGACCTAATACATTTTCTTCCACTGTGTGAAGATGCGATTAAAGCCGATAATCTTTCCTCCAATCATGGCTGAGAAGAAAACCTCCTCAGTAATAGACAGAGGCTAAAATATCGGAAGCAATTACAGCCCCCCGACGACTTAGATGGCTCACTCTGACCAGCCTCCCTAGATCTTTCAGGGTGGGATGGTGTTGTAGAGGGAGGGTCCTTAGGGTGACCCGTTTGTGTCCTTGTTTTTTGCGGTATTTGTACCACCCATGCTGAGTGCAGAGGTACTACCAAAAAAAACCCACTGCTGAGCAAATAATAGCAGCGGCAGTTGCTGAAATAAAGCTTAGCCTGATGCCAAGTAAACATGCCCTGGGAATGTCTGTGTCACCAGCACTCACTTGCCACCCCTCTGCTCTGTGTCCCTCCTTCAGCTGTATGCACCTGAAAAAAGGTGCACTTTATAGCTTACACAGCCCATGTTGTGGTCGCTAAATCACGCCGACAAGCCCCACCCCCTTCCTCCAACCACACACTGCCCCCCCTCATCTTTTTCAAGAAACTGTTTTCCCACACAAGCGGGGCTCTGATCTGAGGAGGGCAGGGGTGGAGGAGAGTTGCTGGATGGAGAACCGCTGTAATGGCAGTGGCAGCAGCGCAGCATACCACTGACTGACCCATGCTCCCTCGCCCTCCTGGAGAGAAGCTGTCCAGGTGAGGTGGACATTCAAAGAGGAAAAACTCCCTTCCCAGGTCTTACCTGGGACTTGGGCTGGAGGAAGCATGCAGCTTGTGACAGAGGGAGACTGACGAGCATGGAATCAGGTACGCGCTCGACAGCCCCCGATGGCGACTATAGGCATGACAACATTTATTTAAAATGAGAAAACCTACAAGAATTAGAAAAGTACCAGTTACACTTACCGGTAACGGGTTTTCTAGGAAATCTTCCAGGACGGCACACCTGAGAGATGACTGGTCCTACCTGACAGGAAACATATCCCCTCCCTTCCCTCTGCCCCTCATTATGACCAAGAAAATTCCCACACCGGTGCCAGAGGGTACAATCTCATATCACATATCAATAGGATTAGGGAAGTAGGCCTGCCGTCCTGGAATATTTCCTAGAAAACCCGTTACCGGTAAGTGTAACTGGTACTTTTCTCCAGTCATCTTCCAGGACAGCACACCTGAGATGATGAACAAGAAGTTCAGGCCTACTTTAGGGTGGGACCACTGCTTATAGGACCTTCCTGCCAAACACCAAGTCCGGAGCGGACAACAGCTCCACCCTGTAGTGCTTCAGGAGGGTGTTCTGGCTCATTCAGATAGCTGTTCTGCAGATTTGCTCAACTGAAGCGCCCGCCTTCTCTGCCAAGGAGGTCGCCAAAGATCTAGTTGAATGAGCTTTCAGGAGAGTTGGGCCCGGCTTGCCTGAATGCTCATAAGTTACCATTGATGGTCTGCTTGATCCATCTAGCTATTGTAGGTTTTGAAGCCTGGTTTGACCTTCTAAACCCACTGACTCTGTCTAAATAAATTAATAAACAACTCCTGACATCTAAAGAATTACATTTCTGTTCCTTCTTATTTTTTGGATTTTGGCAACAATTTCTTGTGTTCTATTAAAATCTGAGGAAACCTTAGGCAAATATAAAGGGTCCTGTCTGAGGATCACCCTATCCTCGAGGACTAACAAAAAAGGCTCTTTTATTGACAGGGCCTGCAGATCGCTGACTCTTCTGGCTGTAGTGATCGCCAGAAGGAAAGCCATCTTAAGTGAAAGAAAATAATCTGAAACTGTAGCCAACGGCTCAAAAGGTTCCCTAGTTAGGGCATCTAACACAAAAGACAAATCCCACTGTGGTAATTTGTTGATTTTTACCGGCGTAACTCTCTCCCTGGCTGTCGAAAAACTTCTTTATGAGGGGGTGAGGGCCAGCTTATGATCTAAGAAAACCGACAAGGCAGCCACCTGTACTCTGAGGGTATTCACAGCTAACCCCTTGTCTACCCCACTCTGGAGAAAGTCCAGCACTACAGGAATTATTTGTCGGGAATCTTCTCTAGCCTTGCGCCCAGCGAGAGAAGACCCTCCAGACCTTAGCGTAAAACTTTCTAGTGACTGGCTTTCTGCTGAACAAAAGTGTATCAATCACTTTTTCAGCACAGCAATACCAGGCCGTCAATGCAAGAAAACCGGGATCTGGATTTAGCACTGATCCCTGGCGAAACAGATCGTGACTGACTGGAAGATGGAGCGGAGGTTCCACCGACAAACTCCTCAGGGTGGGGAACCATGCCTGCTTCGGCCACCAGGGTGCGATCAAGATGAGGCACCCGTCCGACTGAGAACTTTCGTAGTACCCACGGAATAAAGCACCAGAGGGGGGAAGGCATAGGCTAGGGTAAAGTACCACCTCTGAGCCAGCGCATCTACTCCCCCGAACGCTGTTCTCTGTCCAGAGAGAAGAACCTCGCTACCTTCCTGTTCTTCTTGGACACGAACGGGTCTATCCTTGGCTTGCCAAAGCATTGGCAAACTAGGGAAAAGACTTTGTCGCTCAATTCCCACTCCCCTTGGTGATTGGGTTGCCGACTGAGGAAGTCTGCTCGCACATTGAGGCAACCTCTTATGTGAACTGCTGAGATTGAGAGGAGCATCTATTCTGCCTCTCCCAGGATCTCCTGGGTTAGTTTCAACAACCTGCTGGACCTTGTTCCGCCCTGGTGGTTTATATAGGACACGGTCACCAAGTTATCCGAGAAAATCTGGATTTCTTGACCCCGAACCTGATCTTTGAAAAAACTCAAGGCTTTTCCAACCGCCAGCAGTTTTCTGAAGTTGGAGGATGCCACTGACTGCTCTCGAACCCAAGGAACCTCGGCGAAAAGGTCTCCTAGATGAGCCCACCAGCCCCAGGTACTTGCGTCTGTCGTTATGCTTAGAGGGTTTTGCTGGTTCCATGCTCGAACTGCCGATAGATTGGCTAGAATGAGCCATCAATCCAGGGAGCTCTTTACCTCCTTCGGCAGGGACACTCTTAGATCTAAGGACTCTCTTCTCCCATCCCAGGAGGAGAGAAGGAATCCCTGTAACCCGCTGGAGTGAAGCTGGACCCAGCAGACTGCTGGAATGCAAGACGACATCAGACCCAGAATACTCATAATGGCCCTTAAAGAGGCTTCTCCTCTTAGTTGAAGAGTGGTCACCGCCCCCTGCACCTTTGCAATCTTTGCCTGGGGAAGGAAAATCTGTACCACAGAATCTATCTGGTACCCCAGGAAGATTCTGGATTGCGCAGGTTCCAAGGAGGACTTTTCCAGATCACCCAACCCAGAGACTTTAAGGATGCCAGCACCTTGTCTCGATCGGACAGGAGCTGATCCCTTGACGGGCTGTAGATTAGCATGTCGTCCACGTATGGGATTAAGGCTAGAAACGATGCCACCTCGGCCAGGACCTTTGTAAATACTCTGGGACTGGCTGCCAGTCCAGAAGGGAGAGCCAGTGTTGGGCACCCTGAGTAGAGTGAACCGCGAACCTTAAGAATCTCTGATGGTTGGGGGCAATGGGGATGTGTAAGTAAGCATACTTTAAGTCTAACGAAATCATGAAGACGCTCTATTGGAGATGTCTTGAGACTGTGTATATGCTCTCCATCCCAAATTTCTTGTACAAGAATCAGTTCAGCTTCCTTAAGTTTATGATTAGACAAAATTTTTCTGAGGGTTTTGGCACCACATAAATGTGGGAATAAATCCCCTGGTCAATCTGACTTTTCGGAACAGGGGAGATGACTTCCTGTTCCGCCAGACTCCTGCTACTGTCCAGTAGACCCTTTGCCCTTAGAGGATCTCTGGGGAGACAGGTCAGTGTAAAACTTGGAGGGGTGGAAACAAACTCTAGTCTGTAACCCTCCTTTATCAGACTGAGAATGTAGGGATGTAATTGTGATTCCCTCCCATTAAGGAAACACGAGAGCTTCCCACCAACCTTCAGGTTGGCGTCATTTGGTCTCCTTGTTAGAGGACACTGATCCGGGAAACAGGATTCCCCTTTTCCCTTGTTTCTCAAGTCCCCACTTCTTCCCGGGCTCCTTCTTGCCCTTGAAGCGGTCTTTCGCCTAGGGGCCTCGAAAAAAAAATTCTTCCCCCGTCCCGTTTGGGTTTCGAAGGAAATTTCTTCCCCTTGTCTGAGGATCAGGATAGGACTTGCTCTAGGCCCGCACCGAAGAGCAAGGAGCCTTCGAAAGGTAAGCCAAAGAGATGTGATTTGGACGTGAAGTCACCATCCCAGGTTTTCACCCATAAAGATTGTCTGGCAGAATTTAGAAGAGCTGCGGACTTGGCGGTTGTTCTGACCGTCTTGATGGTGGCAGCTGGCAGGTAGGCTACTGCTTTGCCAATAACTTCAAAGGAATCTGCAACTTCCTTGGATTTATTATCGCGTGCCACATGGTCTAGTAGTCTACCTACCCAGGCCTCTGCATTCCTGGCGACGCAGGTGGAAGCCACAGCTGGAGCCATAGCTGCCACATTGGCTTCCCATGCCCTACGTAACAGGACTTCAGATTTTTTTTTTTTGTCCATCTGATCCCGGATACTTCCAGAATCCTCAAAGGAGAGATCCAAACGTTTGGAACCTTGTGCCAGAGATGAGTCCAAACGAGGGACTTTGAAATTTTTTTCTTCCTCCTCTGCTTTAAAAGGAAACCTCCGCTTCTAACTTTAAGACCTTGTGCTCTGGGTCCTTCCACTCTAAAGGCCCGTACACACGGTCGGACTTTTTGACAACAAACATGCAAATTAGCTGTTTTGGAGCAACATCCGACTGTGTGTACGCTCCATCGGACAAACTTTTTCTGTTTTCATCGGACTTTTGTTGGCTGTGCGAACGGACAAACTTTCTGGCAACAAAAGTCCGATGGAGCAAAGTCCGACCATGTGTACGCAAAAGCATCGGACTTTTGTACAAGGTACAAACACGCATGCTCAGAACCTATGCAAACGATCAGACTACAATACAGAAGTTGACCAAAGGTGGCGCTGGAGTCATTGAACGTCCTCTTTTGAAGTGGCGTCCGTACGTTGCGACGTCACCACGTTCGTGTTTGTTGTCAAAAAGTCCGACCGTGTGTATGCAATACAAACTTGTGGACCACGCCCTTTGTACAAAAGTCCACGGAAAAGTTTGTACAAGTCCGACCGTGTGTATGAGGCTTAAGGATGATGTCCTTTAGAGACTGATGTACTGGAAAGGGCTTTGCCTGCGGCTTTCATAGTCCCGTATACAGTTTATCTTGTGCTGATACCTGAGTAGCGGTATACCCTCAGAGGTATAGATAGCTTTTAGAAGACAGTCCATGTCCTCCGTAGCAAAGAGATGACCGACCGCTCGCTAGCGTCAGATTGACTATCCAGGTCTGAGTCCTCTGCCTCTTCACCTGAGGATTGACCTGAGACCTCCACCTCTCCAAATAGGGGCTCGGACACCGAGACCCTTCCGTAGCCCCCCATGGAGGTCCCATCCTGATACGGGGAGCTTTCACTTGCAGACAAGACCCTATCCCTGGGTCTATCACTCTCAACAGAGGCTTTAAATGACTGAAGGGTCGCTAACATCTCCGCCTGCAGCGCCCGACATTCCTTCGTCTGAGCAGACACCTTCCCTGCTAGTTTATAAATACATTTATAGCAAAACAGCTTAGTGTGTTCTAGCGAGAGTTTCTCATTACAATTGCCACACCGTTTAGATTTAACTGTGGCTTTTCTAGATATAGTGGCTGACCCCTAAGCAGGACTTTCCATATCTACAAGAAAAGGAAAAAAAAATACCTTACATCAGCCCACTACCCCCTCTTTAACCACTTCAATACCAGGCACATAACACCTTCCTGCCCAGACCAATTTTGAGCTTTCAGCGCTGTTGCACTTTGAATGACAATTGCATGGTCATGCTACACTGTACCCAAATGAATTTTCCCCCACAAATAGAGCTTTCTTTTGGTGGTATTTGATCACCTGTACCGTTTTTATTTTTTGCTAAATAAAAAAAGACCGAAAATTTTGAAAAAAAAAGTTTTTTTTGTTTCAGTTTCAAAACTTTGTAAATAATAGGATTTTTGTACTCACCGTAAAATCCTTTTCTCTGTAATTCACCGACCGACACAGCTCCTCTCTGTAACTACATGGGTTGTATAGCCTGCCATTAAGAGAAACTAGGCAAAATTCTTACACAATACACAGAACTTTAATCCCGCCCCTGGGGGGGGGAGGGGCCACGTGCCATCAACCCTCCTCCAGCTTCAGAACGTCAACAAGCAGTATAGTATAACGTAGAAAAAAGGAGGTGGGTGCTGTGTCGGTCGGTGAATTACAGAGAAAAGGATTTTACAGTGAGTACAAAAATCCTATTTTCTCTTATATTCACCGACCCAGCTCCTCTCAGTAACTACATGGGATGTCCCCAAGCAGTGCCAAATGAGGGGTGGGAAAAAAAACAGCAAAAAAAATAAAAAACTTCATCCACCATGGCAAGTGGGAACTAGTGAAACCAAGCCCACAAAACAAAAAAAAAAAAAAAAAAAAAAAAAAAACAGCAGTGTGTGGAAACTCCACCACAAAAACGGGCATCCCCAACAGGAGTGATCCCCCAGACCGCAACTTTGCGGAAGTAATGCAACAGTGCAAAAATGAAACAGTACTGTGTTTTTATCAAAAAACCAAGGGAAAAAAACAAACAAAAACAAAACACAATAGCAACTACACGGCCGTCTGCAAAACTTTGTGGCCAAACCAGCATCAGCCGATTCACTGACATCTACCTTGTAAAACTTGGTAATTGTATGGACAGACGACCAGGTCGCCGCCTTACACACCTGAGCGACAGACGCTTGGTGTCGGAAGGCCCAAGACGCTCCGATTGCTCTTGTAGAGTGGGCCGTGACTGGAAAGGGAGGCACCTGCCCCTTCAAGGCGTAGGGTTGGACTACAATCTGTCTGATCCACCTGGAAATGGTGGCCAAGACCGCCATACACTTCTTAGGGCCAGCCACTGAAACAAACAGTGAGTCTGACTTCCGAAAGAAAGCAGTGACAGACAAGTACACCTTCAGAGCCCTAACCACATCGAGAGCGTGAAGGGCCACCTCTTTGGAATGCTTCGGCTTAGGACACAACAACGGTAATACAATGTCCTGATTGATATGAAATGTAGAGACCGCTTTCGGTAGAAAGGACGGTTGCGGACGCAGCAACACCTCATCCCTGTGGATGACCAGATAAGGCGACTTGCAGGACAAGCCCGCCAGTTCCGAAACCCTCCTGGCCGATGTGATGGCCACTAGAAAGACCACCTTCTGTGAAAGGGTCAACAGAGGAATCTTCCCTGATATTCTCAAACGGCGGCTTCTGAAGTGCCGACAACACCAGGTTCAAATCCCATGGAGGCAACGGAGGACGCACTGGAGGGACTACATGGCGCACCCCCTGAACAAAAGTACTCACTAGTGAGTGATACGCTAGGAGGGTCGCTGAAAAAAAAAAAAAAAACAGCCAAAACTGAAATTTGTCCATTGATGGTGCTCAACGCCAACCTCTGGTCTACACCTTGCTGAAGAAACAGCAGGATCCTGGATATAGAGAAGGAGCGCGGATGCCACCCTTTCTCCTCACACATGGAGATATAGGCCTTCCAAGTACGATGGTATATCTTCCTGGAAGGAGATTTCCGCGATCTCAGCATAGTCGGAATCACCGAGTCCGACAAACCCCTGTTCCTCAATACCTGGCTTTTAACAGCCAGGCCGTTAAAGCCAGCGATGGTAAAGCAGGCTGAAGGATTGGACCTTGAGATAGGAGGTCCTCTCGCAACGGCAGCCACCAGGGAGCGTCTGCCACCAGGCGCACCAGGTCTTCGTACCAGGCCCGCTGAGGCCAATCTGGGGCAATCAGGATTACCGGAATCCCCTCTGCGAAGCAGATGTGGCAACAGTTTCAGCAAGGGAAAGGTGTAGATCAGCTGGTACTGATCCCACGAAGCCACCAGCGCGTCTGACGTGTCTGCCCCTGGATCTCTTGTCCTGGACACGAATCTCAGGACCTTCCGATTGAGCCGGGAGGCCAATAGATTCACATCTGGTGTGCCCCATTTCAGGCACAGCTGCCTGAAAACCTCCGGATGCAATGCCCATTCTCCTGGGTCCAGCATCTGTCAACTCCGCCTGCTATTTTTCCACCCCGGGATGTAAATGGCTGACAGGGCCGGAACACGTCTCACTGCCCACCGAAGTATGTGAGCGACCTCCCGAGCAGCGGTGGAGCTTCTTGTTCCCCCTTGGTGATTCATGTATGCCACAGCCGTGGCGTTGTCTGACTGTATCCTGGTTAGACGCCCTTGAAACACATTAACCACGTGTGGAGGCACAGCCTGATCGCTCTCAATTCGAGCATATTGATCAGCAACTTGGATTCTTCCGTCAACCAGAGGCCCTGAGCTGACCGAATCCCCATCACTCCACCCCAGCCGGCCAGACTGGCGTCCGTAGTGACCACCGTCCATTTTAGAGGAAGGAACGATTTTCCGGCTGGAATCACCGGGGACCTCAACCACCAGATTAGGGAGTCCCTGACTGGATGGCTCATCTGGATCTGCCTATCTAGGGACAACGGAGATTTGTACCATTTTGTCAAGATCTCCTTCTGCAGGACTCTGTTGTAGAACTGGGCATAAGGTACTACCTCGAAAGAGGCTACCATGAGCCCCAGCACTCGCATGCAAAAGCGGAGTGATGACCACTTGCAGTTCCATTAGTAGTTTGACCGCAGATCTGAGAGTCTGCAATTTGTCTCAGGGGAGAAAGACCCTCGTTTCCCTGGAATCCAATAGTAAACCCAGGTACTCCAGACGTTGGGTCGGCACAACCACCAACTTCTTTAGGTTCAACAGCCACCCAAATTCTTGCAGAGTCTGCATGGTGATCGCCACATCCTCCTCTAATTCTGAGGCGGAAGAAGCTCTCAGGAGGAGATAGTCTAGGTAACCCACGATCGCAATCCCACGTTTTCGCAGCAACGCCAATACTGGAGCCAGTACTTTGGTAAAGACTCTGGGGGCTGATGCCAGGCCAAAGGGAAGAGCCACAAACTGGTAATAGGCTTCCCCGACTGCCAAATGCAGAAATTTTTGATGCCGAAGGCATATGGGTATGTGCAGGTATGCATCCTGGATGTCCAAAGACGCAAGGGAGTCCCCTTGATGGAGTGCAGCAACTACTGCGTGAACCGATTCCATTCTGAACCTCTGCACTTTTACAAAGTGATTGAGGGCTTTTAAGTCCAAGATTGGACGTACCCCTTCCTTCTTGGGAACCACAAACAGATTTGAGTAGAACCCCTGGAAGCGTTCCGAGTCTGGAACTGGTACCATCACCCCCTGATTCAGCAAGTCCCTTACTGCCCTTAGCAGGGCCTCCCGGCAAACCAGGGACTTGGGGAAGCTGGAGGGGAAGAATCTGTTTGGCGGCCAAGAGAGAAACTACCTTGTAACCTGCGGAAATCAGATCGCAGACCCATTGATCTGATAACTGGGAGGTCCAACAGGCTGCAAACTCCCGAAGACAACCCCCCCCCACCCGAGATATGGGTGGGGGCAAACCTTCATGTGGTAGCACTTGTTCGCAAGCTTGTGGTTCCAGGGACGATTCTGGCCGTCCGTGGACGTCCTGTCGGGCTGGGGTCATTTTGCCAAAGCACCGGGCGGACGAAAAAGCCACCTGTGGAAAAGGAGGGCCCTTGCATGCGGCGTGGCTCCTTAGCCTTCCTGGCCTGTGGGAGTAGTGTACTCTTACCACCCGTGGCGTTTTTAATAATGTCATCCAACGAGGCTCCAAAGAGCCGTTTGACAAGGAAGGGAAGATCAGTCAGGACTTTCTTGGATGCCTGGTCAGCAGACCAGCATTTCAGTCAAATAAGGCGCCTCAGCACCACGACTGACACTGAGGCCCTGGATAGCAGAGCCGCATCACAAAACGTACTTAAGGCCATGCACTAGTTGGTCTGCTAGCTCCACGCAGACAGGGGAGGCATGCTGCTCTCCCAATTTGCGGTGAAAAAGTTTTGCCCACTCAGTCAGCGTCTGCGACACCAGTGCGGATGCCAGTACAGGTTGCACGGCTGACCCCACAACCGTAAACAAGGAACGAGCCACTGCTTCGGCCTTCCTGTCCGTGGGATCCTTGAATGCAGGAGTCCCCTCAACCGGAATCGTGGTTACTTTATTTAACCTAGATACGGGGGGGGGGGGGGGGGGGGGTCGACGACCGGAGGAGCCGTCCACTTTTTGAGAAGGCTTTCCTCAAAGGGATAACGCACTGCCAAGTTTTTGGGGACCGAAAAAGGTCAGTTGCGAGCGACCCCATTCCCTGTAGATGAATTTGTCAAAATAAGTCAAATACAGTAACACCTTAGGTGAACGTGCTGGCTTGTGGGACCCAAAAGGGACCGGTACATCAGCAGAGGAATCCGCTGGCTCCTGAATCTTCAGGGTATCACGCACAGCTGTGATACGTGCTCTAACAAGCGCCTTGTCACACCCAGACGGGGAATCATCCTCAATGTCCTAGTCAGCCGCGTCTGATAGGTCAGAGCAGGGGTCTACAGCTGCCTCTATCTTAGCAACATGGGAGGCAAGGAACGCCGTCAGGGTGTCCATGCTCACCGCACTAACCGCAGGTGACCCGGTTGCTATAGCCTGGATTTCAGGGGAAGAAACACCAGTTTCTGAAGCCATGCTGACCCTATCCTGTCTGCCACCTGCAAGGGGACTTAGGATAGTGAAGGTCCCACCCTTCTGCTGCCCCACGTTTGGAGGGGGGGCGGCTAGACTCACCACCCTGGGGCGTTCTGTGAATGCCAACAATAGTGCCTGTAGTCCCTAGGAGGTTCCCAGATGCAGAGAGCAGAAAAGCTGTCAGCAGCTCTAACAGCGGTGCAACGATCTGCAGAACAGCTTCAGCGTTCAGCACAGAGCCATCCAGTGTCCCACACACAGTGGATACAGGAACTAACAAGAGAAAGCACATGCCATGCTGTCACAAGAGGCCAGCGGTGAAGAAAGCATTCAGGCTTTCACAAAATGGCCACCGATGTAATCAATAGGAATCCTAAGGAAAATGGCTGCTGAAGCTCCCCAGGGGAATCTAGAGCTTTCCCAAATCCAAGATGGCCACCATGCGGTGGAGCGCGCAAAAATAAAAAACGAGCTGCCTGCTGATAGACAACCTCCACAAAACCTGCTTTTTTGGGACCCTCAGTCCTGAACAGCAACCGCACAGAGCCCCCACAGGTGAGAAACAGCGAACACACACACACCCACCCCGCAGACATCCCCCTCAGAAGGGGAAGGGAGGGGTGATGGGGACTTGGGAGAGAAGATGAGGCGAGGTGGCCCCCGAATCGACCCCCCAGGGAATGCCCAGCCGCTTCCCCCACCGAAGCAGGGAGAGCCATACTTACCAGTCCTGAAAAGCTGGGAGACATTCCATCACAGACCTACACCTGCGCAGTTACAGGGTAGCTGTTGGCCTCGGTATACTGTGATCCAGACATCATTAGCCCGGTCATATGTATACCTCGGAGCATTGAAGCTCACCGACCACCTCTGGAGCATGAGGCATGTCATGGCCTGCCGAGCCGTAGCTGCGGCCTGCTCACGCTCGATGGCTGGACTGGGGAGACTACAAGGATATCCTTAACCAGCCTGTCACCCAGCCGGCAGTTGATAGATCTCATCTTGCGCAAAAAGCAGCAAACTTGCAGTAAAAATATGGACCGAGAGACCCGCAGTGTTGCCTAGGTCATTCTCCTTGCTAGGCAAAATAAACACTGAAGCTGCTAGTATGAGGAGGGTTGATAGCATGGGGCCCACCCCCCGGGGCGGGATTAAAGTTCTGTGTATTGTGTAACAATTTTGCCTAGTTTCTCCTAATGCCAGGCTATACAACCCATGTAGTTACAGAGAGGAGCTGTGTCAGTCGGTGAATATAAGAGAAAAGTTCTCCTTCACTGATGGGGCTGCACTGACTGGCACCGATAAGGCAGCACGGATGGGCGGCATTGTATTATATTGTACTGATGGATGCCAATCAGGGCCAAACAATAATTCATGTCAATCAGTGATGCCCATTGTGGGCACTGACTGGCATCCATTGTGGTCTAGGGTGGCATACCTGGTGCTGGGCATCCCTGGTGGTCCAGTGTGGGCATCCTGGGGGGGGGCTGCACTGGTAATAGATCAGCACAGACCCCCCCCCGTCAGAGGAGCAGCCGATCGGCTCTCCTCTACTTGCGTCTGACAGACGCAGGTGAGGAAAAGCCGATCAACAGCTCTTCCTATTTACACTGATTGGACACGGCTGACCATGTGGTATAGCGTCTGTCGGAGACTTTACAGAGATCGTAGCTGCGGGGTGTCAGACTGACACCCCCCAACGATTGCCGCAATGAGAGCCCCCGGGGGCGCGCAGCAGCTTAATATCCTCATCCAATCTTATGTCCGGTCAGGATATTAAAACCACTTTGCCACCGTCATTTTGCTATATGGCGAGTGGCAAGTGGTTAAAGAGAGGACTACAGGGGAGACAGGGAAGATAATGGGACTCCCCAAAATATACCTCCCTCCCCCTAGTGGCCGAGCCACTCACCCACTGCAGTCAACTCAGAAGCAGTTTTAGGTCTGTCCTCCTCCATGGCACTTAGCTTTGTCCGGCCACCCCGGCAGGCTTGCTCTTGGCCTCCAAAAGGAATCTTCAGGGGGATATTGGACCCTGGACTCCTGCTCCTTAAGCTGGCGCTTGCCAACTTTCAGCGTCTGCCGCATTACGCACCACCATCTTGGTCCACCCGAGGCGGCGGAAGTGCATCATCCGGCCATCCACTTCCGGACATGGGCAGACCGGCCCAAGACTCCACACAGTGGCATGCACACAGGGACAACCCCTTCCCAGGATGTGGGTGACAGCCTCACCACACTGCCCTGCAGCAGAAAAGAGGGTACCCAGCCACCGGCAGAAGAGACCTCTCCGAATCCATCAGCCACCTTCAGGTAGGAGAGGGGGGAGCAGGCAAAACAGGTCCCTGTGGCGACCCTTCACCGTGCCCAAGCCATCAGGATCCCAGGGGGGGGGGGGGGGGGAGGCACTCTAATCCGCCCCCTCCTTGGAAAAAGATTAGGTATAAACCCCCCCTCGAATGAGCAAAGGCTCCCTCAGTTCTTTGCAGCCCCCACTGACTGAAAAACTGGAACTTCCAGGGGGGGACCTCGGTCCCAGACCCAAGTCCCTTTTTAGAAAGAAAAAACAAAACACCACAATGTTTCACTGCCATCCTGTGGGAAACAATCAATAACTGAGGGGCAGAGGGAAGGGAGGGGCTATTTATACTTGGTTGTTTATTGTTTTTCCTGTCAGGTGGGACCAGTCATCTCAGGTGTGCCATCCTGGAAGATGACTGGAGAAAAATTCCTTAGGAATCTCCCTTACCTTATCCACCTGCAGGGTTCTTTGGTAAACCAGACAGACTCAATGTTCACCACTCAGTGGCCTCTGTTAAAAAAAACCTTCAGGGACCAGAGCCCTTTTTTAATTGGCGGTTCCACACCCCTGGGTCTGTAAAGCACCCAGCCAGGAATATGGCTCAAAAAACAAATACTAGATCCCAGGGTCCAGCTCTCTAAAAAAATAAAAAAGGAAGCGTTGCAGGCAAAACCTTGTTTCTTCTGACACGAGGCCCAGGTACCAGGCCTGTAAGAGACACTTTGAATAGATCCGGTTGCATAGCTTGCCCCAGTAAGGAATATTCCAGTGGAGCTCAGCCTAGCACATCTTTACTCATGACCAATACCTAAGACACTGGTGGGAAAAAAAACAAACAAAAACAAAACTGAGGTTCTCGCGGTAAGGGGAGGGGTTATATGGGGAATTGAACTTCCTGTCTAGGGTGTGCCAGTGTCCATCACCTGATGGTGCCATATAACCCATACAGTAATTACAGTGGCTCTGTGTCCCATGGATGTACGATAAAGAAAGTTCTTTGGCTAAACAGTACATTCTGGTCTGAAAAGTGCTACAATACAGAGTCCAGTGCACCTGAAGGTCACATTCCAGGCTTGCCCCCACACATTCAGGCCAAGGGTGTCCAGGTACAGCCTCCAAAGCTAGGCTGAAGAAACACAAAGTGGGATAGCCGCTATACGAAGACCATGTTAAGCAGCAGAGCTGACGAAGAACCACATATGAAGTCACAGGGAAAAAAGTTACGCATGATGAAAGGAAGGAAAAAAATAAAAATAAAAAAGCATCCAACCTCAGCGCTCCAGCTGTGGAAAAACTACAAATCTCCTGAGACATTGCAAGACCCTGACAATCACAGGCATGGCTCGCAGAGGCATGATGGGATTTGTAGTTTCACCACAGCTGGAGGACCGAGGTCACATTCCACTGCTCTAGGATGCTAAAAAAAACAAAAACAAAAAAAAAAAAAAACAAACACACACCACACAAACACGTTATACTTCCAGTGGTACAGTGGTTTTGCACAGAGCAGCCCTGATTCTCTTTGGGTCCCACGTTGGCACTCTAGTCCATTCACACACGGAGCCATGGCTCAGCTCTGCCCCTTGTCTCCAGACTGGCTCACTGCTGTGATAGACAGTGGGAGCCAATGGCTTCCACTGCTACCAAAAGCCAATCAGGAGTGAGAGTCCCCAGAGAGGCAAGGCTCTCCTGGACGTCGCTGGATTGATGGGTGGCTCAAGTATTAGGGGGGTGCTGAACACTTTTTTCAGCTTCTTGCATGCAATGCATGAAGATAAAAACCTTGTGCCTTTACAACCACTTTAATCACTTGGTCAGAACAAGTATGATTAAAAGTAGAACAAGGGATGTCAAGTATTGAAGCCAGTAAATATGCATGATAGTCAGGCAAATTGCTTTTCCAGGTTACCAATGGCCGTTTTTTGTATTTTGTTTATGACAGTATGATGTTGTCATTTAAGCACAAGACACTGAATACAAAATTATCCACATTAAAAGGCAGCAGTTTATGAAGAGACCATAATATAGAAAATTTCAAGTGTGCTTTTTATTTCATATTACAAGGTTTTACATTTTTGGTTCAAATCTAAAACTAGTGTAAAAATAGAAAAAAAAAATATAGAAGTGAAGCATTGCAAAAAATGTCCGTCCGCACTGATACACATTAATTTCTCTCAAATTTAAATTTTGGAATATTTGTTACATGTGACTTGATTTAAAAAGAAACAAGGGGGAAGATGAATGCAGTTAGACCATAAAAACAGAACGGAATTTGTGTAAGATTTTTGTTCCTTTCAATTTTTCCCCAAATGATCTTTAAACAGTTAGATATTAACAGCTATACTAGTATCCAATATCTGGAGTTTCATAGTTTAAATTATACAGGAATTAAATATTTTACGTTCTATAAACAACCATTGTACAGTACAACACACAATGTAAATTTTAACATTCTTCAGTAACTAGTGGGTACTTTGATTATGGACAACTGTTACAATGGTAAGACTTTCCTTACCACCCATCTTTTACAAGCAGGTATAAAAAAAAAAAAAAAAAAAAAGTTAGCAACGTTGACCATAGGAACTGTCCAAATACCATATATAATCCCACTTAGCCATAATTCAACTGGTTGTCAGTGTCAAGTGTGTAAACTCTACTTAACCCTGAGTTTGTTTTTTTGTCCCGTTTCATACCCCAATAACCTTCTAGAACAGATTAAAAAAAAGGTAATAGAAATGGACCAGAGTTTAAGCAAGGATATTACCAGTACAACACAAACAGAATTAACCGACTTTATTTTTGTTGTAATAAAATTACCACGTAAGACGCTACCCAGACAAAACCGTTAAAAAAAAAAAAAACACGTCTGAACATTTTGGCCACCAACAGGCCAGCTACAATTGGCACAATGGCTAACTGCATTCCATATAACCCTTCCCAGTTTATCTGTGGACTTGGACTCCTTTTAGTCTTTTCAAAATGGGAAAAGGGGGGGGGGGGGGGGAATAAAAAAAAAACAAAAGGGGGGAAATCCACAAATATCTGCCCCCATCCCAGCCCCATGATTTCCTCAAAAACTGCATTAAAAATTAGGGACTTCTTGACAAGCAGTGTCTACAGAAAACCAGACGTCAAAGGTAAACACCAGCAGATCTCTTTACATGTTGTTTAATTCCAAAAGCGTTTGGTCCAACATCTGATGCATATTTAAGTTGTCGTCTTTTGCACGTGCCACTTTCTCTGCAATTAAAACAAAACAAAACATTGAGTTATCCAAATGGTCTTAGATGCAACACAGGCATGCCTTTTCCTTTATTGCACAGCAAAATCAAGCATTTAGGAACCAAAATGGTTAGAACTCAGGTTAATATTTAAACACACATGCTCATAACAGACACACAAACATCCAATATCTATGTCATGAAAATTTTGCTTTTGTTTTTATGGCGGCCATACAAAAAGGAGGAAGGATTTTATATACAATCATTAGCAATAGATTAACTGTCCATTCTGAAATACAAAACAGAAGAGCAAAAAAAGATTGTTCAATGCACCAATATTTAATCATATAGAATCTCACTTTGCTGCCAACAGTTTTTCCTGCCCAGACCAAGTAGAATAAACTTAGATTGACTTGCTTGATATCAGTCCATGACACAGTATGTCGTTTCATGGATCCTATAATATTATCCGATTCTGCTAAGAATAGTTCAGAACATGATGTGTATGGCCATCATGAAACAATTCTATATATGGAAGAGAATGTATGCCTTCTCTATATAAAATTCTGAGGTGTTGAAGCACTTCCTTATTGCAGTCACAGTTCTCCAGTATATATGTCAAGGTCCCTGCAACATCTGATGAAATACGGTTGCTGTAGTTTATTAAAGTCTGCTACTAGTCATACCTGTGTAGAGGCAAATCTTATTAACTGACAATTGAGTCATGAATGTAGCAAAACCCTTTATTTATAAGATTTCAAATTAGAACATAGTCCAAAAAACCCCTACTGAAAACTTTAAGCTTTTTTTTTTGTTTTAAATAAAAAAAAAAAAACACAAAACACTTGATTGGTTAGAGTACTAATAAAACTGGACTGCCTGTTATCTTAAAATATATATTTTTAAAAATACTTCTAAATGAATTATTCAGTCTAGCTGTTATGGTTAGTGCACCACATTCTAGCTGTATTGCCAGTGTATACAGTGGTGTTTCCAGCTCAACCAGGAACTACAGATCCTATGCCGCTTTGCACTATTTAAAAAAAAAAATGAAGGCATGTGTTGTAAGTATCCCTGCTGGAGTTCAGCTTTACATAATTGGTAAGGTTGAGTAAAGACAACAGTCGCTCCAGTTCACCACATGTATGCGTGTGCGCAGATGTGAAGATTTAAATTGTTGAATTATGCCAAAAATAGGTTAACCTCATTTAAGCCCCTTTCAAGAGGAAATACCATAGTAAACTAGAGGATTTTCAAAAAGGACCTTAAACATGCCAATATTCAATATTGGGATCATTCAATAGGGACTCATTTAAGGCGCATAATGTATCCTTCCTTCACTAATTGGCGAGTGACTGACTTAGAACCACCAGGTGTATGTCAGTGCATCTCAAATAACCTGGTTATTGAATCGCTAAATAGTAAATCAAGGATAAGCAAAACCATGCTAGTGCATGCTCCTTTAGAAAACCCCAATAATCAAAGATCCTATATTCTTTCCTGATGGATCAACTTTAAGGCCTCATGTACACTACTGCTGGTAAACTGACGTTTAGGAGAAGTTGGGCATTTTTTTCAACTGCTCCTGAACTCTTCAGTGTCATCTTATCAGTACATGTACACATGTTCGTTTATAGTAGTTTCTAGGCAGTTGCATTTAGAGGCTTTTTTTGAACCCAAAAAAAAATAAATTCAAATTCATTCAGAAGCTACGTTTAGAGGCATTTCAAACGCGGTAACTCACGTTTAGCCGCATTTCCTTTACAGGCGTTTTTCATTTTTGCCCATTTTGGAAAAAAATTAAAAATAAAATTTCCCACACACTTCTAGACGCAAACGCTGCCCAATGGATGTTTTTAGATGGCGGTTTCTAGCTGTCAAGTTAAATCATTCAGGAGAGGTTGAACAACGTTCCGTGTACATAAAGCCCAACTCACCCGGATTTTCATTAATCTTTTATAAGGATAACATTTATTCATGCCAAGTTATGCTATACAATTAGTGTTGCAAACTTTCAGTCCCACAAGAAAAGTAAAGTCTAGATAAATTTCAAATCAATGAATGAAACCAGAAAGTTGTTCTACTGTATAATTTACAAGTTGGTTAACAAGATAATGCATAGGTGAAATTCATCAGGAGTTTACCAATTCAACTAAATTCAAAAAGTGGTCTTACAGAAGGTTATCTAAATGAATGCACGTTTGAATTTTAAGAGCCCTGTCACTGGGCGTTGGCGGTAAAACACCGCCTAGTTTTAGCGGCACTTTTTGGCAGGTTGGCGGGGTGATTTTAACCCCGCTAGCGGCCGAAGGGTTAAAGGCGCCAGAAAAGTGCCACTGTCAAAGCACTTTTCAGGCGAGTTGGCAGCGCTGCCTATTCATTTCAGTGGGCAGGGGTGGTGGAGGATGGGTGTATACACTGCCACAAAGCGCACTGCTCTCACTGGGGCTGCAGGGGAGGCGTTTAGGCACTATTTTTAGCCCAAAAGTGCCTGAAAAAAATGCCTCAGTGTGAAAGGGGTCTAAATGAATTTCACCAAGTAGTATCAAATGCAAAACATGCCGTGTTATTTTCACACCATCTTCAGGTAGGAAACAGTTAGACAATAATAAAATGTTTTGGTTAGAGTTAAAGCATATCACAACAGGGAAACACAGTACCTTCTCTAAATACAAACCATAGGCTTTCCATGCTTTGAGGAAACCTCTCCTGTCCACTTACCATGAACAGACATCAAATTCACAGGCTGTTGATCAAGATAGGAATAGCAGTCTACCCACTGTAACACTCTTCCTTTTGAGACAGAACAGTAAATTTCTCTGAAGGCAGGCAGGCATGTCCTCTCAGACAGTTGTTTCTGGATCATGTCCCCATTGGAAGAGCGCCTTTACCCAGTTTTATTGATTAGCTTAAAACTTTGGACTTCTGACATTTCAGTCCTAGCGACAATGGTCATCATAAGTAAGGCTCAGACAGCAATAACTGTCCTCCTCATGTTTCACTCTAACAAGCAAAGTGAGCAAACAGAAGAAAAATCTAAATCAAATGAAGATTTGGTGCGACTACTCTGGTTTCAAAACACCATCAATTCTAGGTACACATACAGTTTTTGAAGGAACTCGGCAGGTAGGTTGTTCCAAACATCGAGAGAACCAACCACAGATCTTCTGTAAATGTAGGCTGCCTCAAAGCCCTCTGCCTCTTCATGTAATCCCAGATATGTCAAGAGCAGGGCTTTGTGGGGGCCAAACCATAATCACTTCCAGGACTCATTCTTTACACTGAAGATGGTGCTTAATAACATTGTATTTGTGGGGGTCATTGTCCTGCTGCAGAATACATTCAGGGCCCAATTACACACCTTCCTGATAGTATGGCATGAAGGAAAAGTATCTATTTCTCAGCACTGAAGCACACCATTGATCGGGCAACATTGAGGACTGTAGATGCAGTCGTCCACCAAGGAAACCTAATACAGCAGATAAAAATACACATCACGTTTACTTCTCTTTCAACCTCAGAAGATTTCCAGCAGTGCCATTAGCACAGAATTGGTGGAAACTAGTGCGACTCAGGTACACCCATCTACTGACCAAAGAAGTCTGGCCAGCAGTGGTATTCATGGAAGAATTGCAGCCAAAAAGCAATACCTCTGACGTGAAAACAAGGCTAAGCAACTCAACTATGCATGAAAACATTGGGATTGGAGTGCGGAAAAATGGCAGTAGGTGTTCTGAATGGATGAGCCAAAAATGATATATATGTGGCTGTAGAAGAGGGAAGTTTGATCGCTGAAGGGCTAGAGAGTGGTACAATAATGCATGTCTGCAGGCAACAAAGCATGGTGGAGATTCCTTGCAGGTTTGGGGCTGCATTTCTGCAAATGTAGTTGGAGATTGTCAGGATCAATGCTGTCCTCAATGCTGAAAACGCAGGTAGATACTGAATCGTGCCATACCATCAGGGAGGCATGCAATTGGCCCCAAAATGTATTCTGCAGCAGGACAATAACACCAAAACGTACAGCCAATGTCATTAAGAATGATCTTTAGCGTAAAGAACAAGGAGTCCTGGAAGTGAAGGTTTGGCCCTACAGAGCCCTGATCACAAGTGGTCTGAGATTACATGGAGACAAAGGCAGCCTATAACCACAGATGGTCTGTGGTCTGTTCTCCAAGCTGTCTGGAACACCCGACCTGTCAAATTCCTTAAACTGTGCAGGTGTACCTAGAAAAATTGATGCCATTTTGAAGGCAAAGGGTGCTCACACCAAATATTTATAATTAACACTTCTATTTCTGAAAGCATTCAAAAGTAAAAAGCATTTTCTCACATCTGCCTAAAAAAAAAAAAAAATAAATAAAATAAAAAAAAAAACACTTTTGCACAGTACAGTGTATAATCTAAATAGGAGTTAAATTATATATGGGAAACATCTAGTTTAAAAAGTTGAAATAAGGCACACCAATAGACTAACTATAAATTTGGCCTGCTTTAAAATCATGTGAAAAAAGCTATGGAGTGCATGTTTTTTGCTCAGAGAATGGTTAGAAAAAGATGGGCGGAGCTGCGAGTACAGATAACAGACTTAAGATGTAGCATCTGCTTCCTGAACAGAAGAAATGACTCACTGTCAGATTAACTATTAACCATGAACATGTTGCTCTAATGCAGGAACATGAATTTCTTGAATTGTTCTAAACCAGCCATCATTCTAGCCATAGAAACTGTATTTAGACCTAAAAAGCAATCATAAGCCGGCCATAGATGGTTCAGATCCGACTGGTTCAGCAGGGGCTGGCTGAGATTCAAGCCATCTTTGGGCAGGCTGACTGTACCCAAGTCGATATAGCGATCAACTTGAGTACAACCAGCATGTTGGATGTATGGCATGCAATTATGGCTAGCGTCTATAGCTGCTAGCAGTGATGTCTCCCTGCATCATCTTTTGCCTGCTTTACTTAAAGTGCCCATAAAAAAAAAAAAATAAAAAAAAAAAATAGTTAAAAAAAAACAAATAAAACTGTAAATTTCTTAACTTCTGAGAAACCACATGATGCATGCCCCAAAACAGCACAGTAAAATGTGGTTTTTTTTTTTCTTCTTTAAAGGTGGCAAACATCAGAACTGCCTATGCCAACATGCTTTGGAGCCATCACAGTCTCTCCGCTAAGTACCGTATTTTTCGCTCCATAAGATGCACTCCCCCCCCCCCCCAAAAAAAAGGGGGGGAATGGAGCGAATACTGACCAGAAGAGCTACTAATAGGGGGGTTTGTTTACGTGACAGAACTAAGCTAAATCCTGTTTCTCCCCTGCCTTCAGCTGCTATAGGGAGAGAAAAAAAGACATTTTTCTTTAAAAAAATCGGCATTCACATGTAAATCGCATGGCTATTACGCAAATTAGGGTGGCCTCCATGATTTATATGCAAATCACGCCCCAACCTCTGCATGCCGCCCACCTCAGGGGAGCATGTAGAGGTAATCAAAAAGGGAGGCATGAGGTACACAAGTGAACAGAGGTGCAGAGTTGAATGGGAAGGAAGGGCTGGAGTGCAGAGGTTAGCAGAGTAGGGGTTTTGGGGGGGACAGAGGTTAGCAGATGAGTTAGAGGGGCAGAGTTGTACTGAGAGGGAGATAAGAATGCAGAGATGAGGGAGTTTACTGTAAATACACGTGTTATATGGCTAGTCACTATAAATGTCTCAATTACATTGGTGGTTGATGTAAATACTCCTGTTGTGTTGGGGTCAGTGTAAATGTCCCAGTTACATTAGGGATCAGTGTAGCGTGCCCCCTTACATTGGTTGTCAGTGTAGAAATATTTATTTAGTCTACCATTTGGTTCAGATTATTTTCTTTATATTTTCCTCTTAAAACCTAGGTGTGTCTTATGGAGCGAAAAATATGGTATTTGGTCACTGATCTAGACAAACCATATACAAACCCACAACCTAATGTGAACATACTTGTTTCAGGTAATTTCTGCTCAACTGGAAATATTTATCTGCACTTCCTATATGTGTAGACACAAGAAGAAGTGAGCAAAACCCACCAAATTTCAGGAAATTCCCTGTTGGTTATGGACAGTTGACACTGGGAAAAGTCCCACCTATGGAAAGTCCCCCCCCCCCCCCCCTCTATTCTTGTTCTGGTGGCAACTCCAAAGTTTGAATGTTGCTTCAAATGACAGGTATCACAAGGTTTATAAAGGGAGAATGCATTTCTCTAGATGGGACAGAGAAAATAACCCAACATATAGAACCCATTCACACCAGCCTGGCCTGCTGTGATGGGTCAAGAGCATGTTGTATCACACATTAGTGTAGGTTACATTGGCACAGCCCATTCATTTAAATGGGCTGCCAAATAAATAAAAAAATAAATAAAAAAAAAAACAGACCAGAAGCTGTGCATTTAGGGTTTTTGCCAGCACAGTCCACAATAGTGGTGTGCTGGGAATATGCATCGTGTGCCATTCAGAATAAATGGCAATGCATAGTACCAATACATAGTGTTATGAACAGGTAGACCGAACAGTGAACATTTAATCAATAAAAACAATCAGCTATAGGATTGCCAGCAAACAGTGCTTTAGACCCCAGGGCTGGCCATAGACATCTGGACAGGAATCTTCTGCCCAGCAAGCACCAGCCGGCTAAATCAGGGGTTGACAAATTTGCTTGGAATCTAGGAGCCAGCTAAAAAAGTTAGGAGCCAGGTCCGTGACGGCGATCTGGACCTGTCCCTGGCCTGACATGGAGACGAGTGAGGGGAAGATAGCCCCCAGCCCCTCACCTGTCTCCAAGTCATTGCCCATAGCTCTTAGAGGGACATTTTATTTATTTTTTTCAAATGACAAATTTTTTTTAAATTGCGTTTTAGTGTAAATATGAGATGTGAGGTCTCTCTGACCCCAGATCTCATATACAAGAGGACCTGTCATGCTTTTTTCTATTACAAGGGATTTTTACATTCCTTGTAATAGGAATAAAAGTGACACACATTTTTTTTTTTTTTTTTTTAAAAGAACAGTGAAAAAAAAAAAATTAAAAGTAAAAAAAAAAATATATATATTTTAAACGCGCCCTGTCCCGCCAAGCTTGCGCGCAGAAGCGAACGCAATGTGAGGTATCGCTGCGATCGGTAGAGTGAGAGCAATAATTCTAGCCCCAGACCTCCTCTGTAACTTAAAAAGTGCAACCTGTAGAATTTTTTCAATGTCACCTATGGAGATTTTAAAGGGTAAAAGTTTGTCACCATTCCATGAGCGGGCACAATTTTGAAGCATGACATGTTTGGTATCGATTTACTCGACGCAACATTATCTTTCACAATATTAAAAAAAATTGGGCTAACTTTACTGTTGTCTTATTTTTTTTTTTTATTAAATACATTTTCCCCAAAAAAGTGCGCTTGTAAGTCCGCTGTGCAAATACGGTGTGACAGACAGTATTGCAACGACCACCATTTTATTCTTTAGGGTGTTAGAATAAAATATATATATAATTTTTAGGGGTTCTGAGTAAAGGGAAGGAAGATAGGCTGGCAGGCAGGGAAAATTAGCATTGCATCCATTAGCATTGCTGGTTGTAATTCCAACGGCCACCACAAGAGGGCGCCAGATTCCAGAAGGAACCATATGATCGTAGAAGGCCTCAAAGCCGGAGGCTAAATTACCGGCCGCCGGCGGCGCGGCCCGACGCGATCGCGCCGGGGGGTCCGCGGAGACAGCATACCCCCAGCTGTGCTGCCCCAGGCGCCAGTTCGCTAATTCTAGTCGCAAATGCGACCTGGCGCCCGGGTTTTGTCGAGCCCTGGGCTAAATTATTATTATTTTTTTTTAAAACCCGATTAAGCTGGGTGGAAAAATCAGCTGAACAGTGACTGCATCCTGTCAGATGCAGTCACTGGTTGTCAGCATCACCACATTTCAGTACTTAAATGTATGGACGAAAGGAATAATTGATTTAAGGATTTTCAGGGGCTGAAGAGCAAAATCTCTATATACACTCCTCTATTCAAATTACATTGGCAATATATTGCACATTGCAGAGTGCTTCTAAAAATGTATTCCTTGGTCTGTTTACTTCAATCAAGGAAAAGGCTACCAACGTTCTCTTGTAAAAAGCCAAATACATCATAAAGCAAAGGATTATGTTAAACTATTTTTAAACATGAAAAAAACCTTTGTAATGTTGAGATAGCCGAAAGCCATGTAAAGCCTTCCCTCTAATCTTAAAAGCAGCTGTGCTCAAGACAGCCTTGTGGTTTCTAAATAAGGTCTTCAACTTCAGAGCCATTGACTGTACCAAGTCTGCATACAACCCCCCCCCCCAGCTGAACTCATTTACTCTGTCATGGCAACCCTGTAACAGCACTCATACATAGTGTACAATTGTTCCCTAATAGACAATTACAACACCATTTTTTCACAATATGAGTATGGAATGAATGAGGAAAGATGCCCTTTGGGCACCAGAATGAGCTGGGTAACATTGTAAAGCCTCACCAGTTTAATGTACAATTTTCCCCAAGAGCTGGTTTACACCTGTGCTGGTCTCTGAAAAACGATCTATTGTGAATCACTTTAAGCCGTGGCTGACTAGCATTCAGGAGGCGAAACTGCTGCCACCTAAATACTAGGGGTCAACCGATTATCAGTGCAACCGATATTCACTTTTAAAGCATCGGTCACAAACTTACCCATGTTACCATAATTGCTTCAAGGGGTTGTCCTGGGGTGATGCCTGTAGCTGCAGGCATCACTCCAGTACCATTCTTTAGAGTGGACGGTCAGCTTTCTTGTAACAACCGATGTGGCTCTGCAGCTGCTCGGCTATTATAACAAGCATCATGATGGGACGTCTCCCATCCCCACAGGAAGCCCGATCGACCAGCTGGCACATCCGCCGGCTGGCCGAAATCCCAAACAAAGCCAAATCGGCTTTGTTCGGGTCTCAGATGTGGTAACCTGCAAGCGATGTCATGACATCACATCACTTCTGGATTAATGGCATCCTAAAAAAGGCACCAGTTTTAAATAGAAAGTATTAATAAAATAAAAAAATAACCCAGATCCCTCCATAAAAGAGTACCGGTCACAAGGGATGGTTTACATCCCTTGTGAGCAATAACAGATTGAAAAAAATAATATATATATATATATATATATATATATATATATATATATATATATATATATATATATATATATATAGTTTTTAGTAGGACAGTAAAAATAACAAAAAGTTAAAATCTACAGAATATCGGCAAACGGCCCTTTTTTTTTTTAACGGGAATACCACAACTGCGAGCTCAGCGTCTGGTGCACAGTTGCAATATGGCCTCATTCACTTGAATAGGTAGCGTTAGGCGGCACTACCTGGCAAAAGCAACAGAGTGGGATGGTTTTACCCAGGTATATAGAAATCTTCATACTGCTTGAGGGAACTAGTGTCAGTTTGAGAACCCAGACCAAAATACAAGGTAGTTGCAGAGTGTATGTATAGTTATTTATTTATTTATTTTTTAAACATAAGAGGGAAAGTGTTAAACCCAGGTCAACTTTATTTTTGCTTTCTTTGTTTGAAATTGGGAGATTTCCCTTTACTGGACAGGACAGTAACAGTCACTAGAACAAGTAAAGCGAGCGAATCTAACTCATCGTAACATTGACAGCAATAGAAAGGGGGAAAAAAAAAAAAAAAAACACCCTAGACAGAAAATTGGAATCTTGACCCATTCTTTGCAAAAATGCAAAAGGTTTTTGATATACATACAACTAATGCCCATTCAATACGTTGATGGTACTATTAAAGTATGAGGTGGATTAGACAGAAAGATGTCCTACAGGTGTCAAAAAGTAGAGACTTGCAGTTTTATTAAAGGTTCAATGAAGGCATTCAATAAATAATGCAGGAAAAATAGAGAGAAAATACACAGTGGGTCTTTATTTTACAGAGTGTCTGTACAGCAGAAAAGTGTCTTGAGGAGTGATACAGGACAGTTTTAAGAGTTCCCAGAAGAGACTAGGATAATAGGACAGCATAGAAAGGTATATCCAGCCCAGGTAGGAGAAAGATGACCATATCAAGCAAAGCATTTTATCTGCATGAAAAGAAAAAAATAAATAAAAATTAACAATCTCAAGGTACATGAAACTTTGGACAGGAAATTGAGTATTTAGAAACCAAAAAATAACCCCTTCTCTGCAAATTCTACAAAATGAATGATTCTCCTCAAAACCGCACCCATCACCATTGAAACTAAGGTTAGTAACAGGGCAGACTGAAATAGAATGCAACTAGTGCACTGAGAAATTGAACCCGAAATGATGCACTCATTCTGCATCCAACCCCATCATCTACCATAACGAGTGTTATATTTGAACAAACTGTGCAATGGTCACTGATATTAGAGCTGAGAGATGTATTTTTAGAGATAAGCCTAATGTAACGTAAAATGTAAGGCAGGAGCAGGCAAGTTGGAAAAGTTGGTCCGTCGGATATTCCGACGGAAACAGTCCGATGAGACCACACACAGTCGGAATATCTGACAAAACGGTCCGATAGGACACATTCCGTCGGAATCTCCGACCGTGTGTACGAGGGCTAACAGTTAGCAAATGTAAAGTGCTGCACAAACTACTGGCACTATCTCCTGAATAATATTATTAGGTTTGCATACTACGTGCTAAAGCTGTATACTGGATGTAGTTCTAGCATTTATGAAGTCTATCTTCAGTGAAGACAGCAGCTTCTCATGAGTGATCCATAATAGGATCCAACAATAGTAATCAACTATACATTCCAAGCTGGAAAATGAGCTCAATCACTAGGATGCATAAACAGGATAATAATAGTCTGTGGCACTTATAATTCACTTATATTTTCCTATACATGGCTATAGGAGCACTGCTGTGTGTCAGCGAACCAGTAGCACATTGGTAGATAAACTCTCCTAGCAGATGTGTAGTTCCAGGCATCAGCATGTTATACATAGTTGCATTGGTACCTACCTGGTAACTATGTACACACACAAAACCTGGCCGATGCTGCTGAAATCTGGACATAACGAAAAGTAGACACCGCTACTATGGCGATCTCCCCTTGCTTGCCAGTCCTGGGCCAAAGGCTGCTCTCCTGCATTGTGATCACAGGAGGCTGGCCGCTTGGCACGTGCACCATTCAGAGAACGCTCTGCATACTCTGAATGACTGCAGAACATTCTGATTGGATGGGGTGGAGCGGCTGGATGGTGAAATAATGCTCTCCATCCTATCCAATCATAGAATGCTTTGCATTCAGATAAACAAAGCATTCTATGAATGCCACTTGTGCCGAGTGGGCAAACCTGTGTTCACTTTTTTTAATCAGGAAACACACACCTTGTGCATCAGGCTGGCCAGTCAGGATGGGATCCAGATGTGGAGATCACTGAAGTAGCAGTGTCTACTTCAGTGATTTTCAGCTGCATCAGCCAGGTATGTCATATAGCCATCTTGGTCCATGCTGGGCGAATGTTAACCATGTACAAAGTTCCAATGACGGGAATTGTTTAAAGGAACCCTAACATCAGCCTTCAACACTTCTGATAGATTTGGCTGTTATCTGCCTCCCAGATTATAAACCTGCCCCTGGCACAGAAATCAATCAGTGAATCTGAACAGGTTTAAACTTTACTTCCACAGAAGTGAAATCTCATTCAGGGACATCTGCCTCTATTACAGGACTTTCAATGGAAGAACAGGGCATATCACTTAGGAGGATTCTGTCAAAACTGGGTTTGGGTCTTCAGTAAAACCTCTAGATCCTCAAGTATACTTATTAACTAAGTGTCCCAGCAGATTGTAGTGTACCACACACGTAGGTGGGACCTCTTGGGGTCTATGTTAAAGTTAATACCAAATATAGCCACTCATGTAGGTAGACAAATAGGAGCTATGTGCTGGGGATGTTTGCGTATGCAGAACCATCAATGCACAACTGATCAATATTAAAATGTCTAAATGACATTTAGTATGCAGCTTGTAGGCCATTAGATTGATTTAATCATATCATTACACAGATGGTGAACATACAAATGTGGGCTTTTTGCAAGTGTCAAAAGCTTGCAGGATGATTTGAGGCCAGTTTATTCCTGGCAGTTGTAGGTTTGGCAGAGAAAAGGCTATTGATAAATAGAAACTATTCCCATTCTTTACCACCTGATGCAGATTTTTGAATAGGAACATTGAGGGAAAAAAAATAAAATAAAAAAAAAGTGTATTAATGAGCAATACAAAAGGCATTAGGTGTTTTAGTAAATGCATGTGATATGTGATGTCTCTAAACTGCTAACTGTAGGTTTACGTTAAATGAAAGTCTTGTAATGCGAGCCAAGTAAAAATCGACACCCTACACATTTTAATTTTGTGATCAAGCTGGATCATGCCAAATGTTAACTATACGCTTGAAAACAATGAAGGTCCCCATGGTTCGGTAGAGATTAAAGAGGAAGTAAACCCTGATGAGTTGAATTCCTCTCATTCCCTGCAAAGGTAAAGCATAATGGACTACTATGCATCGCATAGTAGTCCATTATGTGTCACTTACCTGACACAGGAGCCAGCGATGTCACCGCTGTCCCCTGTAGTCCGGCGCATCCATCTTCTCAGTGGGTCTCGCCGCTCCGCCGCTGTCATACGGCGAAGCAGCGATGACGTCACTCCCACGCATGCGAGCCGCCACACGCGGCATATCGCCATTGACGGCGGTGTGCTCAGTGCACCACTGTCTATGGCGCATGCGCCATAGACAGCGGTTCCTGTCTCTCGGCAAATATCTCCTAAACCGTGTAGGTTTAGGAGATATTTCTTGGACCTACAGGCAAGCCTTAATCTAGGCCTACCTGTAGGTTAAAGTGTGTTGTAAGGGTTTACAATCACTTTAAAATGCTAAAGAGGACGATTTGACTGGCTGTAAAAGGGAAACAGGACATGTTCTACAACTACCACTAGAGCTTCACTATAGTATAATGTACTGCATTTCATACTGGGAGCGTATTCAGACATTGAGAATAACATGCTAACATGTTCAAAGCTGTACAACTTGCTTCTTAAAGCTTAACATTTTAAAGTAGGGAAATAAAAATCAGCAACGGACATTACTAGCAATGTGAAGTGTCCCTTGTGCTGCTGGCACCTAGTTTAGTTGAAATGTTCTTTTCAATCCCGTGCAGCAGAGTTTAATAGAGCTAAAAGGACATGCCATATAAAAACTCAGAGTGAAAAACATGCCAGCCTGGAAGCTGTACATGAATGGATGTTCGGTCCATTCCACAAAGATTAACACAACCGCTTATCCTCTAAAATTTAGCTTTTACTGAGTAAACTGGTAGTTATGATTAAAGCCATGTAGGTTGAAACACATCAATTGACTGCACTTGCGTACTGTACACTGGTTTCCTGAACAAAAGATTTTAGAGCATAAGCAGTTGTGCGGATCATCTTTATGGACTATTACTCTGATGGGCAACTGCGGATCAAGGACCTGTGAGCTCTGCTGATGGTGGATTATATGGGTAGTAGCACTGAAGTCTTGGTTTGCAACAATGTAGGTTAGGTGCTTGCATGAAAAAAAAAAAAAAAAAAAAAAAATGCACCTCCTTCATTCATGTTGCTTTTCATTCATAAAAGAGTCTGTAGTACAGCTTTTATGAATGGAAGAGGTGAACGGAAAGGGCAGGCATAGTCTGCTCTTCCGATGAGTGCACATGAAATACCTCTTCATTACCCGCCCCCACAGGGGATCAGAGGAGGAACATTTCAACTAAACCAGGAGCCAGCACACAAAGGATACTTTGCACTGATTGTAATGCCCCTTTTTATGCCAATGCCTCGAGTATAAAATTCCCTGCATATTTTTGTGTAGTGCAAGCTATTCCCTTGAAACCAGAAAGCTCTTCCTCGTCCATCAATGCAGGACGTCAAATTCATGTGGGAAGCCTCGATTCAAGTCTACAGCCTTCCAACCAATGCTCCAGCATACAGGCAGTGTGACTGAAGGTGCGTTTGCACACATACATTGTGGGAAACTGTCCAAAAAGGTATTGGTGGATGTTGTGGGAGCCGGCTCAAATATAGTATTTAAGACAAATTGTGTTGTGTGTTTAAACCGCATCATCTACCATAAGGTCATTCAAGGGATCATTAGCACTAGAGAGCACTGTACAAACAGGCTAGGCACAAGATTAAGTCTACAAGTGGTCAAGAACAGGGCACATTGCTACTTATGCTTACTTGCAATGTAGAAGGAAGCAGGATAAGGCAACGTACGGTGTTTACAGGGTACAGGAAAATATTATATGGCCGAGTATGGAATTCTTAGGACATGGACCGAGAGCAGACAATGAGGAAGGAGGTGTCTCAGGTCAATACATTTTTCCAAAATGACCAGCACCCAGATCTGCTAAGGATTCTTAGTTCCTGCAGAGGTTAGCCTTTCATATTCTCTCATATTATACAAAATAGTCTCATCTCTATAGCCAGTTTAGGTGAACACATGTCCTACTTACACAATATTGTCAAAAGTATTGGGACACCTGCCTTTACATGAAATTTAATAGCGTCTGAGTCCATAGGGGTGAATATTGAGTTGGCCACCCTTTGCAGTTACAACAGCTTCAACTCTTCTGGAAAGGCTGTACACAAGGTTTAGTAGTGTGTCTATGGGAATGTTTGACTATTCTTCCAGGAATGCATTTGTGAGGTCACTGATGTTAGACGAGAAGGCCTGGCTCGCAGCCTGTGCTCCAATTCATCCCAAAAGGTGTTCTATCGGGTTGAGGTCTGGACTCTGCAGGTCAGTCAAGTTCCCCCTCCCCAAAACGCACTCACCCATGTCTTTATGGACCTTGCTTTCTGCACTGGTACGGAGTCATGTTGGACTAGGAAGGGACCACCCCCAAACTCTTCCCACAAAGCAAAGTTGGGAGAATGAAACTGTCCAAAATGTCATCTTAAGAATTCCTTCACTGGAACCAAAAGGCCAAGTCCAACCCCTGAAGAACAACCCCACACCATAATCCTCCTCCACCAAATGATTTAGACCAGTTCACAAAAGCAAGGTCCATAAAGACATGGATGAGAGAGTTTAGGGTGGAGGAACTTGACTGGCTTGCACAGACCTCACCCCGATAGAACACCTTTGGGGTGAATTAGAGTGGAGAATGTGAGCTAGGCCTTCACGCCCAACATCAGTGCCTGACCTCAAATGCGCTTTTGGAAAAATGGTCAAACATTTCCACAGACACTCAAACCTTGTGGACATGCTTCACAGAAGAGTTGAAGCTGTTATAGCTGCAAAGGGTGGGCCAACTCAATATTGAACCCAACGGACCAAGATTGGGATGCCAGTAAAGTTCATGTGCATGTAAAGGCAGGTGTCCCAATACTTTGGCAATAGTGTATGGGGAACTGGTTTCAGGATCCGGTGATAAAAAGATTTGTATTTTAATGCATTTAAAAAGAAGAACTGTGATGGACTACTTCTGCACCCCTAGCAATTGTATTGCTGATATTGATCTCTTGCTACACACACACATTGTACATTGCCCAATCTGGCCAAGAAGTGGATGAAAAGGTGGACTGTCCCATGCTGGAAACAGTACAGGACAAACTGTAAATCTGTAAAAGCAGATGAGGGACATCCCCCTTTAAAACCTAGATCACCATTTCAGTATCAGTAAATGCAATATCTGATTTCTAGATCTTTGACGTGGATCAACAAAATCTTAGTGTTAAATCATTAGTTTGCCTGGAAGAAAGTGAATATCTCACATGCAATGGCTCCACACAATGTGTATTCAAGTAAATAGGATTTTAGTTAAAAAGGTATTTAAACCTAGAATAAAATTCCTACTGACAAACACCTATACATACAAAATAAGCACACATCATATCTACATACAATATAGAACATTTTAGCTAGAGCAAGAAAGGGTTCAAATATACAAAAGACAATTTTAATTTTTATATTTTAGAGTGGGTTAGGAACACGTCAAGTTTTTTATTTTTATGGCTGTCAGTTAGGCTCTAGTCATGTCAGCATTTTGTGACCAGGTTCAAAAAGTACCCGGTCACAACGTACAAAAAGCCCATGTCAAGATTAAGTGCCATTTATTGTAAAGTGTCAAAACCGCATGAAACTCAATGGAAAAACAGCTACATTAGCTACTTGTGTATTTGTTGCGCATAAGGCCACCCATTGAAATTAATGGGTTGCCCTATACTTCTAACAAAAAAAAATCCACAAAAAACTCTAGGTGTGACCCTAGCCTGAGGGAGATTCACAAAGTCACCAGGAAAAATGAGGAGGGTGAGAGTCGAAGAAAAAGCTAAAATTTTGACTTGTCACCAGAACAGGAATAGAAGGGAAATCTTCCAATGGGAACATTGGTTATGGTGATTCTCACTTTCTGATTTGGCTATGGGACAGAACGTAAAGGGAAACCTCCCCAATGGGACACAGATGGAAAAGAAACTGACAGCGTTATAATCCATCCCCACTAACCAAAAAGCTTTGCCTTTAGTTCTACTTATAAGCCTCTGCCAGAGTTTTATTGCCAGTCTCCTCACTTCCTTGTCAGGACAGGAAGTGATGGGTATCTCTCCCCAACTGGGACACAGACAAAGAAAAACCAATGCTTTTTATTGCAGCCTGTACTCATCCCAGGCTCTATTGCATCCCTCATTTCTTGTACAGGATTCAGAGGCAAAAATCTCATCTGAGATCAGACAAAAAATAAGCCTAGAAGAAAACATTGACTTTTCTTCACTCTAGTTAAAGTTAACAAAAATAGATCCTGCTCCCTTAAAGCATGTTGCACAGCACTTTTGCTGTGTAATTTGGGCCCTCTGTATCACCTAAAAAAATCTGGCTGATCCTGCCCTTCCCCTGTAAAACCGATCACGGTTTATCATGGCTGCTGAGCCCTTATACCGTGGCCAGTTTATGTGCCTCAGTCATCCACAGCCCTGCTCTGTCCTCTCGCCCCTCCTGGCCTATCTGCCATGATAGTGCTTGCCCCTTCCCCTCCTGCAGCTTTAAAAACCAATATATCCCTACCATCCCCTCTGCTATATAATAATGTGTCCCAGTGTCTGATTTATAAGAGAAAAAAAAAAAAAAATAAATAAATAAAAAAAAAAAGGGAGCTGATTATACCTTACATTAGGAGTCATGATAGTGCCAGGAGACACTGATATAAAAAAGGTATAGTCAGAATAGATATAGAGATCAGACACTGGGACACAGGCTGCTCCACCAGCACATCGGTTTTCTAGCACGAGATTGACAGGGGGTTATAGCAATTGGTTATACCCGTGGGTAATGGAAAGAAAATTGCATCATCTATGGCTTGCCTTTAGTGCTTGAAGTTGCATAGCAAAATTTCACTTTGATTTGGAGGATTCATATTCTTCCAAACAAAAAAGTATAATTTCACCCTAAAACTAAAATCCGTAAATAGACTGACATCCACAATCTAAGACTAATCTATGGAGCCCTGTAAAGAAGAAAACACTATACATAACCTAACCTTTCTGAAGCCGATCTGGTCACCAGCGGCAGAAGCTTTGTGCAGGAGACAGCCGACAGCGGCTGTGAAATGCCTAGGAAGTTACGTCACCTAAAAAAGGAGTTACTATGGGGCTACCGTTGTCGGCTGCCTCCTCTTTACATGTCTACAGAGAAGCCGCTGCTGACAGCTCAGTGTGGGACTGGAGTGGCTTCATAAAAAAAAAAAAAAAAAAAAATAGCTTATAGCGATCTCTTTACAGGGCTAGATAGGAAAGTCTGATTGTGGATGTTTGTAGAGTTACACATTTTAGTTTTAGGGTGAACTACTTTAATGCTTTTTTGTTTGGAAGAATATGAACCCTCCAAATCAAAAGTGAAATTTTGTTAAGCAACTTCAAGCACTTCTAAGAACTTCTGCTTTAAGGCTGGATTCACACCTATGCATTTAGTGCATTTTGCAGATTTGCACAGGTGAGAATCCAGCCTAAAGGAACAAACATAGCAAAAAGTAGCAATCTAAAAGATATTTCACATAACAATGAAGCACAACGGATAAGGTACAGAGAGTACCACAAGGTCTAGAGCTCTGCCACATGGATGCTTAACATGCTAATGCACTGTATTAAAAAGATCAAATAAAAGGATATCCATCTATATCTATATCTAGCTCTAGTGTTTTTGCACAATTATGAAAACTTTTTTCCAGTTTATCCAGATTAAAAAGTTTTGCTAGAAACAATCCGGCTAGAGGCTAAAGGCTGGAACAAAATAGCTACAGTCATGCATTATATTAGAGCATCAGTGACAAGCTAAAATGCAAGCCAACTGCCAAAACAGCAGGTAATGGGTTTACCAAGCTTCTTTTTGTCATCTATATATTCAGGTAAAATATATATTAATAGGTACACAATTTAGGAGTGCAGTGATAACCTACTTGGGAGCTGTGCCCCCAACCTCAACTGAGGGGTATACATATATACTGGTTTACATAACAGACACCACACTACAAAGACTGGCACTGCATTGGAAGTAAACAAAAGCACATTGAGGAGGAGCCATTGATGCCTGAAATATTGCATTCACTTTTACAGCATTGTCTTGTTCTAAATTAGTGTGCAATGAGAAAGATGAAACTTATGTGAAAAAATAAATAAAAAAACCAAAGCAGAAGAAAAGCAGCAACACAATAAGAAAAAGCAGAGCTTACATCTGTTTAACACTGGCTTGGCAAACTTTGAGATGCACTTTAGTTTCAGTGGTCCCATAAGTCAAAAGGCCCACATGCCTGTAGTAAATGGTTTTATTTAAAAAGTAGCGAATCCGCAGGATTTTTTTAAAAATCGGAATTAGAGATTTTGCCAGTTGTCTAAACAGAAGTAAAGCAGTGGTGAGATAAAAATTAAGCCAGAAAGTGAGCAAACAAATTAAAAGGTTGATGGTGTAAGGGTAGGAAGTGAGTTTTATTAAGCGAGCAGAGAAGGTACGAACATAAGCGAACAGATAGAAAAAATGTTTTACATTGAAGTCATGTCATTGAGAGCGTGATCCAGTTCTTCACTGATGGCTTTGTACTTCAGTTTCTGAGCATATAGTTCATCTGCTCGGAGGGAAGGTGGGAGAGAGATCGGGAAAACAAAGGTGGACAGGGGAAAAAAAAAAAAAAAGGAAATGGGGATAGTAGGAACAGAAGGGATGTTTGTAAAGGGGGGGGCAAAGGGAAGGACAACAAATAAGGATATGGTGAGGACAGAAAACCAGATGAGGTACAGTAAAAGGGTGGAAAGAAATCCAGCGTTCCCAACACCATCCAGGAACAGGGTGAAGAAGCAGACAGCGCGTGGAGAAGCAGTGAAGGCCCAGCATGAGATAACAGATTGTATATAAATAAAAAAAAAGAAAAGAAAGACAGATTAGCAGTAGAAAAAGGCAAATTCATTGCCTATTTAGGAAACTACTGTATGCCGAGAAAAAAAAAGGATTTTCCAATTCTTGGATAATTCTAACATTACCACTGCAAGATATCTGGGTGCTGAAAAGATGCACTGTGTTGGTATAGAATCTTCACAACGCAAAAATTACTTTACCTAATAATCAGTATTTAACTCAATATAAGCTTTACATTTCTCAGATTCACCATCCAAATCACAAACCATTATAATCTAAAGCCATCATTACACAAGGATACCATTTAAAAAAAAAAAAAAAAAAAAAGGTTTATATATTTATATAAATATATACCCCACCACATTTATGGCTTCTGTAAAGAAGTTTCCTGTATGTCACAACTGAAGCTATGCAGTCTTACAACCTTAATACCATCAGAAATAAGAGGAAGGAAGGAAAAGTCATACCTTCTAAATCATCAATGCTCTTTTCCAGCTTGGCTACTGTCCTCTCTGCAAACTCAGCGCGTGTCTCAGCCTGAGATAGAGTAAAAAGATAAAGGTTGAAGTTCCAAATATTTCAGGAAGAATGAATTGGCCCACAAACAAAGCAAGTAACACAACCTACCTCCTTCAGTTTGTCTGTGAGAACCTTGATTTCCTCTTCATATTTGTCCTCCTTCTGGGAGTACTATAATCAGAAATAGACAAGCTTAGCAGGCCCACCAATGTCCTAAACAGCATTCCCCTAGCTGGACATCAGTGAGAGCTTCTAACCAAATTAATGCCGCCAACTGTGTGCAAACTGCCTGTGTTAGTGGTATATGCCAACCGATATGTGATAAATTACACAATAAAAAGCAGCAATTGCTTTCCTTTATGTGATATGAGCCAGTCTAACTGCTAATCTAACCAGGCAGAATGTCTCCCTTGTCTAGAACATGGAATCCATCAGGAACAGAAAGATTACAAGGATAAATAAAGGTTAATAAACAGCATCTCAGTCCTAAGGGAACTGCAACAGTTAAGCATCAGTACCATAGACACCATAGGGATTTCTGCATGGTAAAAACAAGACAAACAAGCTGAGGACAAAGTGAAGACAAACCTTCACCTTACACAAGCTCTGCTGTCAGATATTCCTACAGAATCAGTATACAGATCTGTAGAGGGCAAATTGCATTGCACTGAGACATTGTGATACATTCAGTATTCTAATGCATTAAAAGTATATATTCAAATAAAAATGGCAGCTTCCTAAAGTGGAATGATGAGAATCTATTTTTCAAGCTGTGAAAGGAGTACATGGCTGTCCAGCAGCTATACGTGTTTTGTTTAATAATTTGCATCTCTAGTTCCTCTAAACAGTATGTTTTTACTGGCAACGGATGCATCAAGAACTTGGAAGGAGGCGCCCATGCTCCTCTAACAGCTATATCTATAGGGCATTAAGCAGTATTGGCTGTGAGTTGGCAGCAAAGGGTTTTTGCACTGAAAGGAATTTGGAACTGCACTGGACTTTATAAATCACTTTCTTTCCGCAGTGAAAGTACATTGACATGGCTGAGGGTCCTTTTGGCAACATGCACATATCGGAGGGGAAGACCCCTTCGGCCCTGCACAGTTCAGAGCAGATTTTACCATCATACCTTCTCTGCCTGGGCCTCCAGAGATTTCAAGTTGTTGGTGACAGTTTTCAACTCTTCCTCAAGCTCGGCACATTTGCTATTTGGATGGGGTGGGGTGTAAGGATAGAGGTGGCAGGAAGAAACAGAAGAAAAAAAAAAAAAAAAAAAAAATGGGAGATTGAAAGAGGAGAGAAAGGAATAAAATACCAAACCAAAAAAAAGGAAAATTTACTAGGCTGAGATAAAAAGCTGCATTACAGTTCAAAAAGATATACAAAATGTCTGTAGACAAAATATCCCAAAATTCAACTTTGTATGGATGTAGCCTATGCAAACCATTTGTATATGGAGGCAGATTTTTTTTTTTTTATATATAAAAAGGGCAAAAAAATAAATGACTTGGCAAAAACAGGAACCAAAGCAGTTCGGATCGAACAAGCAATGCGATTGGTATGCCTGAGCAACATTATGTCCTGTCTCTGAGACACCGTATACCTTTTCTGTGACATTAACCCCCTTTACACTTTTTTTTTTTTATAACGCAGCTTTTCCTCTCTGCAGAGATAAATACAGTAGAAAAAAAATAAAAAAATAAAAATAAAAAAACCACACATGGATCATAAGGAGACACTGCAGCAAGAGTAAAGCACAGAATACTGCTTGAGTCGGGAGTTAGGAGGAGAACTGAAGCCCGGTAGCTGAGGATAAAGACAAGGCCCAGATTGGAGGCAGTACCTTATCCTCTGAAGCTATTAGTGTTTTCAGCGTTTGGTCCATTATTCTCAGCTGCTCATCCTGCTGCCGACAGCGACTATTAATGAGTGCATGAAATAAGTAGGAGCGAACAAGCCATTCACAATATGTGGAGCATGCAAAGAAAAACACATTGTTACACGTGGTTGGGCAAAACAGCAAACGCGTTAAAAGGTAATTGTATTGCAATGGCTACCAAAAGTTGGGTTATCAGTCCTAACCTCTACATAGAACACAGACACCTTAGCAATAATCCTAGTCTTTCCAGGTATATTGGGTTCTAAAAGTAGGATGCAAGTTACCTTAAGAATAAGCGTCAGAATAATGCTAGTTTAATTTGCGCTATAAAATCTCTTCTGATATCACATACTAAATAGACTACACTGTAGATTCTAATAAAAGCATCTGCCAGACTCCCCGATCACCCTAGTATTGCTTGTCCTATTCCCCTCCAATTGGGTTACGTTGCTGAATACTTAAATCTTTTAGATTTTACTTTATATAGCCAGCCAACCAAGTGGTAAAAATTGTACAGGTTTTTACAAAATTATCTGGATGGCAGCAAAAATCCAGTTATCAGAGAACACTGACTCAAGAACTCACCCAAATTACTTTCTGAATTTCAAGCAATTAAACGGATTTTGCAATAGTTGCAGGATTGTTAATCCGGTAAACTACAATTTATTCCACTAACAAAATTCTCTGGAATGCATCAGAATATTTCCTAGTGTGAAATTTTACTTGTCAAGTCAAAGTTAGAAGAGATTCATTTTTGTTTTTATACAGTAGATAACACCCGCTTAGGAAGAGCTTCAGTGTTACATGCATAAAATGGGGGTGCAAACATCTCCAGAGTGCTATGGAGTAAGGTTAAAGTGTGCAGAACAAATAGGTTCCAAGGGCTGGTCCACATGCACTACAGCCAAGTGGGCACCTACCTTTCTGACAGCTCAGCACGTTCCTCTGCACGTTCCAAGTCACCCTCAATGATTACCAGCTTACGGGCAACCTATTACACAGAGGAGGTCTTTAGAAAGCAACTAAAAAAAATGCGTGTACACAATCAATGGTCATTTTAAAGCTGTCCTGGCCTTTGGTGCTGGCCACTTGAATAAGGACAGGCCCTCCATTGGTGCATATCAGTCCAGAGATAGAAGATAAATGAAATTCACCTCTTCATATTTGCGGTCAGCCTCCTCAGCAATGTGCTTGGCTTCCTTCAGCTGGATCTCCTGCAACTCCATCTTCTCTTCATCCTTCAGGGCTCTGTTCTCAATGACTTTCATGCCTCTGAAATTAAATGTCATCACCACATCAAAAACCATTGCCACCATCAATTTTCTTTATGTAATTACACCAAGGCTGAAAGGAGAGGAGGTTGATTCTTCACATGGCTCACAGGGCAAAAATTGGAAGAGAATCTCAGGAAACCCTCACCTTTCGCTCTCATCTGCAGCCTTCTCAGCCTCCTCCAGTTTCTGAAGAGCTGTGGCCAGACGCTCCTGAGCACGATCCAACTCCTCCTCAACCAGCTGGATACGCCTGTTCAATGAGGCTACATCAGCTTCAGCCTAGATTAACAAGAGTAAAATAGAATCATCAGCTAAAAGAAACATGACAGACTCTCGGGCCACATCCAGACTGCTGCGGTGTAGTGCCACATGGATGTTTCAAGGGTTAGTTCACCTTTACAAAAAAAACTGCCTATGCAGGCAAGGGGTGTCTAGAGCTGCACATATTTTTGTTTTCATCTATAAAGTTCAATAATGCCTTTGCTATAGGTGTAGGCCATTTACATAGCTCATGACTTTGGCTTGAATACTCTAAGAGCAAATTGTGAAAAATTAGACGTTTTAGGTACATGGCCAATAACTCCCACTGCTGTCTCAGCCAATGAGAAACTCATGCCTGAGCCCCACCTTGATCCAGCGATTTGCAAGTACTGGGGGGTATGCTACACAAAGATTTTTTACCTTCATGCATAGAATGCACGAAGGTAAAAAACCTTGAGCCTTTAGAACCACTTTAACCTGTGTTGAGGAAAGGCATCTCATTTACTCAATGGCTGTCCAACACACCACAATGTATGCTTTAATGGACCTACAGAATTTGTCAATGCAGCACCAAAATATGGTGTGGTAAAATGCATGCACCTAATGAGCTTGGAAGGCACGTTGAGGTGCCATTCAAAATGAATAGTGTTGCACCGCACTTGGTCATGCACTTTGGTAGCACAGCAACACAAAAGTCTGAAAAGGCCCTCAAAGCTAGAGATCACTAAGTGGAATGTAATGCCATGTATGTAGTGGTGTTCCAGCGGTTATGGAAATTACATGCTGACACTTGTAAAGCTATATAGACCTACAAGTTGCATAACCTTGATGTAAAACCATGCAAGACAGTTAGTTTCTACAACAGAGTGTTATATATCATGGCTGACAGAATTGTGCATAGCTAATGTTTGCTACATGTTAAGACTCCTAGCTAGGGATGCAACATTTCACAATCTATGTTGCAATTATTACCCAAGGTTTGTAGAAATGTATCAATCATAAAAGTCACTTAATAAAACTTATGTTAAATATTTTAAATTGTTATGTCCCCATTATCAAGTGACAACAGGGTGGAGTGCGCTAGCGTTATCATCTCAGTTAAGATTGATATATTTAACAAGATCATTTTCAGGGTTGCACAGGACATGCACGGGTGTATATAGTAATGTGTGTGTGTAGGATGTGGTTTTACACCTCTCAAACTGAATGCAAACATTTATAGGAACTTCCTCTTTCAGAGCAGACTATTTACACATCTGTCGTTTAACGTTTTTAAAATGGCAGTCTTGCTGAATGATGAATAAAGAATGCATTAGATTATCAGATGTGGCCATGTATAAATATCCAGACTGGGTGCCTTTTTAAGGAACGCCACATTCTTTGCACTTACAATGAAGTCTCCATGTCAGGCCACCAAGGCCAAATGACATGTTTGCTAAGCAGTGAAGAACCCGCCCTGTAAAACTATGTGAGAAATTACGATAAATCCCCTTCTCTAAACCTGTGCACAGCTTTTTTTCATATTGAGCAGGGAGGGAGGGAGGGGAAGAGAAGAACCACTGTCAGTTTTTGTCAGTTAGAAAGGTATTCCTGACTTTTTTTTTTTTCTGAAGGGGGGGGGGGGGGGGGGTCAACTCAACTCTTCAGATCAGCTGCACAAATCCATAGCCAAAGTATTTATTGTATTTCCCAGAGCCACCAGTCTCAAGCCATACAGTTCAGATGAGAAAATTAGCACTAACCTCTTTACTTGCCATGGCAAAGCTAAGTGGGTGAAACTAAAATGCAGGATGCTGTCAAGTTAACAATAATGTATTGTGCATGTAAACTTTTGTGGCCCATTCCAAGTAAGCCCGATTTATCGAGTTAAGAGTGATCAGGGTGAGAGGTGAAATGTGCTGGACAGAGTGGAAATGAACACTACATGACAACTGATACAGGATACAACTGAAAACAAATGAACTGTTGCACATTTCACCAAGTTTACTCTTTTAAGCTAGGTTCAGATTTGATGCAGAAAAACGGAGTGAATCCCACGTGTCACACATCACAATCGCACAGTGTCCATGCGATCTGTGGCACTGTCCACTCCGGCATCATTTTCCACGACTGATGCAGAAGAGATGGCAGCTACTATGTGTGCATTGGGGTGTCATTCCAAATCAGAAGTCTCTAAACTTTCTAAACAAAAGACCAGTTTTCCTGGCATCAGTGGGAGTAAACATTGCCACGTTTGGTATCAGTAGGAGGAATAGTGCCCACATCATTGGTTTCAGTGGGAGAAATGGCACTCCATTGTTGGAGTCAGTGAGCAGAATAGTGTCTAATTAGTGTCCCAAGGGCCGGAGAAATGCAAACAAAGGGCTGCCTCTTGACCCCAGCCTGGAGACCACCGTTTTTCAATTAATGGTACCAGAATTCACAAAGTACTGCATTGTACAAGTGTGAAGCCTAAACCCCATCGTCCCCCAATCTACACTGTATGAAACACTGCAGAATCTCCCATTGCCAGCCAGGAAGCGGCGACACCACCCTTGTACCCCCCTCTCTACCGGGGGGGGGGGGTGTCAGTGGAAAGAACCCCCCCTTTACTGGGGGGATCAGTGGAAAAAATCCCGCCATCTACTGGGGGGGCACGGAATCAGTGGAAAGAACCCCCCCTTTACTGGGGGATCGGTGAAAAGAATCCCCCCGCCATCTTCTGGGGGGGGGCTCGGAATCAGTGGAAAGAACCCCCCCCCTTCACTGGGTGGGGGGGGGGGGACCAGAGGAAATTGCACAAGGGACCCATAACCTAGGAACCTTGGGGGTTTCAGAACCCCTAGTTGAGAATGGCTAGCTTCTCCAGTTTCCATAGGAATCAGCAAAACACTGCTAACTGACATATGAAAAGTAACCAGGTGATAACTATTGTTCATGCATGAAGATCATATGACTACAAAGGAGACAGTCACTAAAGCGTTAAGTAGAAGACTTTACAAATCAGGTGGATAGTAGCTAAATATTTGCATGCTGTTTGAAGGAATGATTATATGGTCCTTTTGTAAAGGCTACAGGAAAAAATGTTTAGTCAGCAATCCCCTCCTCCCCAAAAGGAGATTATTTAATAATCCACTAGCAGGCTGCAACTTTTCAAAATGGGAACATAAAGCAGGAAATAAAGGAGGGATTGAGAGGTTTTGGCTATACACCAACATATCAGCACAGTGTTCGTTTTTTCTTTAATCAAAGTGACTAAAACTAGACAACGCCTGGGAGAAAGTCGCCTTACAAGAATGAAATGCAATGTTAGCTCAAGTGCTTCCTGTTGTGTCACTGGAGTATTTGCGGCCTCTAGAGGGAAGGACACATCTATATAGTTGGTGACATGACAAGGCTGGACTTGTGGCCTTATAAGGCAAGGAAAGATCGGCGTTGTAGCAGAACTCACACGGCTCACAACTGGCCTGCTTAGTAACTCCTACATCTTCTTTCTGAATAAGGGAACTTGAAAGTGTGAGCAGACTAGAGAAAACGGGATGTCATAACATTGTATAAACATTGAAAGGCTCGCCAGTTACCTCCATCAATCATACACTTTGGAAGAATTCATTATTTAAATCCATTTCTCCTGTGTGAGGGAGGTAAGGGAATCTGGAGTGCGGCATTATCTCTGGAAGACGGGGCTCAGGTTCCCAGGTGGTGTGCTGGGTACCCAAGGCTACAGTTACTGATCTCAGTGGAAGGCCTCATACATTCCCATTATAGGGCACTTCTAAATGCATGCCATGATTTTAGGTGGCATCGTTCACCCTGTGCACTAACCTGTGTTTATGTACACTTAGAGGAAACTGAATTCTGAGCACCCAGGGGCAAACTAGATACACAGAAGGTGTCTAAATGAATGGAAACGCTCGCGAATGGAAGTCAATTTATAGTATTAAAACCTCACACTTTTAGGCCTCATTCACACAGGCTTATAAAAATAAAGCAGCTTCGCCAGAATTTGCCCATGTTATAACATGTATGCGTGGCTATGCATGCCTTTCATTGGAGTATAAATGCATTTACTGCCCAGAATTTTAAGTGTAACTAAAGGCAAAACTTTTTTTAGTTTGATAGAATGGAGAGGGATTGGAACCCCTGTCAGGTTTTTATTGCTGTCTGTATCCCCGTTGGAGAGATTCACTGTCTCTAATTGTCCCAAACTTTGGGCTGTTCCCAGAGAAGTAATAGGAGGGAAAAAAGAAAAAAAAAAATCTTCTGACCAGGGTTATAACCCTCCTTTGCTGTATCAAAAATGTAAAAAAAAAAAAAAAAAAAAAAAAAAAAAAAAAAAAAAAAAAAAGTTTTGGCCTATAGTTCTATTTAAAGCGGGAGTAAAGCCGCTGACTCTTTACACCGGTAAGGGAAAAGGCATAATGAGCTAGTATGCACCGCATACTAGCTCATTATGAATTACTTACCTTAGAACGAGGCGACAGCATCTCACTTGGTCCACGCCGAGGGAGCCGACATGTTCCCTTGGCATGTCTTCCGAGTATTGCGGCTGCAGGGCTGCGAGTGGCCAGAGCCGCAATGTCGTCACTCCTGTGCATGCGCGCGGGAGCTTTCTTCCTGGCAGGGCCTGGCACCTGCCGGACTTTCAGGCGAGAATCCCCGGTGCGCCTGCGCCGCTGAAGTCAACGGCGCATTGAGGGGAATATCTCCTAAACCATACAGGTTTAGGAGATATTCTTTTTACCTACAGGCAAGCCTTATTATAGGCTTACCTGCAGGTCAAACTTACAAATTTACCTATACAACCGCTTTAAATGTATCCTGGCCAGTGAGAACATGACAGGATTTCCCAATCCCCCTGAGGTAGAGATGAGCTTGGGTGTCCTCCAAAACTCCTCTCTAGTTGTACTCAAAAAAATTTGCATCTTCTCATTTTACTCTGAGCTGCAGGCCAGGTCATCCCACCCAGCAGTCCGCCTCTTTGTTTATGTGAGCTACAGGGTGGAAATAAACCATTACACAGCTCATTTGAATATAAAAAAGGAAGTGAAAGGTCAGAATTTGGCCAGAGAGGAGTTCAGAGGATGCCCAAGCTCATCTCTACGCCTCGGGACTATATGTCCAATAAGTCCAAGAGCCCCTGTCTTAAAGCAGAGCTCCACCCAAAAGGGGAAGTTCCGCTTGGTTGCACCCTCCACTAGTACATTAGCCACTTTTTTGGGGAAAGGGAAATAGGGAAATCAGGTACCTGCAGCAATCGGAAAAGACAGAAGTTTGGCCCTTTTTGGGGGGGCCTGAAGCTCCTCTAAGCTGACCATGCACCAACGAATCTGCCAAATTTCACTAAGTGGGTGACCCTGCAAGACCTCATTCCCCAGCCAACATCCCTCACCTGAAAAATCAAAGGAGCTGGGTGGAGAATAGTCAGCCAAACAGCAGCTGCATCCAGTCACATGCAGATACTGTCCAGTATTCTGACAGCTGGTGCTCGCAGCTGTCAGGCCGCGTACACACGTGCGGACTGTTCGCCCAACTTTGTCCGCTGAACAGTGTTTGGGCGGACAGTCCGCTCGTGTGTGGGCTTTCAGCGGACAGTTTCAGCGGACAGTTGGACGGACAAGGTTTTTCGGAAATTCCGAAAAACTGTCCGCTGAAACCTTGTTTGAGCGAACAGTCCGCCCGTGTGTAGGCTCGTTCGTCAAACAAAGTTGCGCGCATGCTCAGAAAGGATTTTCACGCCGAAAGCTATAATGCAGTGTATAGGACGTCGTATTTTTCGTCCCGTCGTACGTGCCGTTCACATCATCGCGCACGGTTTCAGCAAACTGTTCGTTCGTCGTGTGTGGGCATGTCCGTCCATGCTAATTTTGAGCGGACTGTTTGCCGAAACTGTTGGACGGACAAAGTTGGGCGAACAGTCCGCGCGTGTGTACGCGGCCTCAGAGTACAACATGGGCAGGTGGGATTCATCCAGCCAAACTGTATAGTATGCATGAGATATTCTTTGCTCAGCCTGCCAGCTGAATGAAAAATATCGAATAAAGTATGGCCAGCTTTAGTGTACGGCCTGTACCCTCTACGGGTGGCACTATAGGACCCCACAAGGTAATGCAGCCACAGCAGAAAGGCAAATCTACAGTGGATCTTTGGACCTACTGGATGAATACATACTAGCAACAGACAAGGTAGGCACCCAAGTATACCGCTATGATTTCTATTACAATTTTAGGGGTCAACATCACTTTAAATGCAGGTGAATCTGATCTGGGAAGTGTAAAGTCGCTTTATACTTCTCAGATGAGTTCTGTTTAAATAAACAACGCAGGAGGCTCATGTGAACACAGCCTTACACTGTAGGTATCAGAACTTCTATTATCTTACTTCTGTACAGGAAGGCTCTGCTGGGCTTTGTTGGCCTCCGATGAACCACAAGGCAACAATACACATTCCATGGACCCTTCCAGAGTACATTGGAGGAATTTATGAACATCCATACCCGACTCCTGCATTCTGTCTTATGAACAGGTTTGCCGTTTTCCATTTCACACTAAACACGTCTAGTAAACAGCCTGGCCATAGTATAGTGACAGATGAGAAATAAAGAGAGTGAGTGTACGAGCACCACACCTCAGGTAGATGGGGAGATAAGGAGTTAACCGTTCTGTTCAGATGAGCCATGTCGCATGCCTAACATTCTCAGGCCCCACCGTCCTTCCCCGCCCTCTCTGCCTGGAAACAATCTGCCCTGGAGGGTAGATAACACACACAAACTGCAAGCTCTTGGGACCAACTACTATCATCGTACGAACCTGATAAACCTGAATCTCATGCAAGAAATGTCCCAGGAATGCTGGAAAAATACAAGGGAACAGACTTTATATAAAAATGAATACAAATTTAGATTGTAAGCTCCCAGGAGCAATGCATGCCCTCCACTATACAATCAGATTGTACAATCTTCTTTGGATCCATCAGCAGTCTGCCTGATTGGATACAAATGGAATGGGTTATTTATGTGTGTGTCCATATGTTATATAGTCAAGTTATGGTAAGTGCCAGTTCACACCAGACACAGTTCCGTTTTTTTTTCTGCACAAAATGCATGCACAGCGTTTTCCATGTACTCCAATGGCTCTAGTTCACACCATGCAGCAAGTTTCAGATGCATAAACTAACTGCATGGTGTGAACTAGAGGCATTGGAGTACATGGAAAACACTGTGCATGCATTTTATTTTAAAAACACACAGAACTGCATCTGGTGTGAACTGGCCCTCAATCTAAAGCTCACCACACAACCTGCAATCTGATTGTACAATCCCCTTAAGAGCCACCAACTATGTTTTGCCAGATTCTGCCTGATTGGAGACAAACGAATTGAGTTGTTTAGGTAGCCCATTATATAACACAGATTTGGGGAATCTAAAGCTTATCATACAGCCAGATTGTAATGTTTATGGCAACCCTCAGGCTCACCACATGCATGTTACCATCTGATTGTACAATCTTCTTTAGATCTAACAAGTATGTCATGCAAGGGTCTGATTGGAGGCAAACTGAATAGATAGTTTAGGTAGATATTACATAGATTTAGTAAATCTAAATCGGATGGTATAAATATTGGATGGTCAGATTGTAAGGTGTGTGGTAACCTGAAGTGCTTGTTCACACTTGTGGCAGCCCCTGGGCCATTTCCTCTTCACCGCCTGTTTTAACTGTAAAAAGCTGCACTATATGGTTGTAGCACAAATCCATTCATTGAATGAGCTGCACTTGGCAGTGGTACTGTCTGCCAGATGTGACAAGGGGTACAATTTTTAAGTCATCGTGCCTACATACCTATCTGGCTGCTGTTGCCACTTTAGGGCTGGTGCAACACCGGCACGCATTACTGTGCATTTTCTGTGTTCCGGTTTTGAAGCCCATTCATTAAAATGCTGGAAATGTCACACAAGTGCTTCTTTTTCACAACGCACTGCACCAAACCACACAGTACAATACGATGCCTGAAAACATGCTTCATTTGTGAGATGCATGTCGGGTGCCATTAAAATTTCTTTGTCACCCGCATGCTCTTGCAAGGGCAGCGTGTTCACCTGTAATGCAGGAAAGGTGTATGGTATGTGCCGGTCCCACACCCCACCACAAGGGGCATTTCACACCAGAACACTGTGTGGCATAGGTGCGTTTCCTGCACTGCAAGGGAACGCTCTACCCTTGCTAGATGTGCGTGGGTGCCATTACTTGTACCTTAAATGCATCGAGCAAATGCAGCGTGTTTGCAGCCACAAAAACTGTATGGTACTGCAGTACTCTGCAGTTTGGTGTGATTTTTTGTTGTGTCTGCCCTACTTTGTGAGTTTATCAGCCCACTGAAATGAATGCGCTGTCAATGTGTGCGTTCTGGTAGCAACTGACTCTAATGGGGGGGGGGGGGGGGGAGCCAAACCAACACACCTGCCTATTTATATGGTTCCTTGTGTTAACAAGACTTCTATCAGACACCCTCTACTTACATGCAGAGCAGAGGTCGGGGTAATAAAGCTCAATGACATTGGGGGGGGGGGGAGAAGAAGAGGTCAAATTTGATAGAAGGAGAGAGGCCAGACTAGGGTTACCACCTGTCCAGGATTCACCCAGAGAGTTGCGATTTGGAATCGTGTGTCTGGGTTTCAGACAGCCTGAAACCCAGACCCATTATTCAAACCGGACTATGGCTTCCCAGTAGGGTTGCTGGCTGTAGTGGTCTAAGCTGAGTGTCTGTTACACTCCCCCCCCCCCCCCAAAAAAAAACACCACACAGATTGGCGAGGATAGAAGTCTCGAGCTATACCCACCCCCCCCCCCCCCCCCCCGGTATTCCCACACTCCAAGCCTAGGCGCTGTGCCTACAAAAAGGAAGTGGAAGGAAGTACGGGCTGGAAATCAGTGTGCCCCTTAAATCAGGGTTCCCAGAGCATCCCTTATGTTAGAGCCCCCAGAGCTCTCCCTTACAGAGTCTGCAGAGTCACACCCCTCCCTTACAGTGAAAGAAGTTTGGATGTAAAAGAGGAACTTGTTAACTTCATACGATTAGAAATGTTATTTAAAAGCAGTTGTATAGTCTTTTTTTGAACTTTTATCTACAGGTAAGCCTATAATAAGGTTCACCTGTAGGTAAAATGAATATCTCCTAAACCTGTACGGTTTAGGAGATATTTATTTTTCATGCAGCCGCTGACGTCATGCGGCGCATGCACTGTTAAGGCCCGGCTGAAGGTCCGGCAGAACTGCCAGACCTTGCCAGGAAAAAGACTCCCACATGCATGCCGTATCACAGGGCCGGAGCCGCGATAACCAGAGGACACGCCGGGGCAACATGTCAGCTCCCTCAGCGTGGATCGGGTGAGATACCGGCACCTCGTTCTAAGGTGAGTATTTCATAATGAGCTAGTATGCGCTGCATTATGCCTTTGCCTTGCAGGTTTTTTTGTTTAAAAAAAAATAAAAAAAGTGCAGGTTTACTACCGCTTTAACAGCAAAGTATATGTGTAGCTTATACCATAAAAAAAAAAAAAGTTTGGGTTTGACTTGAAGAAAGGGTTGCCACCCTTTGTCAGGCAATGATCAGGGTGGCAAGAGATCAATGGATCAGGGTGATAGCTCAGTAGCCCCCCCAGGTGGTGGAGGTCCCCGACACACGACCATCGCGGGTGACAGGGGGAATCACTGGATCAGGGTGACAGGGGGAACCACTGGATCAGGGTGACAGGGGGGAACCACTGGATCAGGGTGACAGGGGGAACCACTGGATCAGGGTGACAGGGGGAACCACTGGATCAGGGTGACAGGGGGAACCACTGGATCAGGGTGACAGGGGGAACCACTGGATCAGGGTGACAGGGGGAACCACTGGATCAGGGTGACAGGTCAGTAGTACCCCAGGTGGTGGAGGTCCCCGGCACACCTGACCATTGCTGGATACAAAGTTCCCGGGGTCGGGTGAGATGGGCGTGGCCGCTCCCCGGTATTCTGGGATGGGTGAGGGGGGGTCACACACACTCCGGTCCTCTTACCGCCTCCCGGACCTTCCTCTCGGTGTCCCGCTCCCTCTGGAGCCGCTCCGCCTTCTCCTCGGAACAGTCTGCCTGCTCCTGCAGACTCTTAATCTTCCTCCTGACCGCCTCCAGAGAAGTCATCCCGGCCATGTCTGTGCGCTGTGTGCGGAGGACTTCCGCCTGCTCCCCGGACTCTGGTGACTCCCCGGGCGGGCCGCTCTCTCCACTCTCACTATGACTCGCTCAGTCCGCACACAGGAAGTCTCCTCCTTACATAGGCTCCGTCCCCTATCATTAACCCTCTTCTCACACCGAACGTCTGAGGACTCTGCCCGCCTCTCGTGCTGTGTAGACGGAGCCCAGATAGAGGGGGTGAGGGGGCACTATTAGCCGCACACACCTATATGCAGGACGCAGAAGCCGTCCTCATCCAGGTAGAGGGGGCACTGCTGCCACCTGGTGGCGGGATGTGGGTAATACAGCTTCCAGGTAATGGCCCTGCACACTCCTTCCTTCTCACCATTGGGAAGATGGAGGGAGGTATCGGACTGATACAAAAAAATAAATATGCTTCAGTTTTTATTTTTTTAATGGAGATTTTTTTTTCTAAAGGCTCCATTCACACCTCTACGTTCAGGGAACACTCACGGAAACACCCATTTCTCTGCGTTCCTGAAAACACGCCGTGCCATTATTTCTGAATAGCCCCCCAAACACAAAGTTGCAGGAGATACCCTGGTGTTTTTGTTGTAGGTAGGCAGTCTGCTCAAGTGAACGGACTCCCCTAGGTTGTCACATAACAAATGCGCTAATAAAACATTCACACGTTCATGTCACGAATGAGGCCTAAACGCTAAGTCTGCCTTTTGCAAAAAAAAACCGATAAATGCACCCATATTGATTAAAGTGTTACTAAACACAAAAGAAAACCTTTATTATATTGCAGCTTTCCAATTCTTAGATGTGATTGCTGCAATAGTTTTTTATTTTATTTTTAACTAATGATCTGGCCAAAAAGTCTGTTGTTTTCAACAGAAAAGGCTTTCCTGTAGATTTAGCAGTTAGGATGGGTTCACATTTCCGTGCAAAGCGGTTCACAGCAGGAGTCCGGTGTGTCCCTGTTCACCTTTTCAGGTCCGATTTCGGTCTGAATTTGTGTCTGAATTCGAAACCAGAAAAGGACCAGATGACGCACAGGACTTCTGCGCAATTCGCTCCGGAGCTGTGAGAACCGGCTCCATAGAGACACGCGAATTGGATGCGGGGAATTCGCAATAGTGTGAACCCAGCCTTACAGGGTTGAGACAACCCATTTACCACTGACAGGGGTGCTTAAAATGATCAGCTTTTATTTATTTTTGTAAAACCTTTATCCCCCTAAAGGAAAATAAATGTTTGCTGTAACTGAGTATAAAGTTTTAGCAGGAGTTTGGCATCAATTTGTTAGTGTATCTAAATCTGCTAGTCCAGCTAACACTCCCCTCCTCCAGTCTGACAATGCTGCTGTCCAGAGGTGCCCATGTGCTCCTTCATCCAGAGTGGGGGCACTCTAATATGGGAGGTGTGTTACTTGCCTGATCACAAGGTGAAAACAGAAGTAAAAAAGTAAAAAAAAAAGGTAAATGAATGCGGCCACCACATCTAATGATTGGCGAGCTGTAATATATTACATTTTTGGGTATAAGACTGCTTTAAGGAGTCATACACATAGGCGCATTCACCCATACAGATAAACATGCTGTGTGTTTTGTGCCCTGAATGTCCTGGTGCTGTGTACAGCCACTCATACACATGAATGGGTACAAGCGGCTGTACACAGCTATGTGCCACTACTTGTGTAAAGTGGTGCATGCACACAGACGTCATGTCCCAAAATGCAGATCATGTATGTTTGGGATTTGCATCTGTGCACATGCACCACATTAAAATGGTAGTGGCACCTAGCTGTATGCAGCCGCCTGCACCATTTATGTCTATGGGCGGCTCTACAGCTCTGCGGTACCAAGACACCCAGGCACCAAAATATGAGGGTTTACACTGCATAGGCAAAAGTGCTCATGTGTATGAAGAATAAAGTGCATGTAAACTCTGATGCCCTGTACACACGGTCGGAAATTCCGACCACAAAATCAGTCAGATTTCTTCTGACGGATTTTGTCCGAAACTTGTGTTGCATACACACAGTCAGACAACGTTTTCGGAAAATCCGATCGTTTAGAACGTGGTGACGTCAAACATGTATGTAGGCAGTATAAACGGGCCAGTAGCCAATAGCTTTAATCTCTTAGTTTATTCTGAGAATGCGTGGCACTTGGTCCATCGTAATTGTCTACACACGATCGGAATTTATGCAATCGGATTTTGTTGTCGGAAAATTTTAGATCCTGCTCTCAAACTGTGCGTCGTAAAATCCGACAGAAAAAGTCCGATAGCACTCACACACGATCGGATTTTCCGACAACATAATCCGATCTGACTTTTTCCGTCTGAATTTACGACCGTGTGTATGGGGCATAAGGCTGCATGCACATGGGTGTATTAAAATATTCCCATATAGGCTGCCAGTAAAATCCAGGGTAATAAAATTTCTCATTATGGTGGATAATTACACACGTTTATGCACATTTATGTTCCTATGGCATTCAGAAACATTTGTGCATAAACCCATTCAGGGGCCTAGCATAGTCATGTATTGTAGCCTTGAGGAAGTATCAGTGAACGGCAAGTCCAATCACATCACCACACTTGTGATCTCTTGTGAGCTACAAGCCCCTCTTCCGCAGTGGAAGATGGTGCTTGTAGTTTATTAATTCACCTCTGCGAATAAATGATGCCTCTGTGCAAACAAAGCCACATACAAAATCAAATAAGGACTGGAGCCAGCAAGGAGAAGAACCCCCAGATTCACAGATTGTCTTTGTTAAAACCGTGAGAGGACCCCACAACACCATTGTTGTAAAGCTATGGTCCCCAAACTGCGGCCCCGGGGCCTGATGTTGCCCTTGGCTTGCCTATATCTGGCTCTTAGGGTACTATTCCACCAACTTACACCATCAATGGGGCCCTATTCCTCCCACTGACACTATCAATGGGGCACTATTCCTCCCACTGACACCATCAATGGGGCCCTATTCCTCCCACTGACACCATCAATGGGGCACTATTCCTCTGACTGACGACATTGATGGGACACTATTCTTCCCATTGATACCAACAATAGGGCACTATTCTTTCAATTCAAATCAATGATGGGGCATTATTTATGCTTACTGATGTCGGGACATTTTCTGTTCTCACTGGTCACAGTCCGGTCCACTAAAGTCTGAAGGACAGTAAATTAGCCCTTTGCCTTGAACGTTTGGATACCCCTGTTGTAAAGCATATATAACAAATGCATAAGCTGATTTTCATTCAATGCATTTCTTAGAACAATGTCCTCTTTTTCAAGGATCAGTGAGGATAAACATGGCCTCAGGGTTTGTGGTCAGTAGGAGGAAGAGTAGTGCCCCATCATTGGTATCAGTGGAAGAAATGGAGCCTCATTGTTGGTATCAGTGGAAGAAATGGAGCCCCATTGTTGGTTGAGACATCGCTTTAATTTCTCTCTCCAATTCTAATTATATATTTATCTTTAACTGAAAAAAAACGCCATAAACATATTGCAAGTAGGAAGTAAAACACTTAATCTCTGTCCATCTTGGGTTATTAATATAGACAGGCTTAAGAAAGCCCTACATGGATTGAAATTCAGCAGGGACCAGTCAAATTTCAATCCATGTATGGGTTTGTAATTTGTTGTATATCAAGAAAAATGCAAAAGGAGATTTGAACACCCGAGGTGGATGAACATATCCATCACCATCATTAGGTGGGCTGGAAGAAGGCCAGGACAGAGATCCTGCAATCAGAGTCCTCAGGAGAAGTCAGGGCTGACTCATTCCACTTATATCCAAAATATCAGTTCTGGGTGGTCTGATTAATAAATTGATCACACAAGTTAGGAGAAAAGGTGATAATGGCATCAGACACTTGACAATTGTTACAAGAAGGAACAGATCTCAATAATGAGTTCTGCTGATGTCTCACCAAGCTTGAGCACCTTGCACACTAGCAGAACCAGCCTCTAACTCCTTCCTTGGCAAATGGATTGGTATAGTGTACAAGCTGTATATTCAAATATTAGGTAGTGTATGGCCACCCTAAACGTGGAGACCTCCTGTACAGAATTCATCTGATACTTATTCCCTTTTATAAAGTACATGTACAGGTATACCAATGCCAGCACACACTTTGCAACCTGACAATTAGAAAATTTGCAGTTGCATCTCATAGAATTTGTCTCCTAGGCAAACTGTGTTGTGTCTATTCAAACAGAGCAGGTGGGGAAAAGAGGAAAAACTGGATAGGTAGTACAAGCAAGAAGGAAGAATAGAAGTACTGAGGTTATTTACCTAGCAAAATGAATTACTAGGGAAGTTACTCAGAGCAACCAACAATAAACAAATGTGGCTGGCTATATACTATTTGATTGATTCTATAAAAATGTGTAAATTATTGCTAAAGTATCAAGTGGCTGCAAGGCTCAGGGCCGGTTCACACTGCGGGCGATGCGAGGCGACACCGACTTGCCTCGCCGCGACCTGCCGCGACCTCAGCGGCGATTTGCAAATGACTTCTGTATAGAAGTCAATGCAAGTCGCCCCGAGGTCGCCCAGAAGTAGTACAGGAACCTTTTTTCTGAGTCGGAGCGACTCGAGTCGCTCCTCTCAGAACGGTTCCATTGTACAGAACGGGGGCGACTTGTCAGATTGCGGCACGGCAAGTCATGTCGCCTCGCATCGCCCGCAGTGTGAACCGGCCCTCAGGTTATTCTATTGTCATTAGCCAATTTTACCCAAATAATGAAAACATATCTGGCATCATTGTAGCAGCTACAGTGAATGTTTTCAATTATTTGATCTCTAGATGAATAGAAATCATTTGTAAATTGGAATTCACAGATTTCTCAAAGTAGTAAGCTGTAGCTAAGAATTGCAAATTTGAATTGATTTATGTATCTGGATTTTTTCTTCAACTGGGCCAGTTATGCTTTGGTTCAAACAGTGGCACTGCTTGCAACTGCAAAAACAGAGAATGGCAGTTCTGTGCCCAAAATCATAAAAAAAAAAAAAAAAAAAACACAGCATAGTGGAAAAACTATTTCACTTCTTACTGTATCCTGAGTTGTTTTCTTCTAAAAGAAAAGTAAATTAAGCTTCTTTGTGAATGTTTTGTGCGTAATGTCACACAAGTCAGGAATAAAGACTGGAGCAGTACCCTGAGCTCTCAGAGCAGCTATAGATGGCCATAAATGGCCAGATTCATCAGTTGCAATAATTGGTCTGTTTCTGACCACATGGGGGTGATAAAGAGCACCTCTGGTTACTGGAAGTGCTTCTTCCTGCACAGGGAGTGGGGCTCAATCCTTCACCTTGCTATGGAGAGGACCAGAGCGTCGAATGACTGCATGAGAACCACTCTCACCACAGGGCAATTATGTGGATATCAGCCCATCAATATCCACCGTTAGTAACCAGGGAGAAAATAGTATAAACTCAGTAAAAGATCCTGTATATGGAAACACATACATAAAAAAAATGATATTAAAACAATAGGAGGAACTCCATCTTCTTATGTAGGGACCCTAAAATTTGGTGTAGCTGTGTATGGTAACCAATCAGCTTTTAACTTCAGCTTGCTCAGTTAGGCTACTTTCAAACTCAGACCGCAGATTTACCGGTGCTATGCGGGTGGGAGCAGGGCGCTTTTAACCCCAAAGAAGGGGTTAACCAGGGGTTAAAAGAGCCCAAAAAGCACCGCTGCCTAAGTGCTTTGCAGGCGCTTCGGCAGCGCTGCCCATTGATGTCAATGGCAGGGGCAGTGCAGAAGAGGTGTATACACCACTCCCGCACTGCCCCAAAGATGCTGCCTGCAGGACTTTTTTTCCCGTCCTGCAAGCGCACCTCCCCACTGTGAAAGCACTCAGGCTTTCACACTGGGGAGGCTTGAGAGGTGATTTACAGGCAGTATTTTTAGCGCTAAAAGGCCTGAAAAGCACCTTCAGTGTGAAAGGGGTCTTAAGCTTTGACAGTAAAATCTGGAAGCAGATTGGTTTCTATGCAGAGCTTCACCAGTTTTTGCATGCTCCAGTTTTAGTAAATACCCCCCTAAGTGTCAATGAATTGTTTCTCTATAGGCAGATGTATACCTTATATTATGTGTAATTAGCTAATAATGCATTTATTGTACATTTTCTATGATTCTGTAAACCGAGCAATATAAATATTATATTTAAATTGGCAGTAGTGCTTATTTCAGAAGCATATGGATTGTCACCCTGCCAACACATTAAATTGCTAGCTAGTACTAGACTATGATATATAATGGCTCTTAAAGTGTATTTCAAATGTGAGACATGAAGTTGGGGGGGGGGGGGGGGCATAAAAATGTATGGTAGAGCTGTGTTTTTACCACCTTCCATCCATTCCCCTTAAAGTGGTTGTAAACCCTTACAACCAACTTTGACCTACAGGTAAGCCTAGATTAAGGCTTACCTGTAGGTCCAAGAAATATCTCCTAAACCTATACGGTTTAGGAGATATTTACCCGAAGACAGCACTGCTGTCTACGGCGATATGCCGCGAGTGTCGGCTCCCGTGCGCACGCGCGGGAGTGACATCATCGCGGCTCCGGCGAATCACAGCGCCGGAGCCGTGAGACCCGGAAGTCACTCCGGGATCCATGGCAGCGGTGAAGAGGAAGACGGAGGACTGCTTCAGGGGCTTTGTTCTCAGGTAAGTTATTCATAATGAGCTAGTATGCTATGCATACTAGCTCATTATGCCTTTGCCTTACAGGGTGTGCTTTTAAAAAAAAAAATTTTTTGACTTTACTTCCTCTTTAACATTACAAAGCAATTAATTATTAAGCAATTTCGCTGCAAAAGTAGAAATACACTTTAAACTTCCTCGAATCAGCCATATACCTAGAAATATTTTATATTTTAGACATTGAACACTGTTACTCTAATATTCCCATTCTCCTAAAATGAAATGAAGTCACTTCTTTACGGTGCTGCTAATAGGTCCATACAAATACAGTATAGATTTTATATATTTGATATACCTGTCAAATTAATAAAATGTAAAATATAATCAAAGTAAAATCTTACTTTAATGAATAGTCCACAAAGGTAGTGTACAGCAGGCTTAGGAAAGCTGATGGTAAAGATTAAAATCAAATTGTACAACCGAGTAGCGTAAAGGCCTACCTATACAATATTAATTAATTAGGCTCCTCAATACATAAGGGATTTTACAATCAGATTGTAACATGTGTGGTCAGCTTAAACATATTTACAAGACCGGTCACTATGTTATTATTACTATTGTTATTATCATCATATTGGATTTATATAGTTTGTGCAGCATTTAAAATGCTGTGAAGCACAGGAGCGTCAATTTGCTAAAGGAGTAGAGAAAAATGGATGTTCACTTGACTGAGTAAATAAGGTGAAACTGGATTCACTTTAAATATCCAATCATGTGCAGGGGCAATACAATAAAAATAACTTTAACTTGCACATTACTGGTGAATTGAAATGAACACAGCTTCAATGAGTTAAGGGAACATCCACATTTCAATGCAAACAATCTGTACAGTTTTAGTAACTCAACCCCTATGTCTGTGTACTAGATTGTCACTTTTTGACACTCTGTGACACTTGTGGAATGCCCTACAGGTTAATAAGTGGTGCAATATACCTTCTTGCCATTAGAGGGTGCTAAGTACTGCTGTATAACCATTGACAGTTCTGCAGTAGGCTAACAGCACTGACTATTCATATCACTAGTTTAGGAGGAAATCACAGTGTAACAATACAAATTGTTACACATTCACAAAAACTAATATATGCATTTCTCTTCTATAAACTATATGTCAATTATAATGGAGTATATGAAACGATCACTGACTTATCAGCTTGACTATACGAATGCAGACTATACATGGGCAGATCTGTGATCTAAATGGACAACGATAGAGGATCTGATCTTCCTTCTAACAGATGCCGCTCAGACATGTCCATCACAGTATTCCTCCCAGCATGTTTTGTTTTTAATGCATTTACACTTAATAGAGGATCATTATTAATTGGCCATTGAACGTTTTCTTATTGATAAAAACCAACCTCTGCAGCCAACAGTGAAAACCAGCATCACCCACAGGCTCTCCTTTGTGCCTATTTTTAACCCTTACTATTATTTCTTTTACAGGTGTTTGCAGTGGTGCCATTGCTGCCTGTAATTAAGCAGTGCACATCGAGACTAAGGCCAGCCATACACAGTTTGATTTTTTTTTGGTCAGTCCATGGGCTAAGCTAGAGAAAATCACTTTACATTTTTTACATGTTTTTAGAATTGTATTTTTTGTTTATTAAAAAAAAATATATATATATATACATATATATATATATATATATATATATATATATATATATATATATATATTTTTTGGTTGTGGTTTGGGGGGAGATGGGCTTCTGTGAAATATTAGGGGTCTGATGTCTCACATTTGAAACAGAGAAAGGGACTGAGAACAGAGATGCATTAGTCCCTTCCCTGCAGCCTCAGCTGCACTGGATCCACAAGTGTCAGCAATAAGGCAGTACAGCCGGCTCTCCTGCTCAACAGGTGCCGGGCCCCCTTTTGAACTGATGGGGCCCGGGCGCATACAGAAGGGCTGTCCTGTCTTATCAGTGGCCCTGGCTGTGGACGCCTAATTAACCAAACAGTGACCACATTGGATTGGATGCAGTTACTGTTCAGCCAGTAATTTTCCACCTGGGTCAGTCAATTTTGAAAGCCGGATGGTGCTGTCAGGGCCATCCACAACTCGAGTTTCAGCCAAATCAGCAAGAATTGGCCAAAATTGGAGCTGTGTATGGTCAGCTTAAGGCAAGGCCTGTTTTACTAAAGTGTGAAAAGAGGTTAGGTCAATCTGTGTTTAAACATTCATTCATGGGTAGGAGAGGCTTTGTTTCTGTAAAATCCCCAGTACATGATTGGATGTTTAAAGTGAGCACAGGTACTCTTCATTTTACACTAAATACGATTCTCTTCCTGTTAGTAACCTCATTGATGAATAGTTTATGCAGCCTATTTCAGGGATAGCATGCACTCTTGCTGGGTGCGTTACTGCGTTCTCCACCCTTCTTCTATTTGCACTTGTTCAGTAGGCCAAGTGACACATGAGTGTTCACTGAAACATAGGGAGTTAGTTGGGCAGTGATTGGAAGAACTCAGAGTAGAAGCAATATAACTAAATATGCAGTGCCAAGTCTGTAGAGAAAGGAATTCAGCAATCGGAATATCTGTACAATCTCACTATACAATCTCTGTACACTCTCCTTTATATTTACCAAACTATGTCATATAAGGATAAACCTAACAATACATCCAAATAGTAACAATAAAGACAGTTTGCTGCATTACATAGCTGATGGTAGAGCTAAAGGAAATTGTACAATCAGATTGTATAGTGTATGATCAGCCACACAAGAAGACTTTACCCAGAAGTTGTCGTGTATGAGTACCACAAAACTGAGTATCAGTGTCTTTTTATATGAGGAATAACAGTATGCCCCTGTATTCTCTCCTGAATTTGGACGCATCTTCTTATACTTAAATCGATCTGTATTTAAAGTCAATGGCCATCTTCTAGATTGGAACAAAAGACACATATGTACAATAATCATATTTACTGTCCTATGTGGACTTATGTGCCATCCTGTGTAATTTTGATTGAAGCTGTGCCCTTTGCTGCATACAGGAAGCAATTACCAGCAGATCGAATGTAATCCACCATGATAACTGATCCTCATACAAGCAAGTTTATTAATAAAGATACAGTATATAAAGTATATAAATAAACACTAAACACATAATCCCTAATAAAAGACATGTTAAACACCCTCACTTACTCACCTATTTTAAGACTGTCAGCTTTTAATAGCTCACAGTATATTATATAGCATCACATGTGTTTAGACGTGGTACAACCTTATTAAGTAAGTTAGGGAATCAAGCAGTGATCCTTTATACTGTAACCTATCACAACACAAGTTCAGTTTTACTGTATTTAGATTAATTGAGAAGGATTTTATTTAATAGGTTATGGTTATCTTGCTCTTTGCTTTGTTCAAAAAAAAAATTTTTGAAAAAAATGATATTTATATATATATATATATATATCTATATCTATATAGATATATCTATATATGTATGTATCTATCTATCTATATATGTATCTATCTATCTATCTATCTATCTATCTATCTATCTATCTATCTATATATATATATATATATATATATATATATATATATATATATAGAGAGAGAGAGAGAGAGAGAGAGAGAGAGAGAGATAGATAGATAGATAGATAGATAGATAGATGTATATCTATCTATCTATCTATATATATATATATATATATATATATATATATATCGACATCTATATATATATATATATATATATATATAGATATATATATATATTACACATATATTTTACAGTGTGCTATCACTTTTATAGACATCTTATATTTAAAATGTGTTATTATTGCAAGGAAATCCTTTCAACAGTGGCTTATATAAATGAAGTACTATATTTCTATATAGAGTAATGTCTATATAAGTAATGATTGTATATAAAAGGCTGCTAATAAAAGATGTTAAGTATAACTCATAGTTATACTGAGGCATCTATTATTGACTCCCAACTAATAAAGCCTCTCCTATTTCTAATTCTGCATCTTTCATCTGTACATACAGAGTAAGTATATGTGATCATGTTTGTTGTCTCAATGCCAAATCTCAGGCACAGATTATTCAAAACTTCCCATTCAGGTAATAGGTTGGCAGATGCCAAAGAATAACCTACGTCTATGGAATATTTGATTCACTGCATTAAATTACCTAGCCTTGGGCTTTCCTATAATAAACTAATTCATTAAGACAAGCCTCTGCGCGCTTGTAACATTAAATAAACAGCAATAACTGTTCTGGTGTTTAAACCTCCAGATGAAATCCGCTCTCTCAGTCTGGATTCTGCATGGAGAGCGATTTCTAAATAGTCAACATACTTTTCCTTATAAGGAATATCTGTCTGGAATCCATATGCAGCCGCTTTCTCTCCACAATACAGAATGTTCCATTGTATCATAGACTGCAAGCTTCAGACCTGTGCTGCCATTACAATGTACACTGAGCATCAGAACTAAGCTCAACTGACAATAGGCTTCAAAACCACTTTCTAGAACAGCGTTCTCCCGAAAACAAATTTCTTGGATTATTCCTAGTGAGCTGATTACTTTTAAGCATATAATATAGGCATCATTATTTTTCTGTCTTTGAAATATTTAAAAAGATATACTAATAAAATAAGAATAAAACACCTTCCTAGTGTTTCCCGTAAAATGAAAAGTTTTAACTAGAATTGTAAGATATTCTCTAGAAGGGGATTGATAATGTATAGAGAAGCTCATGCATGGTATACTGAAGGGTCCACCCAGGACCAAGTTATTTAACCTTTGACAGGGAACAGACAGCTGAGGCTGAGAGTCTTGAGTGTATACCATATAAAGCTCTGAGTTATATATAAACCAAGTGTGTGCCTATCTCTGCACTCTGCAGGAACAGCAAGTATCATCTTCCTCCTTCCTTTACTGTAAGGGCTGGAGTTCTCCTTGGCACATGTATGACAGATTGGAAGAAAGAGGTCACTGCAAAATTTAAATATCTCCTGTCATCTACAAAGACTGTCTCTGACCTCATCAGCTAACAATGGCTGGGCATCAAAAAGATTTTGCCTTTCAGATTACTAATCCCATCCCCATTTTTCTTCCATGCTGTCACACACCTTGTAAAACTACACTAAAAGTTGTTCTCTGATGATTGTATTCTTTGGAATGGAGGCCATTTTCCAATTCACTAAAAATAAGTTCACAGTTATAACACTGAAACATTTTCTACAGCGCATTTACGAAATTGGGTTTTAGGATCTGGGGAAATGAATGAGTTGCTTGCACCACTTGACTGAAAATGCAAATTTTGTCCGTTCTTTGAAACTTATTAGAAAAAAATTATTTTAAGGCCACATTCAAGCCTAGGGATCATCAAAACAAAGGAAACACATAAAAAAGAACTAAGATGTATAGTTTTATAATCCTGTTAGTTACAATGGATGTTTAAGGCCTAAAAATCGATTAAATCAAAATAAAAGGTACTGGAACTAGCCCTGGGCCTATAATAAAAGAATTACGTATGTGTGTGAATCACAAAAAAAAATAGACAGTTCACAGCACACTAAAGTTGTGCTCACTTTAATTACCCAATAATGTTCCAATAGACTGGGAAGTTAGAAACTGAATGTGATTGAATAATGAAAAGAGCTTTGCTGGGCTATAGGAAACATCCTACATTTTAAGTATGTTAACCCCATTGTTTTATGATTATATCAAATTCACATGTAACTGTACATTTCCTTCCTAATTCCATTCTATTGCTTATAGTTTTCCAAAGCAGTTAGTAAAACGAATTCCCCACCCCCTCCCCTATCTGAAACCCTATAACTCTCATTCAGAAAACAATGCTGATTCATCATAGCTGTACTAAAAGCAAGAAATTGGAGCAGTTGCCCATAACAACCAATTAAAGCTGAAATCTGCTCAGTTGCTAATGGCAACAACTCCAATGTATCACTCCTTTTTCTTTCCTTGGTTTTGATGGCTAAAACCCAATTTATGTTGTCTCAATATCTCAATAATGATGATTATGAGCACATTATTCTCTTTCAAGGCACGGGCTTGGGACCGGCCATGGCATAATGGCCTAATACCCCCCAAACTGGGGCAAGGCACACTCAGGTCCACTTAGCCAACAAGGCCTTGCAGACCACAGGACAAGCAGTGGTAAGCAGTCTTCCAATTTCATGTGTGTGTGTGTGTGTGTGTGTGTGTGTGTGTACATGTGTGCATAACACAAAAAAAGAAATGCTGTACACAGCATATATATAATATTTAGTATATTGAGTAGTTCATTAATTGGTTAATCATATCAAATGAAAGTAATCTATCACAATTAAACTTTTCAGTTGTGAATTAACCCATACTGTGCTGAGATGTCTACTTATCACCGGAGAATACTCTAATAGTTTCCTTGGATGGTAATGGGTGAGTTAATGAAAACATTCAACACCTCATTGGGTTACATTTGTTAATGTAAGTAAATAGAAGCATATATCATTTAAAACAGTTTAGGAATGGTCCGCCACGCCCCTATGTGACACATGCAGTGTAATATGGCCAGGAATGTCTGAATAGAACAGGTGCAAAGCTAGTGTCTTAGCAAGAAAATGAAGGGGAAGTGCAATCAATGGTTGGGGACTTTCGTAACCTTAACTTACGTCAGTGGCCTTCTTCTCAGCAAGTTCCAACTTCTCCTGGGCATCCTTAAGGGCTTCTGAATATTTGTCCAACTCATCCTCAGTACCCTTCATTTTCTTCTGCATTGCTACAAGTTCATCCTCCAGCTGTGTCCAGGTAGGACCGGTGCCATGGGGGGCAGTGGGTGCACGGACAAGGGCAGTGACGAGGGGGTAATAAGGTGTGGCAGCAGGCAACAGAGGTGCAGAGAGGACAGTACAGAACAGGAACCATGAGGAGAGAGAGAGAAGAGAGAGAGAAGAGAGAAAAGAGTTAGGCAGTTGTCACTGGTACAGTCTTATACCTTAGTGGCCTTCTCTTCAGCAGCTAGGAGGCTCTCTTCAGCCAGATGAAGGTCATCCAAAATCTTATCCCTTAAATCCTCAGTCTGCCGCAACTGCTTTTCAATTTGGGCAATCTCATCCTCTAACTAAGTGGGGTTATAATGTTCGGGAACAAGAAAAATAAGGAGATATAAATGTATTCATGTAGTATAGTAACCAATCTATTTCATATAATGTATATGTAGATACATTATTTCAATAAATAGAAGGAGCCAATGAACCTAAAAGGCATGAAATCTGCTCATGAGGAAATGCTTATTCACAAACTCAAAGTAACAGAATTTGAATCAACATATTGCATTTAGAGAAGTAACAAGAGAATGAATGGTGCTTTTTATCCATTGTCAGTTTTGTGAATAAGCCTTTTGCTAAAGCAGGAAGACATGACATTTTGGAAGGTGCTCTTATTGCACTTTGAATAAGCAGCACCCAGTGCTGAGCTCTCTATGATAATAACATATTTAAACAAATACAAAGAAAACATGTAATTATCAGCTTCAGCAACCAATATTTAGAAAACATTTCTTCCATTTTTTTAAGTTTGTCAAAAGTTGACTATCAACTTGCTACAGTCACATGTGCTGGTAGGATTCATGGCTCCATTCAGTGGCAGTTAGAGCGATGCCTTAAAATGGTATTAAACCCCAAAACAGAAATGTATTATATTGCAGATGAACAATTCTTAGATGGAGTGGCTGCTTTAGTTTTTTTTAGGCTTTTCCTTTATTTTCACCTGGTATCTGGACAGTAAGTCTGATCTTTTTTAACTTCCTTTAACAGCTGTCTAGCAAAAATGGCAGTTAGAGGGTTAAAACAAGCCATTTAACAGGTGACAATAGCCAGATTTTATTGATTTATGTAAAACCTTTAGCACAAAAGGAAAAATAAATGTTTGCTGTAAGTGCTTAAAAACATTAGCTGGAGTTTTGCTTTAACTTGTTAGTGAAGTCCATCTATAGCTGCTAACACCACCCTCTCCCCAGATTGACAACCCTGCTGTCCACAGGTGTCTCCATTGCTCCTCCATCCGGACCAGAGACACCCTAAAACACTACTAGCCAATCTTCAGGTTAACATAAAACAAAACAAACCTAAAAAAAGGAAAACTAATGCAGCCATCACATTTAAGGATTAGTAAACTGCAATGAATTACATTTTTGCTTTTTGGATTTAATAAAGCTTTAGCTTTTCCAAAAAAAAGTGAACTTAATAGGATGGCATAGGAAACTTCTTGGATAAAAAAACAGGACTGGCACTCGATGTCCTCTATTAGCACTGCTCTAGGGGGGCTTTTTGGCTTTTTGTGGAATAGGGAAAGTCCAAGCAGACCTGTTTGCTCTTGTCCTCTGCTCCCTTCTTGTCGGCTTCAGCCTGTTCTGCTCTGTCCAAGGCATTTTCCTTGTCGAGTTTGAGCATCTGCATCTTCTTCTTGATGGCGTCCATGGCTGTTGGTTTGGTTGGGGGCTAGTCACACACAGAGAAGCGGGACAAGAGAACAGGACCTTGGGAGGATGCAGAGAGAGCTTCCTTCTTAGACTGAGCCCTGGGCTGGAGTGCAAACTCTCAGCTGTTCCAGCCTCAGAAATATGTACCAGGGAAGGGTGAGGGGGGGTTACACAAATTCCTTAGGACACCCAATACTTTTTTGGGAGCCTTGCCTCTGTGTCCCACTGCTGGCTTTTTTTAAGGCTGGCTCCTTCTATTCGCTGCAGCCAACCATTTGACTGCATTTGACTATATAAGGGGTGTGATGGGCAGAGGCATACATGTCTGGATGGGAGGGGGAGGCTGAGATGGGATGGGGGGGGGGGGGGGGGGGAGCAGCCTGTTCCTATTTCTAAACCTCTAGACATGAGGCTGCAAGGGGAGCTCTCTGCTACATGGGACTTCTCAGGATAACTCCCTCAACTAACTATTATCTTCCTGCAGGGATTAATGGAGCTCCTACTGCTTTCTAATCACTCTGTACAGAATCACACACAGACCTAAGGGGGGGGGGGGGCTCCCAGAATATCAAATCCTTTCTATGCGTGTATCATTTATTGATCCTGACATCCTCTTATTGACAGGCACTAGAATGAGAACCTATGGTAAAGAAATTGATTTTTAAAGCACACAATATTAAATCAAAAGCACACCTGCCCACATATCAGGACCCAGCTGCCGTTGGTCACAGTACAGTTGCTTTGTGCCAGCTGTCAGTCTGCCTTTATCGTTACAGAACCAGCCATCACTTTTAAGCTGGCCATACACAGTTAGATTTTTTCGTTCAGTAAAAACAGATTCCTTCCTCCATGCTACACAACGCAGATGAACAAGTCTCCAGCTGTGGTTAATATATTGCCTGGGTATAACCAGTCGGATGCAGTCGCTGCTCAGTCAACAATTTTCCATCTGGCTCCTTCAATTTTTCAATATTGGGCTGGCAAGGAATAGTGTACTGTATGGCCATCAGATTTGAAGGCTGGGGGGGGGGGGGCTGGAGCTCCCCTTTAACCACTTGCCCACTGGGCACTTATACCCCCTACCTAACCAGACCAATTTTCAGCTTTCAGTGCTCTCACATTTTGAATGACAATTACTCAGTCATGCAACACTGTACCCATTAGAAATTTTTGTCCTTTTTTTCACACAAATAGAGCTTTCTTTTGAAGGTATTTAACCCCTTACAGACCGGAAAATTTCCCCCCTTAATGACCAGGCCATTGTTTTGCGATACTGCACTGCGTCTCTTTAACTTACGATTGCGTGGCAGTGCGACTCTGCACCCAAACAAAAATTTACGTCCTTTTTTCCCCACAAATAGAGCTTTCCTTTGATGGTATAATAAATATCCCCAAATTTCTTCATCAGTGTGTTCTTCTACATATTTTTGGTAAAAAAAAATCGCAATACGCGTATATTGAGGTTTGCGCAAAAGTTATAGCATCTACAAAATAGGGGATAGATTTATGGCATTTTTAACATTTTTTTTTTTTTAATAATAATGACGATAATCTGTGATTTTTAGCGGGACTACGACATGGCGGCGGACACATCGGACATTGATATTTATACTGCACAGCGATCAACTCTAAAAGGAGCCCCTGATTGCTGTATAAATGTTTCTGGCAAGGAAGGGGTTAACACTAGGGGGCAATCAAGGAGTTAAGTGTGTTTCATGGGAGTGTTTTTAACTGTATGGGGGCTGGGCTGACTGGAGGAGGAGAAAGATTGCTGTTCCTAATCACTAGGAACAGCAGATCTCTCTCTAATGCCGCGTACACACAGTCGGAATTCTTGCCGGAAAAGCCTTGGATGGCTCAAGCTTGTGTTGCCTACACACGGTCACACCAAATTCCGACAGTCAAGAACACAGTGACGTATAACACTACGACAAGCCGAGAAAATGAAGTTCAATGCTTCTAATTGTTTCCGAGCATGCATCGGAATTTTGCACGTCGGAATTGTCACAGACGATCAGAATTTCCGATAGAAACGTTTTCCGTCTGAAAAATTGAGAACATGCTCTCAATCTTTTGCTGGCTGAAATTCCGCCAGCAAAAGTCCGATGGAGCATACACACGGTCGCATTTTCCGATGAATAGCTCTCATCAGTCTTTTGCTGGCCGAATTTCCGATCGTGTGTATGCGGCATAACTCCCCTTTCAGAACGTGGATCTGTCTGTTTACATTGACAGATACCCGTCTTTGTTTTTGTTAAAAATTTTGCAAATTAGTCATTTTTCTTCATAAATTATAGCCAAAAGTTATACTGCTACATATCTTTGGTAAAAATCACACTGAAAAAGTGTATTTTATTTTGTCTTTATGAAGGTTAGAGAGTCTACAATGGTGGCAATCATTGAAAATTGATCACACCTGATGTACTGACGGCCTCTCTCATTTCTTTAGACACTAACAAACCAGGAAAGTACAAATACCCCCCAAATTACCCCTTTTTGTAAAGTAGACATTTCAAGGTATTTAGTAAGAGACATGATGATTTTTTTACGCTGTAAATTTTTTTTTACCACAATTCTTTGCAAAAGTAAGATTTTGTTTTCAGATTTTTTTTCCACAAAATTGTCCAATTGACATGTTATTTCTCTCACATGGCATATGCATACATGTAACTACACCCAAAACGCATTCTTCTACTCCTCCTGAGTATGGTGATACCAGATGTGTCAGACTTTTTCACAGCCTGGCTACATAGAGAGTCTAAACATGCAGGGAGCATTGTCAGGCATTCTAGGAACATAAATTACACATATAATCTCCTAACAACCTATCACACTTTTGAAGGCCCTGGAACACCAGGACAATGGAAACGCCCACAAAATGTCTCCATTTTGGAAAGCAAACAACCCAATGTATATACTATGTGGCATTATGAGTCTTTTGAACATGCCATTTTTTTCCACAGGTTTTGGAAATATGTAAAAAAAATGAAAAATTATAGGATGATAGGTCGGCAATGATGAACACTCACTAATTGGCACTGTAGTGGTACTGTGGGGGCACTGATGTGGCACTGATGGGAACTGCAGGGCATGGAGGGCACTGATGTGGCCTGTAGAGCACAGATGTGGCACTGATGGCGCACAGATGTGCACTGTAGGGTATTGATGTGGCACTGATGTGGCAATGATATGGCACTGATGGGGTACAGATGTGCACTGATGGGGCACTTTAGAGCAGTGCTGTGCACTGATGTGGCACAGACGTGCACTGATGGGGCACAGATGTTGCACTGTAGAGCACTTCTGGGCACTGAAGTGGCATTTGAAGAAAAAAAAACAACCAGACTTACGCTGCAGCTTCTCCCTCTTCTCCTCACACAATCGATGTGAGGAGAGAACCAGACATGATGCCAGTTTGTTGACAGTAATCGCACCGTCATTGGATGGAGCGATCACATAGTAAAGGGCTGCCAGGATTGGCCCTTTACACAGATCCATGATGCGCTGGGTCCCGAGGACCTGGCGGTCATAGACACTGCTGGATGCCCCAGGGGGCATGCGAGAAGCTCGTTCATGGGTGGACATCATAGTACACCCTCCCAGAACCAGCCGGTCACTCTGTAGCCGTCATTCGGCTTTGCCCTAGTCGGCAAGTGGTTAAAGTAGAACTATAGGCAAATCATTTTGGAAAGAGTAAGGGAGGATTTTAACCCCTGTAGGAATTTTTTTTCGCCATCTGCGCCCCATTGCAGAGATTTCCCTTCACTTCCTATCCCATAGCCAAACAGTAAGTGAGCGGAAATGAGTGGAAATCCCTGCAAAATAACGTAATTCCTTGGGGACCCCCAGGTTACCAGAACTAGTGTCCCCATTAGAAGATTTTCCCTCTATTACTTTTCTGGGGACAACCCAAAATTGTGGATTTTCTTTTACTTTCACTTTCAGTGAAAATGGTAAACAGGACAAATGGAGAGGGTGAATCTCCCTAAGCCCTTGTACACACGGTCAGAGAATCCGTCGGAATGTGTCCTATCGAACCGTGTTGTCGGATAATCCGACTGTGTGTGGTATGCATCGGACTGAATCCGTCGGACCAAATTTTCCAACTTGTTGGAAATATTTCCTGACCAACTGGGCCGATCGGACATACTCCGATCATGTGTAGAGAATTTTAATCGAACCAAGTGCCACGCATGCTCAGATCAAATTCCTACATCAAAGCTATTGGCTACTAGCCTGAATGTAGTCCCATCGTAACGAAATTACGTCATCACGTTCTGAAAGATCGGATTTTTCGACAACTTTGTCCGACCGTGTGTATGCAACAGTTTCGGACAAGATCCGTTGGACAAAATCCGACGGGCAAAATCCGACGGATTTGGTTGTCGAAATCTCCAAACGTGTGTACAGGGGCTAACAGGGATAAAAACTGACAACAGTTCTAATCCATCTCCACTCTATCAAAACTAAAAAAACATTTTTGACTTAAGTTTTAACTCCTTCACTATCCCGTACCTTCACTCTCCTGTGACTCTAGGTGTCTCTGTACCCTGGGTTTGGTACCGATTACTTTGGGGGAACTGACCACTAGGAAGGGAGCCAGATCACTAACCCACTCACTATTTGAGGACCTGTCACCTAAGCCAGGCAGCATGCTTCATGAGCAGGTGCTATACACTTCTCACCAATTCTGGTTACCAGGAGCAACTGCTCTCCAACTCTCCTGCCGAGTTAACCCTTTGTAGTGGCCTTGCTTCATACCCCATATGTGCTTAACAGCCCCTGTTCTTCTGATATGCATAATATTCTATTCACCCCTTTGATTAACTTCAGACCAGGCTTAGGACGTTTTTAAAACTTTACTTAGAACCTCTCATGGCAAAGTCCATAACTGTACAATACAGTTCCAGCACAACACAGATCCTATGTACCTAAGCTGAAGCTGCCCACAAAGGTGCAAGTCCATGTTTGGCATTGTCCAGACACTTGGCAGTTGCTTCGGTAATCGGGTGTTCCATAGGACCACATGATGCAGGGGTCCTTTTCATTATCCCATGTTGGTTGCAGCCAGGAGTTGCAATGAGGAGCACCGGGACCCAGCCTCCCCCCTCTTTTATATCACAGGGTAAGAAAGCAGAGCCCAAAAAGCCTGGGAAAGGAGTACCAACCTAGTTAACCCCTTCCCAGCCTGGGCGAGCTAACTAACTCCCTGTAACAAAAACCCACATTTGTAGGCGACCTGCCTACACTTCCCCTCTCCTTTTGGCCAGCTGTCCGGACTTGCAAATTGATCAAATAATGATCTGCAGAATAAATAACAGGGATGTAAGCACATCAACTTAAATTAAAGTACCAACAATACAACATGTTACATTAAACATGCATCCATTGCTGGTGGGTAGTACACATAAAAGCCCGGATCAGGATACGAGATCCATTCTCCTGACACTAGGTGCTTTCACCCCTATTTGGTGCACCATGGGAAAGGAGTATTGGGGATTAATGAGTTCAACCCGGTCCATGTATATGTGCTGGCCAATATTAAATTCCCAGTACAGTGCTTTGTTATGCTGGTTATTTAGCTAAGGGGTGGCACTGACCCTTGCGGAAGGTAAGCCTTCGCAGGGCGGCGTGAAGAGCACTTAAATCGGTCACTCAGAGATCGGGGTACTATCTGATCTAAGTGTCCCTCTCAGGTCATTGGGAAAGGTGGCAGCTCCTTCACTTTCTCGAAGACTAGATCTCTCTCAGGACACAAGCAAAGGTTCCTCTTGGGAGGTGGATACGGATTCCATAGTGTCGCTAAACTGTTCCTTTTCAACAGGTGCTGACTCAGGAGAAGCAACACTGGGGAGGATCAAAGGTGGATTAATTTGCTCTGGGATGGGAAGGTCCAGTATGGATGGACAGGCAGTATGCAGAAGGTCCCCCGTGGGAAGAGCTTGGACAGACAAAGTTGTAAATCCATGTTTGGCGTTGTCCAGACATTTGGCAGTTCCTCTGGTAATCTGGTGTTCTGTAGAACCACATGGCACATTGGCTGTTCTCAGTGTCCCATGTGGGCTGTGACCAGGAGCAGGAGCCCTGGGACCTGACCTACCCCCTCTTTCATATCACAGGGTAGGAAGGAGGGTCCAAAAAGCCTGGGAAAGGAGTCCAAACCTAGTTAACCCCTTCCCAGCCTGGGCAAGAAAAATTGTTCCTGTAATGTGCATGAGCCATAAAAAATTTCACCTGGAAGTAGAACTTCTGTTGTCACAAACATTCTTTCATGTAAATGATTATATGTGATTATATGTGATAAAGGGATATATGCAAAAACAATGCTTTTCTGCAACAACAACAAAAAGTTGGTTTTAAGAAAGAATGTTAAAATAAGTAGAGTAGTACAAAAGGAGTGGGCAAAATAAGGTCACATGCATAGTTAAGCATTACATCACTTCTATACATTATCATATTTGAATGTTTAGATTTGAAACATTGGCATGGACATACACTTAAAATTTGAAGTGCTTTTGTCCAAAATGTATTGGGTTACTAATGGTACTATCGCATGTTCTCACAAACCCTTTTTCTAAAATTCCATACAAACAGTTGCATGATAAAAATCTACTGAGCTGGGTTGAAAATTATCAGCCAAACATCTTTAAGAAGCACTCATGCCGCGTACACACGACTGGACTTTCCGGCAGACTAGGTCCGAAGGGATTAGTCTGTCGGACAATCCGATAGTTTTTTCGAAAAAAAAATCAGATGGACCTAGAAATAGAAATTTTTAAATCTATCCAACGCACTAAATTCTGACGGACTAAAATCAGGAAAACCGTCCGTCTGTGTGCTGGTCCGACGGACCAAATACAAGGCAAGGGACGCTATTGGCAATTGTCTCCTTGTTTAGTCCAATTTACGTCATCACATTCAAAACAAACGGATTATCGAATGGACTGGTGCCCCATACACATGGTCGGACATTTTTTCCAACGGATTTTGGCCGAAACTTGTCTTGCATACACATGGTCACACGAAGTTGTCGGAAAATCCAATAGTTTGGAACTTTTGGACTGTGTGTATGGGGCATGAGTCTGTCCGTGTGTGGCCAAGTCCGCTAGTTTGGAAAGTCCGTCGGAACTCCACCTCACTGTTCGGAAGCACTATTATATTTAGGCAGCATCAGATGTCATAGCTGTCTGCATACAATAGCCAGCAGTGGAAATTCCTCTATGGGGGAATCAACTGATTTTCTCTCTGCGGGATAAACAAGAGAAAATTGAGCTCTGTATGGCTACCTTTAAGCTGGCCATACATGGTTAAGTTTTGTTGTTTAACCAGGGGTAGAATAAAAAAAACTGAAATGATTCCCCCGTCCATGCATTTGAGGTGGATTGGGAATCCTCCCCGTTGTGCTGCATTATTGTATTCTGGCAGTGGGAAGACTCCCATTGGTGGCAGCCGCTGATCGAGCAGCTTTTATCCAACAGGCGGTTGAACAGAAGTTAATCAGTAGATCGACTTTTGTTCAACTGCAGTAGCCACACATGGATCAAAATTCAACCAGTCCCTGCTGAACCGGCTGAATTTCGATCTATCTATGGCCATCTTTGGACTGGTATAAACATTCCTCTGCTATAGCATGTATTCCACTGCTGTGGAAGCAAAACCTTCTACCTACTCTGGCTTTCTAGTGTACATGAGTACAAGAATTACATACAATGGAGGATTAACCTTCACACTCAAACACCATGGAGGGGAATTTCAGAAAATGTAGTTCTACTAGATAGACTTTACATACTCTTAAGCAATCTCTCCTCTCTTCTTCATAGATGAATCCTGATGTAGCCATAATTCTGGAAATGTTTTTGCCCCCTAAAGGGGAGGCCGGACGGCTTTAAACTGTGGAGGCGCCAGCCCCATTCTTCCTTACTTGTCACTCCCATACTAGCCCCTTCTCCCTTGCCCAACTTTCCTTCTACCAATCCCTCCACTCCCATGCCAACCCTTCTTCCGTGCCCAAACTTCCTTGTACCAATACACCATTCCTACCCCTCCCACCCAGGCCTCACTTCCCTAATATACTTACCCTCCCCATAAATTGAAAATGGTGAAGGGCACAGCACAAATCTTAAAGTGGGCTGCAACATTACCAAGCACCTATATACAAGATAGCTATATACAGGATACAGTCCTCTACTTATAGTTGTGCATTTCAGCTGGACTGTTATATGTACCCTACCCAATCTGTTACCTGTACATATGAAAATTGTAACATGTAAATTGCACTGCTGAGCTAATTTACCTTCTTTATTAACCCCCAAATTTTTTTTGTAGAAATCAGTAGGACTATTGTCAGATGTCCTTAACAACTTATGGAACAGCCTCGTTTTGAGATTTTGGTGTTTACATGTTTAAAACTTAATTTTTGCTAGAAAATTACTTAGAACCCCCAAACATATATATTGTTTTTTTTCTAACACCCTAGAGAATAAAATGGTATTCATTGCAATACTTGTTTTCACACCGTATTTTTCGGTCTTACAAGTGCACTTTTTTTGGAAAAAATTCACTTTTTTGAATAAAAAAATAAGACAGCAGTAAAATTAGTCAAATTTTTTTTATATTGTAAAAGATAATGTTACGCCAAGTAAATTGATACCCAACATGCCATGCTTCAAAACTGCGCCCATTCTTGGAATGGCGACAAACTTTTACCCTTAAAAATCTCCATAGGCGATGTTTAAAAAATTCTACAGGTTGCATGTTTTGCATTACAGAGGAGGTCTAAGGCTAGAATTATTGCTCTTGCTCTACCGATCGCAGCAATACTTCACATGTGTGGTTTGAACACCGTTTTCATATGCGGGTGTTACTTATTTATGCGTTCGCTTCTGCACGCAAGCTTGGCAGTACGGGGCATGTTTAAAAAAAAGTATTATTATTATTTATTTTACCTTTTATTTTTACACTGTTTAAAAAAAAAATCACTTTTATTCCTATTACAAGGAATGTAAACATCCCTTGTAATAGAAAAAAGCATGACAGGTCCTCTTAAATATGAGATCGGGGATCAATAAGTCCTCAGATCTCATATTTAGACTAAAATGGAATAAAAAAAAAAAAGTAATTTAAAAAAATCATTTAAAAAAATTGGCCCTTTAAGAGCTGTGGGCGGAAGTGACGTTTTGATGTCGCTTCCACCCAGATATTGTATGGAGACAGGTGGGGGCCATCTTCCCCTCACTCGTCTCCATACCAAGCAGGAGACAACACGCGATCGCTTGCGTTGCTGCCAGCGGCTCTGGTAAGTGGCGGAGGGCACCGGATCGCAGTGGGGTGCCCCTCTCCCACCACCGATAAAAGTGATCTTGTGGTGAATCCGCCACAGAGATGATTGCCACTACTTACATAGGTAATTGTCTGCATCCATATTGCTTTGTGTCTTTTAGAAGTCAATATGAACGTAAAACAATTGAGAAGCAACTCAAAACAACTTAGCAGAAAGTTTGAAGTTGTACCCACTCAGTAACAATCTGAATGCACTTGAGAGTGAATGTGACTTGTTTTTGAGTCTGTTAGCAGTGATCATGAGTCCTAAAGGTTTATGTACTTGGATGTCAGACTCAGAAGCAAGGTCAATGCACCAGCATGATATATGTTCTTAAAGCCAAGACATTTACTCATCAGGTATAGCAAGCACGAAAGGAATGTTTCATGAATCCCTTTAAATGTGTAGCAGGCATGTTGTAATGCAATTTCTCCTTTTGGCCACAAGATGGAGACAGAGAGATGCTGATGGATCCTTCCAGAAAACAGAGAGAGAGAGAGAGAGAGAGAACACTGAGAAAAAGGGAAGTTTCAGGAAGTGCTGAGGACCCAGAAGAGAGGTAAGTACTGAGGTAAAAGAGAGAGAGAGTGCTGACAGGAGACAGAGGAGAGGAGATTGCTTAAAAGAGAGGTTGATACCAAGGCTCATAAAGTCCTTTGCTGTGACACAGTGACACTTAACAGTGAGGAGAGAAGGAGTGTGTGAGTGGAAGGAACTGAGGTTCCAGAGTGAGGAGAGAGACACACGCTGACACCAGGGAATGTGTGCCCCAACAGAGGAGGAGGGATATCCTGAAGCCCGGAAAAAAGAGTCTGCGAGGAGCATAAGGAGAGTGGTCTGAGGAGATAGAGAGGGAGAGAGAGAGTATGGTGAGGTGACAGATGTGAGGAAAACCGCTGAGACTGAGAGAGAGAGAGAGACTGGCATCATTAGAGGGGGAGAAAGCCAATCTTTTCCAGACACTGCCAGGAGAGTGTTGCCTGGAGACGGAGGAGTGAGGACACCTGAGGGGAGCCAGGAGCAGAGACAGCCACGTGGTCCACTACTATTAGTCCAGGGACCCTTCTCAACAGCCCAGCACCACTCAGCTCAGCAGAGACGACCCACGCCTTTCAGGGATCGAGATACCCATCCGGGTATCGAATTGCCCGCTGCCTGTTCACCTTGTGAGTTTCGCTACCAGTCATCTCGATCGCCCATCAGCAAGAGATCCAGTGCCTTACAACATCACTAGGAGCATCAGGAGCCTGAACCAGCAATGGAGCTATGGTTGCGTCATTGCACCGAGGACCGGTGAGCAGGTGTAAACTCAACATCCTTCTTGACACCATACTGACACTGCATGCAAACAGTCACCAATTTCCCTTTTTAGTGTCACGGAATGCTTGTTTGGAGCTGCCATCTCTAGTAGTTTGCCCTTTTAAATCTCTACCTAACGGAACATTCTAGAGGATTACTACTCCATGCAAGCTGCATGCAAGGGCCCTTGTTTTTAAACCTTCTCTTAAAACAACTGTTTGCTAGCAGAAGACACTAGTATTCTTCACCTCAGGACCTGCAACATTACAGAACTGTGCTTACTGTACTTGTGTAACCCTTTTCTTTTCATTGTGTGTTTGAATCTTAAAGGTGTTTGCGGCCCAGAAGGAGCTGAGAAGTTGACAAGTCTTCTCTCCTCCCTCTCAGTGCCTGTGTTAAGGGCATATAGATTACTACCCTTTCTATACCTGCAGTTGCTAAATATTGAAGATTGTCTTTTTTAATGTATTAGTTATTTGTAGCAAGATTTAACAGTGTTGTAAGTTTACATATGCTTTAAACCATGCTAATATATTCAATTTGTTTATCACTACCAGGTGTGTCTCTGTTTTTAGTGATAATCCACAGCCAGGATAACAGCATTTTCCACCTGTGTCTTTAAATGTGTTTGCAGTAATTGAATTTAACCAGGTGTGCCAGAGGGGCTGAGGTCATTCTTGGGGTTGAGGGTGAGATCAGAGAACCCAAATTTACCAAGCGGCTCCTTTGGTGTTGGTACTACACGTGGGGGCTTGTCCTGGATTTCCTCTTCTGCTAGCAAACCACCAAGACAACACCATTGAAAGCATCAAGATGGATCCTATCAATGTGAACCCAGAAAGTTCAGGCAAAGTAGCCTTGTCAGAAGAAGTTACCTTACTGACACCTGTAGCCATGATAGGGCTGGAATTCATTGCCGCCTTGGAAGATTATGTGGCAAAGTGTCAGAAAAGTAGTCCACTATACACTCGGTCTGAATACCAAAAGCTGGGAACCTTTTCTGGAAAACAGCCAGCTCCTGTCAGTAAAGAGAGTTTTCGAGGAATGGCTGCAGCCAGCCATGCAAGCCTTAGATGAGTCGGACATCCCTGAGGCTCAGAAAAAGCAGAGAATCGCCAAGAGTTTGAGGGGGCCAGCCTCAGAAGCTATTCACAACCTGAAACTTAGCAAACAGGACTGTACTGCTCATGACTACTTAAATATCTTGCAAGATGTGTTTGGGAGAACAGAAAAGGCCTCTGACCCAACCCTGTGTACCAGTTTGAGCATACCTACCAAGATGAGGGGGAGAAACTGTCTGAATACATGAAGCGACTTGACAAGATAATGCACCAGATACTGCTAAAGAAAGGTATAGGACCCAGGTCAGTTGACAAGGTCCGGGCACAACAGATTTTAAGGGGAGTTCAGCCCTTAGGGATATCCTGAAGACCAGAACAAAGAGTCTGTGTGGAGAATAAGGAGAGTGGTCTGAGGAGAGAGAGAGTGTGGTGAGGTGACAGGCTGTGAGGAAAACTGCTGAGACTGAGGAGACTGAGAGAGAGAGACTCTGGCAGCATTAGAGAGGGAGAAAGCCAAGCTTTTCCAGAGACTGCCAGGAGAGTGTTTCCTGGAGACGAAGGAGTGATTGAAGAACAGAGAGCCCTAGCTGGAGTTGGGAAGATTTGACGATTGGACTGAAGTGAGAATATCCTACAACCTGGAGAGGTGGTGTGTCTACAAGCTTCAGTCAAGCTCAATTGGGAACAACCAGGCATTGTTGACCTTGAAGCTGACTGCTAGGGAGAGGACACGGGAGTGGAGGTAATTCCAGATGTCATATCAATTAGGGCTCTGCAACGGAGTCATGGGAAGATCCCTGTCAGCATCCAGAATGTTACGGCCACACCTTTGAAACAGCAAGCACGAATGTTGTTAGGGCAAGTACATCCAGCCACCCCAGTCCCACCATCTGATTTGGGGAAGGGAGAGAAGGACAGAATCTCCATAGAACAGTTTTACCCACAAAACATCACACTATTACCTGAGTGGAAAGAAAAGGTCAAAGTCCAGCTCCTGAGATGGCAAAATATGTTCTCGAAAGATGAGTTTGATGTGGGGTGTGCGAAAAGTGCCCAGCACCGGATTCCCCTTCAGGAAGACAAGCCATTCAGGGAAAGAGTCAGATGGATCCCTTTGGGGAACCTAGAAGATTTATGTGAGCAGCTGGCAGAATTGAAGAGATCAGGCATCATCAGGGAGTCGAGGAGCCCTTATGACTATCGGGGGCGAAGTGGTTCAGCGTGCTGAACCTGAAGAGTGGGTACTATCAAATCCCCATGCACCCTGAGGACAGGGAAAAAACACCCCAGTAAGGTTCTTTGAGTTTGATAGGATGGCTCAAGGTCTGCCCGGTGCTCCAGCAACCTTCCAGAGACTGATGGAGAAGACAGTAGGTGACATGAACCTAATTGGAGTGTTGGTGTATTTGGACAATATCACAGTCTTTGGCAAAACTCTTGAAGAACATGATGAGCACCTGGAGAAGGTTCTGAAGAGACTCCATGATGAGGGATTGAAGCTGTCCCTGGAAAAATGTCAGTTTTACCAGCCTTCAGTTAATTACCCCAGTCATGTTGTCTCCGCTGAAGGAATAGCTGCTGACCCCCAGAAGCTGGAAGCTGTCACCTCTTGGCCAATGCCTACCAATGTAACTGAGCTTAGGTCATTCCTGGGATTTTGCTCATACTACAGGAGATTTGTTGAGGGATTTGCTAGAATAGCCCACCCCCTTAATGAGTTACTGAAGAACGAGGATGAGAATGACGACCCAGACCTAACAAAGCCAGTCAAACAACATGGAGGGCCTAGGAAGCCTCAGGAGTCAATCCAAGAATAGTGGACTGATCCGTGTGAGCAAGCCTTTTGGCAGCTGAAGTGGAGTCTAACAACTGCTCCTGTTCTGGCCTATGCCAATCCAGCCAAGCCATATGAGTTGCATGTTGATGCCAGTCGAGATGGGCTGGCGGGTTACTGTATCAGGAGCATGATGGACACCTGCGGCCTGTTGCTTATGTGAGCCGAAGTCTTGCACCTGCTGAGAAAAACTACCCTACTTAGAAGTTGGAATTCTTGGCTCTGAAGTGGGCAGTGGTGGACAAGTTGAAAGGCTACTTGTATGGTGCAGACTTCATGGTCAAAATTGGCAACAACCCACTCACGTACTTACTCATCACAGCAAAACTGGATGCCAAGGTAGTTGGCCGCCCTATCAGGGTTCCACTTCAGCCTAAAATACCGCCCAGGAATTGGGAACAGAGATGCTGATGCCCTGTCGAGGAGACCCTATGACTTTGGGATTTCCTCTGAAGAGTGGACTCAACTGACTCCAGAAGGGATATAAGCCTTGTGTCAGGGAGTGGAACATCAGGCCAGAGGAACAACTGGGGCAGAAGCCATCGGAGTCTCAGTGGCAGGTATCCCCAAATACTACTGTGATTTGTCCCAGGTCAGGGATAATGGTATACCTAAGCTTTCAGATAGAGACTTCAGATAGAGAGTCCGTACTGACTGCTTTGTATGACAATCATGGCCACTTTGGGCCTGAGAGGACATTCAAACTGGTGCGAGACCAGTTCTATTGGCCCTGTATGCGGGTTAAAGTTGAGGGATATTGTCACTCCTGCATACGGTGTATATAGAGGAAGACTTTACCCCACAAATCTGCCCCAAAGGGCCACCTTCAAGGTCAAGGACCACTGGAATTGATGTGTATTGATTTTCTGTGTTTAGAGCCTGACTCGAGTGGACAGGGAAATGTTCTGGTGGTAACTGACCACTTCACCCGGTATGCCCAGGCATTCCCAACTAAGCATCTACGGTCACCAAAATTCTGGTAGAGAAGTTCTTTGTCCACTACAGCCTACCTCAGTGTATTCACTCTGACCAGGGGAGAGGCTTTGAGACTCATTAAAAGACTGTTAGACCTATTAGGTGTTCAGAAGTCAAGAACCACCCCCTACCACCCTCAAAGAGATCCCCAGACAGAACACTTTAATCGCCACTCCTGGATATGCTTGGAACTCTTACGGCTGAAAAGAAACAGCATTGGAGCAGGCACATTGCAGCTATTTTACACGCCTATAATAGCACTGAAAATTATGCCACGGGCTATTCAACATATAGGCTGATGTTAGCTAGGGAAGCTCAACTGCTGGTGGACTTAGCATTTGGCACTTCTTTAGATCATATCTCAATGGTGTCACATATAGGATCTGTGGACCACCTGAGAAAGAGTCTGAAGACAGCATATGAGAAAACCCAGGTTGCCTCAGACACCCAGGGCCAGCAAAACAATCGAAACGTGAGAGTACATGATTTGCAGCCTGGTGACAGAGTGTTACTGAGAAACTTGGGCGTCCCTGGGAAACACAAACTGGCTGATGTAGTTGCCAGTTGTAGTTGCAGCCCTACATTATCTGCAAGCAGTTGCCAGGAATGCCAGTATACCAGATTCGCCCACAAGGAAGCACAGGCCCACTAAAGACCTGGCACTGCCTGAGCCCAAAGAGCAGAGAGGAAAGCGAACAATTCACCCACCAAAAAGGCTGGCATACGATATTTTATGCAAAAGTTCTGAAGAAACGATCCTCACATCTCACCACCTGGCACATCTAGGTGGGCCATCCCAATATCGGTGGCTTGTGGGCAGAACAACCTTCCCTCTTATGACAAATGGTGGGAGGTTCCTCGGTCAGGTTCATATGTGCATGCATATTGGTGAAGATACCCACGGTCCAGGATTTGACTGGGAAAACAGTGAGTACTCCGGGTGATATCTTTGCTAGGCCCCCAGACCCTGTCACTGCAGATGCTGCGGTGGAACCCACACTGAAGGATATCTTTACAGTGATGACCACCTGTAACCTATCCATAGCTGCACTTACCACTGAGATAAAAGGGGTCAAAACGAGGATTAATTTCTTGAGGCAAGATACACAAAATCTTCAGGAAAGAACCTCAGCTCTGGAGGGGAAAGTGAGCTCCATAGAGGATGACATGGCCCCCATGCAGTGGGACCTCACCTATAACACCCACCTCACCACACAGCACGTCTCTTGCTTGGAAGATTTAGAGAAAAGGATGAGACGAAATAACGTGAGAGCCATAGTTTTACCTGAAAAAGTGTAAGGGAAGAATCCAGTTGATTTTATTGAAAAGTGGCTCACTAATATATGTGGCAGGGAGGCGTTCTCCGTTATGTTTTCAGTGGAGAGTGCGCACAGGGTTCCTGCTAGAGCCCCACAACCAGGGGCCCCTTCGCTGCCATTTTTGTTCAAGCTCCTTAATTACAAGGATAGAGACACGATCTTCTGTAATGCCAGAACCCAGCCTGATGCCCTGAGGATTGATAATGCCAAAGTATCTCTTTTCCCGGATTTTTATGCAGACCTGCAGAAACAAAGAGCTAAATTCACTGATGTGAAACGTCGCCTCAGGGATCTGGAATTAAAGTATGCCATGTTATATCCGCCACGTTTGTGGGTTGAAGCCCTGGGCTTGGTTCAATTCTTTGATACACTGTCTGCAGCTGCACAATGGCTAGATAGAGAAGAAGACTCACTCTGTAAAGCCCGCAACAGATGCCCTGCTCCATCCTGAATGGTACTCTACTCCATTTTCCATTTCGTCCACAGACATACATGTTAAGGCGGAGTACTCTGGTTTTGCACTGGTTTATGGTCAAAAACTATGGCTGTTGTTCTTGCTGAGTTCGCTTCCACTGTTGCTCCCTAGGTGGTCTGGCGCAGGTCTCCAGCCACTTTATGTCAAGGTTCTATGGCCCGGTTGACCAGGAACTTCATGTTTTGTTTTCTATCATGGCCCTTGTTTTCCTATTTTGATACTTTACTTACTGCTCCAATGGAAAAAAAAATTGAAATCAGGGATCGCTCTGCTTGTTTATCCCATCCCCTGACTGTATGTTGTTCCATTGCCCTGGAACTGGGTCATATGCCAATTAAGGGCACTACTTCTGTTTTTACGGTAACACTACTTGAATGTCTAAAATAACCAAAGTTATATCCTGGAATGTCCGGGGCCTAAACAACCCGATTAAACGACTGGCTGTGCTCTGCACAATCAAACGTTTAAATATAGATGTTTCGTCTACTCATCTCCTCCTGACGTATACCCCTTTATTCTCACGTCCTGATCCAAAGGGGAACCCAATTCTCCTGTATGGAGGTTAACACTGACTCAGATGGCCGTTGTGTATTTATATTGTGTTCTCTTTATGGGACAAGGTGTATACTTGCAGGGATGTACATTCCTCTGCAATTTTCAATCTGTCTTCTTAAAATGTTAGCTAACTTTATAGCCCGCTCTCCTGGCTATCCTTGTCCTAGTTGACTTCAATAACTATATAGACTATGAGAAGGACAAATTCTCAGCTTATGCCAGTGGCAGCATAATAAAACACAGAAGGCCTACAGCCTTTGCATGTCTTACCTCAGAGATGGGCCTTACAGATGTGTGGAAAATGCACAACCCAGATGCCCGGGTGTACTCATTTCAATCTTCTTCGAATAGGGGGCTGTCTCGGATTGACTTGGTCTTGGGAAATGAGCTCATGTTGCCAATGGTAGTCTCCTCACACTATTTATCTAGACATGTATCTGACCACTCCCTACTTTTAATAGATATCTGAGCTGGGGCAGAACGGAGTCGAACGCTGTGGAAGCTAAACCCTTTCTGGCTGTCTCTCCTACCGGACCCTGATCCGATACCAGCCCTCTTGACCTCCTTCTTTAGACATAACATAGGAACAACAGATATAGCCAATGTCTGGGCAGCTTATCAGATTTATTCCTCACATAAAAACGAAGACTAAAGAGTGGGAAATGTTGGTTATCTCAGAGGCACAGAGAACATAATGCAATATATGTCGCTGACCCCACTGGTGAATCCAAGAGAGCATGGTTAGCTTCAAAAGGTTCTTTTTTCAGCAGAAGCATTTTGAAGAGGGGGAGAATACAAGACATATGCTAGCTCTTCTGGCCAAATCACAACAACTCTCCTCTTATATACAGTGGTGTGAAAAAGTGTTTGCCCCCTTCCTCATTTCCTGTTCCTTTGCATGTTTGTCACACTTAAGTGTTTCGGAACATCAAACCAATTTAAACAATAGTCAAGGACAACACAAGTAAACACAAAATGCAATTTGTAAATAAAGGTGTTTATTATTAAAGGTGAAAAAAAATCCAAACCATCATGGCCCTGTGTGAAAAAGTGATTGCCCCCTAAACCTAATAACTGGTTGGGCCACCCTTAGCAGCAGCAACTGCAACCAAGCGTTTGCAATAACGTGCAATGAGGCTTTTACAGCGTCCTGGAGGAATTTTGGCCCACTCATCTTTGCAGAATTGTCCTAATTCAGTTACATTAGAGGGTTTTCGAGCATGAACGTCCTTTTTAAGGTCATACCACAACATCTCAATAGGATTCAGGTCAGGACTTTGGCTAGGCCACTCCAAAGTCTTCATTTTGTTTTTCTTCAGCCATTCGGTGGTGGACTTGCTGGTGTGTTTAGGATCATTGTCCTGCTGCAGAACCCAAGTTCGTTTCAGCTTGAGTACACGAACAGATGGTCGGACATTCTCCTTCAGGATCTCTTGGTAGACAGCAGAATTCATAGTTCCTTTTATCACGGCAAGTCTTCCAGGTCCTGAAGCAGCAAAACAGCCCCAGACCATCACACTACCACCACCATATTTTACTGTTGGTATAATGTTCTTTTTATGAAATGCAGTGTTCCTTCTACGCCAGATATACTTGGACACACACCTTCCAAAGAGTTCCACTTTTGTCTCATCGGTCCACAGAATGTTGTCCCAAAAGTCTTGGGGATCATCAAGATGTGTTGTGGAGAAATTGAGACGAGCTTTGATGTTCTTTTTGCTCAGCAGTGGTTTTCTCCTTGGAACTCTGCCATGCAGGCCATTTTTGCCCAGTCTTTTCCTGATGGTGGAGGCATGAACGCTGACCTTAACTGAGGCAAGTGAGGCCTGCAGTTCCTTGGACGTTGTTGTTGGGTCTTTTGTGACCTCTTGGATGAGTCGTCGCTGCGCTCTTGGGGTAATTTTGGGTGGCCGGCCACTCCTGGGAAGGTTCACCACTGTTCCATGTCTTCGCCATTTGTGGATAATGGCTCTCACTGTGGTTCGCTAGATTCCCAAAGCTTTGGAAATGGCTTTATAACCCTTTCCAGACTGATAGATCTCAATTACTTTCTTTCTCAATTGTTCCTGAATTTCTTTGGGTCTCAGCATGATGTGCAGCTTTTAAGAATCTTCTGGTGGACCTTACTGTGTCAAGCAGCTCCTATTTAAGTGATGCCTTGATTGTGAACAGGTGCGGCAATAATCAGGCCTGGGTGTGGCTAGAGAAATTGAACTCAGGTGTGGACAACCACAGTTATAGTATGTTTTAACAAGGGGGCAATCACTTTTTCACACAGGGCCATGATGGTTTGGATTTTTTTTCACCTTTAATAATAAACACCTTCAGTTACAAATTGCATTTTGTGTTTACTTGTGTTGTCCTTGACTATTGTTTAAATTGGTTTGATGTTCCGAAACACTTAAGTGTGACAAACATGCAAAGGAACAGGAAATGAGGAAGGGGGCAAACACTTTTTCACACCACTGTAGTTGTAGTAGCCGAAGCCCAGGGCGTACCTTGCTATTCCACTTACGCTATTATGAAGACTTTTAAGAACTTTTTTAAAGATTTCTATATGTCTAAAGTCCAACTTTCCTCTGATGATCTCCACTCCTTCCTAGATAAATACCCTATACCACGTTTGTCCACTACGGATGCAAGCCTGCTCACTGCCCCATTGAATGAAGACGAGATTCTCGCAGCTTTGGCACACACACATAATGGGCAGGCACCCAGAGCAGATGGTTTGCCTTCCGAAGTCTACAAAAGATATACCTCACAACTAATACTGACCCTCCTTCAAGTCTACAATAGTGCGTTTGAAACTGGGAAACTTCCACCCTCTATGAATGAGGCGATTATAGTCGTCCTCTTAAAACCAGGAAAGGAGGCCCTCTCACCAGATTCTTATAGAACTATCTCCCTTCTTACATTTGACGTTAAACTCTTGGCTAAGGTACTGGTCAATAGGTTAACAAAATGTATCCAAAAAGTGATTCATGGAGACTAGTCCGGTTTCATACCAACGAGGTCCATGGCTCAAAACCTACGCAGGCTATTTTTAAATCTATAATTACCTACTGACAACCCCGGTAATAGTGCCATTTTCTCTTTACACGCTGCCAAGGCGTTCCACAGCATTGAATGGCCGTATTTGTGGGAAGTATTGACAAAATTTGGGGTAGGCTCCTCCTTCCTTAGATGAATACAGCTGTTATATGCATCCCCCTCCATGAGAATGCGAGTTAACGGAAATATCTGAACCTTTTAAGCTGTTCAGGGGCACACGGCAGGGGTGCCCACTTTCACCCCTGCTGTTTGCCATGGCCCTGGAACCCCGGCCATTCATGTAAGAGTGTCTAAAAATATCACAGGCTTCTTCCGGGGTACCCAAAAAAAAATTATTTCTTTTTCCACGGATGACACTCTGATTTATCTGGGAGACACGGATAGTTTTCTGAGGAATGTGATGCAACTGATTGCTGTATCAGGATTCAATATCAATTGGAAGAAATCAGTGTTCATGCCCCTAGACCCACTTCCACAACCTATACTCAACTGCAAGAGATGTCCAAGTGGTCAATGAGTTCCAATACCTCGGAATACAGGTGACTCAGGACCCAAACCAATACATTACATTGAATCTGGTTCCTTTGCTACACAATTTTCGGACTAAATGCTCGGAATGGACCAAACTTCCGCTATTGGTCACTGGTAGAGCCAATTTAATTAAAATGGTATGAGCAAGCAACTTTTATACATATTCCATAATGCTCCCATATGGATCCCACATAAATGGTTTTACCAAATAGATTCACAGTTTAGAGCTTTAATATGGGGTAATAAAATAGCATATCCACACTGTAATTTGCCAAAGACCAGGGCAGCTTGGCATTCCCACATTCTAGGTTCTACTTTGTGGCTTACCAAGTTCAACAATTAGGTGACTGGGGAAGTGAAGATATGACAGACCCTATTAGGACTCTTCTAATGCCAGATGGCTCTTAGACCCCGGCGTTATCCCATTTGGTGGCAAGATTCTCACATCTGTCCCAAAAACTCCCCATAATACTCATCTTAAACATCTTATGGAAATTCAGTACTACTTTGCATGTCCATGGTTTCTGTCCATATACCCCCATATGGCGGAACTTATATTACAAGGAATTGTTCAAACATCAGAATTTCCATTTCTGGGAGAGGGCGGGCATTCGATATATATCGCTCAGCTATTTAATGGCTCTAGATTCAAATCTTTTATGGAACTGCAAATGGAGTTCGCCCTCCCCAGAACTCAATTTTAAAGTACCTGCAACGCAGGCACGCTATTCAGACTGAGACTAGAACCTCTTTGCTTGCACCAACAACCCATCCCTTAATGTCTGATGTCTTGTTTATGGCGGACAAGAAGGGAATGATCTCGAGAGTCTATTCTAAGCTGTTGCAATCTACACATGATGTTTCTAATCTCCCCTGTAGAAAAGGATGGGAAAAGGATTTGGGTCATATAGATGGGGAAACCTGGGAACTATGCCTGACCTCCGCCCCATGGTGTCCTTTTCGGCATCACATAAATGATCTCACCTATTCTTACTACACAGAGTATACGGGACGCCAGTTCAACTGCATAAACAGGGGATCAGTGACATGCCATTATGTCCAAAATGTAGCAGAAACAATATTGATTTGCTACATATGATATGGAAATGCCCAAAACTGTTTAGTTACTGGTATTATGTCCTTTCTACTATCTCACAAGCATTTCAATGTCCATTAGCGCACAATGCAGTTATTTGCTTGATAGATGCCTTGGAGATAACCTCACTTTCTGTGAATGGTCATACTGTATTATTGCGTCTACTGTACATAGCTCGCAAAATGATCGCTCGGCACTGGATATCTCCACAGGTACCAACAGGGAAGCAATGGTGGACATAGTAAATAGTACACTGATATGTGAAAAACTCACCTATCAACATGGTAATGTTCTTAAAAAAATTTACTACGTAGCTAGACACATCTGGATTAGGTCCAATCCAATTGGTGAAGGACAGACTACTACAAATGTGAATTGGTAGATGCAGGGGCAAGACTAACTTCCTGAGGAGCAGACGGTTCCTATTTCAAATGATTGCCTACTGGGCTATGGTAGCTAATTTCGAGTTTTAGTAGACGTTTCTACTATATACTTTGTTATGGGATGTTTTACCCTTTCCTTTTTTATTTTCTTTAGTACACAATGTAAAGATATTGGCATACAGCTCTAAATAGTTGTATACTGCTCAATGATAATGCTGTGCGGCACCAGTATAAAGATGATTCAGAAGCTGTACTCAGAATGATTAAAACCTCTAATCCTTGTTGATTCACACAATATATGTCCTCTGCTGTACTTTGATTTATTGATGCACACAAGATCTGTATGGATGTAATTCTGTTTTGTTCTTTTTTCTGATTTAAAAAAAAAAATAGATAATAATGGAAATACAAAACCTATAAGCATTAAGCATTTTACATACAGTATATTACATATGAATATTGAATAATTTTAGAAAGCTCATATGGGGTGTGAATAAGTGGCTAAATACATTTAATTGCAATAGTATGCCTTAGGTGCGTAAAACAATATTTAGTTCATTTGTAGATAAAGAAAGGATATTTACCTGTGAACATTGAAGATGGAAGAGTTTAAAAGCTGTGAGAATATATGATGATAAATGCTTTTGTGTTCATAGGAGATCTAATTTTTGTAGTTCAAAAATTGCAAATCAAGACATATACATCTAAACGAAATCTGAAAACGGAGTTCATTTACTAAAGTAGTCTAAGTTCTTCCCGTAGCAAAGTGAATGTTTACTGAGTTCAGTAAATTAGGTGAGGCTTTACTTCAAACAGCCAATCATGTGAAAAAAAAAAAAATCCTATTCTTTAAAAATTTGCCTTGAACATGATTGGGTATTCAAACTTCACCTTACTTATTAATGTTCAGCAAGCACTTTACTTTGCAAAGTGTAAAATCTTTATTCCTTTAGTGCATTAGCCCATATACATGTAGCACACACTACCTTTTGGTGGGTGCTAACAGGTTAGATGTCAAGAGAAATTTCCAGTGCCTTACTTTTTTGGTTTAGGCCTGGTGGGTTTGATCTGGGTTTGGGAGGAGCAGTAGAAAAGAGGGGGTTGTGACCACCTGTTCTTCACCCTGGAAGACCTCCCTTGCTTCTCCAGGGTAATGTTCTGGAAAGAAGGCAGGGTAGGGACTGAAGAGCAGGCAGTGTAGTGTATATGGCCCTGGCCCAATCATTGATTTGTATGGGCAGGGGTGGAGGTCACATGCTCCAGGGGGGAGATGGGAAGAGACTAGGTCGAGAGAGGCTGTGAAATGTAACCATCAGGAGTAGGCTCAAAGGCTTGCAGTGTCAGCAGCCCCAGGCTGGAGAGCAGGAACTTAACCGTAAGGCCTGAGGGTTCAGAGACCTCAGAGCTGGATGGTACCATTCTACAATCTACACGTGAAACCCTGGGAAAAGAAACCAGGCATCCCGGCTGGGATGGATCATTTCACAGGAACCGGGAAGTAGCTGCCAAGCGGACAGAGTAGACCGGGGGTGCCTGGACTTTCCTGAACTGGCCTGGGGAGGAATCGCAGGAGGCGAGAGAGGCAGATAAAGCCTGGGAGTCCAGCATTCCTATACACCAAGATGTCTTTCAGAGGGGTATTGGCCAGTTCACCAAGGGAAAGGGTTCTAACTACTCACATGGAACAAGAAGAAGAGGCAGCTGATTCTATCTTGCATCACTAATATATAACATGATGTAGCAAACAAAATAAATGCTCCTTGTTCAACTGTTCAACTGTGTCTGTTGTTACTCAAACGGGATGGAAGAAATGGGGGTTAAACCAGCAGTACTGTAATGAACTACACCAGCAGCTCCCAAGGGAGTAGTAAGCTACATATTAAAGTGTATGTCAGAAAAAGAAAAAATGCAGTACATCTCTGCAATACATGTAAATGTCTCCATGTTTTATCACTTTAAAGACCCTGCAAGCAAAGAAAAATACTTGTTGATCTGCCAGAAATTTCTTTGTGATCTCCATTTCCACCCACATTGTAGTGGCTATGCAAATCACCACTTACATAGAGTAGCTGTTTTCATAACCCTCCACCTCTCATGCCACAATGCCAAGCCATCACATCAATATGCATATAAGAGTATCTATTACATTTACCACAGGAAGAACAATGAATGGAACTGATTACGTTTTTGGGGTTTGTCCAGAGAATAACAGTCAATTGTGTTAAAGTATAACTAAAGGAAACATTTTTTTCCCCAGTTTTATTGAACAGGAACTAGAAGCCCTGTCATGTTTGTATTGCCGTCTGTATCCCTGTTAGCCCTTGTACACACGGTCGGACATTCCGACAACAAAATCCATTGGATTTTGTCCAACGGATTATGTTTGAAACTGGTGTTGCATACACACGATCGGACAAAGTTGTCGGAAAATCTGATAGTTCGGAACGTGATGACATTATTTTGTTACGACGGGACAACGTTCAGGCTAGTAGCTTTGGTCTCGTAATTTGATCTGAGCATGCGTGGCACTTTGTCCGATCAGAATTCTCTACAAACGATCAGACAAAGTCCGATCGGATCATGTTGTCGGTAAAATTTTATAGCCCAGCTCTAAAACTTTGTCATTCGGATATTCCAAAGGAAACAGTCCGATGGAGCCCACGCATGGTTGGATTATCCGACAACGCGGTCCGATCGGACATTTTCTGTCGGAATGTCCGACCGTGTGTACAAGGGCTTAGGGTGATTCACTTTCTATATTTGTCCTGGTGACTGCTATCCCAGAAAGAGAACGTGAAAGAAAATCCCAAATTTTAGGTTGTCCCCACAACAGGGATAGAGGGGAAATCTTCCAATTACGACACTAGTTCTGGTGGCTTTGGCAATTACAAGGGATTTCCCTAAATTTGAAGGAAATGCCTCTCACTTCCTCTTGTGACTATGGACAGGAAGTGAAGGAAAGTCTACCCAATGGTGACACAGATGGCTGGCAACAAAAAAAAAAAAACTGACAAGGATTATCAAAAATGTAAAAAAAAACTTTCTTGAATTAACCCTGAATGGCCAAACAATTGAAGACAAATGTAGAAATATCTTATATACATGCTATGTGTACACAATGCATTCTCATTTTATGCATGGGTAAACCAGAATAAATATGAATGAGAAGCGAGGCTTTGGCTGGCTAAACCATGTGTGACCCCAGAGACTTCAGTCATCACTCCGAAATCTGTTCACTTTGTGCATGCATGATGGAGTACATAAGAAAGGCTTGGTTACTTGTTTTCTTATCTGCATTTAGTAGGATGAGGTTATATTAGGGCCAGCAGCCAATTTTAGACGCTCCATAATACACAGATAAAAGCAGGGGTGTAATTAGAGGTTGGTAGCAGCAGAAGCTACTCATAGTGTACAGGAAATAGGGACTACAGGATCACATTGTGTAAAAAAAAAAGAAAAACTTGATAATCGTTAGACATAGTTTATATAGTTTACAAAGTCAAAAAAGATAGTGGAGTAGATTTACTAAACCTGGAGAATGCAATATCTGGTGCAGTTCTGCGCAGTAATCAGCTTCCAAGTTTTATTTTTAAACATACCTCCCAACTTTTTGAGATGGGAATGAGGGACACCTATTATCAAAAGTAAGTAGAAATCGGACACACCCCCTGTCACGCCCACTAGAATTCTACAAAAAAATTGATTAGTTAAAGAGGAAGTAAACCCTGATGAGTTTACTTCCTCTTTCATTCCCTGCAAAGGTAAAGCATAATGGACTACTATGCATTGCATAGTAGTCCATTATGTGTCACTACCTGACACAGGAGCCAGCGATGTCACCGCTGTCCCCTGTAGTCCGGCGCATCCATCTTCTTGGTGGGTCTCGCTGCCCCGCCACTGTCATTCGGCGAAGCCGCGATGACGTCACTCCCGCGCATGCCGTTGACGGGTGCCGCACTCAGTACGCCTGCGCCGTAGACAGCGGTGCCTGTCTTTCGGCTAATATCTCCTAAAAACCGTGTAGGTTTAGGAGATATTTCTTGGACCTACAGGTAAGCCTTAATCTAGGCTTACCTGTAGGTCAAAGTGTGTTGTAAGGTTACAACCACTTTAAACCCACAAGCGTTTTTTTTTTTAACCACTACTATTCCTTTATACCGGATTTTGAAATATACAAATGTAGTCACTCATGTGACTCCTTGCTGCTCCCTCTCTCAATCTGCCAGCTAGGGTGGGAGGGGCCAAGAATCCCCTCGCAGATGTCAGTTGGGAGGAGGGGAAGAGAAGAGAGCAGAGACATCAGCCTGGGAGGATGGGAGCAGCGAGGAGTCACGTGAGCGCCGAGTGGTACTGTGCATTCAGGTAGAAATGGGCATATTTTTTACAAGACGCTTTCAAGCCGAGGGGATTGAGTGTAATTTACACTGTCATTTCAGCAGCAGGAGGGGGCAGGCCCTGTCACTAGCTGACAGGCAGGGAGGGGAGGGGGGAGAGAACGGGTGAAAGAGGACAGAGCAGGCAATCCAGGGCCTCTTCTCTCAGTAGCAGAAACTAGCCACATATATGTTCATCTGTTCACAGCTAAGCGTACAATACCAAGGGCGTGGAAAAAGCGGGCTGTATCATTTTCAGAGGTGAAGAGCACCTTGACAACTGTAATGATCCATGAAAAAATTACCAGTATCCTCCACAACTTCCATGCCAGATTTCTCAGGGTATGGGCCCCGTGGTGGTCCTATGCATTTCCAACTCTTCTGCTGCACACAGAAGGTTTATTTAACTTCATGCATAGAATGCATGAAGGTAAAAAAACTTTGTGCCTTTACAACCACTTTAAATTAAACAAGCTGAAGTTAGAAGCTAATTGTCTACCATGCAGAGCTGCACTGGGTCCTGAGTGCTCCAGTTTAAATCTCACCTACAGATCCATCCAGTTCAACCTATGTGTTTAAGTATGAGAGATTTTTATTCACTAACATTCTCACTGCCCTGTATATTCTGCTTCTCGTGGAAGACATCTAAAAGTGGGAGGGAGTTCCACATTTCTACTGCTCTAACAATAAAGAACCCTTTTTCAAAAATAGATTTAAAGCTACTCTTTTACTCTTAAATCATGGCTGCATGTCCTCTGGATACAGCAATGGTCTATGCTATAGCTGTATACAAACTGGCAGATTAGCTGTGTCCAGTTTGTGTGCGGCTAAAATTCAGTAGAAACACTGCCCTGAACACACACTGGCTGTGTCCAGAGTAGGTCATGGGCTCTATTCACACGTAATTGCTTCCATGGGCGGTTACATGTGAACAGCAGTGGCGCTGCCCATTGACTTGTACAGGGTACAAATCTGACAGCCATTGCTGACAGCTGCAGCTTTTCCTACACAGTGTGTGCAAAAAGCGTTTACAACTACTAAAAAGAATATGCTAAATCTTGCTGGTAGTGTGGCTGCATCTAAACTGCCCTGGGAATATAGCCTCACCCCTCAGAATAGCCAAGCAGGAGTGTATGAGATTGCTATATGCAAAATAGATGGTAGTGCAATCTGGTAAAACTGTTCTCTAATGACTTTAGGGTTTCACGGTTTTCTTCTTTGTAAATGTGCACTCCCCCTTTTTTTATTGTGTTGGTCTACTGCAACCTCTTTGTGTCCACATACAGTACATGAATTCTAGAAATGGCCAATGTTATTTCTCAGGGCAGGTTTGTTGACAGTGACAACAGTGGACAATGTCTATGTAATGTGCGTTGGCATGCTTGCTTGTAGTCTCCATTGGGAGCCTATATGACAAGGTAACATAACAGGAGGACTGAGCCTTGTCACTCTATAACAGGAAGCGTCCAAACAAGGATCTTCTTGGCAGAATCTCCATGAAATAAAGCAGTTTTTTTCCAATTTTGTGCCTTTTTAATGCAAAACATTTTTTACCAAATAGAACAAACAAATTAAAATTTTTAAATAAATGTTGGAAAAATAAAAAGTCATCAGGAAAAATAATGGTTAAGGGGAGGGGAGAAGGGGAAGAAGGAGTTAATTAGGGTGGATGAGGTTTCAACACATTTTTAATTAAAAATAACCTTTTTTTTTTTTTTTTTACTTTTTAGGTTACTTTAACTGACATCATACACATTCTCATTTCCTCGTCAGCTGTTCTACACTGTGGACTAGAAAAGGGACCTGGGCCGTAACCTCATGGATGCTTTCTCTTAAAGCCGTTGTATACCCGCTAATGTTTTTTTTTTTTTTTGCCACCTGCAAAGGAAAAGGCATAATGAGTTAGTATGCACTGCATACTAGCTCATTATGAAATACTTACCTTCGAACGAGGCCCCGACATCTGGCCCGATCCACGCTGACATGCTCCCTCTGCGTTTCTTCCGGGTATCTGTGAGTGGCCGGAGCCACGATATCGTCACTCCCGTGCATGCGCGTGGGAGATTTAGTCCCGGCCGGGTCCGGCAACTGCCGGGCTTTTAGCCGAGAATCCCTTTGTGCGCATGCGCTGCTGCAGTCAGCTGCGCATACCGAGGGGAATATCTCCCAAACCGTACAGGTTTAGAAGATATTTTTTTTACCTACAGGTAAGCCTTATTATAGGCTTTCCTGTAGGTAAAAGTAAAAAAAAAAATGACTATACAACCACTTTAACCCACAAATCTTCAGTCTCCATTGCATCACAGAAACAAAATGTCAAAATCCCCATGTGTTGGTACCATTGCCTGACCATACTGCATAAAATTTTCCCTTCCATTCTTTAACTGTGATGGCAATGTGAAGAAACTAGAGGAAAAATGATGCACATCTAGAAGTCCTGCTGAGTAATCAACTCAACATTGAACCCTACGGACTAAAGCCCCATACACACTATCAGATTATCTGCTGAGTTTTTCCTTCAGATTTACCAAAACCATGTAGTAGAAGGGCCTGCCTGATTGCATACACATTGAAACTCCTAAGGTTTGTCCTCATATTATATGGTTTTGGTAAATCTGAAGGAAAAACTCAGCAGATAATCTGATAGTGTGTATGGGGCTTAAGACTGGTAAGCCATTAAAGTTAATGTGTGTGTAAAGGCAGGCATCCCAATACTTTTGGTAAATTAATGTATATTTGAAATTCATTAAGACCTAGAATATTTGAATTGCTTTTATCAACTCCAGATTTTTTTTTTTACAGCTTGAAGAAGATGCAGCCAAATCAGTTGAAGCCGACTTAGGGTCCAATCACACTGATCCGACATACGCTCCTATTTCCAGAGCACAAGTCGCATGACATATCAAAATCAATGGTTCCCTATGAGAGCCATCTTAACTGGTCCGACTTCAAAACATGCTTCCTGCACTGGTGAAGTAACCATGAGACTCCGCCCCTTGTGATGTCACAAGGAGGGGGGCGCTCACTCCCCCTTTTTCCTGACCTGCCAGGCTGCGTGCTCGGATGAGGGTCTGGTATGGATTTTGGGGGGAGGGACTCCACGCCTGTTTTTTATTCATACCAGTCTCACAGGGCCTAGTATGGTCAGATCCCCTTCATTGAAGTCGCATGGAAGTCAGACATGAAGTCGCAGGTAAAAGTTGGATCAAAATTGGATCCCCTTCATTGAAGTTGCATGGAAGTCGGACAGGAAGTCACAGGGAAAAGTTGGATCGGAAGTCGTATGGCTTTTGTGTCGGATCAGTGTGAACATAGCCTTAGAGCACACTATCACTACACATAGAAGGTGTCTGTCATGCCCGTCCTCTTCTGCCACATATACACGATCGGAATTTCCAACAACAAATGTTCGATGTGAGCCTGTTGTCGTGAATTCCGACCGTGTGTAGATCCAGCTCTCAAACATCTGTTGTCGGAATTTCCGACAACAGATGTTTGAGAGCTGGATCTCAAATATTCTGACAACAAAATCCGTTGTTGTAAATTTCGAGCTCGTGTAGACAATGCCAACACACAAAATTGCACGTATGCTCACAATCAACCAGAAGAGCCACACTGCCTATTGAACTTCATTTTTCTCGGCTCGTAGTACGTGTTGTACGTCACAGCGTACTTGGCGATCGGAATTTCTGACAACATTTGTATGACAGTGTGTATGCAAGACAAGTTTGAGCCAACATCCGTTGGAAAAAAATCCACGGTTTTGTTGTTGGAAAATCTGATTGTCTGCACGTGGCATTACACTTTCTGCAGCGCTGTCATTTTCTGTAAAATGCAATACAATATGGCATTGATGGCGTACAGAACAATCCCCAGAAATTTAATTTTCTGCTTGTGTGATTGGCTCACTGATTTTCCCAGAAGTCTGCACTAAGGCAGGCCATATAAGGTGCACATTTCTTTGAAATGAACTGACTTTTCCCGCACAGAGAAAAGTCTGTTCATTTTGAGCACAACTCCAGGTAACCGGGACTAGTGAAGGAAGTCAATGTCGCCGCCTTCGGTGGCGAGATTGACACCGCGCGGCCCACCCCACCCCAAAGCACCCTGTCCCCATGTTGATAAGGACAAGGGCCTCTTCCCAACAACCCTGGCCGTTGGTTGTCGGGGTCTGCGGGCGGGGGGCTTTTCGGAATTTGGGAGCCCCCTTTAATAAGTGCAGTACCCCTACCCATTCACCTGTGAAAAAAATGTAAATAAAACACAACACACAAGGGTTAAAAATAATTTATTGCACAGCTCCGGGGGTCTTCTTCCGACTTCGGGAATCTTGTCCCCCTCTTCGGTTCTTCTTGCCAGGCCTCCGCTACTTCTTCCAGCTCTTTTACTGGCGGTGGCCCGGTCTTCTGTCACCGCTGTCGCCGCTGTCTTCGCTGCCTTCTGTTCTTCTCTTCTTGAGATGTTGACTCGTCGCTGTCTCTGGCTGTAATGACAGGGACGTGTTGTGTGGCGACTTATATAGGGACAATGAGCGGGGTCACTGGGTGATGTCCCCGCCCATTATGATGTCACAGCCCCAGCATCCTCTTCCAGATTTCGATAAGCCCCCCGCCTGCAGACCCTGACAACCAACAGCCATTGTTGTCGGGAAGAGGCCCTTGTCCTCACACAAAATGTGGACAAGGTGCTTTGGGGTGGGGGGGCATGCGGCTTGGTATGGCTCAGGAGGGGGGAGGCGCTCGCTCGTCCCCACCCCCTTTGACCGGCCGGGTAGCGTGCTCAGATAAGGGTCTGATATGGACCTAGGGGGGGACCCCCACGCCATTTTTTCGGCATAGGGCTTCCCCTTTAAGTCCATACCAGGTGATGGCAGCCACATTGATTTTCTTCGCTAGTCCCGGCTTCCTGGAGCCGCATTCAAAATGAACTGACTTTCCTCCATGTGTGGGCAAGTCCGTTCATTTCAAAAGTACGGCGGATAGTCCGGCGGACATCCGCCGGAAAAGTCCCGTGTGTGGGCAGGTCCGCTCGTTCGGACAGTCCGGCGGACTTTACGGCGGTTTGTCCGCCAGACTAAATCCACCGGATAGTCTGATCGTGTGTGTGTGGCATTAGGTTTACACTCTGATGACCAACTCTTACATCTCATTTTTAATCTTCAGCGACCTGCCTTACATTTTGAACCAAATTTAAAAAATGTCAGCTCTTCTTCTCTTTATAACTGTCAAATGATGAAATCGTTCCTTAAAAAATATATTTTTAAAAACCTTTTTTATATAATTCATGTTTATATTTAATATTATTAGTAGTAAGCCAGTCCAGTGAATGGGTTTTATCCTCTGTACTTATTGCCCATAGGAAATATACATGTGATGTGTTTATATAAAACTGATCTGAAACGTTCCAGTACACATTCTTTTGTTGACAATATTTCTTCCTAATACAAGTGTTGGAGAGCATTCTTAGCATCAGGAAGTTGTCTCTTAAAACAAAGTGTTTTTTGACTTTCCAGTATGTGCTTACTTTTATAGCTTAGATTATATGAAATCATGTTATGCTTTTCCTGAACATGAACATGTGTAGAAAGCTTTGCATTGTTTAGGCTTAACAAAGCCAACAAAGTATAATTTTTAGCTGGGGCATCTGTAAGCTGTCCCATAAATCATCCTGCAGCATGTTAATACTGTACATTCAGCTTGTATAGGAGCAGTGTGCATAACCAGCTTTCACAAAGCATTTGCAGAACTTTCAGCAAAATTTGTTATAGCGTTTAAAGTACCATTCAGCTCCAGTTAGTAAATGCTGACTACAGATCCTAATGGGAGTGCTGATTGCCACATTAAACAAGCTGCTAGCAGGTTTCAGCACTTCTTGAACCTTGTTAAAAACCTGCTAGCAGCTTGCTTAACCAATGGTGGACTGCTTTTAGTAAATGTCAGGCAGTGCAGGCAGGCTGGATCACGTACATGTACATGATTCAACCTGTACCCAGTGTATACAGTGGATCACAATTACCAGTAATATTGTGTATCATATGATTGGTCAATAAAAAAGAAAAATTCCTTTAACTATCGTGTCCAGGGGTCCCCTTAGTCTGCCTGTAAAGTGGTGCATCTGTACAATGTATTATTGCTGCAGTAATAATGACATTTCTGAAGGGAAAAAAATTTAATTCAAACTTGCTTGCGGCCGTAATGTATTGCCAGCTTCCAGCAATACAGAATACAGAAAAAAACTGTGTAGGGTCACCCCCCCCCCCCAATTCATACTAGTCCCTTCGGGTCACTTATGGGTTTTAATGGCGTAGGATCCCCCCAAAATACATACCAGACCCTTATCCGAACATGCAGCCTGGTAGGCCAGGAAAGGGGAAGCATACCAGGCCACATGCACTCAACAATCCCCCAAAGCCCCCTGTCCCCATGTCGATGGGGACAAAGGCCTCTTCCCAACAACCCTGAGTTGTGGTTGTTGGGGTCTGCGGGTGGGGAGCAAGGGGGCCCCCAGTTCCCAACCCCCCATTCACCGAAAAAGTGTAAAAAAGTAAAATAACACAGGAAAGCTTTGGACAAGTCCTTTATTAAAAAAAGAAAATAAAAAAAAGAAGAAATAGTGTCCCTCGATGTAATCCATGGTCAATCACGACTCCGGACTTAAGAAAATAGAAAAAAACACTCTGCCTCCTGGGAGGACACCAGCCATCTGCCTCCTCTCTGCTTTGACAGTATTAATATAGACAAGGGGCAGGGCTACCCAGTAACATTACCAGTGGCACTGCGCCCTTCTGATGTCACATGACATCAGAAGGGGGCGGTTCCACTGGTTGACGTAGCCTGGTAGCCCTGCCCCTTGCCTATATAAGAGCTGTCAAAGCAGAGAGGAGGCAGGCGGCCAGAGGCCTCCCAAGAGGTGACAGTATTTTTTTTTCAATTTTTCGGGTCCGGCTGGCGTCCTCATTGATAATGGATACATTGAGGTGGATACATCGAGGGACACTGCCGAGTGAGAGGAAGATGGCCCCTGCTCGGCTCCACAGCATTGATTGGCAGATGCAACATCAAACGTCACTTCTGCCCAATGCTCTTAATGGAGAAACTTTTTTCAAATGCCATTTTTTTTTATTGCATTTTAGTGTAAATATGAGATCTGAGGTCTTTTTGACTCCAGATCTCATATTTAAGAGATCCTGTCATGCTTTTTTTCTATTACAAGGGATGTTTAAATTTCTTGTAATAGGAAAAATAAATAAGACATTTATTTTTTTTAAAGTGCCCCATCCCGACGAGCTCACTCACAGAAGCAAAACGTGAGTAATGCCCAGATATGAAAATGGTGTTCAAACCACATCGTTAGAGCGAGAGCAATAATGCTAGCCCTAGATCTCCTCAATAACTCAAAACTGGTAACCTGTAGAAATTTGTAAACGTGGCCTATGGAGATTTGTAATGGTGAAAGTTTTTCGCCATTCCACGAGCGGGCGCAATTTTGAAGCGTGACATGTTGGGTATCAATTTATTCGATGTAACATTATCTTTCATAATGTGAGAAAAATTGGGTTAACTTTACTGCTGTCTTATTTTTTATTTCTAAAAAGTGTATTTTTTCCAAAAAAAGGGTGCTTGCAAGACCGCTGCGCAAATACGGTATGACATAAAGTATTGCAACAACTGCCATTAATTTTCTAGGGTTTTAGGAAAAAATATATAATGTTTGGGGGTTCTAAATAATTATCTAGCAAAAAAAATGATCTTAACTTGTAAACACAGAGTCTGAAAAATAGGCCCGGTCCATAAGCGGTTAAAGGGGGCTTCCAGATTCTGATAAGCCCCTCTCCTGCAGACCCCAACAACCACAGCCCAGGGATGTCAAGAAGAGGCCCTTTTCCCCTTCAACATGGGGACAAGGTGCTTTGGGGGGCACATTGTTGAGGGCAAGCGGCCTGGTATTGTTCAGGAGGAGAGGGGCCACTCACTCATCCAACCTCTTTCCTGGCCTGCCAGGATCTGGTATAGATTTTGGGGGGGGGGGGGGCCCATGCAGTTTTTTTCCTAATTTTGTCATAGGGTCCCCCTTAACCACTTCAATACAAGGCACTTTCAACCCCTTCCTGCTCAGATCAATTTTCAGCTTTCAGTGCTCATTGGTGTCTATGGGAAATCTTGGTCAGCTTGACATGGTACTGCTCCTGGTTTTCAACATTGGTGCCTATGCAAAATCTTGGTCAGCTTGACATCACACTGCTCCTGTTCTTTAGCATTGCCATCTATGGAAGATCTTGGTCAGCTTGACATGGCACTGCTTTGGCACTTTGGGCCCAATTTGGACATTTTTACTTAGGGGTATACTCACTTTTGTTGCCCACGATTTAGACATTAATGGCTGTGTGTTGAGTTATTTTGAGGGGACAGCAAATTTACACTTTTATACAAGCTGTACACTCACTACTTTACATTGTAGCAAAGTGTAATTTATTTACAGTGTTGTCACATATATACTGTATATATATATATATATATATATATATATATATATATATATATATACAAGATATAATAAAATATTTACAAAAATGTGAGGGGTGTACTCACTTTTGTGAGATACTGTATGTGTATGAATGTGAGTTAGGGATCTTAGATTGTAAGCTCCTTGAGGGCAGGGATGGATGTGAATGTACAATATATATGTAAAGGGCTGTGTACATTGCTGGCGCTATAGAAGTACCTGTAATAAATAATATGGGCTGCCTGCACACAGCTCATCATTAGGACAGAAAAGTAAACAAAGAGCTCTGTATTCTGTATGGGGCTGGGTGCCCAAGTGAATGAGCACTAAAGGGTATACAGTCATTAGTAATAAACTGAGATTTTTTTTGACCCCTGTCATATTAAACCACTGTTATCTTAACTCCTTCTTAAGTCCAATTAACAGTTCATAGTACAGAAGTCATGAGCCCTGCAGTTCAGTGTATTGCACCTGAGCACATATAACCCTTCTGCATAATTAGTGCACTAGTGACTATTTCACACAAGAGGTTATTTCAGACAATTACATCTGAGAAAGAAATGCAATCCGCAGTTAAGTTCCTGCTTTTCTTTTTTAAACTCCTGATCTCTTCCAATCTACATAATTAACAAGTCAGCTAGCTCTAAAAATCAATGTGCTTTGTTCATTTTGTAAGAGAATGGTGGTAAAGATAAACTCTGCAATGAACACACTTAATCATGATATATTTCTGAAAATCTTTATTCACGCTTACCATTTGCTTCCTGAATTTGCTAGTTGTCTGGCCGTTTTGTTAACCTAGTGGCTTCAATACTTTTTGAGGCAGGTATCCGAAGCAAGCAAGCAAATCAGGGAAGTCAGAAGTCTTTTAAGGCCCCTTTCACACGGGGCGGATCAGTAATGATCCGCCCCGTGATGATCCGCTCGCTCAGCGGAGATCGCTCCGTTGTCCCCGCTGAGCCGGCGGCGGACATGGTGGTCTCCGCACACTGTGCAGGGACCGCCCTGTCAGCTCTCCGCTCTCCTCTATGGGGATCGGATGAGCACGGACCATCTGTTCGTGTTCATCCGATCCGCTCTGCAGACGGATAGAAAAATAGGATTTTCCTCCGTCTGCAGAATCGGACAGTAGCGGAGGCGGACAATAGCGGGTGTCTGCAGATGTTAATCCGCAGACACCCGCTATCCCATAGGGATGCATGTATGTCCGTATTTCATCCGCAAGCGGATGGATGAAATGCGGACATACTGTCCGCATGTGTGAAAGGGGCCTTATGCATATTTGTTTTAAGTCAGTAAATAAAGTATTAAAGGGGGATCAGTGCGACAGCCTGGTAAGTAGCATTTTTAAAAGAATATGTCAGCTTTGTCTTTCTATGTGATTCTCTGATGAGAGCTTTCCTTTAACAGAGCAGCAAAATAGAACACAAAATTTGACATGTGCAAAAGGTTTGAGAAGACTTCCAGACGGTCTTTCTTGGTGCCCTTGGTCAGTGACACGCTACGCTTTGCCTAAGCAAAACTCTCATATCATAGCAGAAGGCATGGAGGACAGTCTGGCTGAGTACAGCAGTAGGGGTGCTTCACTGTGTAGCTCCATTAAATGAACACAAGCTTAATAGAATCAGAATAAATTCTTATCTGCACTCAGATTACAAAAGCCAGTGCCTAAAGTATGCAACACAACACTTAGATAAGACAAAGGAGTGTTGAGATCAAGTGCCGAGGTCTGATAAAATGAGAACTAGTTCTGGCCAGCTCAGTAGATTGTTTAAAAAAAAAGTCTGGATGCATTCCTAAATGCACAAAATATAACTAGATATTAAACACTTATACAGTAGGTACTCCAGACACCAGAGTTTGTCGACCCAGGGAATATCCTATTTCCTTCTGGGGAATCAGGAAGGAATTTTTCCCCTGCTGGAGCAAATTGGACCACTTTTTAGGAGTTTTTTTTTTGCCCTTTTTGGATCAGCTGTGCATGGTATAGGATTCTGTATGTAGCCAAGGTCAGCTATTATGCCTATAAGTTAGAGACACTTTCTGTGTTGTTAATGTGGGGTTGGCTCCCTCTAGTGTTTGCTGGACTCTATGTGTGAATTTCCTCTCTTCCTGTGTGAGAATGTAGAGCAAAGCATCATGGGACGTGTTGTTCAGAATGCTGAAGTGACTCTGCCAGTAGGACTGATCTGAACTACATGGAACAGAATGCTGGGGGAGGATATAAAAAGGGCTAGCAGGGCCTAGATCAGCCTCTCTGGACGCTGTTTTGACTCTGCCAGCAGAAGGCCTGTGTAACAGGGCGTTTGCTGATGATTGGTGGCCTACACAGCGGGGAGCCAGACAGCTAGAGGGATATCTGCGGACAGTATCACTTCTTCAGTGCAGTGGACCTCCCGGTGTTTCAGGTCATCCAGAGGCGCCTGCAATTCAGATTCCAAAGAGCTGCAGCGTGGAGCAGCGGCCACCATTTTCCAGAGCAAAGACACAGAGAGAGAGTTCTGGTCTGAAGTCTTCTCATCATCTGTGCAGTTATCTAATCCATCTGCGATTTGAAGTGGTAAGCGGGCATAGCCCATGTTATAGTTAAGGACACGCTGCTGTTAAACAACACCCACACAGTTAAACTGGTGGTACTTGTAGTCCCACAGAAGTTAAACCCTCTATTATTGTCAGAAACCATGAAATCAGACCTAGACAGAATTACAGTTAAATCACACTTGTTTAATAATAAAAATAAATAGAACAAACATAGTCAAAACATAGCCAGAGTTCAGGAACCGGGACGTATAGTCAGACAAGCCAAACGTCAGGGAGCTGAAGATGAACGTAGTAAAACAGCAAGCAGGATCTGGAGCCAGAAGGGATGTCAGCCAAGCAAGTCTTTTAACAGGAATGCAGGCGAGCACCTCTGTGATGTTAACTGAAGCGAAGGCAGAGCTCCTCTGGACTGGGCGGCTTAAGTAGGCAGGACTGATGAGCAGGATATCATCAACAGCTAAGAAACTGTGAAGAGAGATGAGAGCTGGCAATTATCCGACAGCTGAGTGGCCAGCTCATAGAAGGAAGGGCTGAGCCCAGCCCTGACAATTATAACAGGCAAAGCAAGCAGATGCCTATGCTCAGTACAAATTACTAATTTCAGTAGCCATATCAGATGACATCTTTAGGATTATAAAAGAAGGAAGTTATATTACTACCAGGATAAATCACAGCTTTGCTAACTTTGCTACAACTTGCCATTTTGGATTACTTTATTTTCAACATAAAATAGGCTAACTGAAGACATCTGGATTTCAAGGAATACCCGTCCTCACCTTTTTATAATTTTTCTCCCCTCATCTGCTCTAATTGCATTGAACTGCTAAAGGGAGCCATCCTATTGAATATAATATTGTTTATACCGTTTTCCATATTGTGCAGGATTTGCTGGCCTGTGAGTTGAGGAGGGAGAGAGCCGACATATAAGATATTGTGACAGGTGTCTACTCACCTATTCACATAGGTCCCTGTAGGTCCCTGTATTGAGTTAATATTTGTGTTCATTCACAATTAAGGGAACTTTACAACAATATATTGTGTTTACTAGATAAGCTTGAGATAAAAGGCAGTGTATACAGGAGTGTTTCCATTAATGACAAAGTTGATATTTTATATATATATATATATATATACACATATATATAAAATCTTGTGTTTTGATACTGCAGTAAACATATTTGAACAGTTTCTTTCATTTTGTGAGTCTCTATTTACTACCACAGCTGGTGGCATGATGGAACCCAAAGTGTTAGCCCTTGTACACACGGTCGTAGATTCCGACAACCAAATCCGTCGGAGTAATTCCGACGGATTAATTCCGGAAGAGGTCTGGAAGTGATGTTGCATACACACGGTCGGACTAAGTTGTCAGAAAATCAGATTGTACATAACGTGATGACGTTATTTCGTTAGGACGGGACTACGTTCAGGCTAGTAGCCAATAGCTTTGGTCTAGGAATTTGATCTGAGCATGCGTGGCACTTTGTCCGTCGGAGTAGGCTACACATGATCGGAGTATGTCCGATAGGAGCATTTTGTCGGAAAATTTTACCGGCAAGTTGGAAAACTTGGTCCGTCGGATATTCCGACTGAAACAGTCCGATGCAGACCACACACAGTCGGAATATCCGACAAAACGGTCCGATAGGAAACATTCCGTCGGAATCTCCGACCGTGTGTACAAGGGCTTAGAGATAAGAGAGGATTTGCAGAGTCGAGGTAATCAGTGGGGTACAAAGTCTATCAGCAGCCCTTACGGGGGTACCGCTACATGTATATGAAGGTTTTCTATTTATGTATTTATTTTCTATTCTTTGAACTAGATGAACTTGTGTTTTTTTTTGTGTCTAACTGTGCAACAATGTAGAACAAAGTTTTTTTTTATTTTTTTGGTACAATCACCAAATGCACATTTCAAGGGGAAAAAAAACAACAATTGAATAAAGAGTACATTTCCAGCTTCTAAGCATGAGGTTTGATATTGTATGCTATCTCAGTGGTTCCTGTCTTTTTTCAAGTCATGACACACCATAATGGAACATGACATGTCCATGATATTTCTTATGCCGCGTACACACGTAGCCGACTATCCGACAGACTTAGTCTGGCGGACTTCCCGCCAGACTGTCCGTCGGACTTTCCGAACGGGCTACTTGCCCACACACGGCACTTTTTCAGCGGACTAATACGGCGTCCGCCGTACTATCCGCCCTACTTTTGAAATGAACGGACTCGCCCACGCACGCAGAGGAAAGTCCGCTCATTTCGAGCGTGTCTCCAGGTAGGCGGGGCCAGCGAAGGAGACGTCGCTGGCCCCGCCACCTGGTATGGACTTAAATGGGAACCCCAATGCCGAAAAAAATCGGCGTGGGGGTCCCCCCAGGTCCACATCAGACCCTTGTCCGAGCACGCTACCCGGCCGGCCAGGAAAGGGGGGACAAGTGATCGCCCCCCCCCTCCTGAGCCGTACCAGGCCGCGTGCCCTCAACATGGGGGGTGACTTGGGGAAGGGGGGGCCGCGCGGCCCCCCCACCGCAAAGCACCTTGTCCCCATGTTGATGAGGACAAGGGCGAGGGGGTCTGCGGGCGAGGGCGAGGGGCTCAGATCTGACAGTGTACAGGGACCACCCTGTCATCCGCCGGCTCAGCGGGGATAAACGGAGCGATCCCCACTGAGCAAGCGGATCATCATGGGGCGGATCGTTACGGATCCGTCCCGTGTGAAAGGGGCCTAAAAACACAGAGCTGCAGGTGGAACAGATAAAAAAATTATTTCTATCCCCCTCCCACAGCCCTGTCCTTCAAGGAGGCCTCCCCAGCTTCTCTGTATAACCAAAAATAAACCCATGTACAGAGAATTAAATATGTATATGTGTATATATATATATATATATATATATATATATATTAACATGTGCATATGGGCATATGGAAAATGAACTAGCTCGCTTAAAGTGGAATTAATAATATTATACAGGATTTATATAGCACCAACATTTTGCACAGCACTTTACAATATAGAGGGGTACAGTAAAATTACAATATAGTTCCATACAGAAAGAATAGGAGGGCCCTGCTCATGGAGTTTACAATCTAAGAGCCCTTTCACACTAGCCCTTTCACACTAGAGGCGCTTTTTGCATTGATTTCAATGGGCAGGGACGCTTTATACACCGATTCAAAAGCCTCCCAAAGATGCTGCTTGCAGGACTTTTTTAATGTCCTGCCAGCGCAGTGCCCCAATGTGAAAGCACACTGGGACTGCAGATGAGGCCCTTTTCAGGCGCTTTACAGGCGCTATTTTTATCGCTAAAGCGCCTGTAAAAACACCTCCAGTGTGAAAGGGGTCTTAAATAATTTCTTCTTAATTAGTCTTAAACTGTCCCCTCCCCCTCCTAACACCTATACTTACTAACTTATGTAAGAAAGATGCATATACTGTTCACTTTTCATATTTCTTCCTATTTTCAGGCTGCTCTGGTCCGGTTTGGCTAAGGGTGCCCAGACATTTACACACTGATAAACAATCTCTCTTGGCCGTTGATATTTACAGATCAAACTAATTTTTTTTAAAAGCCCAATCTTTCTTTGATACTGCGGTTGTCCCTCTTGTCTGCTTTATTGGATTTCAAGTCACCTACACAATTTTCTGCAGTTTTTATGGTACCATGCTGGCAGTCACTGTTATTCTAGGAATGCAGCTGACATATGCACATACTGTACGGATATTGCCTTGTGCAATTGTATATAACAGAGTGTCTGTGACTAGGACACTGATAACAGCATTGCAAATGCCACCTGGGTGTTGGTATTGAGGATAACACTTTCATGGTACATGAATAATATACTAGCTAAATGGAAACATTCAATTACACTCCAAACACCTATAATACATTCCATTTATTTTGTTTTCCTTTCTGTTAAATATGAAAGCTCCTGGGCTATATTCACCCTTTATTTCCTATGCTATCTATAACACTCGGGGCACGACATCCACTAGACACCATTAGACACATATAATAAATCATCAAATAGATATCATACCGGTTCATTAGGAAACTTACAGAATCAAGATAATGAAGAAATAAGCCTATCCAATGTAGATACTCATGAACAGGGTCAAGCCTAAATATAACCTGATAAAATAGGTATTATTTTTTTTTATAAATGTTTCTACTTTTTATTTCATAATTTCAAAGAAACACACACATGTAATACATTGTAACAATGTTAAACAATGAACACATTTAAAAACATTTTTTTTAACCTCTAGATGTGTCTAAATGTGTATCATTTGTGTGTTTCTTGTATACAATTACATAAAAAAAAAAATACCTACCACCTATTATGTAATAATAATATTACTTGTTTCTTTCTATCAGGTTATATTTAGATTTGATTCAAAAAGTATTTTCATGAGTACAGGTATATCCAATGAAGGGACTTATTTCTCCTTCTTTTTATTTTCTATGACAAAATGTCTTGTGTTCTTCTGTTCGGGATGTCTTGGTTATTTATTACATATAGGATTACTTGGTTATTTATTATACTTTAGGAGTAGGCGATTAAAGCGGGGTTCCACCCACTTTTACAAGGTGATCTTAAACTAAAAGCACCTCTCGATTCGTCGAATTTGAATATCTATTATTTTATTCCTTACCTACCTTTTCAGAAAGAATAAATTTGCTTCCGTCCTAGCCCGGCCACGATGCAGTACATCCTCTCCTGTGGCGAGCCCTCCTCCTTCTCCCCCACTGCCTTCTGGGACCTGTGTGTGTCCCAGAAGACAAGCTGGCCATTCACGAAGCGCCACGTGACTCGCTCATGCGCAGTAAGAAAACTGGCTGTGAAGCCTGAAGGCTCAACTACAGGTTTCCCTTAGTTGGAATGGCGTCGCCTGCACCCGAGCCGGTGGACAATTCGGCCTGTGGGGAGGGGCAAACATTGTGGGCTCCCTGAACAGATAAATGTCCCTATTAAAAGTCAACAGCTAAAGTACTTGTAGCTGCCAACTATAATTTTGTTTTTTTTAAGGCAGCTACTGGCGTCATCTATTGTGCATTTGCAGCGTGAACATCATATTTTCTTAAAATGATACGATTTATTGAACTATGGTAATCATAGTGTTTCATATTATTATGCACGTGATATTATGTATTATGGAGTTGTATATATGCTGTATATATGGACTTCATGGATTTTTTCTATGGTCATCTTGTTTGTCATTTGGGGTAATATACTATCATATATATACCTTTTTCAGTGATATATACAAGAGTCTTGTGGAGTAGTAACAGGATTCTACGTTTGCTTCCCATACTATACATATCCCCTTCAACATACAGACACTCTAACCTATTGTATCTTCCCCTTTTACTTTACCACCTGTTACTTGTGCTGAGCCCAGAATAGTCTACCATAGGGAAACTTATTGCCTGACGTGTTAATACAAGCTCTCCCTAAAGAAAAGAATTGTAACTAATTGCTGCATTACCACTGCTGTGTGGCTATCAATGCCAATGCTCAAGGGCCAACTTCTCATATCTATTGCTTGCGTAGATCTTTATTTTTTTGCTTGTTTATGAATACTTTTCCTCAGTGCTGGGACGCATTGCAATTCATGATAGCGTGTTTTCAACAAGCTTGTTCTGTCCAGATTAATGCTACAATGCAATAGCCAGATCCCCTCTCAGCGTGAGAACTTTTAATAACTGTCTGCAGTGTTAGGCCACAGAGTAGTATTAAAGGAGAAGTCCAGCCTGTGCGTTTTAGGCTGGGCTTCTCCTCTGGGTCACAGGAGTGCAATTCGCTTTGCACTCCTGTAACCTGTTTTCAGCGGAGAGCGGTCTGAAGTCCGCTCTCTGGTGAGGTCACTGCCATCAGTCGTGGCAGCGCATCATCTCAACTTCTCAAGTCTGGATCCGCCAGCTGCCTTGATTGATGGCAGTCTCAGAGAGCCACTGAGACGGCCGCTCCCCACCCCTCCACAGCTCATTGCTCCAATGAGCGTGGAGAAGCAGAGAGAAGAGACACTGACTGACAGTCAGCAGCTCTCCTCTTGGGGATCTGTGAGAACCGAGCCATCGGGGTTGTTCGGTGGCTCAGTTTTCAGTGCAGAGACGGCGGGGGACAGATGCAGTATCGGTCCGATGCTCAATCCACATAGGTAAGTATGAATAAAAAATAAAAAATAAACCCATACTTCTCTTTTAAGAATGCCCAGACATGCGTAGCTTCTCCTATCTTATGAAGGGGAAGGAAGACTGATCATCCCCTTCTGTAAGGCCCCTTTCATACGGGCGGACCATATGTCCGTTTTTCATCCATCCGTTTTCTGATGAAAAACTGACATACATGTCTCCCTATGGGATAGCGGATGTCAGTGGATGAACATCCGCTGACATCCGATGACATCACTCTCCTTCTCTGCTCCATCTCTGATGATGGAGGAAAACCCTATTTTTCCATCCGTCTACGGATCTGATGAAAACAGACAGACGGTCCGTTTTCATCCAATCCCCCCATAGAGAAAAACGGAAATCTGACTGGTCTGTTTCTGCACAGTGTGCAGAGACGGACTCGTCATCCGCTGGCTCAGCGGGGATCAACGGGGCGATACTTGCTGAGCAAGCGGATGTCCAAAAATGGATCCTCCTGGGATCCGCCCTTGTGAAAGGGGCCTTACTGCTATAAGATCTGATTGACCTTATATTACAGATAGCAATTAGGATTTACATACAGAGTCCAACCACAAATCAGGATGTGAACCTCCATTGTAGCATAAAATTCAACCCATATGCATTTAATAATCTTGTGGATTTATAATAAAATGGGAGTTCATATCACCAGTGTTACCTTTACATATCTTGGAACTTTTTTCTGTAAATTGAGTGCGAGTGGTACGCATGTAAAATATAAAATTACTTTTGTATTGTTTGATGTTTTATACAACACTGATCTACTTATTTGTGACACATAGCTTTAAATTAATTTTTTGTTTAATCTTATGGTCAAATATATGGGAAAGTAATATATTTGCACAATGGCGATCATAGATCCCCTATGCAAAAAAAATTTTGGGCCCCCTATTCAACTTCTGCCCAGGAACAAACACCTACTGGCTATAGATAGATAGATTCAGGGGTTGGAAAAAACTATGGAAACACTACACAATGTGCGGATTTGAAAGTGATGACATGTTTTGCGTTGAAAGCAGAAGTTATGTAACATTCTTTTGCTTCCGCTGTGTGATTAAACACCTAGCTAACAGGTGGGATGCCTCACTTTTGGCATTAACTGAGTGCACTGCAAGTAATACGGAGTCATGTCAGAGATTTTTGTTGGTGCCCGCTTAGCTGTGCCTCTGTGACTGAAGCTGCCAATTTATTTGCGGTGTTGCAAGGTACAGCATCAAAGATTAAATCAAATGATGACTCAGCATTTGTGTGCGGTAGTGTTGTGCCACATCCTGTATAAACAGCAGATCAGGAAGAACAACCCCCTATTTTTAGGACTTTTACAGCACGTACACAATTTCAAGTTTTAAAATATAACAAAATTTATTACACACAAAATATAAATGTATGTTGAACACAACAAGAGAACATGTATAATAATCAAAGCACAATTAAAAATACATGCAAATGATATCCGTAATAGTAATGACAATCATAGATAGAAGGTCACCCATATGACACGAAGAAGCCACGATGCTCAAAGACCCTACGCGTTTCGGAGCAATCTTGGTCTCCTTCATCAAGGGTGTATAGAGCACAAAGGGCACATTATCTGGTGGAGGGCATAAATAACAAAATGTTAATAGAATAGACACAACTATAGTTCCAGTGCACCAGCATGAGTAGTATACGGCTGGGAAGGCCTAAAGCAAGGGCCCCAAATCCCTGTCCGTTAATGTGGGAAGGGCTGTAGGATGCAAGCGAGGGGGCCACTGAGGCGTAGATGGCGAGGGGTCCTAAAAGAGGGAAGAGAAGAATGAGAGAAGAAAAAAAAAAAGAAAAAAAATTATTCTTCTCTTCCCTCTTTTAGGACCCCTCGCCATCTACGCCTCAGTGGCCCCCTCGCTTGCATCCTACAGCCCTTCCCACATTAACGGACAGGGGTTTGGGGCCCTTGCTTTAGGCCTCCCCAGCCGTATACTACTCATGCTGGTGCACTGGAACTCCCAGCAGGATATTTGCTCATGTTTTGTTTCTTTTAATTACCTTCATTACATGCATCTGTCTGTAATTTTCCATGTAAGTAATCTGAAACAGTATTTTCATGTATCCTGGTCTTCCCCTATAGTTGTGTCTATTCTAGTAACATTTTGTTATTTATGCCCTCCACCAGATAATGTGTCCTTTGTGCTCTATACACCCCTGATGAAGGAGACCAAGATTGCTCCGAAACGCGTAGGGTCTTTGAGCATCGTGGCCTACTTCTCGTCATATGGGTGACCTTCTATCTATGAATGTGATTACTATTACGTGCTTTGATTTATTGTGCTTTGATTATTATACATGCTCTCTTGTTGTGTTCAACATACATTTATATTTTGTGTGTAATAAATGTTGTTATATTTTAAAACTTGAAATTGTGTACGTGCCGTAAAAGTCCTAAAAATAGGGGGTTGTTCTCCCTGATCTGCAGCATCAAAGATTATGGCAACATACACAGTCTCTGGGATAATGTTCTCTGATAAGCATAAGTGCGGTCGACGCGATGCACTTACCGACAGAGACAAAAGGACATTGCACAGAACTGTGACCCAGATTTTTGCATTAAGAGTGGTATCAGAGTCTATTATTCAACATCCAAGACTTATATTTGTCAATTGCCAGGATAAATCAGGACGCCTTGCATGCCAATAACAACATATTAGGTAATTATTTAATTATTTTACCATAATTTTGTCCAACCCCTGTAGATAGATAGATAAATAGTAGCCTTTCTGATACACTGAACTTTTGCTTCCTCTCACTTCCAGGACAAATGGTGTCATAAAGAAATAGGCCAAGTATTTTGATATGTCTGGCACTCAGGATGGTAATCCCTTTGATATTGCAAACCAGGAGCACAGGGCATTATTAACATGTAAAGGTTTGTTTAATAAAACAAACATGTCATACTTGCCTGCTCTGTGCAGTTGGTTTTGCCCAGAGTGGCCCAATCCTCTTCCTCTGGGGTCCCTTAGTGGCATTTCTGGCTCATCCTCTTCTCGAATTCCCCATTGTAAAGCCGCTCTCCCTTGGGGCACTCATGCGGGCACACTCCTGTGTCCTGCTACTGCATCCATTGACACAGACAGCATTACTCGGCCCCACCACCCGGCTCCCGCATCATTGGATTTGATTGACAGCAACGGGAGCCATTGGCTATGCTGCTATCAATCTATCCAATCAGGACCCAGAGACGCTGGCTGGAGATGGTGTGCTCATCCCTGTCACTGAAAAGAATGGGTTCAGGTAAGTAAGGGGGGGGGGGGGGGGCTGCTGCATCACAGGCGGTTTTTCAACTGGAAAACCTTGAGGGTTAAGTTGTATGTGACAATGGGGGGGGGGGGTCCAATTTCAGTTCAACCCACATACAGTATAATGGGCCCCTAAGTCCCAGAGGGTTCCTAGCAACAAACAAAAGCATTCAATAAATTATTGATTCTATACAGTAAACACAGAACCTGTGTGACAGTCCAAAATTACATTCAATTGACCCTAACCTCTTGGAGCCAGTGCCCCCAGCCCTTTAAAGGGCTTAGCATGTTCGGAGGCAGGACAGGGTTTATGATCATGTGACCACCATGATTGGCTGTCACAGCAGTCAAATTATCAAAAGCTCCCGATCACAAGTAGTGATCAGGAGCTTTCCCAAAGCACGCAGGGTGCGCGCTTTCGGCACAGCTGTATTTAGATGAATTCACACAAATATGTGTCCACTCAGAGCCAAGGCCCACCTGCCCGGTGCCAAGGGGTTAAATCTAAACCCAAGAACAGAAAGTGATAATATTGCAGCTTACCCATTCTTAAATGTGGTGGCTGCATTTGTTTTCTTTGGTCACACTTCTTTCCCTTTATTTTAACCTGGTAATTATGCCATGAACACACTGCAAAACAGTGTTATCCCTTTAGGACAGGGAGTGTGTTAGGACTACTTTAAGTGATTGTAAGGGTAATTAATTTATTTATTTTTTTAAATAACAAACATGTTATACTTACAAAAAAAAGAAAAAAACGAAAAAAACAGGCGGGACTTTGTATGAGGCACACGGGAGCAGAAGCATGAAATTTGGTAAAAAGCAGGTTTTTAATGAATACAAATGATCATATGTTTACATGTTATTGCACAGTTATAAATTAATATTTTCTAATTCATCAATGTTTACACATTCCAACATGGACTTAATTGTAAACATGCAAAAAACTGAGTATTCAATAAGCACAGAATATGTATAAATACATGACATATTAGAAGCGTCATTTAGAGAAAAACCATAGAAAAAAGGAACGTTCATGCTTTGTTGACAATTGTATGCACAAAACGGCAGTTGAAAGCTCTACGCGTTTCGTGACCTTATAGCCACTCGTCAGGAGCAACACCGTTGTAGTAGCCTAAGAATAAAATAAAATGAAATAAAATGAAATAAAAATGGAAAAAACAGCCCTTTTTTGGAGAAAAAGTAAAAAAAAAATAAAAATTGATGAATAAATAAATAAATAAATATATAACTAAATAAATAAATATTGTAGATAAATAAATAAGAGATTTAAAGTAAAATAGGCAAATGTACAGACATGGAGAACCCCCCACAGATGCACATGCAACCCACAGACTTACAAATATATCTGCGCAGAGGCGGCAAAGCGCACCGAGAGTCGGGCCGACCCAAAAACTGCCTATGACCGGGGCTGAGGGAGCACGCCAAGGGCGATAACCAAAACACACAAACCACCCCCATAGCAGGTTGGGATAAGAGATATAGCAAAAGACGAGTGTGGGAAGTGGGGTGGCCCTCATAGGGGAACCTATAAAAAATAAGCAAATAAATAAGTGTATGTTGAAATATGTGTGATAAGTGTTAAAAGAGTGTAAGCTGAGAGAGAAGGGGTGAGAGATTTGAGTGAAAATGGAGAAAAGTGTTTTGAGAAAGAATTGTAATAGACAAATATAAATAAAATTAGATAGATGGTTACCTTGTGCTAAATGAATAAGGGCAGAGAAGCCATGGATCAAGCTGTGACTGATGGGGAGTGAGGGAGAGAAATACAAAGGGTGAAACCCTGCACAGGGGGAAGCCCATGGGATGGCGCCGCCATAGACCTATCCCCAACGTTATGCATCTGAAATCCAAGGGGGCCGGGAAGGCATCACACAGCTGCCGGCCGTACAGACCAGGCTAGACAGCCGCACGTTCCAAATCCAGCCCCCAAATGGTCAGAGTTGGTTTGCACGGCAGCCAGAACAAGCACGCCAAAAAGACGTCACTTATCTGGCGCCGGAAGCATGACGTCGACGAGCAGTGGAGGAGACCCCGCCCGCCCCACGTCAGAACAGGGCGGGGGGAGAGATCCCCAGTGCACGTCGCAACCCCGGGTCACGACAGGGACGGGCATAGCCAAAGCACCAACGGCGCCCGACACCGCCAATGCGCACATACGGTGAAGTCAGTGGACTGAAAAAAAAAAAAAATAAAATAAAATAAATAAAAAATAAATATTATTAAAAATTAAATGAATAGAAAAATAAACTAAAATAAAAATCAATGGATAAATACATAATAGAAATAAAAATAATGAAAAAAAGTGTGGTCTCAAATTAATAGTTTCTATATACTAACAGTCAAAAATCATACCAAAGAGAATCAAAAAAAGAAAAAATTATAAAAAAGGGGTAGATTGAATCAAATGTTAGTGCTGCCGCGTACCTCCATCCCTGATTTAGTTTGACAAAGAGAGGAAATTGTTTGGGACTTTAAATGAGGTGATAGGGGCCGTTCACATCCCCTCCTCCATCCCGATTTAATATTTAAAAAAAAGAAAAAAACAGGCGGGACTTTGTATGAGGCACACGGGAGCAGAAGCATGAAATTTGGTAAAAAGCAGGTTTTTAATGAATACAAATGATCATATGTTTACATGTTATTGCACAGTTATAAATTAATATTTTCTAATTCATCAATGTTTACACATTCCAACATGGACTTAATTGTAAACATGCAAAAAACTGAGTATTCAATAAGCACAGAATATGTATAAATACATGACATATTAGAAGCGTCATTTAGAGAAAAACCATAGAAAAAAGGAACGTTCATGCTTTGTTGACAATTGTATGCACAAAACGGCAGTTGAAAGCTCTACGCGTTTCGTGACCTTATAGCCACTCGTCAGGAGCAACACCGTTGTAGTAGCCTAAGAATAAAATAAAATGAAATAAAATGAAATAAAAATGGAAAAAACAGCCCTTTTTTGGAGAAAAAGTAAAAAAAAAAAATAAAAATTGATGAATAAATAAATAAATAAATATATAACTAAATAAATAAATATTGTAGATAAATAAATAAGAGATTTAAAGTAAAATAGGCAAATGTACAGACATGGAGAACCCCCCACAGATGCACATGCAACCCACAGACTTACAAATATATCTGCGCAGAGGCGGCAAAGCGCACCGAGAGTCGGGCCGACCCAAAAACTGCCTATGACCGGGGCTGAGGGAGCACCTTCGCTGAGCACCTTCGCTGAGCAGCTCATTTTGCACAGAGTGGCCCCCGAACCTGCTCTTCTGGGGTTCACACTAGTGCGAATTGGATGCCGGATTCCCCGCATCCAATTTGCATGACAGGAGATTGTGACTGGCTCTCTATGAAGCCGGTTCACATATCTCCATGGCGGCTACGGAGAGGCTCACACAGGAGTCTTGTGCATCTTTGGCTCAGTTTCAGGGCCAAATTCAGGCAAAAATTCGGCCCTGATTCATCCCTGAAACTGAGAACAGGGGTGCACTGTACCCCTTGCTGTGAGCCGCATCCATCGGAGGTGTGAACCCAGCCTAAAGTAGGATTGAAGTCAATAAAAAAAAAAACTGCTGAGAGCCAGGGTTTTTCTAACAGAGAGATTATAATGATCTCTTCTTAAAATTAAAAAAAAAAATTACAGACCGACTTTCTTTTTACAGAGACAGATTTTTGCAAAAAGCGTCTCTCAAAAGTGGCGCAGCAAGTGCCATATTCAAGTACAAGTTCTAGACAAGCACATTCATTTGGCTCACATCGCACCACTTTTGCGAGACACTTTCACGAAACCTGCTTGTGCCAGTCTTTATGAATTCCAGGGAATAAGTGTACCAATTGCAACCAGTGTTTTTTATCACATGCATCAATAGTTTTAAGTAAAACAGGTCACGATTTTAATATCTATATGGCACAACAGCTTATTATGTTGCCTGTATCATTACAAGATCGGAATATTACATATTACTGATCTTGACCATCATACATCCTGGCATATCCAGCAATTTCCGATTTTTCTGAATTTTCCTATACAGTAAAACCTTGGATTGCGAGCGTAATTCGTTCCAGAAACATGCTTGTAATCCAAAGCACTTATATATATAAAAAAGCATTTCCCCATCAGAAATAATGGAAAGGCAGATGATTCATTCCACAACCATTTATTTATAAGTCCTCCTGTTTATAGTCCATACAAAAAGATTATAGCAATGCAATAGGTTGTGTAACCATAAAATGTCCATACACAAATGGAAGCCTCCAGCAGGAGCTACAGAGTATAAGGCCGGGTTCACATTGCTGCGATGCGGGAACGCCGCGAATCCGCGGCGTTTTCCCGCATCGCATTACTCCCGCCGGCAGTTCACACTGCCCTATGCGGACGGCTGGGGGTGTCAATGTTATGTTAATGACACCCCCAGATCCGATCGCATAACGCAGTGCGATCTGCCGACTCGCACAAGAATCGGATCGCATGGTGTGAACGCCCATGCGATCCGATTCTGTTGCGGACGAAAAAAAGGGTCCCGTGCGAGTTTGCTGCGGGACCGCTGCGAGTTCAGCCATACTATCTGTATGGCTGAACTCGCAGCGCTACGGAGATCGGATGTGATTTGCGGTGCGAATCACATCCGGATCTCCCCCCGCAGCAGTGTGAACCCAGCCTTAAAGAGAAAAGAGGCGCCTGTTTTAATCATCAACCATGTGACTTGCTAACTGTTGTACTTTCATTAAATGTAACCATATTGCTACACTTAGAGGCGCCTCTCTTCTCTTTTATACTCAGTTGTGAAATTACGCTACTTGTAGATCAAGACATCGCTTGTATATCAAGTCAACATTTATTTAAAAATGCTTATCTTGTAAAATGTTCTCAAACCAAGGTTTTACTGTATTTAATATATATTTTTTTTAAAAGCCAGAGGATAATTCAACCTACCGATGCCCACCCAAAACTGAAATTTCCTTCTTAAGTGGATTTGGCCTTTGGATAGAGAAAATCAGATTTAATTCATTTTGAGCTTTCAGAAGGATGACTCTTGGGATTTATGACTCTTCTCCTATAAAGAGCTCAGCCATCTACTCTTATTTCAGCATTTTGCGAGGATTGCACATTCCCCTGACAGTGAAGGGGTTAAATAGTTTAACTAATAAAAGGAATAATGGGTTAATTGACTTGTCCAGCTGCTGCTTTCCTGATGGGTATTTTTAGAGCACTTGTTGCACCTGCTTCGCTCTGTATCCCTGTGTGTCAGGACATATGTTTCATTACCAGCTCAGGAGTGAGCAGTTTAAAATAACCTCCCAGACCAGGGTTTTGGTGTATTAATCCATTACTATGGATTACATCCTCTGTGATTTTCTTCGACCTCCTTGGGCATGGTGCCTTATTTACATATTCTGATGCCACACATACAGTAAATACAGATCTAGTTGCATGTTAGGGTTGCCTCTATGGTTGCCACCTCATCCCTTTAAACCCGAACACATTATTAATTACACAGGTTCTGTGGCTGATTAAAGGTGGTAATTAAACTCACTTGGTGCCTTATCTGCATTTAATAAGCCTCAGAACCTGTGTAATTCAAAGGTATTCATGTTTAAAGGGATGAGGTGGCAACTCTAGTTGCCTCCTGGCTGGCATAGCTGGTGATAGTGAGGCATGGCGCTTTTGTTAATAGGAGAGGTATTAAGAGCATAACATTAGGCTTGTTCATGCAACAAACGTATTTTCTCTGTGCATTGACCTGTTATGATGCAAGTTTTAAATGCATTTTTGAATGAAGAATTTGGAATGGATAGGGTTAACAGCCATTGACCAGGACATGTTAATATATACTGACACCACATTAAATCATATATTATTCTATGCATTTTGATGTGCTGCTATGATCTTCTAGGGACCTCCCCAATGCACAAAAACGCAGAAAAAAAAATGTTATATTTTTCAAAACGCATTGCGTGTGCTGAGCTAGCAAACAGACACTATTTTATTTTTTTTCAAATATAACTTTTATTAAAGCACCAGCAGGGCACAGCCCAAGAATAACAATGGTACCATACAGACATGAGCATTTCCATATCTGAAACATGTGAAATACCTAACAAGAAAAATAGCTAACGAAAGCGTGGCGAGATCACATGGAAAAAAAAGAACATTTGATATTTCTAATATACTTCGTCTGCCGGAACATAAAACTGGAAGCTATAGACACTATTTTTATCACTGGGAAGTTGGACACATTCATTTTAGCTTGTTGCAACACATGCATTAAATAAGCCCTAAACGTTTTGGGAAGGACCAGGGCCATTTTAATAAAGGAACAAAGAGGGCATTTACCAGAAGCTTAGTAGGAAAATGTTTTCATCTATATTTGTGCTTTACAGGGGATGGAGATTTGCATAAAAAGCTAAATAGGGACTTACACCTCAATATGAAACTCATCTTAGAGCAATGTTAAAGTCTTTATATCAATCTTAGTTTTATTGAAAAGTTATTAGACAAAAGACATATATACATACATTTTGGTATTATCATACCATCAAAACATCTTACAAATACATTATACAAACTAACATAAACAAACCCCAAAAAAATGTAGTCTTTAAAGAGGAAGTAAAGGCAAATGTATTTATTTTTTTAAAAGCACACCCTGTAAGGCAAAGGCATAATGAGCTAGTATGCATAGCATACTAGCTCATTATGAATAACTTACCTGAGAACGAAGCCCCCGAAGCGGTCCTCCGTCTTCCTCTTCGCTGCTGCCATGGAACCCGGAGCGACTTCCGGGTCTTGCGGCTCCGGCACTGTAATTCGCCGGAGCTGCGATGACGTCACTCGTGCGCATGTGCACGGGAGCCGACACTTGCGGCATATCGCCGCGATCTGCGGCCTGCCCCAGTGTGCCTGCGCGCCGCTGTCTACGGCACATGCGCCATAGACAGTAGTGGCTGTCTTCGGGTAAATATCTCCTAAACTGTATAGGTTTAGGAGATATTTCTTGGACCTACAGGTAATCCTTAATCTAGGCTTACCTGTAGGTCAAAGTTGGTTGTAAGGGTTTACAACCTCTTTAAGGCCTCTTTCACACTACCGATGCGTTCAGGTCCACCTGTTCGTTTTTCAGGCGGACCTGAACGGATGCTCCATAGAGGTCTATGGAGCGTTGGGTGTCAGCGGTGACATGTCATACATCAAGTGTGACGGAGGAAAAACCTACTTTTCCATCCGTCATCGAATCGGGTGACGACGGACTCTCCGATCTCCTATAGGGGAAAGCGGCGCTCTGACAGGTCCGTCCCTGCACAGTGTGCAGACACGGACCTGTCATCTTCCTGCTCAGAGGGGATCGACGGAGCGATCCCCGCTGAGCAAGCAGATATCCACGGGGCGGATCATCACTGATCCGTCCCGTGTGAAAGGACCCTAAAGGTTAAGTTCACCTTTGTAAAAAAAATAATAAATACACATCTTCTTGCAGGTAAAAAAAATTTGCATTTTTTTTTACTAGGAGCCTGCCAAGCTCCAGGCCTCTTGCAAACTGTCTGTGTATATGGACAGGCAGTTACACACTGACAGCAAGACTTAATAAACTACCTGGAATGATCAACAGCGCCATGGTAGTTCATTGGGAACTACAAGCCAACAGCCGCAAAGGCTATCCTTACTTGTAGTTCTCACTTTCACAGAACTCTGTGACTGAATGATGCGGCCAGGTGGGCAGAGCCCCACACGGCCTGTCACAATGGGGGCACAGGGGGGGGGGGGGGCTGCTGCATCTGTAATCTGAATATGGGTGTAACATGTTACGATAGGGAAACTTATCCTTTAAAATATATATATATAAATCTCCAGGCCCCCCTGCAGGATGACATAATCTGCTAGTATGCGGTGCATAGTAAAAGACTTGCCTTTCAAAAGAAGCCTTTCAGAGGCGTGCTGTCGCCGCTGGTAGCACTTCCATCTTCACCTGGTCTTCCTTCCAGGTTCATGTACTCCGGACTTTTGAATGGCCGGGCTGTGATGACATCACTTCCGCGCTTATATGTTCCAGGACCCACTGTGTGCCCTGAATGCAGAGTGTCATGATGCATACTTTGCTATTGCTGATGTGAATAGCTCCTCAATGGTACACATTTAGGAGATATTCATTGTACCTACAGGTAGGCCTTTTTGTAAGCTTACTTGCAGGTAAAAGTTTAAATTTGAAGTTTAGTACCGCTTTAAGATTTAAACCGAGGTAAAAAACAGATGCTATGAGCTAGAGTGCTTTGATGAGAGAGACATTTTTATATTAAAAAAAACTTTCCCTTTTCTCTTATCAATTACTTATCTTTTTGTGTGCATGTCCCTGCTGAACTAGTCAAATTTTGATCCATCTAGTTCAGTGTTTCTCAGCTCCAGTCCTCAAGGCGCCCCAACAGGTCATGTTTTCAGGATTTCCCTCAGATGTGGTAATTACTAAGGCAGTGAAACTGATCAAATAACCTGTGCAAAATAATGGAAAGCATGAAAACATGACCTGTTGGGGCGCCTTGAGGACTGGAGTTGAGAAACACTGATCTAGTTCAGCAAAACACTCTGGGCAGGGCTGACACCACTCAGTCCACAAATTTGCTGTGTGTTGTCAACCTACTACAAGACTTAAAGTAGAAATAAAGGCATCACTCTTTTTTCTTTTTGGATCGAAGGAAGGAAGAATTATAACCCCTGTTAGGTTATTTTGCCCATCTATTTCCCAATGGGGAGATTTCCCTTCATTTCCTGTCCCATAGCCACAACAGGAAGTGAGAGGCAATCGCTTTAATTTAGAGCAATAACTAATATCCCCATTGGAAAATCCCCCCCCCCCCAAATTTGCAATATCCTTTCACTTTCAGTGATAGGAGTCATCAGCACATATAGAGAGGGTGAATCTCGGCACAGACAGCAATAGAAATGTGAAAAAATGCTCTACTCCCTTTCTACTCTAGCTAAAACAAAACTAGGTAAAATTCTGCTTCCTTGTGGATCACATGATAAATCAAACACCCTATAGGACAGTGATGGCGAACCTTGGCACTCCAGATGTTTTGGAACTACATTTCCCATGATGCTCAACTGCACTGTAGAGTGCATGAACATCATGGGAAATGTAGTTCCAAAACATCTGGAGCGCCAAGGTTCGCCATCACTGCTATAGGAGAATTGCATGATTTGGTGACATTTTGGTTGTTTGTATGGCATATGTGTGATCTTTAGCTGAGTTATAAAGGTGATCATAGAGAATCCTTAGTAAGGTGATAAAGGAACTGATATCTTAGTCCATTTATAAGTCCAGTATCAAAATGTGCAAATGTTTTCTTTGATCAGAGTTATTCTTCATTTCACTGTCTAGGTAACCAATTTCAAACACTTTATAGGGAACAGAAAATTTCAACACTCTAGATGAGGAGTCGCCAAACTTTCTAAACAAAGTCCTTCAGACTTAAGGAGAGATGGACTTTGGCCATTGGGAGTAGAAAAGGTCCCAAAGTCAATGGAAATATACAATGCCCCATCTTTGGTGTCAGAGGAATAGCGCCCTATCATTGGTGTCATTTCGAGGAATTGGGCTCCATCATTGGTATCATTGGGCCCCATTGTTGATGTCATTGGGAGGAATTCTGTCCCTTCATTGGTGTCAATGGGGAGAAATATGCCCCATTGTTGGTATCAGTGGATGAAAATGGTGCCCCAAGGGCCAGGCAAGAGCAAGCAAAGGGCAGCATCTGGCCTTCAGGTCACAGTTTGGAGACCACTGCTCTAGATCAGGGGTCTCCAAACTATGGCCTTCCAGTTGTTCAGGAACTACAATTCCCATCATGCCTAGTTATGTCTGTGAATGTCAGAGTTTTGCAATGTCTCATGGGATGTGTAGTTCAGCAACAGCTGGAGGGCTGTAGTTTGGAGAGATCCCCGCTCTAGATGATAGCAGATCTAGCTAAAAATGTTACACTCCAATACCAGGAACCTTCAATATACTGGTAAATGATGACAGCAGAGCATACAGAATTTTGGAGACATTGGCAATCACCATTTAAAATGAAAAAGTCCCCTGTCAACTAAATAATATTTGCTTTACCTATGTCTTGAACCTTTTGAAATGCAGACCATATATAGTAAGCATATGATAAGGTTTTTCAGAAAGCCTTATAGAATACATTTAATTTGCACTAAATATAATACGTTACAATACTTAACCCACCTTCCCCACAGTTCATCCAGTACACAGAAGTTCACTTACATGACATCACTATTCATTGACTATAGCAAAGGAACAGTTAAATCTGTTAACACTATTTAAAGCTTGGACTCATGTGTCAGTCCCCCCTCTCTGTGCCTGAACTGGTATAAAAGGACACAGAGTATGGCCACGTCTTTCAAAGACTCATCTGTTAAGAAAACATTACTGCTGGCCTGCACAAAAAGCAGCTCCTACTGGGACGCTGGATTACAAGCTGTTGGGACCTGGACAGTGTTACTGGTGACAGTGAATGCACTGTAGTAGTAAGGGAGGGCAGGTTCCACTTGTAGTAGGTTCATTGGATGCACTACTAGACGCAACAGTTTAGGCCCTGTTGTGTCAGATTGCTTCATCCTTACATTTTTTATTTAAAAGAATAATTCACCTTTACCAAAAACTACCTAGAAGCAAGAGACAACTATAGATAACAAAAAAAACTGAACAGCTTTGACCAAAGTTAAATAATGCCCTTACGATAGGAGTAGATCATTTTGATAAATATAGAATCTTGCCCAAAGAAACTCCCAGAGAAGGCATCATCCCATCTTTTCTCGTTGCTAGGATTTTGCTAAGACACTACCGAACATTACTGCTTGCCCATTATCACAGCAGCAAGCTCTCAAACCCCTGCACATATGTGGTCCACTATCTCCTCCTTCACAGCATCGATGAGCTCAGAGATACTGGGACAGGGTCAAGAGAGCCTGCAAGTGGGTTTGAATCCCCTGGGAATGTGAATGTCCTAGCAATAAGGTAGGGCATAATGTTGCCATCTCTAGAGGTTTTCCAATCAGGCTTCCTAAGGTACATAAATAACCTACACCTATAGCAATGGCATTATTCAAATGTGGTCAAAACTGCACAGTTTTTTTGGTGTACAGGCACTCTTTGCCTGCATAGGCGGTTTTGGGTGAAGGCGAACTAACCCTATAAGGTTAATTCTAATGTCCTGTTTAGGCATATCTTTACTCATTCTATGAGATTCATCCTAACACCTAACTCCTAAGATTCATCCTAACACCCTCTGCCCAGGATTCATTTTTAAATTGCCTATGCCTCTATTCTGACCTCATTTTGTACTTTTCATTTAGTCCTAGTCCTTTTGACCCTTTTTTAAAAGGTCTTTTTATTTTTATTTTTTTTGTGTTTTTGGGCCCGTTTTGATGGGATGTTTTGCATTCTAATACAAGTTTATGTGAATAAAAACTCCCTGGAATGCAGATCAGGAGGTCAATTGCAGGCCATATAAACCTGTCAATGAATTCGCAATGATCTCAGAAGCATTCGAAACTGATGGCATCGGCAACAACCCAAAGCCCATCGTCACAGGCCATTCATTTTGATTTTATACATTTTTTTGTATTGTAGTATCTTTATACTTTTTTTCTTGTTTTCTGTATATTTTCTTTATTTTAATTTCCATTCAGTGACAAAATATGGGATTGTAAGTGTTTGGAGTCTGCATATAGCAAATGTATAAGGGATTTTAAAGGAAACCCAAAACCATCAAACGTAAAACATAAGGAAGTGATGTCACATATTGCCAATTAGCTGAAATGCTATTTAAAGATGATAGTATCTGCTTATTTTAAAATATCCCTAGGTCATGAATAGCACAGCTTTCACATAGTGCTTACCATAAGCATGAGGAACTGCTGCACACACTAGGCCTGATAGGCTAAAACTGGAGTACAATTGGCATACAAGTGCAGTTGTTGCCCATATAAACCAGTCAGTTTTCATTTTCCTTCTTCTGGAAGAATGAAACAACATTTCTGATTGGTTGCTATTTGCAATGGTTTCAATATTTTGCCTATTTTTTTTTCCTCCATTTTATTGACCTCAGGACCAGTGTGTATTGTGGGTGAAGGAATGGCCTTATCAAGTCACACTCCATGAACAACCACTTCACTTCTCCAACTGACCTAACCAATGAGTCTATTCATGGAGTCCACTTATATCCATAGCCATTATGAGTGTAGATAGGGCTAATGGCACAGGCACTTCCAGCTAAAAATATAGTTGCTGGTGAAGTGCTTCTTGTTTGTATAATTAGCTGACCCAACTGGCACCACACCCAACTGCATACTACACACATATATACAGTATATACATAAATACTTTTTTTAAAGTTTTGGATAGAGTGTAGAGGGATTAGAACCCCTTTCTATTTTTTATTGCTGTTTGTATCCCCGTAAGGCCGCGTACACACGCGCGGACTGTTCGCCCAACTTTGTCCGTCCAACAGTTTCGGCAAACAGTCCGCTCAAACTTAGCATGGACGGACATGGCCACACACGACGGACGAACAGTTTGCTGAAACCGTGCGCGATGACGTGAACGGCACGTACGACGGGACGAAAAATACGACGTCCTATACACTGCATTATAGCTTTCGGCGTGAAAATCCTTTCTGAGCATGCGCGCAACTTTGTTTGACGAACAAGCCTACACACGAGCGGGCTGTTCGCTGAAACAAGGTTTCAGCGGACAGTTTTTCGGAAATTCCGAAAAACCTTGTCCGTCCAACTGTCCGCTGAAACTGTCTGCTGAAAGCCCACACACGAGCGGACTGTCCGCCCAAACACTGTTCAGCGGACAAAGTTGGGCGAACAGTCCGCCCGTGTGTACGCGGCCTTAGGGAAATTATCCCTCTCTATTGGTCCCTTTACTGTTATCACAGAGAGTGAAAGTTAGAGAAAACTCCAAAATTTTGAGTTGTCAGGTGACCCTCACTTTGGAGTGATTTCCTTTCACTTCTTGTTTTGGTTCTGGGTAAAAGTGAAGGGAAATCTCCACAATGGAACACAGTTCACACAACAGAAACTGACAGGGGTTATAACCCTTCCTTACTCTACCCAAAAAACTTTTTGCCTTTATTTCTATTGGATCAGATAGTATTGAGGCCATTAGATCATTATGAAATCCAGGCAACTAGCTCTTGCCAAATAAAGATCAGCAATGACTGCTGATCTTTGTTTGCCAAAAGCTGGTTGATTGGCTTTCATACTGATCCAATGGCCTCAATACTATCTGATCCAAAGAGATGCTGGTTGGTTAATTGAATCCTGTCTAAATTGGCCCTAGTATGTGTACGCATGCGAGTTAGGGACCTTAGATTGTAAGCTCCTTGAGGGCAGGGACTAATGTAAATGTACAATATGTCAAATTTTTATATAAGTAAAGCACTTTGTAAATTTTACACACTATATAAACACAGATATATATATATATATATATATATATATATATATATATATATATATATATATATATATATATATAAAATCTGAAATAACTAAATAAACCACTAGCCCAAAAATAAGTTTGCAGACCAAGAGTTATGTCTTTGCTCTGCCTTTGCTTTTTATGGGCTTGTTCTTGATCAGCGATGCAGAAGGTTTTGGGGACAGTGACAGCTATGCAGTTAGGATGTCGTAAATGGCATATTTTTGTCTGATGGGTGTACTTTGATAAGGAACAATTGTGCAATGGTTATGTGCAACAACCAATCAGATTTTAACCACTTGCTGACTGCCCCACGTACGTGTACTGCTGGCGGAGGCTCCTACAGGCAAAATCACGTACCTGTACCTCTTTTCCACTTCCGGGTTTGTGGCGCAGCAGGAGCCAATTAGCGAGTCCTGCAGACCTGATGTCCACTGGTACCCGCCGAACGTTCCCGACAGAGGCTGAACGGCGATCTGCCTATGTTACCATGGCATATCGCTGTTGTTAACCCCTTCCCTGCCAATGTCATTAGTACAGTGACAGTGCATATTTTTTTAGCACTGATCCCTTTATTGGTGTCACTGGTCCCCAAAAAGTGTCACTAAGTGTCTGAATTGTCCACCGCAATGTCGCAGTCCCGCTATAAGTCGCTGATTGCCACATTACTAGTAAAATAAATAAAAATTCTATACTTCTACCCCGTAGTTCTGTAGACGCTATAACTTTTGCACAAACCAATCAATATATGCTTATTGGGATTTTTTTTTACCAAAAACATGTAGCAGAATACATATTGGCCTAAACTAATGAAGAAATTAGATTTTTTTTATTGGGTATGTTTTATAGTAGAAAGTAAAAAAGATTCTTTTGTTTTGTTTTTTTTTCAAAATTGTTGCCCCTTTTTTTGTTTATAGCGCAAAAAATTAATTTGTGGGAAAAAAAGCACATTTGTCAGTTAAATTAACGCAGTGCCATGTCGCAAAATATGGTCTGGTAATGAAGGGGGAAGTGGTTAAATGATTGCAAATTACCCTTAAGCCGACCAGCTGAAATTCAAACCATGTATGGGCAGCCTTTGGCATTTTACATGTGATTATTGTTAGTGGCTGTTAAAGGCCACTAGTAGTAACCACTTTGCTCCCATCTATGGCCGGTCATACCTCCCCAATCAGGAATAAATCGTTTCTGGGACCTTGCTTTGTGCACTGGTCCAAATCATTTGGTGGAGGGGGGATTATGGTGTGGGGCTGTTTTTCAGGGGTTGGGCTTGGCCCTTAGATCCAGTGAAACCCTTAAGGCATCAGTATACCAAGACATTTTGGACAATTTCATGCTCCCATCTTTGTGGGAACAGTTTGGGGACGGCCCCTTCCTGTTTCAACATGACTGCACACCAGTGCACAAAATAAGGTCCATAGAGACATAGATGAGAGAGTCTGGGGTGGAGGAACTTGACTGGCCTGCACAGAGTCCTGACCTCAATCTGATAGAAAACCTTTGGGATGAATTAGAGCGGAGACTGTGAGCTAGGCCTTCTCGTCCACATCAGTGCCTGACCTCACAAATGCACTTCTGGAATAATGTTCAAACATTCCCATAGACACGCAAAAAATGTGTAGCTGCGCTATCTAAATGATCCCACCCAGCTGAGTTTAAATGACTGATGTTATTACAACATACAAATCATCTTCATAATCAATAAAGTGAATACTTTTCCAAATAATTCATACATATGAAGAAAACAATGAATAAATAAATAAATATTATACAAAATTCATGAATGCTCTTAGAAAAATATCATTGACGATAAGGGTGAAAAGATAAATATTAATAAATATTACACAAATGAATGAATAATTGAATAAATAATTAAATGGTGGATGAATATAAATGATCAAATTGATAAATAATGCTAGTATAACGGTGAGCGAACAAAGTGAAAAAATAACTAGTGACGAAAAAAAGTGGATTCCGATAAGCCCCCCACCCGCAGACCCCAACAACCAACGGCCAGGGTTGTCAGGAAGAGGCCCTTGTCCTCATCAACAAGGGCCCCCCCTTCCCCAAAGCAACCCCCCATGTATAGGGCACGCGCGTCCCCACCCCCTTTCCTTTCTTTTCCTGACCTGGACCTGGGGGGGGGGGACCCCACGCCGTTTTTTCGGCGTAGGGCTTCCCCTTTAAGTCTGGGGTGTCCCATAGACACACTCCTAAACCTTGTGGGCAGCCTTCCCAAAAGAGTTGAAGCTGTTATAGCTGCAAAGGGTGGGCCAACTAAATATTGATCCCTACAGACTAAGTCTGGGATGCCATTAAAGCGGAGTTCCACCTGTAAAAAAAATGAAAGTCAGCAGCTACAAATACTGAAGTTGGGGTGCCATTAACAATTATTGGCACTCGCACACTTCTGCTAAAGAACATCATGTTCCTGTGTGGGTCAGGAATGTGTGTAGTTATGCACATGTTCCTGACTCACACATACTTGAACCTACAATAACTTCACTTTCTGGTCTCAGGTAAGTGACTCAATTAGTACTGAAGCCAGAGAGCCAGGAAACTAGCATTTTCAGAGAGAGGTCAGCTACTGCCTACTTATTTCTTGCAGGTTTCTTTTCATTCCCTGTCAAATATAGTTACATTTTTCTCTATCGTAAAATAGTGTGACCATTTCAAGGGGGATCTTTGAAAAACTTGTTAATCTATGTCTTGGACTCCATGTGAGCCAAGATAAACAGCATATTTTTAAACTGTAAGCAATGAAAACATTCACTCATATGCTGCAATTTCCAGGGTCATACTGTATATAAATGGCATATTTCCGGTTACTTGTTACAATTAGATAATGATATCCATGTACAGGGGCGGACTGACCATTTGGCCACTCGGGCACTGCCCAAGGGCCCCATCAGGGTTGCCAGCCTCAGTAAAACCAGGGACAGTATGTACATCTGTTTCTGAAATGTCCCTTACTGACATCATTTTGGTCTTAAAATCCTGAGATTATAGCTGCTCCACCTCTCCAGTACCTTCTCAGCCAATAAAAACATGTCTTTGTATACTGTGTGCGAGTATACTGTGTGGCCCCATAATCTCTGATTGTCTGGGGGCCCCATAATCTCCTACTGCCCGGGGGCCCCATGAGTTGTCAGTCCGCCCCTGTCCATGTACTGACACTAGACCCGTCGGCCCTCTGACCACGGTCTCTACTATGCTGTATTTTAGAAAGCCATGCAGCCAAAAGACTTACAGAACTTTCTTAAATCCTGGATGGGAAAGAATATTTTCTCTGGAGCACTTCCAAAATCAGAATAAGCAAAAATATAAACAGTGCTGAAACAAAACCACTGTAACACAAACTATTTATATCTCTCGGATGCTAGGTTGTTTTTTTTTAAAGGGGTTTAGAAAGCTACATAAATGCTGAACATAAGAATGAAACATTATACACATTACACGCATACAATAAGTGAGTTCTGGAAGTCTTTTGTCAGATGTCATGTTAGATTAAAGGTGCACTCCAGATAAAATTGAATATTAACCTGGAGTTGCATTGAGTAAGGATTGTTTCCTGTGAAATAGTTCTGTTTTTTTATCCATCCATTGCTGTGCTGCACCAGTCCACCTCACTGCCTTTTTCCGTAATGTGAAGATCCTGGACCACAGCAGCTGGAGATGCTGAAATAGTACCCTTTTTGTTGGCTCTCACACATTACCAATGGAAGCACCTAAAATGTTCTCACAGCCACCAATCAGATTCAACATATGAATGTAATGCAGGATTAGAGATAGGGAAATTTACACAGGCTTCAGCAAATACACTCCTTCTGCCCTCCTACTGATCCCGTATAGATGTGTGTGTGTTTATTCTGCAGAGGATTAGGCTTCATGCACACGAGACGCAGATGCAAACTCTGCTGGACACATGTTTTTAAAAGCTGAAACCGGCGTTTAGAAACGCGCGTTTTGCCGCGATTTTTACTGCGATTTAGCGGCGTTTTACCGCATTTGCGTCTAGAAGCGTTTAGTTAAGCTAACATCATAGACCCTCCCCAGCTCAAAAAACAGTATTATTAACTATTTCAGCAATTTTGTGAGACCAGAGTGAGTAGCAGCAGCTGTGAGAGCTGCAATGTACTTGTATTTAGCGTGTCACTTGCCACGGCACCTGCCACAAGTTGTGGATTGTCCACTTGCCACGTGACTTGCCACATCACCTGCCACGTCATCTGCCACAAGTTGTGGATTGTCCAACTGCCACGTCACCTGCCACAAGTTGTGTATTGTCCACTTGCCACGTGACTTGCCACATCACCTGCCACTTCACTTGCCACGTCACCTGCCACAAGTTTTGGATTGTCCACTTGCCACGCCACTTGCCACAAGTTGGGGATTGTCCACTTGCCACATCACCTGCCACAAGTTGTGGATTGTCCACTTGCCACGTCACTTGCCACATCACCTGCCACGTCACTTGCCACGAGATGTGGATTGTCCACTTTCCACGTCACCTGACATGCCACCTGCCACAAGTTGTGGATTGTCCACTTGCCACGTCACCAGCCACATCACCTGCCACAAGTTGTGGATTGTCCACTTGCCACGTGACTTGCCACATCACCTGCCACGTCACTTGCCACATCACCTGCCACGTCACTTGCCACATCACCTGCCACAAGTTGTGGATTGTCTACTTGCCACGTCACTTGCCACATCACCTGCCACGTCACTTGCCACGTCACCTGCAACAAGTTGTGGATTGTCCACTTGCCACGTCACCTGCCACAAGTTGTGGATTGTCCACTTGCCACGTCACCTGCCACGTCACTTGCCACGTCACCTGCCACAAGTTTTGGATTGTCCACTTGCCACGTCACTTGCCACGTCACCTGCCACAAGTTGTGGATTGTCCACTTGCCACATCACTTGCCACCTGCCATGTCACTTGCCACAAGTTGTGGATTGTCCACTTGCCACGTCACTTGCCACCTGCCATGTCACTTGCCACAAGTTGTGGATTGTCCACTTGCAATTGCAATTGTTTAAAATATTTTTCTAATGGTTTTTCATCATTTGCAATCATTTTTGAGATTTTTAATGTAAAAAAAAGGTCTCCTTTAAAAACGGTTATAAACGAAAACGCGGCAAAACGCGGTAGCGGCGTTTTGGCGCATTTTACCGCGTTTTGCCGCGTTTTGCGTCTGAAACGTGGAATCTTTTGCGTCTGAACCCATTTTTTTGCTTCTGGAAAAACGAGGTTAAACGCAACTGCATAAAAATGGCAAAAAACGAGACTGTGTGCATGGACACATAGGATAACATTGAATGAGTTCAGGAGCAGTTGAAAAAAGTGTCCAACTGCCTCTGAACACGCGTTTAACTGCGTCTCGTGTGCATGAGGCCTTACAGAGAATTTGGGAGTTAGGTAAACGAGTAAACTTTGGGACTTTAGTACAGTTGCTTTTCTTGCTGGGTAACATTAGGAAATTGCTGACTAAAAGTATGGTGTATAATTGTAACACTAGAGGATTGTGCTACTAGTGTAGGCAAATCTATGTTCTGACTCAGTTAACTTGTGAAACTAAATTGGGTCAGGGTTTACTGCAGGTCAATATGGATGACTCATACAGGAAGGTCTCTGGTACCTCTCCCTGGTTCTAATAAGAAATTTTTCTAGAAGCTAGAGGGTGGAGGCCAGGAGGGTGGATCTGCATACTCAGGGGAGTTTGGCTAATCCCCAGGCAGTGGGCCTGGCAGGGTGGCAGAGTCAGCCCTTAAATATGGATGAGTGAGGCCAGCAGGAGAGTCATGTAGAAGATGGAGTGCTGAGAAAACTGTCAGTGGCCTTGGAGGGGAGCTCCTGGTCTGGAGGGGGGGGGGGGGGCTCTGCCTCAGGCTGGAGCTCAGGCTGTGGAAGGATGAAAGGATCCTGACAACAGTGCGAGCTGAAGGCAGTCTTGCCTAAGGGAGCAAGGAGGACAGTGTGAGTAACACACCTAGGGATTCACAAGGGGACAGACAGCCGCATGTAGCAGGTATTTCTGGAAGACAGCATTGTGCTTAACCCTTCCTTTACCTTGCCCTGGGAGATCTTGGAGCAGTTGGTAGTTCCTGCAGTCAGTAGAGCAGAGATCAGTGTCTACAGTGGAGTTAGAGATACTCCGGAATGCAGCCTACAACACTTTGTGCTTTTTTCTAAGGGACTGATAATTCCTAGGCTTTTGCATCTTTGATTGTCAGAGACTGTCAGTATTCAGGAGGAGGATAGTTCTGGAGCATGTATATAGGGAGGAAGTTGTCCCTGTTATTGTTACAATCAAGCTGGGCCATAATTCGCATTCCCCATCCAAGTTATTACCCCTAATAAAACAACAAAAAAAAGCTCAAAGTATGTTCCTTGTGTGCGGATGTAAATGGAAAATGCTTGTCGTCTGGCTGTGCAGGAGTAGGGAGACCAATCATCCCCTGAGGGGGTAGTGCTACATAATCTTTCCATGAGCTGTCTGTATTCTTAGCCCTGCCAATATCTAAGAAACATATTTGCACTCCTCTCTTTATGACAATGTACATATAGGATTAAAAGGTCCCATGTAGGACACGCCATTTGGCAGAGAAGTTGCTTTCTGCTATAGGTAGAATTATTTGTCATCCATTCCAGTCATAGTGGGATCTGTGTACACAGCTAATGAAATCTGATTTAACTTTGGCCTTGAAAATGCATTGCTGGACTACAGGCTATTTGCCAGTGACAATATCATATTTCATGCTTTCTGTTTTTACTATGAGACATGGAAGACAATGGAATACTATAGGATTGTTTAGATTCCGTGGTATACTGGACTGCAACTTAAAATGAAGGTACAATAAACATTCTATAGCATATAGTAGCAGTAGAACTGACAATGGCTAGAAGTACTTATGTATGTAACCAGGGCTGGATTCTCATAACTGATGCCTATAGGTCTGGATTTACGATTATGCACAACAAGCTTGTGGCTGTAAATAATGCAGTTTGGGCTTCTATAGTTTGGGGTCACACATTTTTTTCTATCATAAATAGAAATACAGACATCTTTTGAAAAGCTTATTTACACATTGCCATGATGTTCTAAGCCAGGTACTTAGGAGCAGTGATTTCTGTAAAAGTGGTGATCCTAGCACAAGGGGGTTTCTTTGGTCTCCAGTGATGAAAATCTATCCCTGGTTAGAGTAACACCTTTATCTTTGAAGGTTTCCATTTTGGTTCCAAATCATTGCTTAGCTAGTAGCGTTTAGACACATTCAACTGGACTTGTTCTGTAATGTTGAAGACGTTTCACTTTTTATCCAAGTATGAGAAACAGGATGTAATATTCCAGGAAGCTGGTTCTCAGTGGTCGTTGGCCGCCTATGAACTTCATGCACAAATTTCAAAAGGAAAGAGGAGAAGGGCTCACCATATACAGTAAAAGCCTTATAAAAGTCTTGGAGTGGCTTAAGATGGCGATTGTACAGAGAACATGGTACAAAATGAAATGGTAAACATGGGCCAACAACGAGTCATGGAACACTTAGCTGTTTGCGCTATAAGCAGTGGCAGGGTGTGTTTTATTTCCATGGGTAAGCATTTATTGGGACAAGGGGGATGGCTGTATACTGTAAATGTTATTTTTTTTATCTGACCCTCCCGGATCCCCTTAAACCTATCCATGAACCTCTTAGGTGTCCCTGTAGCCCAGGTTAGGAACCCCTGAACTAAGACAATGACATTTCACACTACAGTGTAACTACACAGTTTTGTGAAGGAGGTACAAACTGTATCTCTAAATTATGTAATTATGTCTTTTCAAACTAGGGTTCTTTAAGCTGGTCATAGATGACTCATCTGCTGTCAGAATACACTGCTCAACCCTTCAGTCATTTGGCTGCATGCACCTATCGAACAAAAGCTTACCAACAGTCCCGTTTGAGAGGAGTTGATTGACTCCGCTCAAACAGATTTTGACATATATTGGATTCAAATTTATCCAGTCCCCCTGGAACCATTTGAATTTAGATCCATCTATGGCTAGCTTTATGTTTACACTTCCGCAGCCAACCATTCAGTAGTCTTACTTACATTTAAAATTAACATATTTATTTCAAAATAAAATCAAAATAAAATGTAAAAAAACAGTAAAACTTATTGAAGTAAAATACTAGTTTTAGTTACTGAAGCCCCCCCCCCCCCCCCCCCCGATTCCTTTGTGAAGACTGAGGAGAAGCATAAATTCAATACCCTCGCCATCTCCTCTGTCATAAACCATAAATCAGACTGAGACAGAAGTACAGTTAAATCACACTTGTTTAATAGTAATAATAAAAAGATAAACATAGTCAAAACATAGCCAGAATTCAGGAACTGGAACGGATAGTCAGACAAGCCAAAATGTCAGGAAGCCAGAGATGAGCGTAGTAGAACAGCAAGCAGGATCAGGAGCCAGAAGGAATGTTAGCTGAGCAAGTCTTTAACAGGAACACAGGAGAGCGTCTCTAGAGATGGGACCAAGGTGAAGGCAGAGGTCATCTAGGCTGGATGGCTTAAGTAGGCAGGACTGACAAGCAGTATATCATCAACAGGTGAGTCACTGTGGCGAGAAAGGAGCTGGCAATTAGCTGATAGCTGAGCGGCCAGCTTTGAGAAGGAAGGGCTGAGCCCAGCCCTGACAATCCCCATCCTTTGTATAGATGTCCTGCCTCATTCTTTATGAGGCCAATATGGTCTGTCCTCCCTTTTTTTACTATTTATATACTTAAAGAATTTTGGGGGATTTTTTTTTTGCTCTCCTCCGCTATGTGTCCTTCATGTTATATCTTAGCTTCCCTAATTGCCCCTTACATATCTTGTTGTATTCTTTGTAAAGTCTGAATGCCGATGATGATCCCTCAGCCTTGTATTTTTTGAAGGCCTTCGCCTTTGCTTTTATATGCATTTTTACATTAGAGTTAAGCCATCCAGGACTTTTGTTCGCTCTTTTAAATTTATTTTCCAATGGGAGGCACTGGCTAATGCCCTTCTTTAATATGCTCTTAAAGCAAACCCATCTCTCCTCTGTGTTTTTTGTTTCTAAGATTTTATCCCAATTTATGTCTTCTAGCAAGGTTCATAAGTTAGGGAAGTTTGCTCTTTTGATATTCAGTGTCTTTGTGTTCCCCTTGCGTTTCCTATTTGTGTGATTTATACTGAAGCCAATTGACCTGTGATGGCTGTTTCCTAAATTGCCCCGTATTTCCACACCCGTGATCAGGTCTGTATTGTTGGTAATCAGTAGATCTAGTAACCCCTTGTTTCTAGTTGGTGCATCTTCCATCTGACCCATGAAATTGTCCTGCAAGACATTTAGGAACTGGTGAGCCTTAGATGAATGCGTGGTTCCCTCCGCTCAGTCTATGTCTGGATGATTAAAATCCCTCATTATGATAACACTTCCCATCCTTGCTGCTAAACCAAATTGTGATAGGAGGTCCGTCTCTTCCTCCTCCCTCAGGTTAGGGGGCCTATAGCATACTCCCAGTATTATTTTCTCCTTAGCTTCATCCCTTTGGAGCTCTACCCATAAGGATTCCACCTCCTCCCTAGCTCCCTTATGGATGTAATCTCTCACATTCACTTGTATATTATTCTTGATATATAGGCATACCCCTCCCCCTTTTTTACCTTCTATCCCTGCGATAAAGGGAATACCTTTGAATGGTTGCCAGCCAATTATGAGAGCTATTGAACCAGGTCTTTAAAATTCCCACAAAATCGAAATCTTCCTCGTTCAACAGTATCTCTAGTTCACCCATCTTGTCTGCCAGGCTCCTGGCATTGGTGAACATTCCACGTAGTTTAGACCGGTCGCATACTGTCTTCTTATTGGGTGTTCGAGGTTGCAAATAGGACTTGTTACTATACTTACCTTGGGTTTATGTGCTTTAGTCAACCTACCACTAATGTCCCCAATACTAACCTCTGGAATATGTTCTACGCTGACTATCGCTACCTCTGGACCCTCCCTCCTGTCGCCTAGTTTAAAAACCCCTCTAACTTTTCGGCCATCTTCACTCCCAGCAGATCTGCACCCTCCTCATGTAACAGAGAGTTCTTAGGTATAGGTTTTCTGTAAGTCTTAGGGGAAATCCCTCTCACTGCATTCCCTTGGATCACCAAATTAAAAATGTAAAACTTAAATTGAAATCATTCATATTCAAATAGTCCAAAAATTCCAGGCATCCAAGTCTGCATCCACTGTAAAGATGAGTTCATCTCTACAATATATCTATTGTACAACCTACTGGATGTATTAACAGGATGCTCTTTTCCCTTTTATTTGTTTTCTTTTATACCTTCTTCCCCTTCCTTTCCTCTTCTTTCCCCTACCCCCTTATTCAGGTGGACAGCTTTCAAAGCATATAGATAAAGCTATGATGAACCATCAAAATACCAGATTTCCCATCTCATTAGGGTGTCCACTAATATTTTATGTCGATATGTTGTACTGGTTTTAAAATTTTATTTTGGAACAAAGATATTGATTTTAAGTGTAAGTATAACCATTGGATCGATGCTTATGGAAGTGTGACCCTAATGCCGCGTACACGCGATCAGACTATCCAGTGGACTTAGTCCAGCAGTCAACCCACCGGACTTTGCAGCGGAGGTCCGCCGGACTTTCCGAACGAGCGGACCTTCCCACACACGACTGGACTTTTCTGGCTTTTGAAATGAACAGACTTGCCCACACACGGAGTAAAGTCCGTTCATTTTGAACGTGGCTCCAGGTAGACGGAACTAGCGCAGGAAGTGAATGTCGCTGCCTCCATTGGCGAGATTGACACCTCGCTAGCCCCGTCACCTGGTATGGATTTAAAGGGGAACCCCTACGCCAAAAAAAGGCGTGGGGGTCCCCCCAAAGTCCATAGCAGACCCTTATCCGAGCACGCAGCCGGTAAGGAAAGGGGGTGGGGACGAGCGAGCGCCCCCCTCCTGAGCCGTGCCAGGCCGCGTGCCCTCATCATGGGGGGGTGCTTTGGGGAAGGGGGGCCCTGCGGCCCCCCACCCCAAAGCACCTTGTCCCCATGTTGATGAGAATAAGGGCCTCTTTCCGACAACCCTGTCCATTGGTTGTCGGGGTCTGCGGGCGGGTAGTTTCTCAGAATCCGGGAGCCCCCTTTGCCGCACTTTAAAAGTAGTATATCTACTGACTTGCTCCTGCGGATGCTTTTACGTAGGAAAAACAAAACAAGAACTATGTAAAAGAATAAGCAGACATATATTGAGCATACGTGTATACAACCCTGATTTACCATTAGGGCGACATGCCCGAAACATACACATGGGCAATTTCCCTAAAATTTGGTTCCTGGTACTCGATCGTGTACAACCCAATTCTAGGGGAGGTGCTTGGGACAAGACCCTTTTACAGCATGAGACAAGGTGGATAGTGGCCCTGCGGCCACATGAACACCAGGCCTTAACGACTGTATTAGCTTTAGACCCTTTTTAGAAGGTTTTACATCTGGTACCTGAAAAAATGGCGTGGGGGTCCCCCTCAAAATCCTTACCAGACCTTTATCCGAGCACGCAACCTGGCAGGCCACAGGAAAAGAGGGGGGAGACAGAGCGCCCCCCCCTGAACCATACCAGGCCACATGCCCTTAGCCTTGGGAGGGTGCTTAGGGGTAGCGCCCCAAAGCACCTTGTCCCCATGTTGATGGGGAGAAGGGCCTCATCCCCACAACCCTTGCCTGGTGGTTGTGGGGGTCTGCCGGCGGGGGCTTATTGGAATCTAGAAGCCCCCTTTAACAAGGGGATTCCCAGATCCCGCCCCCCGTGTGAATTGGTAATGGTGTACAAATGTACCCCTACCATTTTACAAAAAAAGTGACAAAAATGTTAAAAAAGACAAGAGACGTTTTTTGACAATTAATTTATTAATTTCTTCTTTCCCCACTTCGTCTTCCATCTTCTGGTCTTCCTTCAGTGTTATTCTTACCCGCTCCGCTATGCAGAGTTGACACAGTCCTGCTCTCCTCTATGGGTAAATCAGATGGAAACGGACCACCTGTCCATTTCCATCTGATCTGACCCCACAGAGCAAGGGCAATAGAACCACCATCCATCTGTTTTTGGCAGACAGGATTGGATGGCGGTGGGTGTCAACAGACATGTGTCCGCTGACATATGCCGCTCCATAGAAGAGACTGGAGGGTCAGACTGAGAAACTGTACACGAGTTCTGTGAGTGCACGTGGACTGTGTGTGCACAAGAGCTGCGAGGGGACATGGGCTGCGAGGGCACATGGTTGCGGGTAGGGATGGGCTGAACGGACCCCTGTTCGGTTCGCACCAGAACTTTCAAAAGACAACTGCGAAAGTTCGGACCCGAATAATGAACCCCATTAAAGTCAATGAGACCCGAACATCAAAAATCAAAAGTGTCCATTTTGAAGGCTTACATGCAAGTAATTGGCCATACAATGATTATAGGGGTCCGGGTCCTGCCCTGGGGGACATGTATCAATAAAATAAAAAAATAAACATTTGTGAAAAACATAATTTTTAACCGCTTCAGCCCTGCTGAATGACCAGGCAATTTTTTTGCGATTTGACAAAGCGTCAATTTAACTGACAAGTACGGTCGTGTGACTCCCAAACAAAATTGATGTTCTTTTTTTCCACCATAAACAGAACTTTCTTTTGGTGGTATTTGACCATCTCTGCGGTCAAATAAAAAAAAAAACACACAATATTTTGTACATTTCGCTATAATAAATATCCACATTTTTTTAAAAAAAAGCAATTTTTTTCTCAGTTTAGGCAGATATGTATTCTTCTACATATCTTAGGTAAAAAAAAAAAAAGCGTATATTGATTGGTTTTTACGCAAAAGTTATAGAGCCTATGAAATGGGGGATAGATTTATAGCTTTTTTTCCTTTTACTATTAATGGCGGCGATCTGCGACATTATGACAGACACATCAGACACTTTTGACACATTTTTGGGACCATTGGCATTTATACAGCGATCAGTGCTATAAAAATGCACTAATCACTGTAAAAATGTCACTGGCAGAGAAGGTTAACACTAGGGGGTGATCAAGGGGTTAACTGTGTTCCCTCTCTGTTCTAACTGAAGGGGGGGTGGGACTGTCTAGGGGAGATGACAGATCGCTGTTCATACTTGGTATGAACAGATAATCAGTCTCTTTTCCCCTCAGAGAACCGGGATCTGTGTGTTTAGACACACAGATCTCGGTTCTTGGTGTGTCACAAGCGTTCATGCGAGCCCGTTGGTCATCGCGACCGACGGGCACTCGTATCGGCTCCGGGGGCGAGCCTCGTGCGCGCGCCCCTAGTGGCCACAGTGCAAAGCGATGTTACAAAACGTCATTTGACCCAGCCGTGCCATTCTGCCACAGTAAAAATCTGTGGTGGCTGGTTGGCAAGTGGTTAAATGAGCAGTCATTTTTGATTTTTAAAGCGAAAGCATAAACATTAAAAATGAATTCCAATGTAGTGCATGGGGGGTCCCCTTAGTCTACCTGTTAGGCCCCTTTCACACATGCGGACATTATGTCCGTATTTCATCCATCCGTTTGCGGATGAAATACGGACATGCATGCATCCCTATGGGATAGCGGTTGTCTGCAGATAAACATCCGCAGACACCTGCTATCGTCCGCCTCCGCTATTGTCCGATTCTGCAGACGGAGGAAAATCCTATTTTTCTATCCGTCTGCAGAGCGGATCGGATGAACATGGACAGACGGTCCGTGATCATCCGATCATCCGATCCCCCATAGAGGAGAGCGGAGAGCTGACAGGGCGGTCCCTGCACAGTGTGCTGGGACCGCCCTGTTATCCGCCGGCTCAGCGGGGACAACAGAGCGATCCCCGCTGAGCAAGCGGATCATCACGGGGCGGATCATTACTGATCCATCCCGTGTGAAAGGGGCCTAAAGTGGCAGATCTGTACCATGTCTAGAATCTGCTACTGCAATAATTGCATTTATAAAGCCAAAAAAGCAACAGCTGGGGAGCCAGTATGTACTGGGAACAAGATCAGAGGTTTTTGGATACATTCTGGTTTCACTTTGACTTTGGATGGAAGTAACGGGTGCATAAAAATTGGTCTTTGGGTGTCGTGGCGCCTTCCCATCGTAACCCTATAAAGGTAATCTTGATGAAAGCAAGAATTGGCCTTGCTGTAAAAAATTGCAATGATATGCACCTATCAAACAGGTGATGAAAAATTGGTCTTTGGGTGTTAATTGTGCCCATGAAACCTATACCAAAAACATTCTTCCAGGTGAAATGATTGAACAACCTCAAAGTCCTACAGATATTCCACATCCCAAAAAGACTTAATCAGTTATATTGGCATCAGGGGCTTCATAGCTGGTAATCCAGGACTGATTAATTTTTGTAAAAGTCATACGGTCCAGGGAGTCTGTGGATAGAGGCGTTCTATGATCAGTAAGGAAGCCTTCTGCAGCACTGAATGCCCGTTCTGAAAGCACACTGGATGCAAGGCAGCCCAACAACTCAATAGCATACTGGGCAAGTTCTGGCCACAGGGCCGTCTTCAAGGCAGGGCAAAAGGGGCAGCTGCCCTGGGCCCTATCATTGTTGTGGTTGCCTCATACTTGCCAACTATCCCAGTTTAAATTCCCTTGTACCTTGAAGTTTCAGTCCTGTGCTGTGTCCTGATATCTTAGTGTGAAGTAGGGGTGCAACGGATCAAAAAACTCACGGATCGGATCGTTCCTCGGATCAGAGTCACGGATCGGATCATTTTTCAGATCAGCAAATAATAATTTAATTTGCAAAAACCTGTGAAAATTCCACCACCATATAGTCCCCATTGTAATATCCATAATCTCCCCCACTGTAATATTGGCTGAGTATGGCTGGGTACGGCTGAGCATAGCTGAGTACGGCTGAGTATGGCTGGGTACGGCTGAGTATGGCTGGGCACGGCTGAGTATGGCTGGGCACGGCTGGGTATCGCAGAGTATGGCTGGGTATCGCAGAGTATGGCTGGGTATCGCAGAGTATTGGCAGGCAGGGTATTGCTGAGTATTGGCAGGCAGGGTATTTCTGAGTATTGCTGAGTATTGGCAGGGTATCGCAGAGTATTGGCAGGGTATCACAGAGTATCGCTAGAGCATTGGCAGGGTATCGCTAGAGCATTGGCAGGGTATCGCAGAGTATTGCTAGAGTATTGGGGTATTGCTACAGTATTGGGGTATTGCTAGGGTATTGGTAGAGTATTGGGGTATTGCTAGAGTATTGGGGTATTGCAGAGTACTGGGGTATTGCAGAGTATTGCTAGAGTATTGGGGTACTGCAGAGTATTGGGGTACTGCAGAGTATTGCTAGAGTATTGGGGTCCTGCAGAGTATTGCTAGAGTATTGGGGTACTGCAGAGTATTGGCAGGGTATTGCTGGGTACTGCAGGGTATGGAGGGATGGCTGCTTCCATCTCAGGATCTCTCCCCTCCACTGTACAGGTTAGTACAGAGAGGGGAGAGAGGAACCGGCGTCATGACATGACGCCGGTTTGTTTACAAGTGATCGCTCCGTCGGAGCGATCAGTGTAAACAGCCTGGGTGTAGAAAGATGGCCGCCACTTCGGAGCTAGGCCGAAGCCGCGGCCTTTCCTAAGGCCGAGACCGCGCAGCACTCCGCGGATCGCGGCATGTGCCGATCCGAGCGGATTGACCCGTTCGGATCATGGATTAGTGACGATCCGTTGCACCCCTAGTGTGAAGTGCTGCTACTAATGCTGCCCAGCACTGCCCTATTGTTGTGTACAGATGACTCACCTGCAGACCCTGTGTTTACATGTAAATAACTGGCATTTATATCTAAATAGCGGCAGCATTACTAAGTAAATAGCTGCGGCCGGCACCATTCATATGTAAATAAAGGTGGCATTCAAATGTATATCATGCTCCCCTGCAGTGAGGAGATGATGTCCTGTACCCTCTAGCAACCAATCAGTGAGCAGTATTATTGTACAGTAATCTCTAGCAACCAATTAACAAGCAGAAATCATTTTCTATAACCTTTAGCAACTAATCAGTGAGCCATAATGTGCGCTATAACCTCTAGCAACCAGTCATTAAGCAGTAATGATATTCTGTAACCACTGGCAACCAATCACAATTGCTGCCTGATCTGATACAGTAAACTGAATTTAAGTCTAGCTGTTATTTATTGTATGTCTCAGAGCAGGTGGACAGTGAAATTGCAGTGGAGGGGGACCCAAGAAAATTTTTGCCCAGCGTCCAATCAATATTAAAGACAGCCCTGTCTGGCCAGTAGTCTATTCTCATGACTCAGTAAGTCAGTGGATCGTCAGCTGGAAAGCTCTCTGTCTCTGTTTTGGTCCCGAGGTAATCATCCACCATGTGATGCAGACACTGCCGATGGGATGTGGAAGTCGACAGCCCTGGGCGGCAAGGACTAAACAAATTCCAAAATACCTCACTTAGGCAGACGTCTTCTCCAACACTGCTCTCTTGACCAACAGAAGACTCAAAACAACATTTTCCACCACACTGTAACCTACTGGAGTCAGGAAAAACATTCAATAAAATCCTCTTTAATGTGTCCTTAAGAGATTTTATCTTCTGCACTCTCTGGGGATGGGATGAGTTCTGAGACCTTCCCCTTATAACGGTGGTCAAGGAGGGTTGCCAACCAGTAATTGTTCTTCTCCTTTATGCCACGTATTCTTGGGTCCTTTTGCAGGCTTTGAAGCATGAGGTTGCCCATATGCCTAAAATTTGTGGAGGCTTGAGAAGCAGACTCTTCGGGGTCATTCAGGATGACAGCATCTGGAACTTCCTCCTCCCAGCCACGTACTACTCCCAAGGATCCTAGGGTTGAAAAGCCATCACTTACAGATTGACACATGTCTTCCTCTTCTTCGAAACCTATGAAAGTACCAGAATCCTCCTCCTCCTCATCTCTCTCCTCCTGTGTGTTCTGTGACATAGGAATGATGGTGTCTGGATAAAGTGGGCCTTGAGAGGAAAGGAAGTCCTCCTCTTCCTCCTGCTGCCCTGCCTCCAGTGCCCTGGCCATAAAGCCAAGCAGAGTCTGCTCCAGCAGCAACACAATAGGGATTGTGTCACTGATGCATGCACTGTCACTGCCCACTATCCTTGTGGCCTCCTCAAATGGTGACAATACAGTGCATGCATCCTTAAAGATCAGTCATTGGCGTGAGGAAAAAGCTGAGGCAGCCTGAGAATGTCGTTGTGATGTACTGGTACAGATACTCGTTGACAGCCCTCTGCTGCATGTATAGCCACTGCAGCATACCCAAAGTTGAGTTACACCTGGTGGGCATGTTACAAATCAGGCAGTTTATGGGCAGGAGGAATTCCCACTGAATTTTAGCCAACCAAGCACTGGCTGTGTATGACCACCTGAAATGGCTACAGACTCTTCTGGCCTGTTTTAGTACATCTTGCAACCCTGGGTACATACTTAGGAAATGCTGAAACTTTCTCTGTCTAAGGGTGGACAGGAGGTTTGAGCCATTATCGGACACCCCCACTCCTGGCTCCAGCTGGCGTGGTGTGAACCACCTCTTGGCCTGACCCCGCAGAGCTGCAAGAATCTCTTCTCCGGTGTGGTTTCTGTCCCCTAAGCTCACCAGCTGAAGCACTGCATGGCACCTTTTAGCCTGGCTCTGGGAATAGCCTCTTGAAAGCTTAGGGGGTACCTGATGTTCTTAGGACAATTCTGCAGCCGAGGGCATGGAGGTGGCAGAGGAGGAGGAGGAGGTAGAGCTCACAGGTCTGGCATCATCACCACCAGCTGTATGGAGATGTGGAGGCACAACAAGTTGCAGCACCAAGCCCTGTCCTGCATCCTTTCGAGTTGCAAGTAGCAATAACCAGTGTGCTGTGAACTAAATATATCTCATCCCTACCCATGTTTGCTGGACCACGTGTCAGCAGTAAGGTGGATTTTACGGCTGACTACGTTGCCCAACGATGCCAGAACATTCCCTTCATGGCAGAGTGCAGAATCTACCAGGCTGAAAGACAGAAGTTGGAAAGCCAACAGCCTTGACAAGCTTGCATTCAGACACTGGGCATGTATGTGACAGGGACTGTATTTTTTTTTTTTCTGCTGCAGCAGATGGGGCAGAGAAATTTGCTGGCTACAGTCTACAGCTGGTGGTGTGCTGCTGGCAGATGTGCTAGTAGGACCTGGGACACCCTGTGCTATACCATCATCCCTGTCAGTGAAGGCTGCTGAAAAGTAATGACTCGGTATCGCAGGGGCAGACTGAAGTGGGTAAGGAGGAGGAGGGGCAGATTTATGACCCTTTTTGTGTGGCTTTTAGGTTCATTTGCCAACGGGGTTGTTGTTGGACGTTAAATGCCTTGTTAGGCATGTGGTACCCAAATGGTTGGTGTTTTTGCCACATTTGATGTGCCTGAGACACAGTTTGCAGATAGCAACAGTGCAATCTGCTGCAGATGTGCTGAAAAAGGCCCAGACAGCTGAGCTTTGGGGAGTGGGCCAGGAGATAACAGCTGCAGAAAGTGATGGAATAGGGTGGCTGCTCTCTAATCTTTCTTGATGTCGGCCTCCTTGGGGTTGTGCCGCCTCTCCTTCAGTTTCCTCTTCTGCTCTATCTGGCACGCAAGTCACATCAGTGACCACATCATCATCTCCATATCCTCCATTTTCATCATTACAAGGGGATTAACTCCAGAGATAAAATGATAATTCTCCCACTGTATAAGATTCTGGTCCGGCCGCACCTGGAGTATGCTGTCCAGTTCTGGGCACCAGCCTCAGGAAGGGTGTACTGGAAAGAGTCCAGAAAAGGGCAACAAAACTAATAAAAGGGACTGGAGGACCTTAGTCCGTTTCCATCCAATACAATCCCCCAGATGGATGGGGAATAGTAGCACCATCCGTTTGTTTTTGTCAGACAGGATTGGATTGGATCGGATGGCGGCGGGTTGCAACGAATATGTGTTCGCTGACATCCGCCACTCCATAGAGGAGACTGGAGGGTCCGATTGAGAAACTGACAGGCGGACCTGATTAGACAGCCGTGAATGGGGCCAAAGAGCATGATGGGAAATGTGAAAGTTTGAGAAAGCAATGTTCCAATTACATAGTTCATTCTTTAACTTATTTATTACAGGTACTTATATAGAGCTGTTTGTTTTCACAGCACTTTACATATACAGTATATTGTACATTCACATCAGTCCCTGCCCTCAAGAAGCTTGCAATCTAAGGTCCCTAACTCATGGTTATACATACACTAGGACCAATTTAGACAGGAACCAATTAGCTCACCAGTAAGACTTTGGAGTGTGGAAGGATAACCCACATGGGGCACAAGGAGAAGATGCAAACTCCAGGCTAGTAGTGCCATTGTTGGAATTTCGAACCAACAACCCTAGTGCTGCTAGGTGGAATTGCTAACCGCTTAGCCACTGTGCTGCTAAATCCAATTACCATGGCACCACAGGAGGTCCTAATTGCTTAAGCTACATAATCTCATAATAATATCTGAAAATAACTTTCATTAAAAAAATTGGAAAAGGAGGGTTTAATGCTGGAGGAACCTGTATTTTGTATGTCCTTATTAGTTTCACAGAAATATTTAGCCCCAGATAAATAGTAAAGCTATTTATAATGATATTTTTGTTTAACGTGGAGTTTCCTTTTCATGGGTGAAACTTCTAATATTGCATGATTGCATAAATTAACCAACCAACCATCTTTAACAGGTACTACCATCCAGATTAATAATAGTCCTCTCAGCTTTCCCTGCATGCACTGTGCTCATCGCTTCCTCACTGTGAGCTTTCTTTTTTATCCTCTGCATTATCACATAGTCATGTGCACCAAAGTTGCTGACAGAAAACCAATTGCTTCAAGAGCCTGGAGTACCGAGGATTGTTCCCGAGGGCTCCTGTTGGCATACCCAATACAATAGGACTATGGATAGCACATGCTTGGCATTAAGGGAGTTAGCAGTTACTCAAATAGATATCGAGAACAGTTTTATGATGATGTTTGTAGGAAATGTGTATGCTGGTGGTGGAGCAGACAAGCTTGGTTAACAAGACTGAAAATACTTTGAGCTTGAAGGTGTGAAAGCCCTTCTCATTAGCTTTGAAAATACTTGATCTAGTATTACTGTATGTTTTAATGGTATACCTGCAAAAAAATGAAAAATAATAATAATAATTGAACCAGAAAATACTTGATATCATATGTTTGTAGGAGAAAATTCTGTTAGTACAGTAATCAGAGTGGAGAAGAACTCTTAACTCAACCTAGGTAAAGGTATGAGGTGAAATATCACCTTACTTACTGCTGCCTCCAGCTAAATGAGCACAAGCCATTTATGACATACATACATCCTGGTAGTTGCGCTTCAAAACAATATACTTAAAGTAGGAGTTCCCCTTTTTAGAAAAATAAAAAAAAGAACACCCTACAGCCCTGCCCCGATCTCTGCTGTACTTACCTCTGTGGGTGATGAGCTGAAGTACCACCACCGCTAGTGCATTGGATTTTAAAATCCCAGCACTTCTCCCTCTTCTTTCTGCAGGGCTTCTGGGATGGATCACAGTGATTCTGATTGACCTGCGCCAGCATAGAGCATAGCTGTGATCCATCCCTGGAGGTCCACCCAAGGATCTCTCCACTGGCTGTGTGGTGGCAGAATCCGAGGGATTAACAAGCAGCTGTGAGACAGTTCAGTCAACTTAAAAGGCTTTATTCAGCAAAAAGCAACAGAAAATTGACAGGCGTTGTCTTTATAGGCAGTTCAAAAACTCTTCTTAGCAGTATAAGACAGTCCTTTTAAAAAATATTAGCTCAGCATCCCAGCCACAGCATATAACATAGCAAACTCCTAGTTTAGGCAAGCTAACCCAGCATCAACTCAGAGGCACAAGTGTCCTTCCAGCTTCAAGCTCTCTTCAGCTCTGATAGCAACACACCAATTCCTCTCTGACCAGGTGCCTAATAAGCAAGCCTGAAAGGGAAGTACTTGCCCTGTTGTATTAATCCTCTCCAGGCTGACTGTCCACAGAGGGCACTGACAACTCAGCACCCATGGAGATATGTACAGTGTGGATCAGGGTGGGGAGGATGTAGGGCGTTAATCCACCTTTTCATTTTTCTCTTAATTGGTTAACTAACCCTTTAAAGGCACTAGAAACCTTGCTACCTGTACGTAATGTTTTCTTACCGGTATAAGTAGTGTAATGATTACCCATTTTTCCTCCTAGAATTTTATCCCATTTAATATTTTCTAGCAAGGCTCATAGTTTAGGGAAGTTGTCTCTTTTGAAATTCAGTGTCTTTGTATTCCCCCTTTGTTTCCTATTTGTGTGATTTATACTAAAACTAATTGACCTGTGATCGCCGTTTCCTAAATTGCCCTGTATTTTCACATCTGTGATCAAGTCTGTACTGTTGGTAATCAGTAGTTCTAGTAACGCTTTGTTTCTGGTTGGTGTGTTTACCATCTGACCCATGAAATTGTCCTGCAAGACATTTAGGAAATGGTGAGCCTTAGATGAGTGCGTGGTTCCTTCTGCCCAGTCTATGTCTGGATAATTAAAATCCCCCATTATGATGACACTTTACATCCTTGCCGCTAATCCAAATTGTAATAGGAGGTCCCCTCTGTCTCCTCCTTCTGGTTAGGGGCCTATAGCATACTCTCATTACTTCTTTCCCCTTGGTTTCCTCCCCTTGTTGCTCTACCCATAAGGATTCCACCTCCTCCCTTGCTCCCTCAGTGATGTCACCTCTTGCATTGATCATTCTTGAATAACAATATTTAAAACCTAATGAATGCCAGGAATATCCCTGAGCATGAAAAACTGGGAGTACAGTCTTAACACTGTTATACTTAATGTGTTGGATGTGCAAAAGAACATCTAGTTGTGGCATTTGTAACATAATAAAAATGCTTGTTTTGGAATGTTAGTAGATATAATTATTATTCTTTTTTTACCTGTAAAAGGAAACTTTGTAAAGGGCTGATTTGTTAGGGATGATGGGCCTCCCCTAATCAAATTAAATCAGTCTCTGACTATCTGTCTGTCACTCAGGGATAAACAGACTTGCCTTACAAAAATCAGCTGGGCTTTGACCCAATGGGAAAATAATAGGAGGCACTTCTCTTTCCACTTTGCCATGCACTTGTAACTACTGAATCTTATGGCAGGCCATAGAATATGCAATTTTCTTTCCATCCACCATAGTCAGGGTTGATGGGGACGCCACCCATAGCGCTATTGTATACTGCCAGTGGGGATCGCGGGGAGCCTTTCTTGCCAGCAGAACACAATGATTTGTGTTGTTGGCTATAGCTGGTGGCACTAACCATTCAGGAGAAACTTGGCAGGCTGGTTAGTCTGACTTGTGTACAACAAGGGTGCCCATACATGGATTGAAATTCATCCAGTTCCTGCTGAACTGGCCTAATTTTGATCCATGTATGGATAGCTTAAGTAGTGTTGTAAACTATGGATCACAATGGCGCTACATTAATTATTTGGAATGGTACCCTGAATCATTACGATCACTGATTAATTGTAAAGTTTAGTGGGCCATACCAGCAGAGTACTATGTCTGCATTGCATATGGTTCTTTATTTAATAAAGATTGAAAAGGAAATAGCTTGGTTTATAACCGTCCTTGGATTGTGTTTTTCTCATGTTATTTACTGTCTTTTCTATGAAAATGTTAATAAACATATTTTCAACACTAAAAAGGAAATAGCTGGCACTTTAAATGAAGCACATGGCATACTGGTAAAATGATCAATACATGATAGCACACTTATATGTAAATACATGTAGCGGTACCCCTGTAGGAGCTGCTTAGAACTGTGGTTTGTTACTCTACCCAGCCCTGCATTATCTCAGGCACTCCAAGACATAAAGTCATTGGACTTTGTTTATTTTTCATTTTATTTAAGGGTATAACCTGGATGGGGATAGGAGATATGGGATGTTCAACATGAATAGATAGACATAGCAATTGGTTTTGGGACAACTATATACACTCCTTTTACATACTCCTTCAGCTTCCTCCTGCACAACGTGCTTGAAGCTTCCACTCCTCACTCCACCAACACATCACTTGCTGCAGACTGTTACTTCTGACCACCTCCAGTACATCACTTGGTTCCCCAGGGACAGCTAGCACTATTTGTTGGTGAGGCCTGATGCTGTCTCAGCCAGGCCTCAGCAAATGCCCTTTGCAGACTGGGACCGCAGGCCCCACATGTGTAGTTTTGTCCTTGTGCTAGCTGCCCTATATTGGGCTACTGATCCCAGTTAGCCCTCTTCAGGCCCTGCCAGCCCTCCTGGCTGAAACTGCCTCTTTCCATTGCCTATTCCTCCACAGTTCACACTTCTGCTTCTGCACCTATCTCAGACTGCAAGCTCCCAGTCCTCTCAGGCATGCCTCCCCAGTCCTCCTTACTGTGCTTCACTCACCAGCCCTCCTGGCCTCCTAGCAGTGCTCTCTCCCGCTGTCCTCTTCTTGCTCTCTCTTGTCCTCTGGTCCAGAACCTCTTCATGTGTCCTTGAAGGTAGTACAGACTGCACCCAAGCCCAGGCCCAAGGTCATCCCCCCAGACTGGGGAGCTCCCTCATAGGCTCCGACAGCCTCCACACTCTCTCGCTCCAGCTCTTCCACCCGACAACTCCCCCCCAGCTGGGCTGACCCTGAGTATTTTTTTTTTTTTTTTTCTGTTAATTTCTCTTTATTTATTATTTCAATTTATCATAACAATATCCAGATGTATTTTAAACAACCGTACACTTCATAAAAACACAAGTAAAAAAACATAATACAATAAGGTTTGCTATCTAACATGTCCAGTTTCTTATCTCCCTAACCCTCCCTTCCTTCCCCCTCCCCCCTATCCCACCTCTATACCAGTTAAACATCACACAGTCTCCATAACTGTCACTATTTCGGGACTCAGCTATTAATAGGTATTAACCTCTTTCTACTCCTATCCTCGTGCAGTAGTATTAATCCATTGGGTGCTCCATTCCCTTCCACCAAGGGGCCCATATTTTCTCAAACCCTTTGAGGTTTCCCCTACGTATATATACCGTTCTTTCCTTCCACACCAGCTCATTGATAACTTGGGTCCAATCACTCAATAGGGGTGCTTCCGTCGCCTGCCACCTTTGCGCTATCAACTTCCGCGCTTGAAACAAACATCGTGTAACTACAGTTGTTATATTCCACCCTTCCCCCCGGTTTCTCCTATAACCCAGTATACATGTACCTGGATCTAGGTCCAGCTTTGTCCCAAATATTCTGTTTATAGTTTCAACTATTTCCTCCCAGTACCGGAATAGCTTTGGACACCTCCACACCATGTGTATGAGGTCTCCAAAGCCACCACATCTAGGACAATTAGCATCTGTCCTCTTACCGAACCTAAACAGCTTTTTGGGGGTAAAATAGGCTCGGTGTATCAACATTAAATGCGATATTTTTTGTGATGGGGAAATTGAGGTTAGTGGCCCAAGCTCCAATACTCTCTTCCACTGTTCATCAGACATTACACCTATGTCTTCCTCCCATTTCTCCTTTTGTTTAACCAGGTCGGTTTCCCCATTAGGATTTTTACATAATGATTCATACATGGCCGAGATAAACCCCCTGGACTTATCCATCGAGTTTATCTTCTGTGCTAGTGTTGTCCTGTCCAGTACAGGTGTCTGGGAGCCAAATTGTGCTTCCAGGGCATGCCTGATTTGTAAATATCGGAAAAATGTCTGTTGGGGTATGCTATATTCCTCTTTTAAGTCCATAAATGACTTCAGAGTTCCATCCTCATATAGTTGACCCAGTCTTGTTATCCCTTTCCTCTCCCATACATTAATTTTTCCTACTGACAATACCTCCTGCAAGTTCTTATTATCCCATAGGGGCGTGTATTCTGACCATTCCCTGCATCCTGTCCGTTTTTTTACCGTTATCCATATTTTCCGCATCATTACTATTGTAGGGACCTTATACTTAAAGGAATTCGCCTCTAAAGCATCAGTCAGGGTTTCATGCGGGGTTTCTATCAACCTCCCCCCCCTATTTAAATTACCCACCTCTTTCTGATCGCTATCCACCATGTGTTGTAGCTGTGCTGCTAGGTAGTAGTTCCTAGGGCTGGGCACCGCCGCTCCCCCTCTATCTGTTGGTAACTGCAACGCCTGCAGCCGAATTCTCGCCTTTCCCTTTTTCCAAATTAACTCCCGGAAGAGAGTTTCAATTTTTCTAAACCACTTCTTACATATCCAAACTGGTGCGTTATGCAGTATGTATAACAATTGTGGCAGCCATATCATCTTGATTAGACTGCATCGGCCTGCCGCTGACAGGGGAAGCCGACTCCAGGCGTCGCAGTTCTTCTTAAATTTGCTCAACAACGGACCCACATTCCTATCCACATATTGGCTAACATCTGATGTTAAATATATGCCTAGATATTTCAATGCCACTACTACCTCCATTTGTGGAATCCCTGATGCGGTCACATCCCTCAGGCCATCAACCTGGAGCAGTTCTGATTTCCCCCAGTTTATTAATAACCCCGTAAAGCCTCCAAACTTTTCTACCACTTTGATTACTTTCTCAAGCGATTGCCCAGTATCTCCCAAAAAGAGGAGAACATCGTCCGCATATAGGGCGATCCTCTCCTCTCTACCTCCCCCCCTTTGAAACCCAGTTATCTCAGGATGTGACCTGACGGCTATTGCCAGCGGCTCCATCGCCAGCGCAAAGAGCAACGGGGAGAGTGGACATCCCTGTCTCGTGCCTCTGCTCATTTCAAGTTTTCCGGACTGATTCCCATTAATCCTTATTTTTGCGCTAGGTGCTCCATACATCATTTTAATCCACCCTATAAATATGGGTCCAAATCCACACCCTTCCAGGATGCGCCATAGGTACCTCCACTCTAAACTATCAAAAGCCTTAGCCATGTCTAAGGACAAAATGGCCCTTGAACCTCCTCTCTCCGCTGGGGTTTGTATATTCAAGAATGCCCTTCTTATGTTCATACTAGTTGATCTACCCTTTATAAATCCCGTCTGATCCGGGTGTATAAGCCTATTAATTACTTTATTCAGTCTATTAGAGAGCACTTAGGCTAATATTTTGATATCAGAGCATAAAAGCGATATTGGCCTATATGACGCTACATCCCGGGGATCCTTCCCTTCTTTAGGAATCACGATAATAATCGCCTCCATCATAGATGCAGGTAATCTCCCCGCCAATTTTGCCCCTTCCAACGTTCTGAGCAACTCCGGAAGTAAGATCTCGCTGTACTTCTTGTATACCTCCACTGGGAGCCCATCTGGTCCTGGGGATTTTTGGGAGGCCATACCGGCCACTGCCTGGCGTAGTTCACCTAAAGTTATAGGGGCCTCTAAATCCTCTCTCTCTTCTTGGGTAAGGGTTGGGGGCATCGCTTTCTCCAGGAAGGCTAACATATCTTCTTCCTTCCTTTGATCCCGTGTTCTATATAAATCCTCATAATAGGCCCTAAAGATCTCAACTATCTCCTTCCCATTGGTGGTAACTGTCCCATCCATGGACTTAATCATTGAGATGGAGGAGGGGGGGGAGTTGGCTTTCACAAGGCGAGCCAACATTCTCCCTACCCCCTCTCCATCTCCAAAGCTACACTGTTTCTGAAAGATGCGTTTATTTTCTTCTCTTTTTATAATCACAGATTTATACCCTTGTTGTTTATTTAACCATATTACCTGTTTCTCAGGTGTTGGATCCTTAACATAGTTAACCTCTGCCTCTATTACTTCTTTCCTGATTCTTTCCTCCCAGCTTCTAGATTTTTGTTTGATTTTAACCACCTGTTGAATCAGTATTCCTCTAACAAATGCTTTTAATGCATCCCAGGTTATATCAATTGGGGCTGTTTTTTTGTTAAACATTATAAATTCTTTTAATTTCTTTAAAACTTCTTCTACATCTTTCATTAACTCGAGCCAAAATGGACTAATTCTCCAACTCCCCATCCTCTCTTCCCTCCTACCAGTACTCAATGCTATTATCAAAGGCGAGTGGTCCGATATCCCTCTGGGCATATACTCGATCTTCCTCACATTTTGTAGTGCTTCTTCATTCCCTAATACCAAGTCTATCCTGGAGAGTGTTGAGTACGAGCTCGAACAGCAAGAGTATTGCTTAGTGTTCGCGTTCCTCACCCTCCACAAATCCATTAATCCAATCTCCTTCAAGAATTGGCTTAGTCTCGTTATCCCTACCCCCTGAGACCTAATTGGGAATCTGTCTATCCGACAATCAAGCACTTCATTGAAGTCTCCCATTATTATGACTGGTACATCCTCCTTGTCTACCAAAAAATTTGTGAGCTTGTACACCACCTCCATTTTAAACGGGGGCGGTATATAAACCCCGGCCAGAACATACAATCTATCCTCCAAGGTGCAATACAGAAAAACGTAGCGACCCAATTCATCAATACTAGCCTGCCTGCAGGAGAATCTCACCCCAGCTCCTATCATCACACTCACTCCCCTCGAGTAGGAAGTGTGAGTAGAGTGGTACTGAGCCTGATACCTCCTGTTTTTAAGTTGCGATGTTGTTATCTTAGTTAAATGTGTCTCCTGCAGGCAGGCTAGTCCGATCCCATATCTCTCCAGCATGGAGAGGACTACCGCTCTTTTAACTGGACTACCCAGGCCTCTAACATTCCAAGAGGCTATATTAAGTATTTTATCCTGCATCACTCAGTGTAAGAACAGTAACAAAATTATTGAAAAACAACCAAAGTGCGAACACATAAATTATCGGGGAGAAGCCCCTGTAGTGTTTCATTCCCCTTGTACTAATTCTACTCTCACTTAAAGTGAAGATTCTTACAAATTTCCTTCCTCTTTTATAATAAATCCCGTGATTTCCCTTTTGAATTGATATCTGTGTGCAAACTATATTAACTTCAACATTAACACTGTTGTGGTTTTCCAGACTTTTTTGATCCTTTCCCCCCCCCCTCTCCCCCCTCTCCCCCCCCCCCCCCTCTCCCCCCTCTCCCTCCGCCCGACCACCCCCCCCCCATCCTCCACCTACCTAGGTGTTCCCCTAGGGGATTACACGTGACCTTTAAACATTCATCTCTTCTATCCCTCTCCTCCTCCAACTTCCTATTCTCATACCACTTTTCCCTCATACAGAAGTGAATAAAAGTGAAAGCAAAAACATCAAAGAAAAAGAATAAATGATTATCCTCTTCCCCTTTCACCCTGTCCATCCTAGATTCAAACCCCAATTAAACCCTCCACCCCCCCGACTCTCCCCCCCCCCGTGCGTTATTATCTCAAACCCCCACCACCCCCCAACTTATTTGCACTCTACAATAATCCCTTATTTGCTTCCAGCCATGAAATTACTTCCGCTGGAGAATCAAACAACTGGGTACCACCAAGCGCTGTTATTCTCAACCGTGCAGGATATAAAAGTGCATACGTAATCTTATGAGTCCGTAAAGTACGTTTGACTTCCAAAAATTCGGCTCTTCGCCTCTGCAATTCCAGTGAGTAATCTGGGTACAGAGAGATCCTTGCTCCATTATATGTGATGTTGCCCATTTCTCTCGCCTTGCGCATCAGAGTCACCTTGTCATTGTAATTAAAGAATTTCAGGATCATAGGTCTAGGGCGCCCCCCGGGGGGAGGAGCTTTAAAGGGGACTCGGTGGGCCCGTTCTATAGAGAAAAAAGATGAAAAACTCTCTCTTCCAAATAGTTCACTAAACCAGGATTCTAAGAACTTTATCTGTTCGGAGCCTTCACATCTCTCGGGTAGCCCCAGCAGCCTGATGTTATCCCTCCGAAGCCTATTTTCTATTTCATCCATACCGGTGTTATGATTATGCAGTTGCTTTCGCATGTTTTTGACCTCTTCTCTCAGTGGGTGTAAGTCATCTTCCATTTGACTTACCCTTGTCTCCAATTCTTCCATTCTTTCCCCTGTTCTCTGTATATCCTGCCTAATCAATGACAGTTCCTCCTGCATGTTTTTAAATTGCCCACAAAGTTCTCCCAGCGAGGTTTTACACACATTGACAGCTTGCAGAACGTCCCTTAGTGTGGGGTCCTCCTCAGTCATAGGGCTACTCCCGGTGCCAGCATCACTTTCACTCTGAGCCACCCCCTGGCGCCTACTTGCGCTCTTTTGACCTGATACCGCGACCATAGTTGGGCCTGTGTGTCCTTGGCTCTTCCTGTCCACCGCCCCCCCCTGGTGAGATTTTACTTGCAGTGACTGCATCTGTTGCAGTGTCTGTGTCAGCTGTTCCCCCTTCCCCGGGGACTGACCTGGGGTGCGGGCATACCGTTCTAACTTAGTTGCAGCAGCCTGTGCTGCCTGGGCAGTCTTTTCCTTAGAGGAGCGAAGCTGTTGAGCCCCCCCATTTTCCTGTGCTGCCTGCTCCTCTCCTCGCCGTCTTGACATCTTACTAGGAGTCTCTATATGTATAAACAGGCGGTATCAGCAGGTCAAGCTTATATTTAGAGCTTATAGCCGAGGAGTAGGGATGATGAAAAAGAGGGGGGGGGGAGGCCTCCTACCCTGGGTGTACCAAGTATGTATAGTCAAGTCAGCTTTCCATCGTCCTCCCAAGAAAAAGAAGGCACCAGTCTCTTACTTTGCAGGGGGGGGGGGAGGAGGAGGGGAAACAAAAAAAAAAGGGTCACTAGTGTTCCTGAGGCCACTATTGTATGAGGGGGCAACCAAGGTTTTCAAATACATATATAAATAGTCCTGTATATGGCATGCTCGAGAAATAATTACAGCATCAGTCCTTAGCTTATACAGGGGGGAAATTTTTCGAATCACAGTAATCAGTCCTTTATCTCTCCACTTTACTGTTCTTCTACCCCCCACAGCTATTTCTCATACCTCATGCCTCATGCCTCATGCCTCGTGTCTCGATGCCGTCCCTAGAGGGTCTCAGGTGCCAGGTTTCACACAAGCACTTTCCCTGAAGATGTGTCTCCTCTCCCCAGCCTCTCTCCGCCCTCTCCGCGGGTGCTGTTCGGGACCATACAGCTCTGTCTTCCTGTTCGTTCACCCCGGGACCCGTCCGTCTCTCACTGCTTCCGGGTACCTCGACGGGGCTCGGCGGGGCTCGGCAGTGGTCAGCAGTATTCGGCAATGCTCGGCCGTTTCCGGAAGTTTCCGTCGTTCCTCGGCTCCTCGGCCCTTCCCGACGTCCTCCAGCTTTCACCCAGCAAGCTTACTTCGGCTAGTGCAACGCCAACGCACGGGGTAGGAGTCTACCGGAGAGCCGCTCACATCACAAGCCTCTCCACTCTCACCTCTCCAAGCACTCCTCCCTCTCACACCCTCTCACATCCGGCCACTCCCCCAGGAAATTGGTATTTTTGGTTGCAATACCCTCAGCAAGGAAAGTCCGACCCTGAGTATTTAAGCAAACCTGTCCCCTGCCAATCCAGGTTGGGGATTGGTCAGGGCTTCCTAAAACACCCCAGGCAGCTCCACTTCTCCTCTCCTCCTCTCTTTCCAGATCTTTCTAGCAAACTCTGGAAAGAAGAGGGAGGTCTCAGTAATGCTGTCTGTGGGTCACCAGTTGCTACCCTGAGCCACTCTCAGCCCAAATCAGATCAAAACAAACAGGCCTGGCTGCCAGCCAGGCCTGCCTAAATTTACCTGTCCTCCAAAAATCCTAACTCTAGCACTTACCTACCTAGAGCGTGCTACACACACACACATACAATTACAGTGCCTTTAAAAGGTATTCATACCCCTTGAGATTTTCCACATTTTGTCATGTTACAAACAAAAACATAAAGGTATTTTATTTGGATTTTGTGTCATAGACTAACACAAAGTGACACATAATTGTGAAGTGTGAAATTCAGATTTGCGGGTCCCATTTCCAGTGCTATCATGGCCCTATACTCTTCCCCCTCCGCCCGCGTGTACTCGGCAGATACCCTTTCATCTCCGTTTGACATCTCCAATGGCACTAGGCAGGGATGTCCCCTATCCCCCCTAATCTTCAATCTAGTAATGGAGCCCCTAGCACAGTCTATCCGAACGAATGATCAAATTACGGGCATACCCATAGGCAAGAGCGTACATAAGATAAGCCTATTTGCGGATGACGTCATTCTTATGTTATCTAATCCCACCACCTCCCTCCCGGCAGTTCAGAGGACCCTTGCGAGATTCAGCAGTGTCATACTACAAAGTAAATGATACAAAATCATACATTTTGAACCTGGGCCTTGATGCCCCCACCAGCTCCATGCTACAAAGCCATCTCCCGTATCCGTGGGCAGAGGAGAGCATTACTTACCTAGGGGTTCAACTAACCAAAAACACAGCTGATCTATTCTACCACAACTACATTCCCCTTCGCAACAAGCTACAAACTGACCTCCGCAAGCTAGCAACCTTTGAACTGTCGTGGATGGGCCGCCTTGCAGCCTTTAAAATGCTCCACCTACCTCAGGTACTGTACCTTTTTAGAACTCTGCCAATCATCATACCCAACAACTATTTCAGATCATTACAAACTATCCTTTCCGCCTTTATATGGCAAGGTAAAAAGGCTAGAAGTGCGCATAAGCCTCTTATCAAACTTCGCCTAGCCGGCGGGCGGGTTATATTGACTTCCAAGACTATTACATGGCCTCCATACTTACAAAAATGCGAGAATGCATTGTTCCCGCACAAAACACTTTATGGGGACAGTTAGAAGCATCGCTCACCCCGGAGAAGCACTTACTTGTCTCGCTACTCTCCACTACTCGTCTTCCCACCAAAAATCCACAATTCCCCCCCACGATGGCAGCCACAATCCAGGTCTGGAACAGATTCCTACACCTCACCAACAAATACAACAACAGGGCCACACTTAAAACACCACTACTCGTTCTTCAAAAGAAAATAGATCTAGTTTCCTTTAAAAAATGGCAGGATAAGAGTATATCGCATGTTGACGATCTATTCAAATTAGGTCACTTTAAATCCTTCCCTGACCTACAAAGAGAATATCAATTACCCGACTCAGACCTCTATCTATATCTTAGGACCAAACATTACCTTCATGCCTCCCCTAACTGGTCATGCAAAATCCCCCACCCAGCTTGGATCTTTCTTACAATCCCGTCATGCAAACATAAAGGCATCTCCCTCTTCTATACCCTGCTCCAACAAAAAAACATATTTGTCAAATCCGCTCCTATGCTTAAATGGGAAACGGACCTTGGCCACACGTACACACCTGAACAATGGTCTAACGCTATCAAGGCCACCTATCAGAACACCAGTTGCTCTACTTTATGGGAATTGACCGTTAAACTAGTTCAATGGTGGTACTTGACCCCAGACAGGATGTCAAAGTTCTCTGAACAGTATAACGCGAATTGCTGGAGGCAGTGCGGAAAAAAAGGAGACATGCTCCACATTTTCTGGAGCTGACCCACCCTGACATCCTTCTGGGAATCAACATTTCAGCTGTTATCTGCAATATTCCACATTGTAGTAACTCCGCATCCCGAATTAGCACTCCTATCCCTGAACCTAGACCAATATCCGAAAACACTGAGACACACCATATCCCATATTCTGATGGCAGCTAGACTGTGCATAACCAGAAGGTGGAAAAACCCCTCTCCACCAACCCTGACAGAAGTAGTGAGCACCACTCATCTACACCATGTATATGAACTAACAATTGCACGTAGTAATACCAAGAGAACCCATGCTATCCAAACATGGAGCCCATGGGCAACATGGATCGCAAACACCAATAATCTACCATTTGAGAAATAGCCTCCCTCGCCTTTGTTTGTTTGTTTAATTGCTGATAGGCAACTTGATAGTTTCTCGCACTTAGTGGGGTCACAAGCCTCTTCTCGGGGGGGGCTGCTCTCCTCCCAGACACAGAACTGATCCCGTAAGGGGTGTCTGGGTGGAGAGCAGAACCCTGCCCAGCTTAGGTGGAGCTATCAGGCTCCATCTCCAAGGGAGGATCACACAGGGTGGCGACATTAAGGTTGCCTCCACTGACCTACGCATAACGCTTATTCCGCTGCAATACTTCAGAGATTTTCTGTATGTCAAGACCGTTGTATAACTATATGTCGATGCATTTCATGCGATTTTTGTATTGTACGTAAACTCAATAAAAATGTATCTTTAAAAAAAATAAAAATAAAAAGAATACACGGACAAGCTGAAGATGATCCAGCACTGGCAGCAGGCAGAGCCTCTGTTTAAATAGGAAGCAATGCGCCGGGATTGTTGGATGCGTATGTGCGCAAGTGTGCGCTAACAGCATGCTCGAATGGATGTGCCAGTGCACATGCTCACTCTGGGTCTTGCTCATCTCTGTCTGGGACACCACGCAGGCGTATTGGTATTAGCGGAACGGGAATTAGCCACTGCTGCACGGAGATGGATGTTAGCTATGTGAGTTCTCTGACAGTAACCTTTTGCAAAAGCCATGTCAAATAATGTGCAATATTAATATTGCAGTATGCAAAGGTTTTTTATCAATAAGAATATTGCATGATTACCTTGTGTAGGCAGAATGCACAGCTTTAGCTAAGACGATCTCACAGAAAAGGGTTGCTGTCAGTCTAGCATCAATTGATTTGAAATGAAGGCTGTGTGTTGATGCAGGGAGAATCAGCACATGAAGTTGTTCTGGCCGTGAGTTCATGAAATAGGATGGCTACGCTGGGCTCCCAGAAAGGCCCTGCAACGCAGCATAACTACCCTAGAAGTTAAAATGATATACACCAAAAGTAAAATACTGTTTTTAATTAAGAAAAGCCAATGCACTTACGTATGTAAATTCTGAGATCTTATGTAAAGCAGGAAGCGCCACGGCATACATCCAGCATGAGATCCAACAAGCAGGTGTGATGTCATCAGAAGTCCTGCCCTACGAATTTTGTCATCAACAAATGCGACGTCCTTGTGAGCAAGCTTTTAACTTTTAAATAAAAAGCAGCACTGTATTTTACTATGACAACTTCTTCTTTTTCACCCTACAAACTTAACATATGATTTTGGTCTGTATAGGAGTAAATAAAGTTCCCCTAAAATCTACGGATTTCCAAGTGGGAGTATAGCCAGGTGGAAGTCCTTCTGGTACATTTTAACTCTCTTGCTAAACCAAGGAGTCAATTCTATATGGTAAGTGGGTTGTAACATTTTGGGGATACTGAGTAGAAGACACCTATAGAAGACATCTACATAAAGTTGTCATCTATATGGTACTTATGTTGATGTATTTGAAGTGGAAATGAGCATGGTCATTTTGGACTTATTAAGTAATGTGGGATTTGAGTATTTTTGCAAATAGAATCAAGCACATCTGACATTTTTCTTAAAAAAATGGTTTTATTATTATTTTTATGAAAATGCTTTAATATTATCTTTGTCACAGCACTGTGCCGCTATATACAGTGGGGAAAAAAATTATTTGATCCCCTGCAGATTTTGTAAGTTTGCCCACTTACAAAGAAATTAGGAGTCTATTATTTTTATCATAGTTGTGTTTTAAATGATAGAGACAGACTATCAACCAAAAATCTAGAAAAAACACATGATATGATACAAATGATATACACTAAGTTGCAGTTCAGTGAGTAAAATAAGTATTTGATCCCCCACCAACCAACAATAATTCTGCCTCCCACAGACTGGCTACAGTATGTGTTCATGTGGTACACAGAATAGTCCTGTCAATTTAAGAAAGTGCTCCTATATGTATAAAAGACAACTGTCCGCAAAATCTTTCCTACATTCAAACCTCAACATCATAGGCAAGACCAAATATTTGTCAAAGGATGTCAGGGACAAGATTGTAGACCTGCACAAGGCTGGAATGGGCTACAAGACCATCAGCAAGAAGCTTGGAGAGAAGGAGACAACTGTTGGATCAATTATTCTCAAATGAAAAAAAAACAAATAACCATCAATCACCCTCAGTCTGGAGCTGCATATAAGATTTTGCCTCATGGCATAAGGATGATCAAGAGAAAAGGGAGGGATCAGCCTAGAGTTACACGGAAGGAACTTGTGAATTGTCTCAATGCAGTCGGGACCACAGTCACCGAACAAACCATTGGTAACACAATATGCTGCCATGGATTGAAATGCTGCAGCGCAAGGTTCCCCTTCTCAAGAGGGCACTCATACAGGTCCATCTGAAGTTTGCCAATGAATATCTAAAATAATTCAGAGAAGACCAAAATGTAGCTCTTTCTCATTAACTTGACTCACCGTGTTTGGAGGAACAAATATGCTGACTATGACCCTAAGAACACCATCCCTACAGTTAAGCACAGAGGTGGAAACATTATGCTTTGGAGCTGTCTCTGTCTCTCTAAAGGTACAGATGGACTTTGCTGCATTGAGTGGCCAATGGACGAGGCCGTGTATTGTAAAATCTTGGATGAGAACCTTCTTCCCTCAGCCAGAACACTAATTTGTGTTATTTTTACCAAACATATGTAGCAGTATAAATAGTGGCCAAAATTTATGATGAAAAATTAATAATTTGCATAATTTTGTCACAGAAACAAAGAACTATGCGTTCTTTTTCAAAATTTTCGGTCTTTTTTCATTAATAGCGCAAAAAATAAAAACCCCAGAGGTGATCAAATACCACCAAAAGAAAGCTCTATTTGTGGGGAAAAAAAGGACAAAAAATTCATTTGGGTACAGTGTTGCATGACTGAGTAATTGTCATTCAAATTGTGAGAGCACCGAAAGCTGAAAATTGGTCTGGGCAGGAAGGGTGTTTAAGTGCCCAGTAGGCAAGTGGTTAATGAACGTGATCGTTTAAATGTAATTTCTGGATAGGAATTGATACATTTTGAAATTCTTTCATCTGCTGCCAAGAGATGCCAGAATTTCTGGTAGATGTTCCTTGCAGCGTCACTGCTGGTTTTTGACTGAGCGTGCACGAGTTGCGTGGCACTTTGTGAATGGACAAGTTGTCTTCTGCGACACACACAGGTCCCAGAAGCCAACGGGGGGCTCGCCGCAGAAGAGGATGTGATGTCCTGGGCCATGGCCAAAAAAGGTACTAGAGAAAGAAAAAAAAAACATTTATAAATATCCAAAAACGAGGGGTGGAGAGGTGGTCTTTCATTTAAGACCACCTCTCAAAATTTGGTGAAACTCCGCTTTAATGTGCTTCTCTGTGTTGGTGCCCCGTTTGTCTGCTGCTGTTCTCCTCCAATTTTGGAGGGGCTGTATATAGTATGATCATTTCAGTGTCATTCATTTATATTGTATGCAATTTTCCCTTTTATTGGGATCTGTATAAGTAAATTCATTTTGGAAATTAAATGATGTAATATAGGTGTGTGGTTTCAAATAAATAATTATTTGTTTTTATAACTCATACATCCCCTTTTCACCCTTTTTCCTTTCTCCTCCCCCCCCCCCTTTTTCTTTTTCCTTTTTTTTCCTTTTGTTCATCTCTTTGGCCGCAGTCATCTGGTCCATGTGCCACAGAGGCCCGTACGGATGCCCAAGGGTCTGTGGGGGGGCATCTGTCTGTTATCCACTCTTTTGTGGGTATGGGTGGTCCGCTCCCCCGCAGGCCCGTTTATGGAGGTCTTTGGCGAGGTGCAGTTCTCTTTATGCAGGCTTCTTCTTAATATCTCAGTCCTACTGGGTTTTCCTTGGGCAGTCTGCAATGGACTATTCCCCACCGCAGACTGGAAGTGTGCACCGGAAGCGATGTATTACTTCCGGTTCCGGCGAACGGCCTGTGCTTTTTGGACTTCTGTTTTAGCATCCACGTGGCGCCACAGTGGTGTGACGTCACACGCCGCTTTTTGGCGCCATGGGGAGGGGGTATTTAAACCCGACTGGATAAGTGCCAGCCGGGGAGTATAGCGGAGCTCGGGATACTTTTGAATCACCTTGTTGAGGTATAAAATTAGTTTATTGCCTATTCTGGGCAATGTTTGTTTGGCTTTCTCTTTGGCAATTTATGGTTGATTGGTATTTATTTTACATATACATCCTTCAATTAGGCGGATTATTTGGAGTCCCTATTTTCTTGGGGTGGTGATCCGTTCCTGCCTAAAGACTTGGGTGACTGTTGGGACCACTTTCCTCCCTTTGGAGATCCACTGAGGTGTCCTATATAAGGGTTCTGGGTGCCACTGAAGGTGAGAGCTCTACTATATATTTCTTGAGCACATTGATTTTTTATAATTAGATGTTATAATGTGGTGGTACTGCGGATATCTATTGTCACTGTTTTTTCCTTTGTCTCTATACAATATTTTTCCTTTTGAAGTTTTATATAGACCCTGTTGGTGTGAGTAACTACCCATCAGGCAACTGCCTGCTGTGAGGTTCACCCGAGCTTCTGGATTTATTTTGATGTCTTCATTTACCCATTAGTGGGAGGTAGGGGCAGATCAACGTTGGAAGCCTGTTTTGGACTGTTTCCCTGCTCCCCTCTATCTTTGTTTGATTGTTTCTTTCTTTTTTATCGCTTAATGCCATTACAGGTATCACGTTTACATGTTATAGAAAAATATGTAGCAAACTCACCCCTGTCTATGGGCATTCTGGCTCTTTTATGGACCATTTTTGGTTTGCGTGGGCAATGAGAGTCAGGTTGAAAAAAGACACCAGTCCATCCAGTTCAACCTTAAAAACAATAAATAAATAAAATTAAAAATATCGTACAATCCAATATACCCAATTTTATACCCACAGTTGATCCAGAGGAAGGCAAAAAAAAAAACAGCAGAGCATGATCCAATTTGCTACAACAGGGGAAAAAAATTCCTTCCTGATCCCCCAAGAAGCAATAGAATTTTCCCTGGATCAACTTTAACTATAAATGTTAGTACCCAGTTATATTATGTACATTCAGGAAAGTATCCAGGCCTTTCTTAAAGCAATCTACTGAGCAGGCCATAACCACCTCTGGTAGGAGTCTATTTCACATTTTCACAGTTCTTACTGTGAAGAAACCTTTCCGTATTTTAAGATTAAATCTCTTTTCCTCTAGACGTAAAGCGTGCCCCCATGTCTAGGGATGGCCAAACTGTTCGCCCGGGGGTCGGTTCGCTGCTAATTTTGTGTGTTAACGATTCACCCGTTCGGCAGACTATTGCCACTGTTCGCCCGGCGGACATATGTGTTTACAGTGTAAAGGAACTTTGACCCATGATGACACATCCATCATGGGGTACAGGACAGCCAATTGAGACATTTCAGCACATAGACAATTGGACATTCCACCCTACCATATAAATAGACCTGATCTGGTGGCCATTTTACATTCTTTCTTATGTCAGTTTAGGGACAGGACGCTGTGTGGAACAAGGAGAGACTGTAGTGACACAAGTCGCTAGCTATTAGGTCCACAAAAGTCCTTTTAAGGACTGGTATAGGTGTAGTACAGTATATAGGGTTCAGTGCACTGCTGTGCTGGTGAGTGCAGCAGCCTGTCTTTTGTCAGTGTAGGGAGGGACAGGACGCTGTGTGCAGCAGGGACAGTCAGTTTAATCACTAGCTAGCTATTACTATTAGGTCCACGAAGGCCCTTTTAAGGACTGGTATAGGTGTACATTATATAGGGTTCTGGTGCACTGCTGTGCTGGTGATTGCTGAGTGCACTGCTGACTGATTCTGCAGCTGTCTTTTGTCAGTGTAGGGACAGGACGCTGTGTGGAGCAGGGACAGTCAGTTTAATCACTAGCTATTACTATTAGGTCCACAAAATTCCTTTTAAGGACTGGTATAGGTGTACAGTATATAGGGTTGTACACGTATAATATACTTTCTTCCAAACATTGAAAGAATATTATACTTGACTGCTGCCCGATTCTGCAGCTGTCTTTTATCAGTGTTGGGACTGAGGGACAGTCTGCAAATCACTAGCTACTAGGTCCACAAAGGTCCTTTTAAGGACTGGTATAGGTGTACAATATATAGGGTGCTGGTGCAGGGCTGTGCTGCAGATTACTGCCCTATTCTGCAGCAGTCTTTTATCAGTGTAGGGACTGAGGGACAGTCTGCAAATCACTAGCTAGTAGGTCCACAAAGGTCCTTGTAAGGACTGGTATAGGTGTACAATATATAGGGTGCTGGTGCAGGGCTGTGCTGCAGATTACTGCTCTATTCTGCAGCAGTCCTTTATCAGTGTTGGGACTGAGGGACAGTCTGCAAATCACTAGCTACTAGGTCCACAAAGGTCCTTGTAAGGACTGGTATAGGTGTACAATATATAGGGTGCTGGTGCAGGGCTGTGCTGCAGATTACTGCCCTATTCTGCAGCAGTCCTTTATCAGTGTAGTGACTGAGGGACAGTCTGCAAATCACTAGCTACTAGGTCCACAAAGGTCCTTGTAAGGTCTGGTATAGGTGTTCAATATATAGGGTGCTGGTGCAGGGCTGTGCTGAAGATTACTGCCCTATTCTGCAGCAGTCCTTTATCAGCGTAGTGACTGAGGGACAGTCTGCAAATCACTAGCTACTAGGTCCACAAAGGTATAGACCTATGATAGCAGGCATGATTGCAATTGCTACATTTTCTTCTCTTTATTCTTTCTAAATAATAAAACACCTGATTGTTTTAATTTGTTATTATGTGTTATTTGTATCATTAGGTACCTTAAAAGTCCTGTATCTCCAAGCTTTTTCCATATCTCTTCTGCAGATGATGCACAAGAAAGCCTGCAAACAGTTTGCTGAAGACAAGCAGACTAAAGACATGGATTACTGGAACCATGTCCTGTCATCTAATGGGACCAAGATAAACTTATTTGTTCAGATGGTGTCAAGCGTGTGTGGCGGCAACCAGGTGAGGAGTACAGACAAGTGTGTCTTGCCTACAGTCAAGCATGGTGGTGGGAGTGTCATGGTCTGGGGCTACATGAGTGCTGCCGATACTGAGGAGCTACAGTTTATTGAGGGAACCATGAATGCCAACATGTACTGTGACATACTGAAGCAGAGCATGATCTCCCCTTGGGAGACTGGGCCACAGTGCCCAGGACCCCAAACTCACCTCCAAGACGACCACTGCCTTGCTAAAGAAGCTGAGGGTAAAGGTGATGGACTGGCCAAGCATGTTGTTAGACCTAACCCTATTGAGCATCTGTGGGGCATCCTCAAATGGAACGTGGAGAAGCACAAGGTCTCTAACATCCACCAGCTCTGTGATGTCATCAGGAAGGAGTGGAAGAGGACTCCAGTGGAAACCTGTGAAGCTCTGGTGAATTCTATGCCCAAGAGAGTTAAGGCAGTGCTGGAAAATAAAATACAATACAAATTTACACAGTTAAACAAGCTGTACACTCACTACTTTACATTGTGTCATTTCTTCTTTGTCCCATGGAAAGATATAATACTCACTTTTGTGAGATACTGTGTGATCATACCTTTATAAAGTAATTGATATATTAATATATATATATATATATATATATATATATATATATATATATATATATATATATATATATATATATATATATATATGGAGATGATCAAACCTTATCTGCGGGCTACTGATGAAGTCCACAGAACTTTTATTATTTTCCTGGCGGAAATTCCACAGGGAACCTTATATCAGCCAGCTGAATTGTTGTTAAATGGAAAAAAAAACGCCGGAGATGTAACACTAACCAGGTAGTGTTACTGAGCACAGAAGCAGATGTAGAAAGTACATTAAGAATAACCACAAAAGAAGATGAAGATGAGGTTAAACATATTGTTTTGATTTTACCTGAGCACAGTTTTTATTTTACATTCATAATATTGCAGTAGAATGTCCTGTAAAATTCCATTTATACATGCAATATACATGAATCGTCAGTATTTTGATATGATTTCATCTTGCTTCAGGTGAGGTAAATGTAACTGCTAGCATGCCAGAACATACTGTATGCTTATACAAAGTCTTCTTGGTGGGACCCTCCCCATTGTTCACATTTTATATTTGCTGATGAAGGTGATATCATTTTCTATTCTTCTATTAGATGTTTCAGAACATATATAGATTGTGTACTACTGTGGAAAACTGCCCAAAAAAGCAGACAGGCTGGAAAGGACTAGTCACCAGCATTGCCCATTTGCTTCCTGCAGCTGATCTTATCCCTATTGCCTCACCATGCCTGATGTCACACAATGTCTCTATGTAGAGGCAGCTATCTTATTAGAAGATCAGGGGTTTGCTTCCCCATATCAGAGCTGCCTCCCATATGGTGTTGTCACATCATAAAAATATAATATTCCTCACACTATTATGAACTGGACTGTAAAAATCATACCAAGACTATTTGTGACAACATGATATATATATGTTGGCATTATGACAGGGATTCTGATATTAACCCCTTTTGGCCCCACCTGGTGGCCCTTTAACTGGGTCTAAACACTGGGATGTGGGGAAGACTTCCCAAGCTACATGATCACTGTGATTGGCTAACATAGTGGTCTCATTATCAGCAGCCAATCCCACAATCTCCTGTTCACAAACAGAGACCAAAAGCATGCCAGGCGGCATTCACAATTCTACTCCTCCATAGACACTGAGTGAGTGTTGCCATCTAGGGACTGAAAGTATGTTAGTACCAAATACCTCTTCCTCCTCCATTTCTTTAGATTACCCCTTCATGCTGCAGGCCCCCCCCTTCCCCAAAGCACCTCCCCATGTTGAGGGCATGCAGCCTCGTACGGCTTAGGAGGGGAGGGGGAGGGCGCTCGCTCATCCCCACCCCCAGGGTCTGAAAGGGACTTTGGGGGGGACGCCCACACAGTTTTTTCGGCGTAGGGCTTCCCCTTTAAGTCCATACCAGGTGAGGGGGCCAGCGAGGTGTCAATCTCGCTGCCGAAGGCAGCGACATTCCCTTCCTTTGCTAGTCCTGTCTACCTGGAGCTGCATTCAAAATGAACGGACTTTCCTCTGTGTGTGCGCAAGTCCGTTCATTTCAAAAGTCTGGTGGACTCCCACAATAGTCCGGCGGTTTGTCCGCCGCACCTAGTCTGCCGGAAAAGTCCAGTTGTGTGTGGGCAGGTCCGCTCGTTCGGAAAGTCCGGTGGACTTCCGCTTCAAAGTCCGGTGGTTTGTGCGCCGGATAGTCTGATCTTGTGTACGCGGCATTACAGCCCTATTCCACAATGGATTAACCCCTTCATGCCTAAGCCTTTTTCTGGCGCTTGTTGTTGCTTACAAGTTAAAATCAGTATTTTTTTGCTAGAAAATTACTTTAAAACATTATATATATTTTTTGGAAGAAATACATTTTCATGAATAAAAAAAAGAAAAACAAAGCAATAAAAGTTACTCCAATTATTTTGTATAATGTGAAAGATGATGTTACGTCGAGTAAATGGAATGGCAACAAACTATGGTACTTAACCCCTTGCCAACCAGCCGCCGTCATTTTACTGCGGAAGGTCGGCATGATCCCACGAGCCATCATAGCTATACCTCGGCTCGTGGGATCGAGGTAGCAGGCTACATAGCGGGGGTGCCGATGCCCATGGTCAACAGTCGCGATGACCGCACACAAATCCCTGTTCTGTTCTGTGAGGTGTGACAGATCGCGAGTTCCTATTGGCTAGGAACCACGATCCGTCACTTCCTCTAGTTCAGTCCCCTCCCCCTGCAGTTAGAAACACATCTAGGGAACAAATCTTCCGGGGCTGAAGTGGTTAAAAATCTCCATAGGCGACCCTTTCTACAGTTTACCTGTTTAGAGTTACAGAGGAGGTCTTGCACTAGAATTAATGCTCTCACTCTTATAATTGTGGCGATAACTCATGTGTGTTTTGACCACTGTTTACTTAGTGGGCATGACTTACGTATGCGCTCACTTCTGTGCGCAAGCCCAGAGGGACAGGGTGCTTAAAAAAAATTCTTCTTTTTTTTTTTACACTGTCCCTTTAAATTTTTTGTTTTTGATCACATTTATTGCTGTCACAAGGAATGTAAGCATCCCTTGTGACAGTAATAGGCAGTGACAGGTACTCTTTATAGAGGGATCTGGGGTCTATAAGACTCCAAATCCCTCCATTGCACTTAAAAGCATTCAAAACGCCAAGTTTGGCTGTTTTGAATGCTGTCATTTTTTTTTTTAAATCTGCCACCTTTAAGTCCTCAGTAAATCTCTTCAGTCTTCAGCGTTGTCATAACATCGCTTCCGAGTTACTAGATCCGAGACCCGATCAAAGCCGATTTCGGCATTGTTCGGATCTCCGGCCTACAGCTACAGGCATTAGCCCGGTAGAACCCCTTCCTTTTCCTCAAAATTCTACAAACAATACCCCATAATGACAATGTGAAAGAAGTTTGTTTGAAATCTTTGAAAATTTATTAAAAATAAAAAATGAAAAAAATCCCATGTACCCACAGCCTTTGCCATGACACTCCGGATGCAATGTAGTTAACCACTTCCCACCCAGCCAATGCACATATACGGCCGGGTGGGAGCCGTCTACTTCTGATAGGACGTTCAGGAATGTCCTTCAGAAGGAGCGGGATCCCGATGTGCATCTCAGATCGGCAGGAGGGCTCTGTGATTGGCCCTCCTGATCACATGACGGCCGTGTCCAATCACGGCCGTCATGTGATGTAAACAAACAGCCGGTTGCTAGGCAATCGGCTCCTCCTCTCCTCACACAGAAGTCATCGTTGAGGAGAGGAGAGCAGATCGCTGCAGCCGGCTAATGATCAGTGAGTATGAGCTGTTTTTTACAGCTTTTTACTCACTGATCATCAGTCTAGTGTAAACACACAACACACCACACAGTATAAACACAATGTCCCCACATATGTCCCCAAAACACACATGTCCCCAAAACATACATGTCCCCAAATAATAAAAACACATGTCCCTAATAATAAAAACATGTCCCCCACATATGTCCCACTAAAATCACATGTCCCAATGATTATCTGCACACATATGTACGTGTTCACCTGCACACATATATACATGATCATTTGCGTACATATGTCCGTGGTCACACAAACCAATTATTATACACTTAATGGAATTTTTTTTACCAAAAAACATGTAGCAGAATACATTTTGGCTTAAATTTGTGACAAAATTAGATTTTATTGGATTTCTTTTAAAATAGAAAAAATAAAATATTGTTTTTTTTCCAAATTTCCGCTTTTTTTGCGCTTATATTGCAAAAAACAAAAAAAACTGAGTCGTGAATAAATAACACCAAAATAAAGCTCTATTTGTGCGAACAAAATGATAAAAATTTCATTTGGGTACAGTGTAGCATGACCGCGCAATTGTCACTGAAAGCGCTAGAGCGATGAAAGCTGAAAATTGGGCTGGGAAGGAAAGGGGCGAAAGTGCCCTGTATTGTAGTGGTTAAGCATAGCTCCCAACTGTCCCTGATTTTGAGGGACTGTCCCTGATTTGGAGCAATCCCCCTCTTTCCTCCTCATTTGTCCCTCATTTTGGTCTGATCTATATAGTTGTATATAAAATGCACTTTTTATCTTTCAAAAGGAGTTTCCCAGTGCTAAACCTTTCATTCAAATTCTAAATTGCTGTATTTTTAAATTTTAAAAGCCAATATAAAGGAATTATAGTGGTAAAAAAAAAGGACTTGTGGATTTAATTAACTTTTTTTATTTCCCCTTTGAGGGGCATGGCAGGGGGCATGTCCTATGCCTACATACGCTTGCTAGTAGGTGTCCCTCATTCCCATCTCAAAATGTTGGGAGGTATGAGTTAAGTGCTTTGTTGCACCATTTGCAAAATCTAATCAGGCAGAATGTAATAAAACATTTCAGATTTTGCTTTTCATAGGATGTGTTGGGTATACTTATAATTAACAGTCAGGAACCTGTATTCTGTAAAAGACTGTCGTACTTCTATTAATGCCACACATTTTCCTGCTATGCCAAAGCGATAGATCCTTGTTGGCTGACTGTGCTCAGTGGATGCAATCCTGTTCACGAGCTGGTTCAGATTCTGTTTCACCGATAAGCTTCTCTAGTCATTTGTGAAATAGTCTTCCTTAATATAGCTGACCTGTGTGTATGAACCAGGATCACCCATGTGTGCTAATTTTATTGTGTAACAATCACATTATAGCTTTATGAATGAACAAACTGTAGAATCATACAACAGCAAAATGACTGCATCTATTTCTATAATAAAGAAAATATAAAAACTACCAATCACATGTATAACTTGCTATTAATAAACTGTGTTTAATTGGATTGATACAAACAAGAATGCAGATATTCATATTTTTTAAATTAAAATGAAACCGTATTATTTGGCACTATTATTACAACCAAACAACTTTAGACAAGGAACTAATTTGTTTGCTTTTAATCTGGAGCCCCACCAACTTTCTTTATCCAAACTAATGATTGCCAGTATACCAACCTTCTTTATCATAGCAGAGCCTACGGTTGCCAGTATACCAACCTTCTTTATAATTTCAGAGCCTATGGTTGCCAGTATACCAACCTTCTTTATCATATCAGAGCCTATGGTTGCCAGTATACCAACCTTCTTTATCATATCAGAGCCTACGGTTGCCAGTATACAAACCTTCTTTATCATATCAGATCCTACGGTTGCCAGTATACCAACCTTCTTTATCATTTCAGGGCCTACAGTTGCCAGTATACCAACCTTCTTTATCATATCAGAGCCTATGGTTGCCAGTATACCAACCTTCTTTATCATATCAGATCCCCTTGGTTGCCAGTATACCAACCTTCTTTATCATTTCAGAGCCTATGGTTGCCAGTATACCAGCCTTCTTTATAATATCAGAGTCTATGGTTGCCAGAAAAACCAATTAAAGCAGAACTACTGTATATCATTAAATGTATTTTAAATGCAAGTATTATAGTTTAAGTACCTGAATTAGATCTGGTATTAGCAGCTTGCATATCACTGCAAAGGAAAGCCCAGACTAGGAGCACGAGAAGTAACTCAAGCACACAGTTTAGCCGCAGTGATCCTGTGCTAACAATGCATATGCTGGCAGGAGAAGAGAGCAGAGTGACAGAGAAATTAGCTCATTGGCCTGTCTCAATATTTTTTGTGGGGGAGATTAAACCAACATCAAACGGGTGTTGGGAAGGGGGTGATCAGAGGCCTCCTTACCTTAGGAGAAAATGGTAGGGCTGCTGCTCCTTGCTCCGGGGCAGTTGCTTCTCCTCCCAAACAGGAAGTGGGTCCTGAGACTCGATTGACCCGGGAGTCCTAAGACTCCTTGGTCAATTGGGTCTCAGGACCCGCTTCCTGATTTTCTGAGAGGAGAATCAGGAAGACAATAGCGAATATGAATTCACTATTGTCACAAAACTGGGTGGGTTGGGGGCACAGTGCTCTGCGCCCTGAGCCCATCCATTTTTAAAGCCAATTAGAATCTCAGACTCTAATCATGTGCTTAAAACAAAAAAAAAAACATTGAAATCCATGCACCCTGCATGTAGATTATGTAGATTATGGGCCGGGCGCATGGATTGGGGGGGCGCCCCATATGGACGGGCCGCCACTGGTACCTATGATAGCATCATGGTGACTCGGTTAGAGGGCATTTTCAACCCTTCCAAGCTTATTATGTTATGTGAGAGATTTATGTGAATTGGACAGGATGAAAATAACAAAGATGTCTTTCAATACTGAGATTGCTTAATTGAATTCCTGGTTTTGAACCCACGTAGGCTTATATTTCCCTTGATGAATTATTCCTCCCCACCCTTCCCATACGAAAACATACTGCTGAATTAAAGGAGCTGTCATTTGTAAAAATAATATTTAAAGATTTTTCTCTGAGATGTTCAGGCATCACTATATAGCTTTTCATATTTTATCTGTTATCTCCTAGCAACATTGTACTTGTTTTGTAAATCTGTCCGGACTGAGCTCAAATTAGCATTAGTAGTTAATTGTTACCAAGACATTAAATGATTTTAGTGTGAAGTGATTGTTACATTCTATAACTTCTGTGCTAGATTAGACTGAGCGTCTTCTGTCTGTAAATCAATTATTATAACATAGGATGGAAGTTAGGAAGCGAACACATTATGCATTTTTTTCGTTCAACCAGGAGGTTGAACAGATAAAAAAATGTATCGATTCCCCCGTCCACACATTTGAGGTGGATCCCTCCCGCTGTGCTATTGTATTTTGATAGCGGGGAGACTTTCCTGCCATCGCGATACACTGATCAGTGCTGCTGGCTATAGCCAAAAACCCGATAGATTGGTAGATTGACTTGCGTATAATCAGCCTGTCCATGCATGGATCGAAAGTTGACCAGTCCCTGCTGAACCTGCTGAATTTTGATGAATGTATGGCCAGCTGTAACTACTTTCCCTCTGGAAAGTTTATCCCCCTTCCTGACCAGGCCATTTTGTACAATACGGCACTGTGTTAAAATTGCGTGGTCGTCTGACACTATACCCACATAAAATTGATGTCCTTTATTTCCCACAAATAGAGCTTTCTTTTGGTGGTATTTGATCACCACTGTGTTTTTTATTTTCTGTGCTATAAACAAAAAAAGGCAGACAATTTAAAGTGGAAGTTAACCCTTCTATCGTTTTCAGTCAAGGAAGCTGCCATCTTGGCCTCTAATGATTCTTCAACTGCCATAATGATGCACATGTGATCAGTTATGAAACCAGCCATTGGATGGTTTGAAAGTTTGGTTGAGAGAACAACCAATGTGAAAGTTAGCATTTCTGGCATGCCGGGAATGTAAGTGTTTTTTGAAACTGGGTTTACTCCCGCTTTAAGAAAAAAACAAAACTATTTCTTACTTTCTAAAAATCTAATTTCTTCATCAATTTCGGCCAATATGTATTCTGCTACATATTTTTGGTAAAAACAAATCCCATTCCTATATTTTTGGTAAAAAAAAATCCTAATTGTACATTGATTGTTTTCTGAAAAAGTTATAGTGTCTACAAACTATGGGATTTATATATTTTTATTTATTTTTTACTAATAATTGCAGCGATCAGTGACTTATAAAGGGACTGCGATATTGCGGCAGACAAATCGGACACTAATGCCCCGTACACACGAGCGGACTTTTCAACATCCAAAGTCCGTCAGACCGAGTCCGTCAGACTATCCGATCGTGTGTGGGCTGCAACGGACTTTAGCTTCGCAAAAGTCTGACGGACTTTAGAAATGAAGCATGCTTCAAATTTTCCCGACGGAACTCCGCCGGACCCGGTCCCCTTCGAAAAATTCGCTCGTGTGTATGCTACTCCGACGGACTAAAACCGACGCTAGGGCAGCTATTGGCTACTGGCTATGAACTTCCTTATTCGAGTCGGGTCGTACATCATCACGTTCGAATCCGTCGGAGTTTAGTGTGATCGTGTGTGGCCAAGTCCGTTCGGCCGAAAAGTCTGTCAGAACTCCGTCGGAACTCCGGCGGAACTCCTTTGGAAGTCTGTCGGACATAAGTCCTCTCGTGTGTACGGGGCATAATGCCACTTTTTGGGCTCCAGTGACACTAATATAGTGATCAGTGCTAAACATGTGCACTGTCACTGTACTAATGACACTAGCAGGGAAGGGGATAACATCAGTGGCGATCAAAGGGATAACTAGGGAGTGATTACTGTGTGGGGGGTGCTTGTACTGTGGGAAGGCAGAGATCTGTGTTCCTGCTTAGGATCACAGCCCTCCCTTGTCACAGAACGGCGATCGCTGTTCTGCCTGTCTCTTGAACGATCGGCGGATCCTAGTGGACATCGCATCTGCCAGATTGGCTCTGGCTGTGTCCAATTACAGGGGGAGTGGGTCTCCGTCGACGAGTGTGCATGCCCCAGAAGTGCAGAATTACCTACAGGTACATGTGTGAACAGACTGTGCGACAATGTTCGATCTTTGGGGTCAACATAATGAACTTTCTTTGCTAGAACATTTTAATGGCTAATGATGGGCTTATTTTAAAATGTCAATCATTAACTTCTCAGGGAAGACTGTTTAATAACATAAAAACAGACAGTTTATTTGAGAGCTAACATAAGCACACTAGTAAGTATAAGATATCAAACATAACTGTATTGGTTCCAGTTTGGGTGGGTTTGGTTCCGCTTTAAACAAGGACTTTTGCAATAACACTTATGGTTAACCACTTCCCGCCCACTGTAAATTAAAATGATGGCAGGCTGGATGCTCTCTCTTTCTGGGATGATGTCATATGAGGGCGCCCCAGAACCTCTACTCTCGTTCCTAGAACACGGCGTGGCCCTGATCTTGGTAAAGAGCCAATGCTGCAGCTCATTACCCATGTGATCAGCTGTGTCCAATCACAGGTGGTCACATGTAAACAAGGAAGTGACATTTATCGGCTCTCCTCGCCTCACACTGACAGAGTGTGTGGCGAGGAGAGCTGATCAGCGCCATCCTCTCGCAAGGGAAACCTGTACCAGTAATCAGGGCATTGATCATCAGTGCCCTGATTACAGTACAGCCCCAGCAGTGTCCATCAGTGACACCATCCAGTGCTCATCAAGAACACCAATCAGTGCCCATCAGTGACACCAATCAGTGTCCATTAGTGATGCCAGCCAGTGCCCTCTCATCAGTGGTGCCCATCAGTGCTTCCTATCATTGCCTATCCATGTCACCTATCATTGCCCACCAGTGCTGCCTATCAGTGCCACATATCAGTGCCGATCATTGGCGCCTCATCAGTGCACATCAGTGAATGAGAAAAAATCATTATTTACAAAATTTACTAACAGAAACTAAGAAAAACTTTTTTTTTTTCAAAATTTTCAGTCTTTTTTTTTTTTACCCTGTTTCCCCTAAAATAAGAGCTAGTGTGATTGTCGGTGATAGCTGCAATAAAACCCCTACCCCCCAAATAAGCCCTAGTTAAAGTCCGTGTAGGTCTTCTTTTCAGGGTAGGGCTTATTTTTGAGGAAACAGAGTAGGGCTTATTTGGGTGGTAGGGCTTATATTGCAGCCAACACCGACAATCACGCTAGGTCTTATTTTAGGGGAAACAGGGTAGCAAAAAAAAAAAACCCAGCACTAAAAAGAAAGCTCTATTTGTGTGAAAAAATATATAAAAATGTAATTTGGGTACAGTGTTGCATGACCGTGCAATTGTCATTCAAAATGTGACAGCACTGAAAGCTGAAAATTGGACTGGGCAGGACGGGAGTAAGGTCCCCCTCCTCAAGAATTTTGCCAATGAATATCCAAATGATTCAAAGGATTGGGAGAAAGTGCTGTGGTCAGATGAGACCAAAATTGAGCTCTCTTCACATTTGGAGGTAGAAAAATGCTGACTATGACTCTAAGAACACCATCCCTACAGTCAAGCACGGAGGTGGAAACATTATGCTTTGGGACTGTTTCTCTGTTAAAATCTTGGATGAGAACCTTCTTCCCTCAGCCAGAGCACTGAAGATGGGTCCTGGATTGGTCTTCCATCATGACAATGACCCAAAACCAGGGCTCAGGTCCTGCGGGAACGCGTGGGAATGGCGTCTGTGCCATTTTTTCACAGCAGGAACTCAGTTCCCTTTGCAGGACTAGTGCCGCCCGAGCCGATTGAGATGCATGCAGAGTACCGCAGGAAGTGCCTGTCTGTAATAAGTTATCTCTCATGTCACTCAGCGCTGTTCGCTCCCCGGCGGCCCTTCCTCTCTTCTCGTCTATCCCCATTGACTTGTAAGATCATCTGGGATAGAGAAGAGAGGAGGGGCCACCGGGGAGCGAACAGCTCTGAGTGGCACGAGAGAGAGAACTTATTACAGACAGGCGCTTCCTGCGCTACTCTGCATGCTGGCTAGTAAGATCTCCAGATGTGCCCTGTAATGTGCACCCTGATGTGCCCTATGCCCTGATGTGCTATGTGCCCCATGCCCTGTGCCCTAATGTGCCCCATCCCCTGATGTGCTATGTGCCCCAATGTGCCCCATAATGTGTCCTGATGTGCTATGTGCCCCATAATGTGCCCTGATGTGCTAAGTGCCCCAATGTGCCCCATAATGTGCCCTATAATGTGCCCTGTGATGTGCTCCGAGCCCTGATGTGCCTCGATGTGCCCTATGCCTTGATGTGCCATGTGCCCTGATGTGCTATGTGTCCTGTGCCCTCATGTGCCATGTGGCCTGATGTGCCCGTGCCCTTATGTGCTATGTGCCCTGTTGTACTATGTGCCCCATAATGTGCCCTGATGTACCATGTGCCCCATGCCCTGATGTGCCATGTGCCCTAATGTGCCCCATGCCCTGATGTGCTATGTGCCCCATGACCTGATGTGCTATGTGCCCCAATGTGTCTCATATTGTGCCCCATAATATGCCCTGATGTGGCCCATAATATGCCCTGATGTGCCCCATAATGTGCCCTGATGTGCCCCGAGCCCTAATGTGTCCCGATGGGCCCTGATATGCCCCATGCCCTGATGTGCTATGTGCCTTGTGCCCTAATGTGCCATGTGGCCTTATGTGCTATGTGCCCCATAATGTGCCCTAATGTGCCCCATAATGTGCCCCAATGTGCCATGTGCGCCTTGCCCTGATGTGCCATGTGGCCTGATGTGCCCCATGCCCTGAGGTGCCCTCGTGCCTTGATGTGCCCCAGTGTCCTATTTGGTTTTTTTTTGGTGGGGGAGTGGATCTTGGGTGGGAGTTCCCACACTTTTTTCCCCAGGACCTGACCCCTGCCCAAAACATATTGCCAAGGCAACAAAGGAGTGGCTCTAGAAGAAGCACATTAAGGTCATGGAGTGGCCTAGCCAGTCTACAGACCTTAATCCTATAAAACACTTTTGAAGGGAGCTGAAAATTTGAGATGCCAAGAAACAGCCAATAAACCTTAAGGATTTACAGAAGATCTGAGAAGAAAAGTGGATCAAAATCCCTCCTGAGATGTGTGCAAACCTGGTCACCAACTACAAGAAACGTATTTTATTATTTTACTCACTGAACTGCAATTCAATTTATAACATTCGTACCATGTGTTTTTTTTCTGGATTTTTATTTACTATTCAGTCTATAGCATTTAAAATACACCTATACAAATGATAAAACCTTAATTTCTTCATAAGTGGGCAAACTTACAAAATCATCAGGGGATCAAATAATTATTTTCCCCACTGTATGGTGATCACATTTTCTGCTATCATATCTTTGTCTTTGGAATGATCCTAGAATCTCAGTATAGGCTTTTCAGTATTTCAGGAGACTGTGGAATCTGGGGAATGAAGTCTGAAGATAACTACTTTCAGATTTAACTACTGTCATAAAATGCAAAATCAAATGTCAGCAATGTTTAAGTTGTCAAGTCTCACCCCAAATGGGGAGCATTTATGGGCAGTGAAGAGATAAAGACACACATTAATTCCGCTCCTCCTTGCCCAGGCAATAATTAATACGACAAACTACTTGGATCTCTTCCTTCACCTTCAAACCTTAACCCATGATCTTCTGATATCTTTTAACCCACCATGGGCAAGAAAACCTATGCTTGCAGCTCTAATGACAAGAACTCTTGGTTCGAAATGGGCCTACTCACTTGTCAAGGTACCAGGCACCAAAGCCTCACCTACCACAAACTTGGTACGGATTATTAGACATCTACAATATCTACAGAAGCTGTTATAGCTACAAAGAGTGGGCCAATTCAATATTGAACCCTACGGACTAAGACTGGGATGCCATTAAAGTTCATGTGCGTGCAGGGGTTCCAATACTTTTGGTAATATTAATATATATTAATATATATATATTAATATAGTGTATATTAACTTACAATAAATATATACATATCATTTTAGAAGAACAGCTTAGAATATAATAGAAAGCTTTATACAGTGTTTCCTCAGTACAGGTTTTCTTTGAGTGGTATTCAACTGGATTCCTCAACAGAGGTGTCAGACTTTCCCCTGCAGACTATTGTAGCACTGCAAAGCTGTTATTTGCGAGACGGATAAGAATTATGGGACTAGAGCAGGGTATGCGGTCATCCCATAAGTAATATCTGTTGTCTAAGTGCTGAATTCTTTCTGAACCACCTGTAAGTCACACATTGATAGGTATTGTTCCTTGAAGTAGTAAAGAGATTTCTAGTAAAAAAAAAAGAAGTAGTAAAGATTCAAGCTGTTATGTGCTGGTGTCTGTGACTCAGTTCTTGCACTCAGTAGTGAGGGCACCAATTACAGTAAATAAGGCCGACTGCAGGGTACAGCAGGCTGGGTACCTGAGAACCTACCTGCCCAATAAAGTAACAGTATGGTACACTTAAAGTGATTGTAAGGGTTAATTTTTTTAATTTTTTTTAATAACAAACATATCATGCTAACCTCCACTGTGCAGCTCGTTTTGCCTTGAGCCTGCTCTTCTGGGGTCCCCTGGCGGCTCTCGCGGCTCCTCCCCACATCAGATAACCCCCTAAGAGAAGCGCTCTCCTGAGGGGGTTACCTTGCAGGCGCACTCCCGAGTCCAGCCGCCGAATGTATGAGGAGTCCAGTCCATAGCAACTGAATGTATGACTCTGTCCTGCCCCCCTGGCGCTTGCACCATTGGATTTGATTGGGAGCTGCGCTGTTTTCAATCTATGCAATCAAAAGCCGAGGACCCCAGGCAGAGAGACCGCGCATCCCCGTGGGTCAAATTCCAGGGCTCATGTAAGTAAAACGAGGGGCTGGGTAGGACAGTCACTGCCAGGTGTTTTTACTCCTTGACCTCCCTGGCGGTATTCCCAAGTGTGGCTCGGGGTGGATTTTCAGTACCAAAAGCGGTAACCCTGAGCCACACTTGGGATCACATCGCAGGATCCAGGCAAAGTTACTCACCTTGTCCCCAGGGTCCTGTGATGTCTCCCCGCTGTGTGCGGCAGCTGTGTCTCTGCTCGATGTATCACAGTGCCGAGCTCCGTTCCCTGCGAGCGTTGCGACGCACGGGTCAGAGCCTGATGCCAAATTCAAAAAGTGAAAAGCACACAATACATACAGTACACTGTCATCTTACATATTACATTACTGTATCACATTATTTCACATACCTTTTGTCCCTAGTGCTTTGTCCAATCCCCTGCATGCAGTTTTATGTTATAAATACTGTTCTTTCTGCCAGGAAACTAGGAAACTGGAGATTGTCCATAGCAACCAAAAAGTGTCCCTTTACAACAAAAGTGGTTTTAGACCAGCTAGAAAACAGCGATAATAAATTAGAATCACTTGCAGAATTGAGCGATAGCAATTTGTGGGGAAATTCGTCAACAAACACTGAAAGTAATGACAGCGACAATTCTGTAACTGAGCAAATTTCTGTTTTTGATTTGATTACATTATTGAATTATTTTTATTATTATTATATTATTATTTGTTATATTTATTATATTATAATTTATGATTTTGCGTTACAAACTTTATCATACCCGGGATGTCTACTAGACTCTTGTTTGGACAGATTTAAGTGAGTTATTCCTAAGAATTACAGTCCTACAATATAAAACGCCAAATTTCCATGCAAAACATTGTACCGCTTTGAGCATAAAAAATCTGACATAATCATACCGCCAGGGAGGTTAATGCATAGGATGCATTAAGGTGAAAAAACATGAAGGTTTACAACCCCTTTAAAAGAAGAAAGGCTCAATTCATTAAGTTATAATGATTATATAAAGCCCATTTTTTTCAGCAGTGATCCAACAATTGTTTTTGAAAATAACATGTGCTTTATAGGTTAGTGAATTGAGCCAAACGTCTGGTATGCATAATGTTTTGAGATGCCAAAATGACAGTTGAGCTCAGGGTAACAAGCAAATAGCATTTAGGCACTAAGGCCGGATTCACATCTATGCAGTTTTAATGCTTTTTGCAGATTTGCACTACAGTCCATTTAACATGGTTTTCTATGGAACACGTTCTGTAGTGCAAATCTGCAAAATGCAAAAAGCACTAAAACTGCATAGGTGTGAATCCAGCCTTAGAGCAGAAACCAGCCCTCAAGTAGATGAAAATGTATTCACTAAACCTTAAATAATTTTTAACATGTTAATTACATTTCTTAAGTCATTTTCAATCTTTTTAAATCTTCAGTTTTTTTATTAAAATAATAAATTGTGATCCTGCCATTAAATGTTCTTGTCCAGACAAATTCTCTCATAGGATGGCAACTCTCTACCTCCCAAGGATGCCCCTACGTTGTCACTCTGTCACACAAACTTTTATGGAGACTAAAAATGACTGTTACAACACACATTACACAGGCAAGGTCTACTGTTGTGGCCATTAGGAGACCTGCCTGAGAAATGCAATACAGAAATCCCTAGTGTGTGTGTGTGTGTGTATTAAGGATGAGCTCCGGCGTGTTCGCACAGCCCACGTGCAGAGCCCACCAGGAATTCAGCGCTGCGCTAATCACAGGCAGTGAGACATTGCCTCAATGTGCGGCTGCAGAGATCGGGTAATGTCTCACTGCCTGTGATTAGCGCAGCACCAACTTCCTGGCGGGCTCTGCACATGGGCTGTGCAAACACGCCGGAGGTGATCCTTAAGCCCCGTACACACTATCAGATTGTCTGCTGAGTTTTACCTTCAGATTTACCAAAACCATATAATATGAGGTCAAACCTTAGGAGTTTCAATGTGTATGCGATAAGGCAGGCCCTTCTACTACATGGTTTTGGTAAATCTGAAGGAAAAACTCAGCAGACAATCTGATAGTGTGTACGGGGCTTCAGTGTGTATGTAGACATGAAGTGGCTCAAGGAGGCTGCGGGAAAACAACAGCCCTAACATGTAACAAATAGTGAAAATTACTATTTAAAAAAATATATTGTTTATGATAAACAGTGCTTGCTACATATCATTAGCTGTCCAGCAAAAGTGACAGTTAGCCCTTGTACACACGGTCGGACATTCCGACGGAAAATGTCCAAACGGATCGTGTTGTTGGATAATCCGACTGTGTGTGGGCTCTATTGGACTGTTTCCGTCGGAATATCCGACGGACAAAGTTTTAGAGCTGGACTATAAAACTTTCCGACAACATGATCCGATCGGACTTTGTCCGATTGTGTGTAGAGAATTCAGATTGGACAAAGTGCCACGCATGCTCAGATCAAATTCCTAGACCAAAGCTATTGGCTACTAGCCTGAACGTAGTCCCGTCGTAACGAAATAACGTCATCACGTTAGGTACGATCGGATTTTCCGACAACTTTGTCCGACCGTGTGTATGCAACACCGGTTTCGGACAAAATCCGTCAGACAAAATCTGACGGATTTTGTTGTTGGAATGTCAGACCGTGTGTACAAGGGCTCAGAAGTATGAGACAAACCATTTAGCACTAACAGGTGTGCTTACAATGGTAAGATTTTATTCATTTAGATAAAATCTTCATCCCAAAAGGAAAAAAAATGTTTTTGTAACTGGGCAAAAAGTGTTAGCTGGAGTTAGGCTTTAACTTGTTAGTATAAAATGGAATGTCCATTCAGCAGCAGTGTTAATTTCGTCGACTAAAACGACTAAAACATTTTAATCGACTAAATGAATTTTAGTCGACTAAAATACGACTAAATCTAAAACAACTGAGATTACCAAAATACGACTAAAACTAAAATGCCATTTTAGTCAAAAGAATATATTGGGACTAAAACTAAAATGCCGTTTTAGTCAAAAGACTAAGACTAAAACTAAATTGAAATTTAGGGTGTTTTGTGTGATATTTGCACAGTGGAGATCAACTATCAATCTGAATGGACTATCAATTATACACTATTTGACTAGTTTCTGACTTTACTATTTGATTTAAATTAGGTTATAGTACCATATTTGTCATTCTCTTTACCTACAGTGTGACTTGATATTTGAAATTGTTTATTGATGTGTGTATCTCGCAGAGAAGTCACAGCTGTTCACATTCACTAATTGGAATTGAATCACATATTTGGTGTCACTTATCATTTTAGAATAGCACAGTAATTATAAACTATATACATTAGTACAGGAGAGCTCATGTGGGCCCCATACCTGAAAGTGGTGGAGATTGTGGATGACTGCGGAGGAGGATGTGGTGGAGAAGTGCTGGTAAGGTGGGTGTAAGGGGGTTGGGGGTGCCCTGAGCACTAATTATATAACAATACACATCCATATGTGATGTTAAGTGTTAATAGAATAAATAAACATATTCTTCAATACGTTTCAGTAATTTTTCAGTTGTTTTACTTACATCCCTCACATAAACATAAAGATAGAGAGCCATTAGCTACTAGATGGTAAAGTCATTTAAAAAATCTTCTTGGTGTTCATTCCTGGACATTAACCTTTACACTGCCAGATACCTTTGCTGTCCAGGGCTTAAGTAACCAAAACGTATTGCTCACCAGTGGTAGAGCAGTTAAACTAGACTCCTTGCTGATGCAGCCCAAATCGATATGTCTGCCAATACAAAGTGACTCTACTAGGTGTCAATTACACCCCTTCCGAATAAGTCTGGGGGGAGCAGCCTGGAGGGTCCAAAATTAGAACCTGACTGAATGCTGACAGCAGGAATTACTTGCTATGTCCAACATGGCTCCAAGGAAAACATCCACCCAAACCACGAGGGTAAGGACAGAGAGAGCAAAGCAGTGAAAAAAATGGCTGCTGTATTGTAAATCATCAGGTTGTAAAAATCAGCGGCACTGTCTGTTCTAAAAATGATTGTACTGTATTTAAACATAGCTGCATAGGATAGAGTATGTATAACTGTAATGGGGTTATTTCATGTAATGAATTACCCTCCTAAATAATGAATAGTTCTGCATAGGACACATTAAACTGTGTACTTTTATTGTGGTCACACCTATTGAGCATTAGCCAGTATCCCCAGCCTTATTTATTTGAGGCCCTTATATATGCTGTGATTTACATAGATAGAGGAGGGGATTTACTAAAATTGGTTCACACAGAATCTGGTGCAGCTGTGCATAGTAACCAATCAGCTTCTAGGTTTTATTGTCAAAGCTTCAAAAGTAACTCCACTTTTGTTGGGAAAAAACACTCCCCCCTCCCCACGTAATGTATGCACATTGAAGGGATTTTAACAAACTTTGTTGCAGATTCCTGCCTTTTGTTATTCTAAAGAAATCACTTTTTATTTGTCTGTGTCCATGTGGAAAGGGAGTATAATGGGAGCGGTTTTATAATTATCAATCTGCTGCTGCACTTCCAGGCTTCTAATGAGGACAATTGCAGGGCCTCCATGCCTTTAGACGTGATTTCCAATTGGGAGAATCTCACCAAAAATTACATTTTTGTTGCAGGGGATGCCTGAAATCTGACTGAATCTTAGTGCAGACTTCTGGGGAAATCATTGAGCCAATTACACAAGCAGGAATTGACATTTCTGGGGGGCATTCTATACACATTCTGTGTACCGATTACCTCCAGGTAGCCGTATTGCATTGCATTTCACAGAAAATTATAGAGCTGCATATTGAAAATAAAAGGTCATTTTTAATAAGATTCAATTACAATATGACTCAATTCAATTGCAACACAATATGACTTGTGTTGCAACTGTATATTATAAAAAAACTTTTTTTTTTGTTGCTATTTTTTCCCCCCACAAAGGTGTATTTACTCTTTAATTGAATAAGCTGAAGTTAGAAGCTGATTGGTTACCATGCACAGCTGCAGTAGATTCTGTGAACACCAGTATTAGTAACTCTCCCCCATATTGTACATTCACATCAGTCCCTGCCCTCAAGGAGTTTACAATCTAAGGTCCCTAATTTACATACTAGGGCCAATTAACCTACCAGCATGTTTTTGGACTGTGGGAGGAAACCCCCGCAGGCACAGGGAGAACATGCAAACTCCAAGCACGTAGCGTTATATTGGGATTCGAACCAATGACTCTAGTGCTGCTAGGCACTTGAGTCTAACCACTAAGGTGCTTAGCCACTTAGCCACTGTGTTGCCTTATCCTCACTACAGCCTCGGTGCTAACCAATAAGCCATGGTTGTGCTAACCACTAAACTGCTTAGTGGTCAGCACAACGGAGGTGCAAACCACCAAACCACTGCACTGCACAACCTCTTCTTAAAAACTTCTCTGTTAGATCCAGTATATGTACACCAGATCTTTGTTCATTCTTTTGGGGAATTCATATTCTGTATGCTGGGGGAGTTTGACATAAATTGAAATATAGGATTTCATAACACTAAACTTATTAGTTACCGTTGCAGATCCCTCCACCCAAATTTGATTGTTGAAAAACAAGAGGCAGAGAATTTGAACTAAGGGCTCGCATGGTACAGTAAGGACAATTGTGTATGTGAGTCCTTACCGTACCATGAGAGCCCATACTTGCCTCAAATACTCTGCCTCTTATTTTTCAAAATTGATAGGACGAAGGTACATTACCTTATTGTTTTATGTTCAGTAGCTATAATTAACAAATTTGATTGTTGCCTGGCTGTCATGTTGATCTTCTGACTTCAAGTAATAATTTTGTGAGAAAGATACAATGGCTACCATTGGTGGCCTTCTGAAAATGTTAGTTACCTGGCTATTGTACAACCCCCTTCCCCAGCTTAGCTTCAGAGTTATAGCCCTAGAACTAGTATGCATGCAAAGAAACTCAGACCCAGAAAGGCCAGCATGACATCCAGGCAACGAGCATTTACAAAATGAGAGGTCAGCATTGGCAGGCTTCGGGTTTCCTAAAGGAAAGGTTTCCAGTACTTATTGTGTTACTAACTCTGAAGAAGTATTCAGATGAGGAATTCTAACTTCACTCACAGCATACTGTATTTATTCCGGTTCATAGAAAGTATTAAAATCAGAGACAGTCAGACATATAGCATTTTGGGATGGGGGTCAGCAGTGACCATTTCCATATCTCCCAGTACAGATTTCCTTTAAACTAGTAATAGAAGTCGAAGGTTCTTGTTAGCTCTTCTTCTCAGTGTTTGTCCCATACACACACTGGCATCAAAATTGACAGTATAGATATGATGTATTGAGCCTAGAGCTTGTCTTCACATTGCCCACCATGGTTAAAATAAATGAGTGTAGCATCTGTGGATGGAATTTTACAGCTCCCCTGGTGGGCTACTCTGGCCTGCATGACATTTACTATAAAAAAAATAGAAGCACACATATCAAACATGCTCTTGAGCCTGGATTCACACCTATGCAGTTTTAGTGCTTTTTGTATTTTGCAGATTTGCACTACAGAACGTGTTCCATAGGAAACAATATTAAATGGACTGCAGTGCAAATCTGCAAAATGCAAAAAGCACTAAGGCTGGATTCACACCTATGCGGTTTTAGTGCTTTTTGCATTTTGCAGATTTGCACTACAGTCCGTTCAACATGGTTTCCTATGGAACACGTTCTGTAGTGCAAATCTGCAAATTGCATAAAGCACTATAAATGCATAGGTGTGAATCCAGCCTTTAGTGTGCACAAAGTCCTAGTTTATTCACATTGATGACACAGTACAGCATTATGCCTGTTCACACATTGGTATTAAAAACAAATGCATTCCACAAGTGTTTTAAGAATTTTAGGTGCATTTTGGGTAAAAGGCAGGTGCCCTCAAGTGCATGCAAATTGATAGTAAAATGCAAGAAACATTTTTTAAATGTTTGTTGAAATATATGTGTAACATATTTTTAAATAAAGAGGTAATAGTGTGGTCTTTTCATTTCTTTAGAAGTCTGTATAAACTGTGTGCCAGCTATTATATTTTTTATAATGCATTTTCTATAGACCAGGAAGTATACTCATGAAACTGTGAATACCACGATTAGGGACTGCATCTTCCCCACCCACAATCGCTTTATAGCTAGTTCTAAAAAAATATAAAGGACTAGGGGAGGAGAGGGAATTCAATAATCCATTTATGCCACTTTTCTGGCAGTTTGGTCCCTTTGAAGCGAAGTTCCAGCCTCCAAAAATTTTACAAATACTGTAGCTGCTGACTTTTAATAAGGACACTTACCTGTGTAGGGATCCCGCAATGTCGCCCCCCCCCCCCCCTGAAATCGATCGGCTCGGGTGCAGTCACGGCCACTGCAACTGAGGCAAACTGTCAGTGGTGCCTTCAGTCTCCAAAGCCAGTTTCCTACTGCGCATGCCCGAGTCACACTGCGCTTTCTGAATGGCCCAACGTCTTCTGGGACACACACAGGTCCCAGAAGGCAGCAGGGGGGAAGGAGGAGGGCTTGAGGCAGAAGAGGAAATTACATACCTCGCCGCAGCGAGGCTGGGACGGAAGTACACCTTTGTACTTCAAAAAAGAAAAGAAAAAAGAAAATATCCAAAAACGAGGGGGCGGGGGGGGGGGCTGTATTCTTTAGTTTAAGACCTATTTGTATAGTTGGTTGGAACTCAGCTTTGGGCACTACTGCACCTAATTCATGAGAGCCTTGCAACAGTTTCATATACAATACCGACACATGCAACATATTCGGATAATTCTTAGTTGTACCGCTTGAAGGAGGTGTTGCAATTGCTGCGGCAAATTCAAAAAGAGTTACTACCAGAGTGAAAGTGAAAGTGCACTTGGAAGTGCAGTCGCTCTAAATCTAAGGGGTAGATCTTAAATGAGTGGAAGCTCTGCTTATTTTATCATCCAATCACGTGCAAGCTAAAATTATGTTTTTTATTTTCCTTGAATGTCCCCCTCGGATCTACAGTGACTTTACTTCCAAGTGCACTTTAATTGCACTTTCAGTGCAAAGTGGATCTTTCTTTAGTAAATGACCCCCTAAGTGTCGTTTCTCTCTGGTGCTCCGTTCCTCTGTTATCAGCAGAGTCACTTCTGACATGTTCTCCAACACATGAGATAACAGTAGCTGAAAATTTGTGTCGGGGAGGGAGCTTAGAGGCAGATTAGCAGGGAGCTTGTCTATTCATAATGCAGCTCTGCATGTTCCTTTGTTCCTCTGCCTATGTGGAAGGTGATGTGTCCCTTTCCTTCAATTAGCCCTCACACAGTATAAGTCCAGTATCCCCTCCCACCAAAAGAGGAAAAAAATTTTTTTTAACACAATCTGCACTTTCCAAAGAGTGCAGAAAGGGAAAGACAGCAGATATACAAGTAAAACCTATGTAAGGGGATTTGTTTCATCTCTGTGTATCATCTGAGGCGAGTCGCTTCACTGGGTATATGTAAGGGTTTACAATTACAACCACTTTAAAGAGGAACGTTTTGGTAATTAAGCTCCCAGCAACCTTGTATGGCTCCAAAGTTGCTGACTTTGGAGTGCAACTTTGACACAACTTTGGATGGGTGCAACTTGGATACAACTTTGGCTTTGACCAATGACAATGGACAACTGTTGCATTGTATAACATTCAGGTAAAACTTTCATGCAACGTTTGAGGGTTAACATTGCAGTCTATGGCCCTCAAGTTGCATGAAAGTTGGACCAAATTAGTGCATGAACCACTTTGAAGTTGCTGCAACTTTAAGTTGCACATATATAAATGGTTATTATTGGAAAACATGGGGAACATGGGGAATGACTTGTCATGCGACTTTGATGTCCAAAGTTGCATGACAAGTCGCACAAGTGTGAATGGAGCCTAAGAGCACTACCTCGCACTATACCCTGCCTCTCCCTGTTATCCCCACTTTATGCTTGATAACTGTGCTTCCTGCTCTCCCCTGACACTCTGTGGCTTCCAGTCCCCCACTGCTCTACCTGCCTGGTCCAATAAGGTGTCTAAACTTATCACTCCTCTATGAACTTGGTCCACATTCAGAGCCCTTGGAAATAGCCGGTGTTTCTCAGTATGGTGAACACTCTCCCTGTCTCTCCATAATGCTGTACTCCATGATTAGAGCAGAACTATAGTCTCCTGTTTTAAGAAACTAGGCACTGCAGCACTTGATTATAACTTCTCTTAGCCCCCCTGTAAAGTCCCAAATAACTTGTTAAGGCTACCAGTGAAGTCCGGCTAAAGGTGAAGAATTACTACTCCAGGCCAGTGCATGAACTGCAGAGGCGGCTCTCTAATTAGCCAAATTAGGCAATCGCCTAAGGCCCCGCAGTCACAGAGGCCTCGCGATCGACTAATTTGCCTGTGATCAATCACAGTTGTCAAGGTCTCATCCCAGTCCGGTGGCAGCAAGTGCAGGGAGCGGGACAGTAGAGGCCTCTAGGTGGCGCAGCGGCTGGATGACATCACCCAGCTCCAAGGCATGAGGGCGGCATGTCCATGTTGGACCCGCACTAGAGCTTCTCCTTTAGCCTGTGCCGCTCACCAGACCTCTCCTCTGCACCTGCCTCCTATTTGGTTCTGCAGTCGGAGAGGGGGGTTGCTGAAAAACTATCCAGCTGAGCGGCAGCACTCTCCACCCTCCACCCCAGCACTCTCCACCATCCACCCCCCACCCCCAGCACTCTCCACCCTCCACCCCCAACACTCCCTTCCTTCCCTCCCTCTCAAGCCCCCACCCCCAGCACTCTCTGGCCCCCAGCACCCTCCAGCCCCCACCCCCCAGCCTCTCTGGCCCCCAGCACCCAAGCCCCAGCACTCTCTGGCCCCTAGCACTCTCCAGTCCTCACCCTCCAGCACTCTCTGGTCCCCACCCCCCAGCACTCTCCAGTCCCCACCCCCCAGCACTCTCCAGCTCCTCCCCCAGGGGCTGCAGACAGGGACAGATCTCTAGATCTCTCTCGCCCCCTTTCCATTACCCCCCTCTTTCTCACCTCCCCCTCTCTCTCTCTTACCCCCTCTCACCCCCTCTCTCTTTCTCTCTCTCTCCCTCCCCCTCTCTCTCTTACCCCCTCTCCCCTCTCTCCCTCCCCCTCTCTCTCACCACACTCCTCTCTCTTACCCCTTCCCACCCCTCTCTACCTCTCCCCCTTCCTTCCCTCTCTCCCTTCCTTCCTTCCCTCTATCTCTTCCTTCCCTCCCTCTCTCCCTTCCATCTCTCCCTCTCCCTTCCCTCCCTCCCTCTCTCCCTTCCTTCCCTCTCTCCCCCCTCCCTTCCCTCCCTCTCTCTCTTCTCTCCCTCTCTCCCTTTCTTCCCTCCCTCTTTCCCTTTCTTCCCTCCCTCTCTCCCTTCCTTCCCTCTTTCTCCCTCTCTACCCTCTTTCTCCCTCTCTTCCCTCCTTCCCTCCCTCTCTCCCTTTCTTCCCTCTCTCCCTTCTCTCCCTCTCTCCTCACTTCCTTCCCTCCCTCTCTCCTCACTTCCTTCCCTCCCTCTCTCCTCCCTTCCTTCCCTCTCTCCTCCCTTCCTTCCCTCCCTCTCTCCCTTCCTTCCCTCCCTCTTTCCCCCCTCCCTCACTCTCTCCTCCCTCCCTTCCCTCTCTCCTCCCTTAATTCCCTCTCTCCCTTCCTTCCCTCTCTCCATTCCCTCCCTCTCTCCCTTCCTTCCCTCTCTCCCCCTCCCTCTTCTCTCTCAACCTCTCTCTCCCCCTTTTGCACAGCCTTTCTCTATCCCCTCTCTCTCTCCCCCTCCTCTCTTCTGTCCACCTCTCTCTCCCCCCTTTTGTGCACCCTTTCTCTACTACTCTCTATCACCCCCCTCTCCCTCCCTCTCACTCACCCACTCTCCCTCCCCCTCTCACTCACAATGTCTTGTTCCCCTCCCTCTCTCTCTCTCTCTCTCTTTCCTTCCCCCTATCGCTCACAATCTCTTGCTCCCCCTCTCGCTCCCCCTCTCCTCCTCTCTCTCTCCCACCCCCTCTCTTGCTCCCCCTGTGCTGTGCTGGGATCCCCCCACTCTACTTCCTCTATGAATGTGAAATGACTCAGTGGCATCCCCTCCCCATTCTCCCAATACACAGGAAATTCTTAAAGGGGTTCCCACCTTGCTGGGCCCCAGATGTTTTAATGACTGCATATGTCTGATGGGTGAGGAGGGTGCCCTGGAAGTGGTGCCGATGAACTGTGTGCTACATCTGTGCCTCTTTTTGTAGCCATTTTTATTGCTTGAATTTTTTTCACATTATGGGCATGATTGGGGCCTCATGTGTAAGTTTCGCCTAAGGCCTCACAAATCCTAGAGCCGCCACTGATGAACTGACAACCTCCACACACTGACAGGTGGCGGCCTGGTCCGTGAACACGGCAATGCAGAGACATATAAGAATTGGCCACACTCCCACAATGTGGTGGATAAAACGATGTTTATTGAAATATTCCAAGTATAAAACATACAGTCATCACAACCCCATGGTACAGGACAAAGCAGTTAATGTGTTTCACACAAAATGTGTTTATTAATACTTAGAGCTCACCTGTTGGAAAGCAGCTTAAGAAATCCACCCACAGCTGACACAGATTGGTTGCTCTAAATGCTCACATAAAACCTAATCAAGGCAATAGCCCTACACTTATATTAGATACAAAATGAAATAAAAAAATACCCACATTTTCAAGAAACAAAAATAAAAAACATTAATAATTCATTAATCCACAGTATATAAATATAATTGTAGCCACATACTAATTTCTCAAAGGTGTATATATAGTCAATAATAGGGATGAGCTTCGTGTTCGACTCGAACATCGGCTGTTCACCCGTTCGGCGAATTCCGAATGTTATGGGCTCAGGCTGTGTAGTACACGCCCCACACTATATAAGGCCGCCAGCGTGGCGGCCTTGTGTAGTGTGTTGGCGTCTGTAGGAGTTAGTGGGTGTTCTCTGTGTACCTTCAACACAGTATACACTGATCGTTATCGGCCGATTTTGCGTTCTTGCTCTTCTGTAGTGGTTGTTGTCTGCATGCCCTGACCGCAGTATACACCGCTATATCCACCTATATAGCTAGCTATATTTCTCTTTTTAAATAGAGCTTGCAGTCAGTTGTAGGAGATTGTGCGTGCTGTCTGCGTGCCCTGAACCCAGTATACACCGCTATATCCACCTATATAGCTAGCTATCTTGCTCTTTTTAAATAGAGCTTGCAGTCAGTTGTAGGAGATTGTGCGTGCTGTCTGCGTGCCCTGAACCCAGTATACACCGCTATATCCACCTATATAGCTAGCTATCTTGCTCTTTTTAAATAGCGCTTGCAGTCAGTTGTAGGAGATTGGGCGTGCTGTCTGCGTGCCCTGAACCCAGTATACACCGCTATATCCACCTATATAGCTAAGTATCTTGCTCTTTTTAAATAGAGCTTGCAGTCAGTTGTAGGAGATTGTGAGTGCTGTCTGCGTGCCCTGAACCCAGTATACACCACTATATCCACCTATATAGATAGCTATCTTGCTCTTTTTAAATAGAGCTTGCAGTCAGTTGTAGGAGATTGTGCGTGCTGTCTGCGTCCCCTGAACCCAGTATACACCTCTATATCCACCTATATAGCTAGCTATCTTGCTCTTTTTAAATAGAGCTGGCAGTCAGTTGTAGGAGATTGTGCGTGCTGTCTGCGTGCCCTGACCACAGTATACACCGTTATATCCACCTACATAGCTCTTCTCTAATTGAGCCATCTGCCATCTGCAGGAGTTAGTGGATGTTGTGTGTGCCTCCAGCACAATATACACTACCCAATTGCTGGTTTTCCCATCTCCCTTCAGGCCATTACCATGTCTGGAAGGCCAGCAAGGAGAGGCAGACAGGCGTGAGCCGATAAAAGAGGGCAAGCAGGCTCTGTGTCTAGAGACAACAGTGCTGGTCGTGGACGCAGTGCATCGTCATCATCAGCATGTGGCAATGGGATATGCTTGTCCTTCTTTTCGGCAGCTGGACATGTTGAGCCACAACATGCCAATGACTTGGTAGAGTGGATGACCAAGCCCTCTTCATCCTCCTCACCCTCTCTCACCCAGGCTCAGGGTACTAGCAAAGCAGCTGCCAATGCATCGTCTTCCCTCCTCTCAATGTCATCATCAGTGACTCCTTCCCTAGACCCACCACGTCCTCCTGAGGAGTCTCCTGAACTCTTTGCGCACAGTGTTGGGTATATGCTCCAGGAGGATGCCCAGTGTTTTGTAGGCTCTGATGATGATATTCAGCTAGAGGAAGGCAGTAGCGTGAATGCAGAGAGAGGGGATGCTCAAGAAGAACAGCAATCTGGCAGTCAAGTTCCACAAGCTGCAGCATACTGCCAGGTTTGCTCCAGTGATGAAGAGGGAGGGGAGGATGAGGGCACTGACTCCACGTGGGTGCCTGGTAGGAGAGAGGAGAAGGAGGAGGAGGAGGCACAGCTTAGGGGCAGCACACCGACTGAATCACACCGCAGAGCTCCGCCTGTGCAGGGCGCTGCCTCTGCGCGTTATTCTAAAAGTTCTTTGGTGTGGGCCTTTTTTGAAACGAGTGCATCAGATCGCACCGCTGTTATTTGCAACATATGTCTCAAGCGTATCTCGCGTGGCCAAAACATCAGCCGCTTGGGCACCACATGCTTGACCAGACATATGTTGAGCTGCAATGCAGCTCGTTGGCAAGCGTACCTCAAAGACCCACACCAAAGAACAAAGCGGACCTCTCCTTGCTCCTCGTCAGCTGGGATCTCCAACCCCACTATACCGTCAGTCCTCTCTGAAATCTGCTCTGAGAGGAATGAAGGTGTAGAATTAGGTGTGTCACAGCCAAGTGCTTCCGGGCACTCTGCTAGCAGTACACCCACGTCCGATTATAGCAGGCAAATGTCCCTGCCCCAGCTGCTGGACCGGCGAAAGAAGTTCACTCCCAGCCATCCACATGCCCAGCAGTTGAATGCTAGCTTGGCTAAATTGCTACCACTTCAACTGCTGCCTTTTCAGTTGGTAGACTTGGCCCCCTTTCGTGAGTTTGTACAATGTGCGGTTCCTCAGTGGCAGGTCCCCAAAAGCCACTTTTTCTCACGGAAGGCGATTCCGGCTCTCTACCGGCATGTGGAAGGCAATGTCCTTGCCTCGCTGGCCAAGGCGCTCAGCGGTAAAGTGCATATTACCGCTGACTCATGGTCCAGCAGGCATGGACAGGGACGTTACCTGTCTTTCACGGCCCATTGGGTCACTCTTCTGGCAGCTGGGAAGGATGCAAGACAAGGTGCAGTAGTGTTGGAGGTTGTTCCGCCACCACGCCTCCAAAATGCTACTATTGGTTGTGACACACCTCTCTCCTCTACCCCCTCCTCTTCTTCTTCCTCCATGGCCTCTTCCAGTGCTCTGTCCTCAGAACCAGCGGTGCTCCGTATGCGTTCCAGGGGCTACGCAAGTACGCAGGCAAAACGATGCCATGCCGTGCTTGCGCTGGTTTGTTTGGGGGACAGGAGCCACACTGGGGCGGATGTTTTGTCAGCTCTGCAGGGGCAGGCCGAGAGGTGGTTGACGCCACGCCAGCTTAAGCCAGGAATGGTGGTTTGCGACAATGGCATCAACCTCCTCTCCGCCCTCCGACAGGGACAACTGACCCATGTGCCCTGTGTAGCTCACGTCCTTAACCTGGTGGTGCAGTGGTTCTTGGGCAGGTACCCGGGCTTACAAGATGTCCTGAATCAGGCCAGGAAAGTCTGTGTGCATTTCCGCCGATCATTTAATGCCTGTGCTTGGCTGGCTGAGCTCCAAAAGGAGTTGAACCTGCCCAAGAACCGCCTTATATGTGACATGCCTACCAGGTGGAACTTAACGTTGGCCATGCTGCAGCGGCTGCACACGCAGCAGAGGGCCATCAATGAGTACCTGTGCGACTACGGCACCAGGACAGGGTCAGGGGAGCTCGGTTTTTTCTCACCACGCCAGTGGGGCATGATCAGGGATGCATGTACTGTCCTGTCACCGTTTGAGGAGGCCACAAGGATGGTGAGCAGTGACAGTGCATGCATCAGTGACACTGTAACTCTTGTCCACCTCTTGGAGCATACGCTGCGTGGAATAATGGACAGGGCACTTGAGGCAGAACAGAGGCAGTAAGAGGAGGACTTCCTTGCCTCTCAAGGCCCCCTTTATCCAGACAGTGTTCCTGCTGTGCCACCCATCACACAGGAAGAGGATGAGGAGGAGGAGAAGGTGGAGGATGATTGTGTCAGCATGGAGGTGGAGGCTGGCACTCAGCATCAGCAGCAGCAGCAGTCTTGTAGCGATGATTTACAGTCCCAAGAAACCCGTGGACTTGTACATGGCTGGGAGGAGGTAGCTGCGGATCATGTTGTCCTTAGTGACCCAGAGGACTCCGGACCAAATGCCTCAGCTAACCTACGCTGCATGGCCTCCCTGATCCTGCAAAGCCTGCGGAAGGATCCTCGTATTCTTTGAATAAAGGAGAGGGACCATTACTGGCTGGCGCCTCTCCTTGATCCACGGTACAAGGGTAAGGTTGCCGACCTTATCTTGCCATCGCAGAGGGAGCAGAGGATGAGACATCTCCGGGAGGCCTTGCAGAAAGGTCTGTGCAACGCGTTCCCAGAGACTGGGAGGTTACAAACTCCTGGTCCTGGACAACGTGTTGCTGAGGCATCAGTCAGAAGGAGCGGTGGAGAAGGTGGCCGTCTGACCGATGCTTTCAGACAATTTTTTAGTCCGCAGCCCCAAGGTATGATCGGTTCCAGCAACCATCGCCAGCGTCTGATTTACATGGTGCAGGAATACCTAGGGGCAAAGTCAGTCTTGGACACCTTTCTCACCGAAAATCCTCTGGCTTACTGGGTATTGAGGATGGATCACTGGCCAGAGCTTGCAGAGTATGCAATTGAGCTACTGGCCTGTGCTGCATCCAGCGTTCTTTCGTAACGTTCCTTCAGTGCTGCTGGTGGCTTTGTTACCGATCACAGGGTGCGCCTGTCCACCGACTCAGTTGATCGACTGACCTTCATCAAAACGAATCAGTCTTGGATCACCCACAGCTACCAAGCACCAGAAGCTGATGTAACCGAATAATTTTTTTTTAAATATCACATCCCTTCAAGACTGCCTATGCTGAGTGACTGTCCTGTTATGTTGATTGTCTATCCTCTTCCTCCTCCGCTGATATGTTGGAAGAACATTTTTGGTTCTGGGTGATGCCACCAGCCCAATTTTTCTGCCCCTGTTTAACAGGGGCATTTAATTACAATTTTTGATGCAATGCTTTGCAGCAGGGCTCATTCCTGCACTACAACTAGAGTATATGGGAGAGGTTGCAGTGTTGTAGCACCAGCACCAGTGCCTAAGGCCCAATTTTTCTACCTCTGTTTAACAGGGGCGTTTAATTACAATTTTTGATGCAATGCTTTGCAGCAGGGCTCATTCCTGCACTACAACTAGAGTATATGGGAGAGGTTGCAGTGTTGTGGCACCAGCACCAGTGCCAGCAGCCCAATTTTTCAGCCCCTGTTTAACAGGGGCATGTAATTACAATTCTTGATATGATATTTCACAGGAGGGCCCATTCCTGTGCCCACCCAGAGTAACTGTGAGGACTTATAGTGTTGTGGCACCAGCACCACAACCACCAAAGGTCAATTTTTCTACCACTGTTCAACAATGGCATGTAATTACAATTCTTGATATATTCGTTCACAGCAGGGCACTCCAGCGCCCACCAAGAGTCACTTTGAGGGCTTACAATGTTGTGGCAAAACCAACACCTTGTTCCGCCATTTCTGCAGAGCATATAGGGCAGGCCCCTACTTTCAAACATCCAACTTACAAACATCTCCTACTTACAAACGGAAGGAGACAACAGCAAGTGAGATGAAAAAAGACGGACGCCAAACAAATTATACAGGGGTGATAACCCTTCCCTATGTTTTCCAAAAAGCTTAAAAATAGATTTTTTGACTGGAGCTACACTTTAAAAATGTACCAGTTGAAAATTACAAACAGATTCTACTTAACACAACAAACCTACACAGTCCCTGTCTTGTTTGCACCGCCTGTATACTGCTGTTCTGAGTATATAGGGCCTGGGGGCCACACGTATTTCCTTTTTTTAATATGGGTACGGGGTTCCCCTTAATATCCGTACAAGACCCAAAGGGGCTGGTAATGGGCAGGGAGGGCTACCGATGCCATTTTTCTCAATGATTTTCAACCATATTGCAGGAACCAGATATAACATAAAAACCGCAAGCAGTTTTAAATGACGTTATTTCCATTAAATGTCATTTTGTGCAGGGACTGTTCTAAACACGGTAAACACATGGCACTTCACAGGCATACTATAGTCACCCCCCAGGCACGATATTTAAAGGAATATTTCACTTTTTCTTTTCACTTTAATCGTCATTAAAATCAGTGCTCCCGCCAAAACGGCCATTTTTAAAAACATTTTAGGCATTGACCCATGTCCCCTGGGGCAGGAGCCAGGTCCCCAAACCCTTTTTAGGACAGTATCTTGCATATTAGCCATTAAAATTAGCACTCTTAATTTCGAACGTTCGAGTCCCATAGACTTCAATGGGGTTCTAACGTTCGTACGAATTTGGGGTCCGTTCGAAAGTTCTGGTGCGAACCGAACCGGGGGGTGTTCGGCTCATCCCTAGTCAATAATAATTATATTCATATATTATAACCCAAGGAATAGATTACATACATCGAAAACCAATAATGGTAAATAAATAGATAATTCATAATATGTATAGCCTATATTCAACCGGTGCAGAAGAGAGGAACCAAATGCAGACCCCAATATACAAAAAATTTTTTTCTATGAATCATAAAAAGTAAATATTAAAATAAATAACAAAAATCGATCATATAGATTACAAAAATTAATCATAAAAACATCCCATTAAAAATTAAGCCCATGGGGAATGCGTGTCTGAAGATGAAAAATCCAGAACACCTCCCTTCTGCACAGGAGACGAAAGACATCACTGCCCCGGGTGGGGGACCTAACCTTCTCAACCACTTTACATTAACTGTTGATAGATCACCTGCATGTGTCAGATTGAAATGCTTAGCAACAGATCGATTATTTCTGATATCACTAAAATGTTCACAAAATCTATCTTTCAGTCTTTTGCTGGTGTGATCCACATACTGAATATGGCAAATGTTGCAAGTAATCATATAAACAACATATTTAGTATTGCAGTTAAAAGAAAATGTCTAGTTTTGAAAATCCTGTCATTACTGGTGGAACAAACATTGTCCCTATTCAGGATGTGAGAACAAGACACACAGTCAGAGGCAACACATCTAAAATGACCCTTAAAGTGAAGCCAAGTGGTCGATTGAGCCGATTCTGGATTAAAGAAACTTGGGGACAAAACATTGCCTAAGGAACGGGCTTTTCTAGAAAAATTGCTAATACTGTAACGTCACCTAGAATCCCTGAGCACATTTGATCATTAAATAGAATAGGTAAATATTTATGGATGATATAACTAATCTGTCTATATTCCTGTCATGGGGTGGCAACAATGCTGCACTGCTCCTGAATCCAGAGCAAAGTTACCACGCTTATGTAGGGTAGTGTCTTCTGGTACTACAGTTAGATAGCATTCTCACTGTTTCTAGACTTTCAACCCTTCCTTTCTAATACCCTCCACTGTGAGCTGTAGTGTGGAGGAAGGGAGCATGTAGGCAACAAATGAAGGAGGGTTTGGCTCAACAGGGAAGGAAGTTTTTTGTTTACTTTACGAGGCTTGTGCATCACATAGTAACTGGATTTGGTGCTTGTTTAGACTGTTCCATGAGCTTTAAATTGTCCTTTAACTGCCTGCTGTTTATTCCATAGCAGTTTTACTGCTGGAGGGCGGCAGCTATGCTCTGGATCACATATGTATATGTGATTCCGGACTTCCACCTGCAAGGGGCGTATGCACACGCTGTTCCCGCGTTGCTTCTGCTGTGATAACTCACAGCAGAAGACGATCTGCTGTGCCAGAGATTCAATGTCCTCCAACACCCACCGATTTCCGGCAATACACAGAGAACTGGGATACACCTATGTAAACAAGGTAGATCTCAGTTCTGACAGGGGGGAAGGAATGGATTATGTGTTCCCGTGTTCCAAAGCAGGGACTAGAATACATTACTTCCCCTAGTAAAAGCAGCACACAGTTAAAGCCGTGTTCGGCCCAAAAAAAAAATATTTAAAAGCCAGCAGCTACACATACTGCAGCTGCTGGCTTTTAACAATAGGACACTTACCTGTCCTGGAGTCCAGCGATGTTGGCACCGCAGCTGATGTTTTCATCAGCTGTCGGGTGCTGCTGCCACCATTGCGGGTAAGAGTACCCGGCAGTGTATCCTTACAGCTTCACGCCGGGAATCCTACTGCACGTGCACGAGGCCCCGCTCCTCTCTCCTACTGGCCCGGTGACAGGGAGAGGAGGGGGGAGGAGGAGGGAGCCCCCACGGTGATGTCACAGGCCGCAGCCTGGGCTCGCGGAAGTGGGAACAGGAAATCTGTCAAAGTCAGGTATCCTTTCCTCCCTCCCCCCCGAAAAGGTGCCAATTGTGGCACCAGAGGGGAGAGGAGACAAATGAGCAGAATTGCCACTTTTGCGTGGAACTCCGCTTTAACACACAAACACTGGTTAGGCAAACAGTTAACCCTTTGATCACAATATTTTTAGCACTGATCACTGTATTAGTGCCACTGGTTCCAGGCAAAGTGTGAAAAGTGTCAGAATGTCACAGGTCGCCGCTATTACTAGTATAACATTTTTTTATTTATTAATTTAATAAATTAATAAATTAAATACCACCAAAAGAACGTTCTAATTGGGGGGAAAAAATATATAATTTTTATTTCTGTACAGTGTCACACGACCGTACAATTTTCAGTTAAAGTAACGCAGTGCTGTCTCACAAAAAATGGCCTGGTCATGAAGGGAGGTTAAAGTAGAACTGTATTTTGTTTTTTTCATTTTTGATAGAGTAAGGGAGGGTTCTAACCCTTGTCAGATTTTTTTTTGACCATTTGTGTCCCAATTAGGAGATTTCCTGTGTGGCCAAACAGGAAGTGAGAGGAAATCCCTGCAAATTAAGGCAATTCCTTGGGGACCCCCAGGTCTCCAGAACTAGTGTCCCCATTGGAAGATTTCCCTTCTATTACTTTTCTGTAGACAACCCAAAATTTGGGATTTTCTTTTACTTTCACTTTCAATGATAATGGTAAACAGGACAAAAAGAGAGGATGAATCTCCTTAACGGGGGGGAAACAGACAGCAATAAAAACTGACAGGGGTCCTAATCCATCTCCACGTTTTGCCTTTATTATATACTTTAGTCTTCCGGAGGTCAAGTGGTTAATCATCAGGCCAGGGTTCGCATACACGGGGATGGGGAGGTACTTGCCGAGTCATGTGTATTTTGGCATTCAGAACGTCATGGTAGCAGTGGAGAACAGAAAGGTAAGTAGAGGCATCCTATTGTGTTTTTACGTCAATGAATCGGTTACTGTGCCAATGTATGGGTGAAAAAGAGGTTCTCTTTAATAGTCCTGACAAGAACATGCAGTTCTCCAAACTTGCTTGGCCAGCTAAAGAAAGAAAAGATTATTAGAAACGTTTAGAAATAGAAGGGCACAGGGTGGAAAGAAGCAGCTGAGACAACAGGATAGGATAGACGGGGACTAATCTCAGTGACAAAGTCATACACAATGTGAAAGATGTGGTGGAGAATTTTCCAGGCCGTGTTTACATCCAGACCTCCAGTACTTTACAATGGAAGCATTTAAACGTGTCCTCGTCTATGTACGGCTCTGTGAAAAATGAATCAGGTATTCTATTATCCAGGGATACATGTTAGCGTCTATGGTCAGCTGTTGTACAATATAAGCTTCATATCTATTGAATGTATCTCTTGTGTCTGAGAAGGCCAAGAAAGGGTGTGTGCAAAGATATACAGATACACTTTATTCATCTAAGACTGCAACAGATAACGTCACCCCTTTCCAGACTGCTGTGTATCTCTAGACTTCATTACATGAGAAGGTCTGTGATGCTATTGTAATCCATCCACGCCTTCTATATCTGGGGAATGTCACATGAACATGTGAAGAAAGCAGGCGAATTCTGCATAGAATAAACACAGGACCCACTTTACCATTTATAGAGAACCAGTAGAGTCACCACCCTTCCCTGCCATATCTTCCATAGCGGAGTCACTGCTGCCTCCTGACGGGAGAAATGCCACCTCCCCCTACACCAGACGGGTGAATAGATGTCTGCTCTGAACGTGCCAAGGAAACGTCCACTTCCCTTTACTCACTTTAATCCCTCATCAGAGCTACTGAAGGAAATTTGGGAACATTAAAGTGTTATTAAACTCAAAACCAAAAATGTAATATATTGCAGCCTACTACTCATTGGATGTGGTGGCTGCCTTAGTCTTCTTTACCTCTGTTTTCATGTGATGATCTGACCTGTAAGACACTTCCTGTATTAGAGTGCTTCCACTCTGGATGAAGGAGCACAGGGGGACACCTTTGGACAGCAGCATTGTCAGTCTAGGGGGAGGGAAGTGTTAAGCCTCATACACGATGGGACTTTGTACAACCTTTCCTGTGGATTTTTGTACAAAGGGCGTTGGCCCTGAACTTGTATTGCATACACACGGCAGGACTTTTTCAGCCAACTTTCACCAAATCACATGCTTTTTCTGCTCTTTACCACCACCTTTGGTCAACTTCTGTATTTTTGTCTGATCTTTTGCATTGGTTCTGAGCATGCGTGTTTGTATTTTGTACAAAAGTCCTATGGTTTTCTGTACACACGATCAGACTTTGCTCCATCGGACTTTTGTTGCCGGAAAGTTTGTCCGTTCGCACAGCCAACAGAAGTCTGATGAAAACCGAAAATGTTTGTCCAATGGAGCGTACACACGGTCGGATGTTGCTCCAAAACAGCTAATTTGCATGTTTGTTGTCCAAAAGTCTGATCGTGTGTACAGGCCTTTAGACGCACTAGCAGATTTAAAGCGGTTGTGAAGGCTGAAGGTTTTTTTACCTTCATGTATTCTACATACCTCCCAACTTTTTGAGATGGGAACGAGGGACACCTATTTGCAAAAATATGTAGGCATAGGACACACCCCTTAAAGGAGAATTATGAAAATTAATTATAAAGTGTTTTTTTTTACAGCAGCAATTGATAAATTGGATGAAAGGTTTAGCACTGGGGAAACACTTTTTGAAAGATAAAAAGTGCATTTTATATACAACTATATAGATCAGATCAAAATGAGGGACAAATGAGGAGGAAAGAGAGACTTTGTTCCAAATCTGGGAGAGTCCCTCGAAATCCGGGACGGTTGGACGCTATGATTCTTTGCATGAAGGTAAAAAAATTTCAGTGTGCAGCCCCCCCCTCAGCCCCCCAATACTTACTTTAGCCTGATCTCGATCCAGCGATGTGCACGAGAGCCGAGGCCCTCCCAGGTCTTTCCTCTCCTGATTGTCTGAGATGCAACAGCAGGAGCCATTGGTTCCTGTTGCTGTCACACACAGCCAGTGAGGCAGGAGCAGGGGGTGGGGCTGAACTGCACTCTGTGTGCCTTATGGACACAGAAGCAGCTCGGGAGCAAGCATGAACGAATGCCTCCATAATATGTTGGTTGCTATGGGGACACTCAGCCAGGGGAGGGAACCAGAGCACCAGAGGGGGAACCAAGAAGAGGAGGATCGGGGCTGCTCTGTGCAAAACCAGAGAGGTAAGTGTGAATTTTTTTTATTTCTTTTACAATCACTAAGTGTCAAAGGTGTCCGATTTGTCCACTGCAGTGTCACAAGTCCCACTAAAAATGGCTGATCACTGCAATTACTAGTAAAAAATAAAAATTTAAAAAATAAAATAAAGATTCCATAAACATATCCCATAGTTTGTAGATGCTATACCTTTTGCGCAAACCATACGTTTATTGAGATTTTTTTTTTTACCAAAAACATGTGGCAGGATACATATTGGCCTAAACTGATAAAGATATTAGAATTTTTACATTTTTTATTGAATATGTTTTATAGCAGAAAGTAAAAAATATTGTTGCTTTTTTTTTTCAAAATTGACGGTCTTTTATTTGTTTATAGCGCAAAAAATAAAAAAACGTAGAGGTGATCAAATATCACCAAAAGAAAGCACACGACCGCTCAATTGTCAGTTAAACCAACTCAGTGCCGTGTCACAAAAAATGGCCTGATTAGGAAGGGGGGTGAACTTAACGCTGAAGGGAATATAAAGAGGACCTGTCATGGCGGTCTACATGTATAGGAGTATAAAGAGGACATGTCATGGCTCTATACATGTATATAGGAGTATAAAGAAGACATATCATGGCACTATACATGTATATGGGAGTATAAAGAGGACCTGTCATGGCACTATACATGCAAATAGGAGTATAAAAGGACCTGTCATGGCACTATAAATGTATGTAGGAGTATAAAGAGGACCTGTCATGTTTTTTTGCATGTATAGGAGAGGACCTATCATGGCTCTATACATGTATAAAGGAGAATAAGGAGGACCTGTCATGGCACTATACATGTATATATAAGTATAAAGAGGACCTGTCATGGCTCTATACATGTAAAGGAATATAAAGAGGACCTTTCATGGTGGTCTACATGTATAGGAGTATAAAGAGGACATGTCATGGCTCTATACATGTATATAGGAGTATAAAGAAGACCTGTCATGGCACTATACATGTATATGGGAGTATAAAGAGGACCTGTCATGGCTCTATACATGTATAAAGGAGAATAAGGAGGACCTGCCATGGCACTATACATGTATATATAGTATAAAGAGGACCTGTCTTGGCTCTATACATGTTATGGAATATAAAGAGGACCTGTCATGGCGGTCTACATGTATAGGAGTATAAAGAGGACATGTCATGGCTCTATACATGTATGTAGGAGTATAAAGGGGACCTGTCATGGCTCTATACATGTATGTAGGAGTATAAAGAGGACCTGTCATGGCACTATACATGCATATAGGAGTATAAAGAGGACCTGTCATGGCACTATACCTGTATATGGGAGTATAAAGATGACCTGTCATGGCACTATACATGTATAGGAGTATAAAGAGGACCTGTCATGGCTCTATTCATGTATATAGGAGTATAAGGAGGACTTGTCATAGCACTATACATTTAGAAATGCCAATGGTCACAAAAATGTGTCAAAAGTGTCCGATCTGTCCGCCGTAATGTCGCAGTCCCGCAAAAAATTGCAGATCGCCGCCATTACTAGTAAACCTTTACCTGCCTTCAGTTGTTGATTGTCACTAACCACGTCGCCTGCCTTCAGATACGGATTGTCACTTGTGGCGTCATCTGCCAGATTGTCACTTGCCACAGGTTGCGGATTGTCACATGCTACATCACTTGCCACACATTGTGGATTGTCACTTGCACACATGTTGCAGATTGTCACTTTCCACGTCACCTGCCACATGTTGCAGATTATAACTTGCCACATCACCTGCCACATGTTGTGGATTGTCACTTGCCACATCACCTGCCACGCCACCTGTCACAGTTTGTGGATTGTCACTTGCCTGCTACAATTGTCACTTGCCTGCTAAGGTGCCGATTTCACTTGCCATATCCCAGAGTGAAGTCAGGCAGCAGAGAGATGATGTAATCTCTCTGCTCCCCGCGGCTGGACTGTGAGGACAGAACTGCAGTAATGAAAGGGGGGGGGGGGTGAGAGATGATGTCATCTCCTTGCTCCCTTGCCCGCTAATTGGCCAGCCTGCCTGCTCACCTGCCGACTGTCTTGTTTGCCATTCCATCCATTCGAATGAATATTCGCTTTCATAACACTGAGCTGCCTCTATGCCAATCAGGTGCGCGGGTCTGTTACCTGTCACCTGATTGGCTGAAAGGACAGATGCTGCAATTGGATTTCTATCAGGAAGTGAGATGCATGGAGGACACAGGAGCTGCTGTCTGACCTGCTGCAAGGTCCGACAGGGTAATTGCTGGGCAGACAGCGAACGGGGGGGTCCACAGTGGCAGCATTTGATGGGGCACGGTGGCCAGGGAAAACATGAGTACAAAGATCGGTTGTCAGATTCAAAACATAGCGGATTGAGGCCCTTATAAAAAAAATCTTATAGAGAGAAACCACTTGAAGTTGTTCCCACCTTGTTCTTCAGATAGGCAGGTGCTGTGCAGGCTGCTCAGGCTCAGCTCACACTGAGTCACAGCAGGCACAGCCAGCTCTCTTCAAACCCTCCCTTCCCTCACGCCAAAGAAGATGGAAGAGGTGGGTGGGTGACCTGCTCAGAGGCTGAGCGCTCTGAATGCTGGGGCGGCTGCGACCTCTGATGTCACTGGTTGCCAGACGCTGGACGGCAGGCGATTCCAGCAATCGGTGCAGCGCACAGCCATCCTGCTCCTGCTGACTGATCCGAATTATGGAGTCTAAGTATGGTACTACTCCTGACAACTTCTTGCCGGCTCCCACCCCTCTTAAAATGCCACCTGGAACCATGGTCCCATTGGGTCCCATGGTTGGGCTGGGCCTGGGTAAATGTTATTGGTGACTTGTTTACTGTCATTGCAATGTAATTTATTAATTTGCTGTGTGTGTTGCACAAATAAATATTCAATCTTTAGCCTTGGTGTGTCAGAGGGTGTGGCACTGCCTGAAGGGTTGTTGTGATCAGGAGTCAGGGGACCCAAACATTAGCGGCTCCTTTGGTGTTAATGGCTACAACAGGACTGCTGGTCCATCATTGTACAAGATGACATCAAGGAGCTGTGACCACTGGCTATGATATACCAGTCATGCAAATGAAGGAAGGATACATTTTGAACCCTACAGGGTTCAGCTTTAACTAAGCCTGTTGTTTCTCTAACTTCCTCAGGACCACAGCCTTTGCCCCTTACTGGACCAGAATGATTTTTTTAGCTTAAAACATTTTAACTTAAATCCGATTTGTTATAACTTTCTTAGGTCTATGGACTTCTTTAGCCCATAGATCTCTGTAGCAGGAACCAATTATAAAACTAGAAAAGAAAAACATTTTATTAATAATAGCAACCAACCGTATGTTCACATTTTGCAACGCTGCTTTAATCATTCTGTTTTATAGATTTTAATAGATTTCCCTCACTTTGGAGTCACAAAGCAAGGTCCATAAAGACATAGATGAGTGAGTTTGGGGTGGAGGAACTTGACTGGCCTGCCACAGAGTCCTGACCTCAACCCGATAGCACACCTTTGGGATGAATTAGAGCGGAGAGTGCGAGCCAGGCCTTCTCAACCAACATCAGTGCCTGACCTCACAAATGCGCTTCTCGTAGAATGGTCAAACATTCCCATAGACACACTCATAAACCTTGTGAACAGCCTTCCCAGAAGAGTTGAAGCTGTTATAGCTGCAAAGGGTGGGCCAACTCAATATTAAGCACTATGGACTATGGTGTAAAGGCAGGCGTCACAATACTTTTGACAACAGAGTGTAAGTTTAGACTCTCTTGTGATCTACATTCCCTGCCAAATATGATAGACAAGCTGGTCATCTCACTTTTCTACTGAGGTTGTTGAATGCAGCTCAGTCACCAGTCTGCTAATTGAACAAGGAGGAGCATACGTATACTGAGGAAGTCATCCTTCTGCTCTCCCCTCCTGTAAATATATCAGAAAGGGAATGGACAGCATTGTGAATGCCGTAAAGTGTGATTGGCTCAGAGTGCTGCTAATTTATCTTTATGTGTGGGTCATTCAGCTTTAAAGGGCCACATAAAAGTAATATTTTAGTTATTGGTGGAGCCTGGTGGACTGTCATCTCCTGGCTTCATATGTCTATGAAACTCCTATTCCTGACTGTATTACTTTCTAGTTATGCAGTTTTAGTTGTTCCAACCTACCTTTGTGTAGCCAAACTACATTTACATTTTTCATATTGGAAAATAAATAACAAAATTCCACTTGTACCAGGGGGATTGTCTTATTGAGGTATTCGCTTCAATAAGACAATAGCAAGAATTCTGACCCAAGAAAGGTTCCAAGAGATACAAGAAAATGCTTGGTGGTTCAACTTGCCAGCACCCATCAAAAACTGAAATATCTGTTTTGGGCAGATAATTCCTTTAAATCTTTTATAATGTTACTGGAGAAGCATATTGTGAATTTTTGCATTTTATATCTAAACATTGATTTTCTTGTAGGCAAAATATCTATGACGGTTTTGTTTAAAACGCATATGGCCAGTGCGGTTTTAATGCATAATTTACAGTTTATGCACGTATTCGCATCTTTTGGATAAACGATTGCAAGGTATTACACACAGTCACAGAGAGCTGTAATAGGTGAAATGTGTAAGAACTAAGATGATTTGTTCTCTTTACAGATTATTAGATGCATTAGACACTACAAGGAGTGGTTGCTTGGCAGAGAGAACATTTAAACAGAATCTTCTCTGTGTTTTTGTCTTACTCTCATCTTTCTGGTATGTTGAATATTAATGTCTGCATGATGTCAGGTTCTTAATGTGGTCACCTCTGTGTGCAGAAAAGGATTTTTTCTAGGTGCTTATCTCACACCTGAAAGTAATAAATGTCAGTGTAGACCTGGGAAGGGAAAAGGACATGATATAGATAGCTGATTTATGAAAGGAGAGAGTCTATAAAGAGAAAGTAAAGCCTAATACACACGGACCAAAAGTCGGCCAGCTGTGTGTATGGCAGCCGGGCCCGATTCTGTCGAAGGCCCATGACCGAAAAAGGTCTGCCGACCACCTCCCGAGTGGAGTGTTCTGGTGGGGGAAGTATTGTAACACAATAGCACAGCAGGGGAGATCCCGGTACTAACATTGGATTGTCAGTACAGCGGCTGCGGTCTGAGCTGTCAGTTTTTTTTTTTTCGCTCAGCCCACCAGGCTGAACAAAAAAAAACTAGTGGTGTGTACTAGGGTTAGGAAGATGGAAAACAACTCAATGGTCATGTGCACAGCATTTTATTCTGTAAAATTGTAGAATATTATGATGAGGTCCACATTTATCAATTTCTAAAGTGACTGGACTGTCTTCACTCCTTGTATCATCAGGGCAAGGGCTTTGTAAATGTGATTTTAAATAATTTTCAGACCAATGATTAACTCTTCTGCCTGATGAGTAAGCACTATTTGGTGTGAACATGTCCAGGATTTGACTGCAATCTCGTCATTGTGCATTTCATGATTTGCTTTTCAGATATGGGAGTGAGATAATGTGTAAGGTACCCTGTCCATATACACCAATCAGCCATTACTTTATGCTCATTGACAGGCAAAGTGAATATCATTGATTATCTCATTAGAATGGCATCTGAAGGGGGGCGCATGCGCGGCGCGATGCGGGACAGACGTGTCTGAGCACAGCTCCGTCTGACCCGGTCTGCCAAGCCGGATTTCCCAGGGCCTTTCGCCTCGTTTCTGGCTGAAAACCACCCAGCACCCCTGCGGAATATACCTGCACATGCCCAACCACAAAAAACGGAAGATTAAGCGCTCTAAACACTCCGCAAGCCCTCTTCACACCATGGAGAAATCCCAGGCTAGAAAGTCTCAAGATGGCGCCGGTGCCTCCGTGACTACAGGCCTCCCCGCGCTGTCTCAGCACACCACCCACAGTGAGTACTCCTCTCCTCTCTCTAAGGCTGACCTAGACAATAGCCTCACAGCCATATATGAGAAACTCGCTGACAAAATACAGCAGGAACTGCATAAAACAACCAGCGCTCTCACACATGAGATTGCTAATATAGGCAGCTGCACCGACATACTGGAAACCAAACATGACGAACTTTCTCTCTCCCACAATGACCTCAGAAAAGACTATGAATCCCTGGCCGACAGCTTTGCGTTTATGCAAGCTCAAATGGAAGATTTGGACAATAGAAACAGACGCAATAACATCAGAGTCCGCGGTATTCCAGAGTCGGTTACCGACCTCGCACCAAACATCTCTAAGCTCTTCCAAAATTTACTGCCAGATAAGCAAATCTCGATTTTTACCTATGACAGAATTCACAGAGCCCTTCGTCCCAAACCAACACCTGACAAACCTCCACGTGACATTATCATGTGTATGAAGGACTTTTTACTAAAAGAAGAAATTATGCGTGCCTCACGAAATACCCCAAACATTGTGTTTGAGGGCCACAGGATCCAGATCTACCCAGATATATCCCCAGCCACTCTAGATAGGAGACGCAGGATGAAAGAGGTCACTTCCATTCTACAAACAGCTAGAATCAGATATCGCTGGGGTTTCCCCTTTAAATTGTCAATAATACATAATGGCTCAACCTACACGGTCTACAACATAATTGAAGGCAAAGAACTCCTGGTTAAGCTGGGCCTTCTTGACCCCGAGCCTCCTGCCAGACCTATCTCTACCCCACGCTCTTCGCCAATCTGGTCAACACCAGCTTTAAGACGTCCCCAAAGGAAACAAGTAAGATGGCGACAATCTCCTCAGAACTAACATCTTTCCTCATCTAAGTGCTGCCTGCCTCATCGCCTCCCCCATGGTCACCTCTAGATCTCCAATCAAGTTCTCTGAGACTCCCCACTGTCCGTTACTTACACCATCGTATCTAAAGGATATGGACTCTGATATGGACTCTGATCCTCCCCCCCCTTTTTTTTTTTTTTTTTTTTTTTTTTAAGTCAAATACTGTTGATCTGATTCAGCATTATTGTGTCCCTTTATAATGGTTATACATATTGATCCTGGTTTGATCTTGCTGTATAGACTTCTTTTTTTTTTGCTTTTTTTTGCTATCTTTTCTTTTCCTTTTTGGACTGTTTGATTTTCTTTTTTGGTGGGATGGACCGAGGGTCTGGTGGTGGGGAAGGTCGAGCCCCTCTTCGTTTTTTTTTTTTTTTTTTGCCCCTCTCCCCCTCTCCTCTGCTCCTCCCATATATGTCTTCGTGACATGTGGTAATAGCAGAATTGATAGCGATGCGGGATGAGAGGGAGGGGTTTGGGAGACATGTTTTGTAATGGCATTACACTTTTCTTTTTTTTTCTATGTGCTTGGCTTATCCGCCGTCGCTGGTTTGTCCCCACATCCGACCCGGTGCATGACGCCCCCTCTTTTTCGTAGGGTGTGCCTCGTGGACACTGTGGGACGGGTTTTGGACATATTTGTCCTTCAAATTCTACTGTTGGATCATCTGGCCTTTTGCCACATGACCCCCTTTTTGATTTTGAATATTCCAGTTTTTGTTCTATTTTGCTATTTGGCCAGTTTGGCCCAGTTTAAAAAATGCATAATTATTATGATTGTTTACTCTATTTTGGTATTATGGTACAATTTTTACTTTACTTATGTGATACCTCATGTCTGCATCTCATATCCCATTATCTATATCATACTCACCAGATTTATTATTTCCACCTCTCCCCTAGATGTGGGCTTTCATTACGTTTCATTCTCCCCCTCTATACTCCCACGCACCTTCTCTCAACGGAGATTCATCTCCCATTTTGTCACCACTATCGATAACCTTCCTCTAACATATCGCACTCAAATCTCTCCTAATGGGCCTTAGAGTACTCTCTCACAACGTTCAAGGCTTCAATTCCCCTCACAAACGCAAAAAAGCCTTCCAACATTATAAAAGACTGAAGGCAGACATTATCCTCATGCAGGAAACACATTTTTCAGCCACAAACCACCCAAAATTTTTTGATAAATCTTACAGCCAAATTTATTTTACCACATTCCACAACAAAACTAGAGGGGTTGCCGTTTTTGTCCGCAACTCTATTATTTTTGATATCCAAAACATCTACAAAGACGAAGACAGCCGCTTCATCATCATTAAGGGCACCATCAACAACCGCCATATCACAATTTCTTCACTTTACGCACCCAATGAATCCCACCACGCCTTTTACTCCAAATTTTTTGATACCCTGGAAAAATTTAACTCCCCACACTTGATTATAGCAGGAGACTTCAATCTAACGGCTCATCCAGCTTTAGATAGAAGTAATGCAACACCATCCTCTAAAACCTTCTCTAAATTTATGAACAGAACTCTCAACAGCCTACAATTGATAGACTCTTGGAGGGCACACAACATCGGTATTAGGGAATACACTCATTATTCCTACCCTCACAATTGTTATGCCCGACTAGATTACCTATACTGCACACCCATCCTACTCGCTAATTCATCCGAAGCACTTATTCACTCCTGCCCATGGTCAGATCATAACATAGTCTCGATCGATCTCACCCACATAGGACTACCTCCAACCCCTTTTAACTGGCGTTTAAATGACTCTCTACTAACAGACCCCTCTATTATCCAAAAGGTTTCTACCCATATCGATAATTACTTTCTAGATAACTCTACAGATGACGTATCTCCCACAACCCTTTGGTCTGCGCATAAGGCAGTCTTAAGAGGCCACCTCATTCATATAGCGGCTACCAAGAATAAAGAGAGACTTGCTACAATTAAAGACCTTACTAGGGATCTGGATCTGCTATACCAAAAAATACACTTTTCTCCATCTCAAGAAATTAACTCTCAGATTCAGGAAAAACGCCAACAACTTGACACTATATTATCAGCAAACACGGAAAAGGCACTTAGATATTCCAAAGCTAAATTCCTACTACATGGCAACTCCGCATCAACGATGTTCGCACGAAAACTCAAACAAGAAATTAACCCGCCACATTTATATAAGTTGCGAAACAACAATGGCAACATTGTTACTCACCCCCAGGAGGTTATGGAAATCTTCACAGCCTTCTATAAAAATCTTCTCTCTGACCCTAACCCCCATCCTCAAACCCCACTGCTTGATTGGATAGACAACCTACACCTCCCTTCCCTCTCGAATGACCAAATTAATTCTTTGAAAATCCCATTCACAATTCCGGAAACCATAAAAGTCATTAAATCTCTTAAAACCTCCACCGCCCCAGGCCCGGACGGCTACACATCCTCCTACTATAAAAAATTCACTCCCCTCCTGGCTCCCAAATTAACTAATCTTTTCAATCATATTCTTCAAGGTAACCAGTTCCCCGAAGAAATGCTCCTGGCCAATATGTCCTTAATCCCCAAGCCACATAAAGACCACTCCCTTCCACAAAATTTCCGTCCAATATCTGTTTTAAATAATGATCTAAAAATATTTGGCAGACTGTTGGCAGATAGACTTGCAGCAGTAATTCACAATCTAATTCACATAGACCAGACTGGATTCATTCCTAATCGTCAAATAGTTGATAATATTAGACTTGTCACCAATATTATACAAGACGCTAATCTGCATGCCAAACCAGTCTGTCTTCTTAGTCTCGATATTCATAAGGCTTTCGACAGTGTTGATTGGTCATACCTTAATCTTCTTCTTCCCAAATTCGGCATCCCTGACAAATTCCTTCATGGCTTTAATGCCCTTTATCATTCCCCACACACCAGGATCAAAATACCTGGCATAAATTCAAAATTTTTCCCTCTTAGCAGAGGCACTAGACAAGGCTGCCCTCTATCCCCCCTCTTATTCGCCTTAGCCATAGAACCCCTAGCCCAAGCACTAAGGAACAACATCAATATTAAAGGGTATACCAAGGGTCCCCATGACTTTAAGTTGAGTTTATATGCTGACGATGCTCTAATATTTCTATCCGACCCACTTATTTCTATACCTAATCTTCTTAATGAACTTAAAGTCTTCCAAAGGCTCTCGGGTTTAAGTATTAACATCAGCAAATGCTCAGCCCTTCCCATTAATATCCCCCAAAACATTCTAAATATCCTACACTCAAACTTCCCATTCACCTGGACCACAAGCTCATTTAGATACCTTGGCATTCACATATCCCCCTCTTTCAAATCCCTTTATAAGGTCAACTACCCCCCTTTATTTTCCCACATAAGTGCCCTACTAGATAAATGGTCCTCTTATCATATCTCCTTTTTGGGTAGAATCTGTGCCATTAAGATGTCCATAGTTCCTAAACTTTTATACTATTTTAGGGCCCTCCCCATAAACGTCCCCAAAACTAGAATTCTAAAGCTTCAAAGAGAAATAAACAAATTTATTTGGGCTAATAAAAAACCCAGATGTAGTAACTCCCTCATGCACAGGCCGCAAAATTTAGGAGGTCTCGGTCTCCCAAACATCTGGCACTATTTCCTCGCATCCAAGCTCTCCCAAATTTCTCAATGGCATGCCCCTATATATAACATCCCATGGAAAACATTTGAATCTTCTTCTATCCTTCCTCTATACTTACAAGGCCTCTTATGGTCGAATCACAGCAATTTTCGTACTTTAAACAAGGCTAACATGATAGTTGCACAACTTTTCCAAATTTGGACAAAGATCAAGGATACATTTAACCTTGCATCTACCATTTCCCCACTAACCACATTCCTCGGGGATAGGAGATTTTCTCTTTCTTTAGATGTCTATAATCAATATGCTTTATGGTCTAAATACAAACTTTCTACACTGGGCTCCTTTATCTATAAATCTTCTTTCCCTACATTTAACTCACTTCAAATCAAGCACGACCTCCCCCCTACGGAACTCGCACGTTATGACCGAATAAAACAATTCTTTGATCTTCACTACACCTTACAACCCCTCTCTTCAGAAACACTCTTTGAACACATTTGTTTGCACTCCTCCAGAGACAGGGGTATCATCTCACTACTCTATAACCTGTTAAACTCCTCCTCCACCCCGGAAAAATCTACCCCAATGTTACACTGGGAGGAGGAGCTTGACTGTTCTTTCACCCCAGAACTTTGGAGCGAGATGACTGACAATCTCCGGAAAAGTAATAAAGCAATTGCCTTTAGAGAAACCCCTCTCAAACTATTCTCAAGATGGTACATGACCCCGTCCAAAATTCACTCCTTTTATCCCGAAACTTCCCCTAATTGCTTCAGGGGCTGCACAGAACCAGGCACATATGCTCATATTTTCTGGAGTTGCCCTCAACTTCAACCCATATGGCAAGCAGCTATCACCAGATTTGAGCTATCCTCAAAGCACAAAGTCTCCCTTACACCACAAGTATGCATATTGTATGCCAATCTCCCTAACACTCCTACTCCTTGCACGAGACTGTTTCACTCCCTCATTAGCTCGATACAATGGATGATTGCTTTAAATTGGAGAACTAATACCCTTCTCTGGTCGCAAGTTTTGAACCGTATGGAAATGCTCAAACTATCAGAAAGAATTCACCATACCTTATATGACAGTATGCACATCTTTAACAACAAATGGTTATACTGGTCCCTACCTTGATCATATTCTGGTACCCCCACTCAAAATCTCTCTTCTCTCCTTAGGTCCCATACATAAAATTATATTTCTATTATCTGTATCACTTTTCCCATCCCCTCTAATTTCTGTACCACCCTCACATTATGTAAACCCTAGCTTGTATTATCATCTACGCTTTATGCTATATTTTTACCAAAAAATTATCTTTTTATGCATTTTATTTGTATTTTCTAACTGACAAATAAAGCTTTTGTAAACAAAAAAAAGAATGGCATCTGAATGGGGGTGGTATATAATAGTCAGCAATTGAACATGTTGTCCCAGAAAAAATGGGCAAGTGTAAGGATTTGAGTGACTTTGACAAGAGCCCAATTAAAATGGGTAGATGACTGGGTTAGAGCAACTCCAAAACGGCAGCTCTTGTAGGATGTTCCCCATTTGAAGTGTTCAGGACCTACCAAAAGTGGACCAAGGAAGGAAAAGCAGTGAACCGGCAACCAGGTCATGGGCGGCCAAGGCTCATTGATGCAGGAAAGGAATGAAGGCTGGCCTGTATAGTCCGATCCAAAAGAAGAGCTACTGTAGCTCAGATTATTATTGCTGGTTTCAATACAAAGGTGTTAGAACACACATTACATCACAACGGCGCATGAGCATCAGAACTGGACCACGGGATAATGAAAGAAGCTGCACTGGTCTAACAAATCTTGTTTTTTTTTTTTAACATCATGTGGATGGCTAGGTGTGTGTGCGTCACCTCGCTGGGGAACATGGCACCAGGATGTAGTATGGGAAGAATGCAAGCTGGCAGGCACACTGTGATGCTTTGGGCAATGTTCTGTTGGGAAACCTTGGCAACCTGCCATTTATGAAGATGTTACTTGACATTACAGCACACTTTACTTCCACTTTAAGAAGAATAATGCACCCGGCCACACTGCAAAAACATTTTAAAAACGGTTTGAGGAACACAATAAGGAGTTTGAGGTGTTGACTTGGTCTTCAAATTGTCCAGTTCTCAATCCAATCCAGCATCTAAGGGATGAGCTGGAAAAACATGTCAGATCCTTGGAGGCCCCACCTAGCAACTTACAAGGATTAAATAAAGGATCTGCTGATCTGCTGCTTACAACTTGGTGCCAGATACCACAGCATACCTGCAGAAGTCTAGCCCAGCTCATGCCTTGATGGGTCAGGGCTGTTTTGGTTGCAAAAGGGGGACCTACTCAATATTAAGTGGGTGGTCATAAAGGTATGGCTGATCTGTGTATATAAAGATATATAGATGACATCACAAGCGGACATTTTAGGTACCCAGGCAAGACATTTCATACTGTAAAATCATTCATTTTATTAATATTAGATTAAAGCATATTCAAACCTCATGGCATATGGTTCCTAAAACAATGTTATGCGGAGTCTCAAATAATTTTTGTCCTCATCCAACACCTATTTGTTTATCGATACATCAGTATCGATAAGAATAAATTATTATTATCAGAGAGAATATATATTATATACTGATGAATATAACATATTTACCAACAGGTACTGCATGGGCGAATAAATAATTTGAGGCTCCACCTCTTGGTCTCATCTCTATGTTTTCCATGATTTGGATTACTGTTCTTCTTCTGAGGTTGAAGAGCTGGGGTATTTTGTTTTATCGTGTTGTGATGTCTTGACCCGTGGAATGGCCAGAAACATTGTAATTTTTTTTTTTTCCTATTGAAAACTTCAATAAAAAAAATTAAAAAATAAATATATAAAATTCTAATTTAAAAATATTCTCCCAGGACCCGTCTTTTTGTTTGCATCTTTAGTTTAGCTAATGTCAAATTTTTAAGCTAAATAAGAGGAACATCTCTTTTTATTCCCTGGCCATGTAAATAACAATCTGTATGTAGGTTCTCCTTTTATTTTTTATTTTTTTTAAAGGAATACTCAAGGTAATATTGAAATGAGATGAGCCTACCTGCTCAGTCCCTGCCAAGTGTTGCTGTAGTCATTTCATGAAATCATCTTCATTTAGTGTGGTGTGTCTGACAGGAAGGGAAGAGCTTGCTGCTCATCAAACCCAGTGTTTACACTTCTGAGCACTGTGATTGGTCACAGCAATCACAAAGTACAGTCGCTTTCACTGGCTGTCACTCTCATTTGTCACAGCAATCACAAGGTGCAGTCACTCTCATGTCCCAGAGCAGTACATGCTGTTGGCAATGATACCAAACTCTTCAAGCTCCAGCCTGAGGAAAGCCTACAGAGCAACTGACAACATTAGCTGGTCTTGTCATTGTTCTTAGAGATGTACCCAAGGTACTGCTGTTGTCATGTACTTTGTGGCTGTGCCTGATGTGCAGAGGGAGGCCTCTCGTACAGCCCCAGGTTGGGGACCAATGATTTTGCGACAGTGGTCACGAGAGCGTGGTGAGGTACAGGTGCGTGTGTAGTCTTTCCACTGGATAAAGAGATGCATGATAGGTTTGTCACCAAGGCTGGACGGTAGGCTGGAACTGAAGACAGCGGACAGTGGACCCCTGGTTGGTGGGCAGCAAACAGCAAAGGGCAGTGGCTGGTAGCGGGCACTGGCAGGACCGGTGGGCAACTAGATGTAAAGTCAGACAAGTCAGGTCGGTAACAAATGGTTACACGCAGGCACAGACGGCAGGCAAGGAATCGTCAAGGTACAGGCAAGGATCGGCAATACAGGATCAGGCAGGTAATCAGAAGGCAGAGCAAAGTCCAGAACAAGCCGAAGTCAAGCTAGGTAGCGATAAAGCAAAGTCAAGTGCAAGCCGAGTAAAACACAGAAATCAACAGGATCAGATACAGAAGCATGAGTACAACTGCAAATCAGACAGGACTAGTGCAGCTACTGTTCTTATATAGGCCACTTGCCGTCAGTGTGCATGCGCACATTTGTGCGTGTACACACTTCTGCACGTGCCTATTCACAGCTGGATGAGTACCAGCAAGCCTGAGCCTAGCAGCCATTGCAGTATCATGGCCAGCATGTTCCTGACAGCAGTATTTGCACACACCGCAAGCTAATCCAGAAAGTCTCAGTGCAAAGCCTGGCCCTGGGAGTAAGCCAAATGTAAGGTTTTTTTTTTAATTTTGAAAAAAATGGAGATCCCTCGGTCATTATTAGCCCCTGTACACACGGTCGGAGATATCGACAACCAAATCCATTGGATTTTGTCCGTTGGATCTTGTCCGAAACTGTTGCATACACACGGTCGGACAAAGTTGTCGAAAAATCCGATCTTTCAGAACGTGATGACGTAATTTCGTTACGATGGGACTACATTCAGGCTAGTAGCCAATAGCTTTGATGTAGGAATTTGATCTGAGCATGCGTGGCACTTGGTCCGATCAAAATTCTCTACACATGATTGGAGTATGCCCGACCGGCCCAGTTGGTCGGGAAATATTTCCAACAAGTTGGAAAATTGGGTCCGACGGATATTCGGATGGAATCAGTCCGATGCATACCACACACAGTCGGATTATCCAACAACACGGTCCAATAGGACACATTCCGACAGATTCTCCGACCGTGTGTACAAGGGCTAATGCTATTTTTTGTTACATTTTCAAAATGCAGGTTTAATGTAGTTCTGCTTTAGTGTAAACCTGTACAGAGAGAAACACACTGTATAGGCTTTCATACCTTTTTTGAAAATAATAGTTACCGTGCCATCCCTGGTCTCACTGTAACAACTATGAAGCAATTGAGGAAAGAATTAAACCATTTTACCTAATGCCCATACTTATCCAGACCTAGGAGATAAAGTATTGAAACCATTGGATCATCATAGCAGACTAGTGTTTTTTTGAAGGTCATCAGCAATCATAACATATTGTGTTTCTCCAAAAATAAGACCTACTGTTATTTTCCAGGAGGGCTGCAATATAATCCCTACTGTGAAAATAAGCCCTAGTTTAAAATGTTTGTGTTGCTGTAATATAATTGTGCCAAATACCTTCAGTATAGCGCCCGGCTGACCTCCCGCTGCTCTCCTCCTCTTCTTCCAGCTGTCAGTGGGGGATCTTGCCCCCCCTGCAGTGCTAGCAGTGGGGATAAGAACTCTGGCGGGTCTCAGAAGCACAGGGCGACACTATAACAAAGGTATTTGGCACAATTATATTACAGAGACACACATTGTACATTATATACTACTGTAATAGAGTGGATTATAGGATTTTACAAGCATTTTAACTCACACTGGAAATTCCTGACAGGCAGGGAGGGAGAGGAGAAGAGAAAACAGCCCATTATATGAGAAAAACTACCCTGAAAATAAGCCCTACTGTGTCTTTTGTTGCCAAAATTAATATAAGACCCAGGCTTATTTTCAGAGAAACATGGTAGATGTCTCTGGACAGCTTATTTTATATGTGTTCCAGATGGATTTTACCATCTATGAATGGTTACTCGGTTTGGACACAAATGGACACGCACATCAAATGCTTCAAATGACAGGTTTGAGGCACGCAGGAATTGAAAAGTATTGTTTTTATGGTTGCTGACTTTCCGAACTGTTTCTACATTGACCTGCATTTCTGCTATGCTAGTATTTTCTTACCTTAACACCTTTACACCATGTAAGTAGATATAGGATACAGAGAGAAGAAATTACTTTGGCGTATGTAAAATCAGCCACCAACCTTATACTCAACCAGTGGCGGTTGCGTGGTAAAACCAGACAGCTGGTGATGAAGGTCTTGTTCAGAGGAAGCTAACACTACAGTCTTTCATGTAACAGCTGCTAGATGCAGTTGGCTTCAGACATAAGAGAATGTGAATAAACAGTGCTACATGAGAGGGACACAAACTGAAGGGTAAAGAAAATACTGGTTTGTCCAAAGGATTCTCAAGGTATACTGAGGGCCCATACATTTATATAATGCTGAGGCCCATACATTTGTGGCAAAGCATGTGCTTTATATGTGGTGCATTGTTATTATTTGTATATGTCATAGTACAGTAGAGCTCAATGCGCCACAAGATGCATATATGATGCATTATGCATAGTTTTTTTAGCCATTGTGGTGCACTGGCAGCTCATACTTAATGAATGGGCTGTGTTAACACGCATGCGTTACCGCAACTCAACAGAACACCCAGAAATGGAAAATAGTGAAAATTCAAGGGACAATTTTTTTGTTTCTTCAGCATTATCGCAAAACATTTGGCCCTGCTGTGAGGAATGACACTGATGCAGCGTATTGTCCAATATTTAGTTATTTGCAGAAACTACATTATTATTATGAAGGGCACCTGCCCAAAAAATGCACAAGTTTATTCCCATACACAGAACTCTGTCAATTCTCTTTGCTGTGCCATGTGTTATGGAGATAGATCAATGAATGGCGCCTGTCTGATGAGTGGCGTCTGCCTTATACTGTTCATCAACTGGTGCAGATAAGCTCCTAGAAGAATGGAAGTAGCAATTTAAATAGTGAGCCAATAAGTATTTCTAAATTTTATACACAGCCACAGTATGATAGTAACCACAAACCTAGAACAAATACAGTATGTTTATTTTCTAGATAGGGCAATATCTTCTTACATCTTACTGCTGTGGAAAAATCTTGTAATATAATTACAGTCATCAGAAATGTAGCTTGAAACTTGTGGGCCGGATGCAAAATTTGCCCTGGGATCCCACCTACTACCACCTGGTGCTTCAACACTGGCAGAGCTTGAGAGGTGACAGGGGTTGCGACCATACTCCAGGGGGCCCCTGTGGTCTCCTTGTCACATTAGGTTTTACTGGGCAGAGTGGAGCAGTGAAGGATGAATAGACAGTGTAGTGGTGTGAGCGTGAATAGCAAGTGATGCTGGAGAGGGGAGGTTTCATAGAGTGTATATGACGAAACTGTCAGAGAGAAGCACCTGTCAAATGGTGGAAATGAATGGATATGATGTTGCAGAATTTGGGTGAGGCAAAGGGATGGTAAGGGAGAGGAGCATGGAGGAGAGATGTCACAGAGTGGATGCTCTGGGATTACCTGAGAAGTGGTTTGGGAAGGGAGCAGAGAGGTATTGCAGAGAAAGGAGAAGAGCAGGGAAACGGCATACCTGCCAGATAACGAAGAACAAGCAAGAAGGCGATGGGGGACGCTTTCAGTACTGTAGGAGATCTAACCCTGCCCCTCACATCTCACATTAGAGTATCCACTCTCAGGCTTGTGTAGCACCCCCTTAGGTGATAAAGATAGAGCATCGTTTTGGGTTTCTCTGAATATCAGGGAGACTGTTAGGTAAATTTAGATGTTCTCTACCTATCAGGGAGCAGCGATCCATTGATAGGGTCTGCTTATGATGTCTACCTGTTTCCCACTGGTCCAATAGAATGAGGCTATTGGACAGCGGGAGAAAACCTGCCAAATGGGAGCATAGGGGTAGTTACAGCCCTAGCCATTGGCAGAAGCAGGCCTCAGGGCATGCTAGGTGACTGTGTATATGCCTAGGGCACACGTGCTTGGAGTCTCGGCTGAAGAGCACTGTCCCAGAGGGAGAGGGCTACTCCTTCTCCTCTGTACAGATGCCATGCGGCCTCAGGTAGTCCACCTGAGGGCCAGAATTGAGAAAGCTGCAACCCAGATGTCCTGTAGAGCTCACTGGGGTGTGATGCGCCTAGAAGGATCTGTCCTGGTTACAGTGACTAAAGACCTGCGTCTAGGGGCCTGTACTGTGAGGGCCATCCCTCGAGGCTAGTGAAGTCAGTGGAACGGGTCTCAGCTAAAGAGGATGCTGGTGAGTGTCCTGAAGAAAGTGTACATTGAGTCTGCTGCCAGAGCAAGCAAAGGACTTATCTTCCCACACTGCTATAGTGTGGTTCAGCAGTGCTTCTGCTATCCATATTGATTTAACTACTTATGGACCACCGCAAGATCACTTTTATCAGTGGCGAGAGAGGGGCCTGCCGTGCTCTGATGCCCTCCATTTACCGGAGCCGCCAGCAGCGGCGGAGGTAATCGGATCCTGTCCCTTGCATTGCACGGAGCGAGTGAGGGGAAGATGGCCCCCACCCAGCTCCATACCATTGCAGGACGGAAGCCACGTCAAAAGGTCACTGCCCATAGCCCTTAAAGGGACTTTTTTTTTAAAGCTACATTTTTTTTTATTGCAATGTAGCGTAAATATGAGATCTAGGGTCTTTTTTGACCCCAGATCTCATATTTAAGAGGTCTTGTCATGCTATTATTTCTATTACAAGGGATGTTTACATTCCTTGTAATAGGAATAAAAGTGACACATTTTTTTTTTAAGTGTAAAACAAAAAAAAATTAAATAAAAAAATGAAAAAAAAATGAAAATTTTAACGCGCCCAGTCCCGCCGAGCTCACGTGTAGAAGTGAACGCTGTCCTGCCGAGCTCGCGTGCAGAAGCGAACACATATGTGAGTAGCGCCCGCATATGAAAACGGCATTCAAACCACACATGTAAGGTATCACCACGGTCGTTAGAGCGAGAGCAATAAATCTAGCCTAGACCTCCTTAGGCTCAAAACATGCAGCCTGTAGAACGTTTAAAACATCGCCTATGGAGATTTTTAAGGATAAAAGTTTTTCGTCAGTCCATGAGGGGGCTCAATATTGAGGCATGACATGTTGGGTATCAATTTACTCGGTGGAACATCATCTTTCACAATATAAAAAAAATACATTTCTAGGACCACTGCGCAAATATACGGTGTGACAGAATTTATTGCAATGACTGCCATTTTATTGTCTAGGCTAGGGTATTAGAAAAAAATATATATAAATAAATAATAAAAAAATATATATATATAATGTCTGGGGGTTCTATGTAATTTTCTAGCAAAAAAACTGATTTTAACTTGTAAATAGGGATGAGCCGAACACCCCCCGGTTCGGTTCGCACCAGAACTTTCGAACGGACCCCAAATTCGAACGAACTTTAGAACCCCATTGACGTCTATGGGACTCGAACGTTCGAAATTAAAAGTGCTAATTTTAACGGCTAATATGCAAGATACTGTCCTAAAAAGGGTTTGGGGACCTGGCTCTTGCCCCAGGGGACATGGGTCAATGCCTAAAATGTTTTTAAAAATGGCCGTTTTGGCGGGAGCACTGATTTTAATGATGATTAAAGTGAAAAAAAAAAGTGAAATATTCCTTTAAATATGGTGCCTGGGGGGTGTCTGTAGTATGCCTGTGAAGTGCCACGTGTTTCCCGTGTTTAGAACAGTCCCTGCACAAAATGACATTAAACAGAAATAACATCATTGAAAACTGCTTGCGGTTTTAATGTTATATCTGGTTCCTGCAATATGGTTGAAAACCATTGAGAAAAATGGCATGGGTAGCCCTCCCTGCCCATTACCAGCCCCTTTGGGTCTTGTACGCATATCAAGGGGAACCCTGTACCCATATTAAAAAAAGGAAATGCGTGTGGCCCCCAGGCCCTATATACTCAGAACAGGAGTATACAGGCGGTGCAAACAAGACAGGGACTGTGTAGGTTTGTTGTGTTAAGTTGAATCTGTTTGTAATTTTCAACTGGTACATTTTTAAAGTGTAGCTCCAGTCAAAAAAACTATTTTTAAGCTTTTTGGAAAACATAGGGAAGGGTTATCACCCCTGTATAATTTGTTTTGTCGTCCATCTTTTTTCATCTCACTTGCTGTTGTCTCCTTCCGTTTGTAAGTAGGAGATGTTTGTAAGTTGGATGTTTGAAAGTAGGGGCCTGCCCTATATGCTCTGCAGAAATGGCGGAACAAGGTGTTGGTTTTGCCACAACATTGTAAGCCCTCAAAGTGACTCTTGCTGGGCGCTGGAGCTCCCTGCTGTGAACGATTATATCAAAAATTTTAATTACATGCCATTGTTGAACAGTGGTAGAAAAATTTACCTTTGGTGGTTGTGGTGCTGGTGCCACAACACTATAAGTCCTCACAGTTACTCTGGGTGGGCACAGGAACGGGCCCTCCTGTGAAATATTATATCAAGAATTGTAATTACATGTCCCTGTTAAACAGGGGCAGAAAAATTGGGCCTTAGGCACTGGTGCTGGTGCCACGACACTGCAACCTCTCCCATATACTCTAGTTTTATTGCAGGAATTAGCCCTGCTGCAAAGCATTGCATCAAAAATTGTACTTAAACGCCCCTGTTAAACAGGGGCAGAAAAATTGGGCTGATGGCATCACCCAGAACCAGAAATGTTCTTCCAACATATCAGCGGAGGAGGAAGAGGATAGACAATCAACATAACAGGACAGTCACTCAGCATCAGCATAGGCAGTCTTGAAGGGATGTGATATTTAAAAAAAAATTATTCGGTTACATCAGCTTCAGGTGCTTGGTAGCTGTGGGTGATCCAAGACTGATTCATCTTGATGAAGGTCAGTCGATCAACTGATTCGGTGGACAGGCGCACCCTGTGATCGGTAACAAAGCCACCAGCAGCACTGAAGGTGCGTTCCGAAAGAACGCTGGATGCAGGACAGGCCAGTAGCTCAATTGCATACTGTGCAAGCTCTGGCCAGTGATCCATCCTCAAGACCCAGTAAGCCAGAGGATTTTCGGTGGGAAAGGTGTCCAAGTCTGACCTTGCCCCTAGGTATTCCTGCACCATGTAAATCGGATGCTGGCGATGGTTGCTGGAACCGATCATACCTTTGGGCTGCGGACTAAAAAATTGTCTGAAAGCATCAGTCAGACGGCCACCTTCTCCACCGCTTCTTCTGACCGATGCCTCAGCAACACGTTGTCCAGGACCAGGAGTTTGTAACCTCCCAGTCTCTGGGAACGCGTTGCACAGACCTTTCTGCAAGGCCTCCCGGAGATGTCTCATCCTCTGCTCCCTCTGCGATGGCAAGATAAGGTCGGCAACCTTACCCTTGTACCGTGGATCAAGGAGAGTGGCCAGCCAGTAATGGTCCCTCTCCTTGATCCAAAGAATACGAGGATCCTTCCGCAGGCTTTGCAGGATCAGGGAGGCCATGCAGCGTAGGTTAGCTGAGGCATTCGGTCCGGAGTCCTCTGGGTCACTAAGGGCAACATGATCCGCAGCTACCTCCTCCCAGCCACGTACAAGTCCACGTGTTTCTTGGGACTGTAAATCATACCTACAAGACTGCTGCTGCTGCTGAGTGCCAGCCTCCACCTCCATGCTGACACAATTATCCTCCTCCTCCTCTTCCTCCTCCTCATCCTCTTCCTGTGTGATGGGTGGCACAGCAGGAACACTGTCTGGATAAAGGGGGCCTTGAGAGGCAAGGAAGTCCTCCTCTTCCTGCCTCTGTTCTGCCTCAAGTGCCCTGTCCATTATTCCACGCAGCGTATGCTCCAAGAGGTGGACAAGAGGTACAGTGTCACTGATGCATGCACTGTCACTGCTCACCATCCTTGTGGCCTCCTCAAATGGTGACAGGACAGTGCATGCATCCCTGATCATGCCCCACTGGCGTGGTGAGAAAAAACCGAGCTCCCCTGACCCTGTCGCCGTAGTCGCACAGGTACTCATTGATGGCCCTCTGCTGCGTGTGCAGCCGCTGCAGCATGGCCAACGTTGAGTTCCACCTGGTGGGCATGTCACATATAAGGCGGTTCTTGGGCAGGTTCAACTCCTTTTGGAGCTCAGCCAGCCGAGCACAGGCATTAAATGATCGGCGGAAATGCACACAGACTTTCCTGGCCTGCTTCAGTACATCCTGTAAGCCGGGGTACCTGCCCAAGAACCGCTGCACCACCAGGTTAAGGACGTGAGCTACACAGGGCACATGGGTCAGTTGTCCCTGTCAGTGGGCGGAGAGGAGGTTGGTGCCATTGTCACAAACCACCATTCCTGGCTTAAGCTGGCGTGGTGTCAACCATCTCTCGGCCTGCCCCTGCAGAGCTGACCAAACATCCGCCCCAGTGTGGCTCCTGTCCCCCAAACAAACCAGCGCAAGCACGGCATGGCATCGTTTTGCCTGCGTACTTGCGTAGCCCCTGGAACGCCTACGGAGCACCGCTGGTTCTGAGGACAGAGCACTGGAAGAGGCCATGGAGGAAGAAGAAGAGGAGGGGGTGGAGGAGAGAGGTGTGTCACAACCAATAGTAGCATTTTGGAGGCGTGGTGGCGGAACAACCTCCAACACTACTACACCTTGTCCTGCATCCTTCCCAGCTGCCAGAAGAGTGACCCAATGGGCCGTGAAAGACAGGTAATGTCCCTGTCCATGCCTGCTGGACCATGAGTCAGCGGTAATATGCACCTTACCACTGACCGCCCTGTCCAGCGAGGCAAGGACATTGCCTTCCACATGCCGGTAGAGAGCCGGAATCGCCTTCCGTGAGAAAAAGTGGCGTTTGGGGACCTGCCACTGAGGAACCGCACATTGTACAAACTCACGGAAGGGGGCCGAGTCTACCAACTGAAAAGGCAGCAGTTGAAGTGCTAGCAATTTAGCCAAGCTAGCATTCAACCGCTGGGCATGTGGATGGCTGGGAGTGAACTTCTTTCGCCGGTCCAGCAGCTGGGGCAGGGACATTTGCCTGCTATAATCGGACGTGGGTGTACCGCTAGCAGAGTTCCCGGCAGCACTTGGCTGTGACACACCTAATTCTACACCTTCATTCCTCTCAGAGCAGGTTTCAGAGAGGACTGAAGGTCTAGTGGGGTTGGAGATGCCAGCTGATGAGGAGCAAGGAGAGGTCCGCTTTGTTCTTTGGTGTGGGTCTTTGAGGTACGCTTGCCAATGAGCTGCATGGCAGGTCAACATATGTCTGGTCAAGCATGTGGTGCCCAAGCGGCTGATGTTTTGGCCACGCGAGATACGCTTGAGACATATGTTGCAAATAGCAGCGGTGCGATCTGATACACTCGTCTCAAAAAAGGCCCACAACAAAGAACTTTTAGAATAACGCGCAGAGACAGCGCCCTGCACAGGCGGAGCTCTGCGGTGTGATTCAGTCGGTGTGCTGCCCCTAAGCTGGCCCCCGGAGGGCATCCTGTCTCGTTGGACATGTGCCTCCTCCTCCTCTCTCCTACCAGGCACCCACGTGGAGTCAGTGCCCTCATCATCCCCTCCCTCTTCATCGCGGTAGCAAACCTGGCAGTATGCTGCAGCTTGTGGAACATGACTGCCAGATTGCTGTCCTTCTTGAGCATCCCCTCTCTCTGCGCTCATGCTACTGCCTTCCTCTAGCTGAGTGTCATCATCAGAGCCCACAAAACACTGGGCATCCTCCTGGAGCATGTACCCAACACTGTGCTCAAAGAGTTCAGGAGACTCCTCGGGAGGACGTGGTGGGTCTAGGGAAGGAGTCACTGATGATGACATTGAGAGGAGGGAAGACGATGCGTTGGCAGCTGCTTTGCTAGTACCCTGAGACTGGGTGAGAGAGGATGAGGAGGATGAAGAGGGCTTGGTCATCCACTCTACCAAGTCGTTGGCATGTTGTGGTTCAACATGTCCAGCTGCCGAAAAGAAGGACAAGCGTGTCCCATGGCCACGTGCTGATGACAATGCACCGCGTCCACGACCAGCACTGTTGTCTCTAGACACAGAGCCTGCTTGCCCTCTTTTATCGGCTCGCGCCTGTCTGCCTCTCCTTGCTAGCCTTCCAGACATGGTAATGGCCTGAAGGGAGTTGGGTAAAACAGCAGTGTAATGGAGTCACACAACACCCACTAAGCCCTGCAGATGCCTCTATTAGAGAACAGCAATAAAGGGTAGATACAGATGTATATTGTGCTGGAGGCACAAAAAACCCACTAACTCCTGCAGATGCCTTTATTATAGAACACCAGAGATAAAGGGGTATATACAGATGTATACTGTGCTGTGCTGGAGGCACACACAACTTCCAATAACTACTGCAGATGGCAAGTGGGCTCAAATAGAGAAGAGCTATGTAGGTGGATATAGCGGTGTGTACTGGGTACAGAGCACGCAGACAGCACGCAGACAGCACGCACAAGCTCCTAACACTACTGACTGCAAGCTCTATTATAAAATATAGATCACTAGCTATATAGGTGAGGTGAATATAGCGGTGTATACTGTGGTCAGGGCACACAGACAACAACCACTACAGAAGAGCAAGATCGAAAATCGGCCAATAACGATCGGTGTGTACTGTGTTGAAGGTACACAGAACACCCACTAACTGCTTCAGACGCCAACACACTACACTAGGCCACCGCGCTGGCGGCCTTATATAGTGTGGGGCGTGTACTACACAGCCTGAGCTATGATTGGCCACAGGCATCCTGCCTGTGGCCAATCATGGCTCTCCTCGCTGCTGGCGCTGTGATTGGCCAAGCATGCGGGGTCACAGTGCATGCTTGGCCAATCATGAGCCAGCAATGCACTGCGATGACGCAGTGCATTGTGGGCCGTGAGCGCCACACGAATTTGGCGCGAACGGCCCATAACGTTCGGAATTCGCCCTCATCCCTACTTGTAAACAACAAGTTTGAAAAATAGGCACGGTCCTTAAGTGGTTAATGGGGTCAAGTGAAAGCTGTCATCATCTGAGCATAGTTCAAGTTGGAGTATCCCACTAATCCCTTCTCCTATCTAAGTTCTACTAATAAAATACAAAACACAAAAATAAAAACCCTAGACTGATCATTGGATAATGACCGGAAGAGTGTGCGGTTGATAGTGTGAAAATACCCAAGTGTCTAGTTGCAGGAAAATCAGAGGGAGGCCCAGGAAAGTCTACACTCAGCAATCCAACCCCTGTGGGGCCAGTGCTAAATTTGGGGGCTTGTCCGGGATCATCCCCTGATTTATCGCAGTGGTTGCTATCGGCTGAATAAAATACCAGGAAACCCCATGTTTTGCAGTATAGATGGTAGGAGTGTAGGTAGAGTCACCGCTCGCGGGCCGCCAATCCGATGAGTGACAGGGAGCTGTGATCTCACTTCCACCGTCGGTTGCTGCTGAGAAAAAGTCACGTGAGAGGAGCAGCAAGAAGCAGCACCAAAAGTGATGGTTCTTGTGCACAATTCATGTACCTGTCAAAGACAGATACATGAATCTGTTGTCCGTGTCTGCACTAGACATTCTTTCCTCAGTGCACTCAGTCCCACCCTCCCTCCTTGCCACTGCGCCTGACCTATTGAACTAGACTTGGCCACTTTACTTTACTTTTGTTTGACAATGCACTGCAGTGGGCAGATCTATAGCTGCTATTGAGTCCAATAGTGGCTTTGGAATCTGCCCACTGCTCTGCACTGTCAATCACCAGCAAAGCGAACTTGATGGGAGACTAGTTATAGGCTTGTTTCACACGCGCTTGTATGAGAGAAATGTAAACAGCAAGCTTTTACAAAGCATTTGCACAGCTTTCAGTAAGCCATGGTGAAGCGTTTAAAGCGCCATTAAGCTCCAGTTGGTAAATGTTGAACACAGATCCTAATGGGAGCGCTAACTGCCAATTTAAACAAGCTGCTAGCAGGCTTCAGCACTATTTGAAGTTTGTTGAAAGCATGATGAAGCCTTCTGGTAGCTTGCTTTAAGAGGTAGTAGACCGCAGGTGGTTAAAAAAATAAAAATAAACTCCCTGTAAGGCATTGTGAGAAACTTAGCTTAGAACTAAGCCCTCCCCGCTGAGGAGGCTGACATCTTCCCTTGGTCTTCCTTCCAGGTTTGCGGCCTCCGGCTACATGAGTGGCCAGGGGCACAATGAGGCTCTGAAGGTCCGGCATAGTAAGCTGGACCTTCAGAGCACATGGGGCGGTGATGTCATCGGCTGCATTCACTCTGAAAATCTCCTAAACTGTGCAAGTTTAGGAGATATTCACAGTACCTAAAGGTAAGCCTTATTATATGGCTGCAATCAACAGGAGCAGGAGAATTTATTTTGGGTTGTTTGGTGGAAAATTATGGTAGTAGCAAGAAATATACAGATACATTAAAAAAATTATTCTTTTTTTACTATTTCAGGCCTGTTATCCTTTGATAATAACAAAAAAAATCAGGAAATAACCATTACCATTTACCACCAAACGAAAGCCCAATTTGTCCTGAAAAAAACATGGTATAATCCACCTGGATACACAAAGTAGTTGTGATATGTACAGTTTTATTAACACATGTCAAAGTTGCAAAACTGTGCTTAGGCATTACGATTTCTTTTACCCTTAGGCGTGAAGGGGTTAAAACATATTAATAATTAAGAAAAAAGTGTATTACCACACAACACACATCTGGTATGCCAACTTTGAGCTGGTCTCAATTACCTGAATCTGGCGCAAAGCTTCCATGAATTAGGTGGAGGACATATTAAGGGCACACCACCAAAAAAGTGACGTTACTGCTTTATTGAATTCCCTTGATTGTGTTTTCATGTTTTCCATATATAAACCATTTTCTTAACATTGTTTCTGTAAGAGACACATTCATGGAAACATTTCTGGAGATTATGAGAAGATATTTTGATTGAATTAAAAGATATTTTGAGCACGCCACTGATTTATCCTGCAGTAATAGCAAGCAGGCAGTTACTAAAGGTCATTTTTTTTTCTTGCCTAAGGTGGCGGCTAGTATAGAGCAATAGACTACACAGCACAGTGACTAATGCATCTAATTTCATGCAGAAGTGTGGCCATACTTTACACAGTGTGAATGTTTTTATATCATGTAATTCACATAATGCATACAGTATCATAGAAAAAGTTATGGCTTGCCATTTTCAAGTACTAGATGTCGGGAATATAGATCTGTTGTTTTGTGAAAAAGAGAGTACTCCCCATGGAAATTGACTTTTTCAAAATACACTATATTACCGAAAGTATATGGACTTTAATGGTTTCCCAGTCTTAGTCCGTAGGGTTCAATATTGAGTTGGTCCACCCTTTGCAGCTATAACAGCTTCAACTCTTCTGGGAAGGCTGTCCACAAGGTTTAGGAGTGTGTCTATGGGAATGCTTGACCATTCTTCCAGAGGAGCATTTGTGAGATCAGACACTCTCAGACGCTCTAATTCTTCTCAAAAGTGTTCTATCGGGTTGAGGTCAAGACTGTGTGTAGGCCAGTCAAGTTCCTCCACCCCAAACTCACTCATCCATGTCTTTATGGACCTTGTTTGTGCACTGTTCATTTTGCGTTTTTTGGGATAAATGTTGCTAGGGGGAGGAGTCTGTTGTCATACAGTAAACGCACCAAAAATGCATGTACATGCATTTTTGATGCATTTCTGTTGAAGTCTATGGAACCCAAAACGCAAACTGCTATGGGCAAAAAAAGTCCCTCACCCTTTCCAAAAAATGCACCAGTTGTGAACGCGACCCATAAGAAATTTTGTTATATGGACTGTAGTGCTTTTCTGAAAACCTGAAATTGCACTGCAAAATGCATAGGTGTAAACCTAGCCTTAGAGCGGAACTAAAGGCATTATACTCACCTCCCCTTTAACGGTCTGCGTCCCTCGCAGGCATTACTTCCCCAGGTGCCAGTCTTCTGACATCTCCATTGGCCAATGCGGGATGTGTAACTCCTGTGCATGCAATAGGCAGTTATCTCAGCAAACATGCCTTAGAACAGTGTTTCTCAACTCCATTTCTCAAGGCTCCTCAACTGGTCATCTTTTCAGAATTTCCCTAAGGTTAAACAGCTGTGGTAATTACTAAGGCTGCTTTCACACTGGGGCCGGCGTTAACAGTAAAACACCGCTAGCAGCCGAAAAAAAGGTTAAATGCGTTATGCCCATTTATTTCAATGGGTAGGAGCGGTGTATACACTGCCCCCTCACTGCCTCAAAGATGCTGCTTGCAGGACTTTTTTTTTAATGTCCTGCCAGCGCAGTGCCCCGGTGTGAAAGCACTCGGGCTTTTCACACTGGCACTGCAGGGGAGGCATTTTTCAGGCACTATTTTTAGCCCAAAAGTGCCTGAAAAACACCTCAGGGTTAAAGGGGTTTAAGGCAGTGAAACTGATCAAATCACCTGTGCAAAATAATGGAAAGCCGGAAAACTTGACCTGTTGGGGTGCCTTGAGGACTGGAGTTGAAAAACACTGCCTTAGAAGACTGTGAGCAGACAGACAGGTACATGTATTAAATTGTAGAAAAGACATTGGATTTCTCTGTGATAATTGCTTATCCACTTGCAGTCTGTTGTAAAATGCCTTAATTGGTAATTGGGAGCAGTGATCAGTGGCGTGTCACACAAGCTCCTCTCCTCCACAGTTAGAATCACTCCCAAGGACACACTTAACCCCTACAGCGTCCCCTCCTGGTTAACCCCTTCACTGCCAGTCACATTTACACAGTAATCAATGCATTTTTAATTGTACTGATCGCTGTATAAATGTGAATTGTCCCAAAATCACGCCAAAAGTGTCCGATGTGTCCGCCAGAAGTCGCAGTCCCGAAAAAAATCGCTAACCACTGCAATTACTAGTAAAAAAAAAAAAGAATAATAAAAATGCCATAAAACTATCCCCTATTTTGTAGACGCTATAACTTTTGCGCAAACCAATCAATATACACTTATTGTCATTTTTTTTACCAAAAATATGTAGAAGAATACGTATCGGCCTAAACTGAAGGAAAAAAAAATGTTTTATATATTTTTTGGGGGATATGTATTATAGCAAAAAGTAAAATAATGTGTTTTTTTTCAATATTTTTTCTATTTTTTGTTTATAGCGCAAAAAATAATAACCACAGAGGTGATCAAATATCACCAAAAGAAAGCTCTATTTGCGGTGAAAAAAAGGACGTAAATTTTGTTTGGCAGCCACATCGCACAACCGTGCAATTGTCAGTTAAAGCGACGCAGTGCCAAATTGCAAAAAGTGCTCTGGTCTTTGACCAGCCAAATGGACTGGGGCTTAAGTGGTTAATCACCACTGAGTTGTTTTTTATTATGTAAACGAAAAAAAAAATTTTTTTGACAAAACATTTTGCAAATAATCTTTCTTCATATAATTAGGCCAAAACGTATTCTGCTACTTTTTTTTAGCAAAAATAACCCAAAACAGTGTATATTATTAAATCGGTGTGAAAGTTATAGCATCTACAAACTATGGTATGGTGTATGGAGGACGCTGGTACTGCAGATAGCGGTGATCAGGATGCTAGTACAGAGTTTGGTGGTAATCAGGAAACTGATATGGCAGATGGCAACGATCAGGACGCTGGTACAGGGTTTGGCGGTGATCAGGAAGCTGGTATGGGGTATAGAATTGATCAGGATGGTGGTATGATATATGGCGGTGATCAGGGCACTGATATGGTGTATGGCAGTGTTACTATGAGCACTGGTGACATGGGACAGGTGACAGGGGCTGGCTGTACTCTTTATTTGTATTATGCTGGGGGCAGTAATTGGGACACCAGCTCCTTATACTAGGCCTGTAGAAGGAGCTGGAGCTCCGAGCGCGTAGCCTATCATTTCCATACAGCCTTTCACATTCAGCCTGGTCCTCTCTCGTTCTGGTAACATCACTTTCAGCTGCTCGGGCTGTGCTCCAAGCTGCCTGTTGGTTCCGGTTTCCCGGTGGCCACAGGACGCTGAATACATCTAACACACGGTCGGAGATTTCCACAACCAAATCCGTCGGATTTTGTCCGTCAGATTTAGTCTGACGGATTGTGTCCGAAACTGTTGCATACACACGGTCGGACTAAGTTGTCGAAAAATCCGATCTTTCAGAACGTGATGACGTAATTTCGTTTAGATGGGACTAGAATCAGGCTAGTAGCCAATAGCTTTGATGTAGGAATTTGATCTGAGCATGCGTGGCACTTGGTCCGATCAAAATTCTCTACACATGATCAGATTACATCCGACCGGCCCAGTTGGTCAAGAAATATTTCCAACATGTTGGAAAATTGGGTCTGATGGAGATTGACGGAATCAGTCCGATGCATACCACACACAGTCGGATTATCTGACGACACGGTCCGATAAGACGCATTCCGACTGGTTCTCCTACACAGCATAAGCCCTTGTACACACGATCGGAGATTCCGACGGAATGTGTTTGATCGGAGCGTTTTGTCGGATATTCCGACTGTGTGTGGTCTGAATCAGATCAGTTTCCGTCGGACCAAATTTTCCAACTTCCTGGAATTATTTTCCGACAAAATGCTCCGATCGGACATACTCCGATCATGTGTAGAGCATTCCGATCGGACAAAGTGGCACGCATGCTCAGATCAAATGCCTACATCAAAGCTATTGGATACTAGCCTGAACGTAGTCACATCGTAAAGAAATTACGTCATCACGTTCTGAAAGATCGGATTTTCCGTCAACTTTGTCCGACCGTGTGTATGCAACAGTTTCGGGCAAGGTCCGACGGACAAAATCCGACGGATTTGGTTGTCGGAATCTCCGACCGTGTGTACAAGGGCTAACACTCATCCACCTGCACAGCCTGGAGAGTGACATCTACACCCCTATGGTAGCAGAAGGTCTATATCTTTAATACCCCTGGACTTATGAGCTTGCAATCACTTCCATCCTGTAAGTGTAGTTTACCTTGCGCTATTAAAAGCTTTTTAATCTCTGCACCCAGGTGGCACTTCCCCCTTTCTTGTTTGTCCAGAGCCGGCTATTATTACTCTAAAGACAGCTGCCGCCTACCCCTGGTAATACACACATCCACATGTGCATTCTACTCATCCTATAACCATGGATGTACAATGGACCAATTTGTTTTTTGGACTCTTATGTGTGTTTAGTACTTTAATCATTACTACTACGCCAGATACAATTGTATATTTTACAGGTACATCAGCGCTGCTTCCTGTCCAAAGTTTATAGCATGTGGGCAGACGGGAAGCAGTTAAACATGGAACAATGTTTTGTGGACTGATAAATCAAAGATTTAAAGAGATGTTTGGCCACTGTAAAATAGACAGGCTGAAGACAGCATTTTAGAAGAACCTGATACCAGACGTGAAGCATGGTGGTGGAAAGGGTATGGTTTAGGGTTGTTTTGTTGCTTTAGGGTCTGGACAGCTTGCAGTCACGGAGTCAAATATTAGTTGTGCATTCTATCCAAGTGTGCTTCATGAGAAGGTGTGGGCATTTGTTTGAATGGTAAAGATTAATCTGAAATAAATCGTTATATTAATGATCCAAGGCTTACTAGCAAATCCATCAATGGATGGCCCAAAAAAAGCAATAGAGGGTTATAGACTGGTCAAGTCAAAGTCTTGATTTGAGTCCCATTTAAATGTTATTGGGGGATTTGAAACAGGCAATTTATGCAAAGAATCTTACAACTAAAGGAATTTTGCACATGGAGGAGTGACCACAAATTTCACCAAAGCCTATGTCAGAAATTTTAAAACACCTAAAGAAAGTAATTTTCTACTACCAACTTCTAAGACCAAGAGTGTTCAAATTTTTTTCTACTGACCTGCTGATCGCTGGCGCAATGCTTTATTTTAGAGGCTCCGAAACAAACAAACAAAAAAAAAAAACATACATTTCTTTTTGCCTGTAAAAAAAAAAAATTTGAATGTCAATTGTGCAATCATGCAACACTGTACTCAAATTAAGTTTTTTTTTTTTTTTTTTTTTTTTTAGACAGCTACAGTGGGGAAAATAATTTTTTTTATCCCCGCAGATTTTTAAGTTTTCCCACTTACAAAGAAATTAATACTCTATAATTGTTATCATAGGTGTATTTTAAATGATAAAGACGGAATATCAACCAAAAATCCAGACAAAAACATGATACGAATGTTAAAAAGTAAGTGGCAGTTCAGTGAGTAAAATAAGTATTTGATCCCCTACCAACCAACAATTCTGGCTCCCACAGACTGGCCATAGTATGTGCTCATGCGGTATAAGAAGGTGCCCCGAACGACAATTCATTATGTGTATAAAAGACACCTGTCCACATAATCTCTTTCTTTATCTATATTTAAAATACACCTATGATATAAATTATAGACCCTTAATTTCTTTGTAAGTGGACAAACTAGCAAAATCTGCAATGGATCAAATATTTATTTTACCACCACTGGGGTTTTTATTTTTTATTAAACTAAAAAAAGAGCAAAAATTTTGAAAAAAAATAATTTTTCTTAGTTTGTTATAAAATTTTGCAAATTAGTAATTTTCCTTCATTGATGTGCACTGATAAGCTGCATTGATGTGGCTGAACTAATGATCAGTGCCCTGATTATACTCACTGAACCTTGTCAGATCGGCACTCTTTTCCTTACATGCTGCCTCTGTGTGATGAAAGGAGAGTCGATAACTGGCAAGACTGTTTACATAAGATCAGCTGTGATTGCACACAGCTGATCACATGGTAAAGGGCTCTGTGATTGGCCCTTTACCCCGAAGTGGGATTTTCTTTGTCCAAGGGACCCAGCAATCACAGATAATTCCTGGGAAGTACATTCTGGGGAGGACGTTCAGGGATGCCCTCCTAAAACTTGAGAGCTGCACTATAGCCGTATAACAACTATAGCGCAGTGGGCAAGTGGTTAAGGCAGATGGCAGGATGGACTTCCTAATCATGTGACTGGCTGTCTCTGTAGTCAGATGATTGGGAGCCTGTACCATCTGCTCCTGATCATAACCAAAGACTGGGAGCTGTCTGACAGCTCAGACACTGTGCTTGAAGCATGCTCCTTCAGCACAGAAACCTCGGCCACCATGGACGTATTAAAGCGGAGCTCCACCCTAAAGTGGAGCTTCCGCTCATTGGAACCTTCCCCCCCTCTGGCGCCACAATTGGCACCTTTTCATGGGGGAGGGGGGTGCAGGTACCTGTACAGTACAGGTATCTGCACCCACTTCCGCCATAGATATCTGCAGAATCTACACCCCTATCTGAAGGTCGCCGCTGTCTTGTTGGGAAACACACGGATCCCAGAGACAGCGGGGACCATCCTTATTGCGCAGCGCGACTCGCGCATGCACAGTAGGGAACCGGGAAATGAAGCCGCAAGGCTCCACTTCCTGATTCCCATACCCAAGATGGCAGCGGCAGCACCCGAGAGACGATCGAGAGATCGGCTTCGGGTGCCGACATCGCGGGCGCGATGGGCAGGTAAGTGTCATTATTTTAAAAGTCAGCAGCTGCAGTATTTGTAGCTGCTGGCTTTTAAAAAAAAAATAAACGGCGGACTCCCGCTTTAAGGCCCACCTTCCTTGCTGCTCCACATATCTGTTACATGGTTGGCAATAGGTTAATATCACAAAATCTGTCATTCCGCATTTATAGTACAAAGAGCTGAATACTAATTGCTCAGGTCGGAAAATCCTATCTGAGGAAGAAAGTGACAGCCTGCGGTACCAGACAAGGCAGACTGAATAAACACAGCCAAATATGGTCCTGCTTACAAACTGTGGTTCAGCAGGATCCTTTATCATCTCTACACTTTGAGATGCAGGGATTGAGTCTTCCCTCCCACTTAGCAGACAAAAGCATGTTAACACTTCAGCTGTACTAACCAGGAGCAGAATATGAATACAGTGCATTCTGAATAAGTGTTGTAGAAGAATAGAAAAATTAGGTTTCCTGTAACCACTTGATTACCAGTGTACACTGCAGCCTAAATGGCCATGAAGGGGTGAGACCACGGCTCACCACATTGAATTTTCAACCTCAGACAGTGATGTGCTATATAAGGAATGCACTTCTTGTAATCCTGATGGGAACCTCAGATTTACAACTCGCGTCTCATATTCTTCTGTCTGCTGCTTTATATCCTCTCCAACAAGATGAGGGAGTGGTAAAACACTAAATACTATTATTGCCTGAACAGAACAAATGTGCTCAGTGGCAGTACTAATCTACTGTTGGGCGGTCGCTAAACTGAGAAGATATAAAGGATAGCCACTGAAAAATATTTCCTAAATGATCTATGATGAGCCTAGGATTACATGAACTTTGAATCTGTGACCCTCAAATGTTCTTGGCAGGAATGCCGGGTATCCATGATTCTATAACTTTTCAGTGTCCTGTTTCTGAAACCCCATTGATATCAGCTCACTTATGAACAGATTGCATGGCACATGATAGGGGCTATCTGAGTTGTGAATCTGGATGAGGACACTTTTCTAATACTCGGCCTGTAACAAGCACTAATGCCTGGCCTACAATGGTTTCCTCTACTGGCAGTTAAAGGTTGACGATGTTAATTTTTTGAGATTATTTTTTCGTATAAAACGTTTTGGCTAAACACTTACCGTATTTATGGGCGTATAACATGCACTTTTTCCCCCCTAAAATCAGGGGGAAATCGGGGGTGCATGTTATACGCCGACCCCCGCTATTTCTAACCCTTTCTGCCGCTCTCTGCGGCTTTTGGGTATTTTCGGGCCACTCTTGGCCGTTCTCGGCTATTTTTGGTCGCACTCGGCGGCTTTCCGAGAACAGCCGAGTGTGGCCGAAAATACCTGAAAGCTGCTGAGATCGGCCGAGAACTACAGAGCGTCGCCGAGATACACAGGACATCTGCTCTGTATCTTGGCGGCGCCGTTTTTAAATGGCAAAGCCACAGACAAGGCTACAAATGACTGACAAGGCTAAATGCAAGGCTGCAAATGACTGACAAGGCTAAATGCAAGGCTAGAAATGACCGAAAAGGCTGCAATGACTGACAAGGCTGCAATGCAAGGCTACAAATGACTGACAAGGCTAAATGCAAGGCTAGAAATGACCGAAAAGGCTGCAATGACTGACAAGGCTGCAATGCAAGGCTGCAATGCAAGGCTGCAAATGACTGACAGGGCTGCATTGATGGGCATTTAAAAGTAAGTTTTTTTCCTTAAATTTCCCTCCTAAAAGTTTTTTTCTTTTAATTCCCTCCTAAACTTGGGGTGCGTGTTATACGCCGATAAATACGGTACCTTATAGTAGAACTAAATGCAAAACTTTTGACATTTTGAATAGAGTGGAGAGAAATTAGATCACCTGTCAGGTTTTTATTGCTGTCTGTAGCCCCATTAGAGAGATGTACCCTATTTGTCCTGGTTACCATGAAAGTGAAACTAAAATAAAATCACACATTTTGGATTGGCACCAGAACAGGAACAGAGGTGAAACCATCCAGTGAGCACACTTGTTTTAGTGGCAGCCAGGGATTCCCTCACTTCCTGTTTTGGCTATGGGACAGAAAGTGAAGGGAAATCTCCCCAATGGGACATAGATGACGAAGAAAAACTGACAGGGGCAATAATCCTCTTTGCTAAAGCAGTTTGCATCATTAAAAAAACTGACAAAAAATTGGATTTTTATAATAGCTTACCTGTAAACTCCTTTTTTTGGAGTACATCACGGGACACAGACCCATAGTAATAACTATATGGGTATATAGGCCACCTTTTAGGTGGTGGACACTGGCACGCCCTAAGACAGTAAGTTCACTCCCTATATGACCCCTCCCATTACTTGGAGTATCTCAGTTTTGTAGCCAAGCAATACACGTGTGACCAAAGAGGAGGGACCACTGTGTCCCGTGATGTACTCCAAGAAAAGGATTTCACAGGTAAGCTGTTATAAAAATCCTATTTTCTTTATCATACATCATGGGACACAGAGCCATAGTAATAACTATATGGGATGTCCCAGAGCAATGCTATTTGAGGCAAGGGAGACACAAACAAAAAACAGGGTGCCATCAGACATGAAGCTCTATACTGCAGCCTGCAGCACACTGCGCCCAAAGGCCATATCCTTATTCCTTTTTACATCCACCTGATAGAATCTAGTGAATGTATGGACTGAAGACCAAGTTGCGGCCTTGCAGATTTGAACCATGGAAGCCTGGCAAAGGACTGCCCATGAAGCACCAACAGCCCTGGTAGAGTGTGCCTTTATTAACCACTTAAGGACCAGGCCTCTTTTTCAGATTTGGTGTTTACATGTTTAAAACAGTTTTTTTTTGCTATAAAATTACTTAGAACCCCCAAACATTTTATACAGTTTTTTTCTAAGACCCTAGAGAATAAAATGGCGGTCATTGAAATACTTTTTTCACACCGTATTTGCACAGCGGTCTCACAAGCGCACTTTTTTTGGAAAAAATTCACTTTTTTGAATAAAAAAATAAGACAACAGTAAAATTAGCCCAATTTTTTTTATATTGTGAAAGATAATGGTACGCCCAGTAAATTGATATCCAACATGTGACTCTTCAAAATTGTGCCCGCTCGTAAAATGGCGTCAAACTTTTAGCCTCAAAAATCTCCATAAGCGACATTTAAAAAATCCTACAGGTTGCATTTTTTGCGTTATAGAATTATTGCTCTCGCTCTACCGATCGCGGCGATACCTCACATGTGTGGTTTGACCACCGTTTTCATATGTATATGTATATGTATGCGCTCGCTTCTGTGCGCAAGCTGGTCGTGACGGGGTGTTTTTAAAAACCTTTTTTTTTCTTATTTATTTTAATTGATTTTATTTATTTTTACACTGTTTTAAAAAAATAAATAAAAACATGGATCACTTTTATTCCTATTACAAGGAATGTAAACATCCCTTGTAATAAAAAAAAAGCATGACAGGTCCTCTTAAATATGAGATCTGGGGTCAAAAAGCCCTCAGATCTCATATTTGGACTAAAATGCAACAAAAAAATAAAAAATAAAGAAAAAAATGACATTTAAAAAAAATATACCTTTAAGAGGTATGGGCGGAAGTGACATTTTGACGTCGCTTCCGCCCTCCTATGATATAGAGACGAGTGGGGGCCATCTTAGCCTCACTCGTCTCCATACCCAGCTAGCGAAAGGACCCGATCGCCTCTGCCGCTACCGACGGCTCCGGTAAGCGGCGGAAGGGGGGTGGCACCTCTCCCGCCGCCGATAGCGGTGATCTCGCGGCGAATCTGCCGCGGAGACCATCGTTATCGTACAGCCGACCGGCACCTGAAGAGATGGATATCTCGGTTGTGGCAGCAGCTGCTGCCGTTACCGAGATATCCCTCTCTTTAAAAATAGGACGTACATCGTCGTGCGCTGGTTGGTAAGTGGTTAAGGTGCAATCTTCCTCTTCAAACCACTTAAACAATTACTTGCCAAATCCACTTAGAAATAGTAGCTCTTGCTGCTGCCTGTCCTTTCTCAGGACCTTCAGGCAGCACAAACAAAACATTTGTTTTTGGAATCTGAGCAGTCACTTTCAGGTAGACCTTGATTGCTCTCACTAAATCCATTGAATGTTGCGACTTTTCCTCCGTAGAACAAGGTTCAGGAAAAAATGAGGGTAGAACAATATACTGGTTTAGATGAAAATCTGACACTACCTTCGGTAGAAAGTTAGGATGGGGACGCAATACTACCTTATCCTTGTGAATAATCAAATATGGCTCTTTACAAGAAAGAGCCGCCAACTCTGATACTCTTCTTGCAGAAGATATGTGTAGCGCCAGCTCCTGAAGAGCACGCGCTATGTGTTTTTCTCATTTAACATTCCTGGAACTGCAGTTTGGTTTTGGGCTCAATTACACCAAATTGTGGTCTCAGTACCAGTCTAGCTGGATTGCACTGTGTTCTGCTTGGCTATAGGTGGCGCTGTTATCTCTGGCAGGTGTTAGAACGCAGTTCAGCTGGGTGCATTGAGTGCTATCTTTCAGAATCAACTCAGTGGGCGGGTCGTCCTGCTGTGCATTCTAGGAGAGGGTACTTAAGGTATTGACATCACGTGCTTCAGGGTTCTGGCCCAGAAGTGCTTTCTGTGTGGTCCTGGCGTGCGGATCCATCCAATTCCGAGTCTCGGGGCTGGCTAGCAAGAGGCAAAGTAACCGGAAGCAGGATTCGGAGGTGGTTCAGTGCCGTCAAATCTGTGGAGAGGCCCAGCTCCTGAAAGAGCAACCAGGGGAGGACCCTTCGGGAGAAGGCCACGCGGACGTCTGGCTTCTCAGAAAGAGCCTGGCGTCTTAGTGGAAAGACCCCAAGCCAATCTACACTCATATGGTATCGCCGGACCAGCTGCAAGATACTGGTACCGTATGAGGGTTCTCTAAGTTGTCTACATCCTTCAGTTATTCAAGTGTTCTACCACAATTCCGTGGCAGAGTTTGCTTTAGGGTCCTTTCACACGGGGCGGATCAGTGCTGATCCGCCCCTTGGAAATCCGTTTTCCCTGGCGGGGATCACTCCGTCGATCCCCGCTGAGCAGGGAGATGACAGGTCCGTCTCTGCACACTGCGCAGGGACGGACCTGTCACAGCGCCACTCTCCCCTATGGGAGATCGGATGACGACGGACCGCAGTGTCCGTCGTCACCCGATCCGATGACGGATGGAAAAATAGCTTTTTCCTCCGTCACACTTTTTCGGATCGGAGCGGGTCGGATGTCAGCGGACTGGTCACCACTGACATCCAACGCTCCATAGACCTCTATGGAGTATCCGTTCAGGTCCGCCTGAAAAACTGACAGGCGGATCTGAACGGATCGTCAGTGTGAAAGGGGCCTTATCTGAGTACTCTATCTGCTGCTAGGACTGGTGAGAGGAGGTCTATCCGATAAAAGGTGAGGGATCCAGTTGTGTGTGAATGGCTAGTCTCTGGATTTCTAAAGTGAGAGACTTCCTATTTGACTAAGTTCCAAGACTACCTGAACTTTTTACCTAAAACCCTCTAACCCTAAGCGGATAGATGGTTTTAGCCAACATGAGAAGGGGGAGAGAAAAAAAAGGGCAATATAAAAAATTTACTTTTTATATTGCCCTTTTTTTTTCTCCCCCTTCTCATGTTGGCTAAAAACAGGTGTAGTCACTAACCACTTGAATAATTGGTGATATCAATTAAATATGCTAATTTGCGGTGACACCAACCTGATGGGCCAATGGAGTTTGCATATGTGTATGTGAGTATATTTATATTCTTTGTCATATCTGTTTCAAACCAGCTACGACTAAGACTATTGCCGAAACGCGTCAGTTTTATTGTTTTACTGTCACTCTGATGTACCAATAAACGACACTTGAAGGATTACAGTGTTGCCGACTCTTCTTACTACTCAAGATTTCTACATACCACAGCACTTGTTTAAAGGGAAGGACTGGCACTTTTGACTCTCGCAACTAGGTGGTGTGCGTTTGCAGAATTTATTTTTTCTTTTTTAAGTGTTCTGACTCGCTAGCAACAGTTTTAAGTCTGGAAGAGAGGGACTCATCATTTTTATGATGGGGACTTGTCTTCCAGTAAAAATGTGTGTTTGATGTTTTATGTGTTGTTTTTTTCACAGAAGAACATCTATCAAGCTACCGGAGAGTGGGTGGTATAGGTAGATAGGAATTGGGTTGCATGATGTGTAACTTGATTGTGTGTTGTCGTTAAATGTTTTATATGGCTCAGAGTTTTGTTGTTTTTTCTTTCCCTTTCCCCATTCCAACCCTAAAGTTCAAGTACTCCATTTTGTTAGGATTAGAAGTAGGTTTTTGTTTTTCTCCTTTCTTTCCCAGACGATGAGGACATCGTCTAAATGGGAAGGTGGAGTATGTAGCGCAGGCTCCTGAAGTGTTTTTCTCATTTATCATTCCTGGAACCGCAGTTTGGTTTGGCAGTTTGGTTCAATTACATCAAATTGTGGTCTCAGTACCAGTCTAGCTGGATTGCACTGTGTTCTGCTTGGCTATAGGTGGCTCTGTCATCTCTGGCAGGTGTGAGAATGCAGTTCAGCTGGGTGCATGGATATCTTTCTCGGAATCACCTCAGGAGACGGGTCACCCTGCTGTGCAATCTGGGAGAGGGTACTTAAAGGTACTGACATGTCCTTCGGGGTTCTGGCCCAGAAGTGCCTTCGGTCTTTGTGGTCTTGGTCCTCCTGCCCAGCCCCCGGGGCTCTCATGACCTGGGGTGCAGATCCATCCAATTCTGAGTCTCGGGGCTAGTTAGCCCGAGGAAAAATAACTGGAAGGAGGATTCAGAGGTGGAGAGGCCCAACAACTGAAAGAGCAACCAGGGGCGGACTCTTTGGGAGAAGGCCACGCAGAAGGCTGGCTACTAAGAAAGAGGCTGGAGGCTTTGTTGAAAGACACCAAGCGAATCTACACTCGTATGGTATCGCTGGACCGGCTGCAAGATACTGGTACCGTATGAGGGTTGTCTACATCCTTCAGTTATTCAAGTGTTCTACAACAAGCCTGTGGCAGAGACTTTGCTTTATCTGAGCACTCTATTGGCTGCTAGGCCAGGTCTATCCGATAAGGGTGAGATATTCTAAAGTGAGAGACTTCCTATTTGACGGAGTTCCAAGAGTACCTGAACTTTTTACCCAAAACGCTCTAACCCTCATTGAGAGGCTGTGCTTTGTCTACTCCCTTTTTGCAAATAAAAATTCCTTAAGCGGATCTGGTGTCAGTCTCTACAGTACTTGGGCTATCAACCTCAGGAAACCCCTAGACATACACGATGTGAAGAGGATAACGGTAAGCCCAAATAAAATCAGCAGCTCCTTCGGGGGTCAATGCTACATATGGCTACCAGAAAAACAAATTTCAAATGGTCTCAAAAGGCTGTTTCTGTAACACCGACAGAACTAAAGTAAATTCCCAAGAATTCAAGGGTGACATAACTGGTGGATTAAGCTGCTTTACCCCCTGTATAAAATTACGGACCAGGGAATGCGAAGCAAGTGGTCATTGAAACTATACCAACAAGACCGAGACCTGGCCTTTGATAGTAATTAAGGCCAGCTCTAACCCTATTTGCAGAAAAGCAAGGATTCTAGCTATGACATACTTTCTAGGATGCCAACCTCTGGATTCACACCAGGAAACATTTGCATTCCAGACTCTGTCTAATCAAGGTAGACACAACTGATCCTGACAGCCCATGCTTCCTCAGATTGTGGGTTTCAATAGCCAAACCGTTAAATTTAGTGTTTGTATGGTAGAATGGACTATCGAACCCTGCGACAGCAGGTCCGGATGTGGTGGTAGGGTCCATGGATCTCCTACCACCATCTTTATGATCTCTGCATACCAAGATCTTCTGGGCCACAAGAACCACCGACTTCCTTTCCTGCTTGATCTTGCTAAGTCATGGAAGCAGCAGAATAGGAGGGAATGCATAAATCAGTCACCAAGGCATCTGTTTCGCATACTAGAGGATCCCTTGTTCTTGACACAAAGTTGTCGATCTTCTTGTTGAAGCTGGGAACAAATAGGTCGACGTCTGGGATCCCCCATCTCTGGCATACTGCCAGGAAGATATCAGGGTGAAGGGACCATTCCCCCGGGAACAATTGCTGGCAACTCAAGTCAAGTAGCCTGCCAATTTTCTATTCCTGGAATGAAGACTGCTGATAGGCAAGGTACATGATTTTCTGCCCAAGTTAGGGTATGATTCACTTCTCTCTGGGCCACAAGACTTCTTGAGCCCCCATGGTGATTGATATAGGCAACTGCCGTGGCATTGTCGGATTGGATCCTGACAGGACAATTCTGCAATCTGAATGTCCAGGCCCTCAGGGCCAAGCGTGCTGCCCGAATCTCTGGAATATTGATGGGCAAGGTCCTTTCCATTCCAGGACTTCTCCCCAACCTGAAAGGCTGGCATCTGTTACTACCTTCCATGTAACTGGTATGAAGGATTTCCCTTTCTGCAGATTCTGGGTTAACCACCACCAACTGAGGCTCTGGAGCACCGTTGGAGACAGATGTATTGGGAGGTCTAAGGCTTGGACCCTTTTTTTTCAAACGGATAGGGTACTGTTTTGAAGCAGTCTTGAACGAAACTGAGCATAGGGAACGGCTTTGAACGAAGCTACCATATTCCCTAACAACCTCATGCAAAGGCGAATAGGAGGGTCCTTCTTCGCCTTGATGATCTGGACCAGCTCCTTTACGGCGCTGATCTTTGCCTGGGGCAAAAATACTCTTTTCTGGTCTGTATCTATGATCAGACCTAAATATTCTAGCCTTCTTAAAGGTTTTAAAGAAGACTTCTCTAGGCTGAGGATCCAACCTAGGTCTTCCAGGTAGTTTACTGTGGTTGCCACACTTTTGTCTAAGGGGGCTACTGACCTGTCTATCAAGAGCAGGTCGTCTAGGTATGCAATAACTGTTATAGCATGAGTCCTTAGTTTGGCCAAAGAAGGGGCCAGAACTGTTGTTAACACCCGGGGTGCAGTGGCTAGACCGAAAGGCAAAGCTACAAACTGAAAATGGAGTTTTCTACATTGAAACGTAGATACTTCTGGTGAGCAGGGAAAATAGGCACACGCAGGTATGCATCCTTGATGTCGACTGACGCCAGAAGTTCTCTGCCTTGCAGGATGGAGACTACTGATTGGATTGATTCCATACGAAATGAGCGGATATTTTGGAATCGGTTCAGATCCTTGAGATCTAGAATGGGTCTTATATCTCCATTTGGTTTTGGCACCGTGAAGGTTTGAATAAAACCCCAACCCGTGCTTTTCCATGGGGATCTCCATGATCACTTGAAACAAGAGCCAGTCTAATGCTGAGATACTTCTTTTTCTCTGGACCTTTGATCTCAGAAAACGAGGAGACAGGAACCTCTGGAACGCTAGTTTGTAACCTAGAGCTACTGTGGAGACCATCCATCTGTCCCGAAACTCTTCCAGACCCTCTCTGCCAGACCCTTGAGAACTGCAGGAGTCTCCCCCCCCCCACTCGTACGAGCTGGGGCGCCCCTTCATAAAGAGGCCTTAGCATTCTGTTTTGTAGAATTCCTTCCCCAGGACTTCTTCTGTCCCTGGGGTTGACCCTGAGGTTTACCTCTTGAACCTGGCGACAGAGGCAGTCATGACTGCCTAGAGGCTGATGCCCCTGACCCTGGAGAAGGAGCCCGTTTAAATTAAGGACATTTTGAAGGATGTATTTATCCAAATCATCTCTAAACAGCTGTTCACCATGAACAGGAACCCAGCCAGGAGTTTTTTGCATGGTGCTTCAGTTGACCAATTTTTCGACCACAAGATCCTACGCATATGCACAAGTACAAGCATAAGGCATGAAGCCTGAAGAATAGAATCTCTAATAACAAAACATAATACCTCTGGCAACTCGGCTAAATCCAAAGCATTTGAGCATTGTCAACTGGACAAGTTAATTTTTGATTCCCGGCACCAATGCTGAGGTCAGTGGAAAGTGGAACGGAGCGGCAGACCGCCGGACCCTTTAGCATCCCCCTGCCTGCTCCTGGAGAGGGAGATGAAACCACAGCCCAGATGGTGGCAATTTCAACCAAAATCCCCCCCCTCCAAACCTCTGGTCTGATAAGACTAAGATAAACGTATTTGGTTCAGACGGTGTCAAGCATGTGTGGCGGCAACCAGGTGAGGAGTACAAAGACAAGTGTCTTGCCTACAGTCAAGCATGGTGGTGGGAGTGTCATGGTCTGGGGCTGCTTCTGGCACTGGGGAGCTACAGTTCATTGAGGGAACCATGAATACCAACATGTACTATGACATACTGAAGCAGGAAGACTGGGCCGCAGGGCAGTATTCCAACATAACGACCCCAACACACCTCCAAGACGACCACTGCCTTGCTAAAGAAGCTCAGGGTAAAGGTGATGGACCGGCCAAGCACGTCTCCAGTCCTAAACCCTATTAAGCATCTACGGGGTATCCTCAAATGTAAGGTGGAAGAGCGCAAGGTCTCTGACATACACCAGCTCAGTGATGTCATTATGGAGTGGAAGAGGACTCCAGCAGCAACCTGTGAAGCTTTGGTGAACTCCATGCCCAGGAGGGTTGAGGCAGTGCTGGAAAATAATGGTAGCCACACAAAATATTGACACTTTGGGCACAATTTGGACATTCTCACTTAAGGTTGTACTCACTTTTGTTGCCAGCAGTTAAGACATTAATGGCTGTGTGTTGAGTTATTTTGAGGGGACAGCAAATTTACAGTTTTACAAGCTATACACTCACTATTTTACATTGTAGCAAAGTGTAATTTCTTCAGTGTTGTCACAGGAAAAGATATAATAAAATATTTACAAAAATGTGATGGGTGTACTCACTTTTGCGAGATACTGTATATCAAGCTGACAATGTAGCAGTACAACTGGGAGGCAGGTTGTCACCCTATAGCAGGAAGTGTCTGAATGACAACTTTCATGGCAGGATCACTTAGATTTATAAATATTGAAACATTTTGAAGTGAAATACCATAGTAAAGTTTATATTATATTTTAGTGATTGGGTTTAGATTTACTTTTGTGCCATGGTACACATAGCTTAGTGCCCACTAAGTCAGCAGTATAGTCAAGCATTATAAATGTACTACAGTCTGCACTGCCACAACCATTCTATAAAATGTAAAGCACTATTCACAAAATTGAGGATGTCTGCTATTTTCCTTTATTATGTTCAGCCATGGGACCTTTGCAAAATGAAGAATGTGATAATGAATACCAGTAATCATAGCTTGGTGAATTCAACTACCATTTTGAATAATGAAAGTATTAAAAGCTCTATCAGGTCCCATTGATTAGCTTTTAAAATCCAGTTGTAAATGCGGTCTAAAGTGTGTCTCCAAGCCAAACATTTTCCCTTAGGTTTGGATAGCCACTTGAAGACCAGGCCTGTTTATAATTGGAGATACAGTGAGGGGAAAAAAGTATTTGACCCCCTGCTAAGTTTGTATGTTTGCCCACTGACAAAGAAATGATCAGTCTAGAATTTTAATGGTAGGTTTATTTTAACAGTGAGAGACCGAATAACAAACAAATCCAGAAAAAACGCATTTCAAAAAGGTTATAAATAGATTTTAAATTTAATGAGTGAAATAAGTATTTGACCCCATCGCAAAACATGAGTTCGTACTTGGTGGCAAAAATCTTGTTGGCAATCACAGAGTTCAGACGTTTCTTGCAGTTAGCCACCATGTTTGCACACATCTCAGGAGGTATTTTGTCCCACTCCTCTTTGCAGATCCTCTCCAAGTCATTAAGGTTTCGAGGCTGATGTTTGGTAACATGAACCTTCAGCTCCCTACACATATTTTCTATGGGATTAAGGTCTGGAAACTGGCTAGGCCACTCCAGGACCTTTATGTGCTTCTTCTTTAGCCACACCTTCATTGCCTTGGATGTGTGTTTTGGGTCATTGTCATGCTGGAATACCCATCCACGACCCATTTTCAATGCCCTGGCTGAGGGAAGCAAGGTTTCACCCAAGATTTGACGGTACATGACCCCATCCATCGTCCCTTTGATGCAGGGAAGTTGTCCTGTCCCCATAGCAGAAAAACCCCCTTAAAGCATAAGGTTTCCACCTCCATGTTTGACATTGGGGGTGTTGAGGTCATAGGCAGCATTCCTCCTCTTCAAAACGCGGCGAGTTGAGGCCAAAGAGTTAGAGTTTGGTCTCACCTGACCACAACACTTTCACCCAGTTCTCCTCTGAATCATTCAGATGTTCATTAGCAAACTTCAGATGGGCAGTGTTAGGCCACGTACACACGGGCGGACTGTTCGCCCAACCTTGTCCGCTGAACAGTGTTTGGGCGGACAGTCCGCTCGTGTGTGGGCTTTCAGCGGACAGTTTCAGCGGACAGTTGGACGGACAAAGTCTTTCGGAAATTCCGAAAAACTGTCCGCTGAAACCGTGTTTGAGCGAACAGTCCGCCCGTGTGTGGGCCTGTCCGCTGTACTTTCGAAATGAGCGGACTGTTCCCGCTCGGAAAGTCCGCCCATTTCGAGCGCGTGTACAGGTAGGCGGGGCCCGCGAAGGAGACGTCGCGGGCTCCGCCGCCTGGAATGGGCTTAAAGGGGAACCCCAACGCCGAAAAAAATCGGCGTGGGGGTTCCCCCAAAGTCCACACCAGACCCTTGTCCGAGCACGCTACCCGGCCGGCCAGGAAAGGGGGGCGAGCGAGCGCGCCCCCCCTCCTGAGCCGTACCAGGCCGCGTGCCCTCAACATGGGGGGGTGCCACCCCAAAGCACCTTGTCCCCATGTTGATGAGGACAAGGGCCTCTTCCCGACAACCCTGGCCGTTGGTTGTCGGGGTCTGCGGGCGGGGGGCTTATCGGAATCCGGGAGCCCCCTTTAAGAAGGGGGCCCCCGGATACCGGCCCCCCACCCTATGTGAATGAGTATGGGGTACAATGTACCCCTACCCATTCACCTGTGAAATAAAGTACAAAAAAAAACAACACAGGGAAAAAATATTTTATTGCACAGCTCCGGGGGTCTTCCGTCTTCGGGGGTCTTCTCGCCGGACTCCTCCGCTATCTGTGTGTAGCTCTTTTACTAGCGGATGAGTCCGGCTTTCTTCCTCCCCGCCGCCGGCCTCTTCTCCCGACTTCGGGGGTCTTGTCCCCCTCTTCGGTTCTTCTGCCGGGCCACCGCGCCTTCTTGTAGCTCTTTTGCAGGCGGTGGCCCGGTCTTCTGTCGCCGCTGCCTTCCGTTCTTCTGTCGCCGCCTTCGGTTCTTCTGCCGGGCCACCGCGCCTTCTTGTAGCTCTTTTACAGGCGGTGGCCCGGTCTTCTGTCGCCGCTGTCGTCGCCGCCGCCGCCTTCCGTTCTTGTTCTTCTTCTTCTTCCCCAGGAGATGTTGACTCGACGAGCTCTCCGGCCGGAATGCCAGAGCCGCGCTGTGCGGTCACTTATATAGTGACAATGGGGCGGTGTCACATGGTATATGTCACATGGGTTGGTCACATGGTGACCAACATGGTGACCCCGTCCCGCGCTCGCTCGCCCCCCTTTCCTGGCCGGCCGGGTAGCGTGCTCGGACAAGGGTCTGGTGTGGACTTTGGGGGAACCCCCACGCCGATTTTTTTCGGCGTTGGGGTTCCCCTTTAAGCCCATTCCAGGCGGCGGAGCCCGCGACGTCTCCTTCGCGGGCCCCGCCTACCTGTACACGCGCTCGAAATGGGCGGATTTGCCTCCGCCTTACGTGGGCGAGTCCGTTCATTTCAAAAGTTGAGCGGACTGTTTGGCAAACAGTTCGTTGAAACAGTCCGCTCGTGTGTGGGCAAGTCTGCTCATGCAAATTTTGAGCGGACTGTTTGCCGAAACTGTTTGACGAACAAGGTTGGGCAAACAGTCCGCGCGTGTGTACGCGGCCTCAATTTTAGTCTTAGGACTAAAATGGCATTTTAGTGTTAGTCCCATTTTAGTCTTCTGCAATTGCTTTAGTTTTAGTCGTATTTGGGTGACTAAATCTCCAGTAAATTTTAGTTGACTAAAATGTCCTACGTTTTAGTCAACTAAAACCTACAGTACATTTCAGTCATTGCAATTTAAAAAAAAAAAAACTCCACGAGGTGAGATCTTGCATGGAGTCCCTTGACAGTTATTTTGCGATTCTTCCATTTGCAAATAATCACACCAACTGTTGTCATCCTCTCATCAAGCTGATTAGTGATAGTCTTGTAGCCCATATCAGCCTTATGTACGTCTACAATCGTGTCCCTGACATCCTTGGACAGCTGTTTGGTCTTTACCATGGTGGAGAGATTGGAATCTGATTGTTTCTGTTGACAGGTGTCTTTTATACAGGTAATGAGCTGAGATTTGGAGGACTCCCTTAAAGGAGCAAGGATCAAATACTCATTTCACTCATTAAAATGTAAATCAACTTATAACTTTTTTGAAATGCGTTTTTCTGGATATTTTTGTGGTTAGTCTCTCCTCTCACTGTTAAAATAAACCTACCATTAAAATTATAGACTGATCATTTATCAGTGGCCAAAAGTACAAAATCAGCAGGAGATCAAATGTTTTTCCCTCACTATAATCATCATCCTCAAAGCAGAAGCAGTTGTGAGCTAAAAAAAAATGTTTTTTCAAACATGTACTGGACCTGTTTATAATGACATTCAGTACAAAGGTAATGTTCTACTGCCCAGATGCCTGCCTGATGTGGGATGGATGTATATAATGAATTAACATTTGGGGACAGCCAGTAATAAGTTGGTTCCCATTGCTAGAGTTGGAGGGTTTCCATAAGATGGGAAGAGTCCCTGATGCAGGATGGTAATTTCATGACTAATGGCATGGAGAAAATCATCAATATATTGAGATGAGCACAAAATTTGCACCCAGTTAGCCCAATTTCACAGTGGGGCTTTGGAAGTCAACCACATTTATAATCACAACCCATATGCCCAACAGAATGTCTATTTTGGGAGGTATATAGATGACAATCATCATTTGAGATGTTTATAGTCCCATGAATAATGATGTAACATAATTTTTTCTTATATGTATCATTTATTTTATTTATGAAATCCCTTTAATTTTTTTTCACATATATTTGCATGTTTGTCCATTATGAGTAATCAATCCTTGTTTTTTTTTTTTTATCTGGGTAGGCTACACCATGAAGTCCATCTTTATTATATAATTAAAGTCATTGTAAAGGCTCTTTAAAAAAAAAATAAACATGTTATAATTACCTCCTCTGTGCAGTTGGTTTTGCACAGTGCAGCCTGGATCCTCCTCTTCTTGGGTCTCTCTATGCTGGCCCTGGCCCCTCCCTCATTTGAGTGGCCCCTCAGCCTGCAGCTTTCTCCATATATCCATTCAGACATGGAGCCCCAACCTGGCCTGCCCCCTCTCTCCCCTGATTGGCTGACTGACTTTGATTGACAGCCGCAGGAGCCAATGGCGCTGGTGCTCTGTCTCAGCCAATCAGGAGTGTCCTGGATGGATGAGGGGGATCGTGGACATCGCTGGAGAGAGAAAGGGCTCAGGTAGGTAATTGGGGGGTGCTGGGAAAGCCGCTACACACAGGTTTACAACTCCTTTAAGCATATTTATTGTATTTATGAATTCCCATTAATTTTATTGCATATACATTTGCACATTAATTTTGAGTTTGTAATCCTTGTTTTCCATCCAGGCTTGCTGAACCATATAGTCCCATAGTTTCCACTGCAGTGGCCACTAAAAAAAACTTGCTAGCTTTCTTTCCAGAACATTAGAAGGCTTGACAAATGGACGCGAAGCGCATAGCCACCCCCCCCCCCCCACATATATCCTGCGTGACGTCTTCAGCTGCTACAGAGCACCAGACGCTTCCCTGTACTGCTCTGACTATTACAGCTCTAGGAGGCCCAGCATGCTGCATTCCACCCACCCAGTCTCTTTCTTGCTATACTATGCCTGGCCTGGCTGCATCCCTGCAGAACTGTAGACAAGCACCAGTCTTTTTCCTTAAGTAGGTTCCAAGGTAGACATACTGGACCAAGGCCATTTGCCAGTGTTTAAATGCTCAAGGTGAATGCATTGACATGTTTTTTGATTCTATCATTGAAATCTACAGTTAATTGGCGACACCTCCTCTTTTCCTTCACTTTACTTATAGGGTCACCCAAATTCCTACATCTGGGAAGTGCTGCAGTAAGTGGTACTTATCCGTTCTAGTGGACTTTTTAAGGACTACTTAATTTTCGAGGTCTAGGACATTGGATATTATACTTATTCTTGTGCCATCTTTGTGACATAGTCCTTACTAACCACAGGAATACGGTGTGTGTTTTTTTTATTTTTGCAGTCCTCCTCTATTTACATGGCTGTGGAAAGGGGGGGGGGGCGGGGGGCAGCTTTAGGGGCATTGCTAAAAAAATCAAAGGGTCCCACAGCAAACATTTTATTAAGTGTACATTGTATAAAAGTACACCTAATGAGGCAGCACAAAATAGTGAACGTACAGAGAGAAATATAGTAAGATGTAGCTGAAAAGGGAAAGTACAAATATGGCATACAGAATGAAGCAGCTCAGAATCGTGATTTTACAGCATAGCATATGGAATGAGCCAGTGTTTTAGTACCTTATGTTAACCACTTGGGGTGCCATTCATTCTAAAATGATTTGCAGCACAGAACTCATAGTAACTTACTAGCGTGTGCTGCAGTGCTCTGCAACACAAAAGGATTCACTTTTCTTGGTTCTTTAGGCAAATCTGACATCCATGAGCACGGACCCTTACAAGAAGTTTTTATTTTTTGAGATTCATACTTACCTAGGTGGCTGGAGCATCAGAGCGATCGATGCTGCATCTGTCCCCGGCGTCTCTGCACTGAGAACCGAGCCACCGAACACTGCCAATGGCTCGGTTCTCACACCTCCCCAAGGGGAGAGCTGCTGACTGTCAGTCATCTCTCCTGCTCTGTTCTGCCACGCTCACTGGAGCGCTGAGCTGGAAGGGTGGGGAGCGGCCATCTCCACGGCTCGCTGAGATTGCCATCAGTCAAGGCAGCTGGAGGATCCAGACTTCAGAAGTTGGGATGATGCTTTGCCTCGACTGATTGTAGTGACGTCAGAGGAGAGTGCACATCAGATCAATCTTCCCTGAAAACGGGTCACAAGAGTGCAAAAAAAAAAAAAATTGCACTCCTGTGACCCATAGGAAAAGCCCAGCCTAAAAAGCTCAGGTTGGACTTCTCCTTTAACACATCTGTGTTTGGAGTACAAGGACAAAAAATAATGGTGGGCGCTTTTAAGATTAAACAAAAAAATATATTGTCAACGCTAAAATAAAATATAAGAACTTCATCTGCTGTGACCACCACCACAGTGGGTATATTACATCAAAATATACTATGAATCTCCTCCACTTAATGCGCAAACTGCACACTCATCCCCACTGGTGCATTAGGGTGTGCACCCCAGAGCACAAACACACATGCACGTATCAGCAGAGCAGTGGACGGTGTCAGTAGTTTATTTGTATTTTTTTTAGGAGCCCCGTTATGGGGGGGGGGGGGGGTCAAGGGTCCAAACAGACCCCTGATGTCTCACTTTTGAGACAGAGAAAGAAACAGAGGACAGAGATTCCCCATTCCCTTTTTCTGCAGTAAAGATGGTTTACTATGCTTCAGTTAAGAATGAAGACAGGAGTGATCAGTATAGATCTCTATGTTCATTCTGAAAAGGGGTTGGTTAATGAAATATTTACCAGCCTCTTCCCTGCTCCTGATAGAAGAGGGAAGCTGGCAGCACTGCAGGGGGGATTGGCGCAGCACAGGACGATTAGGGTGTGCCAAGGCACATGCCTATGCTCACCACAAGGATGTGCGACAGTGCCAGTTTGCCTAAATTCCAGAATGCCGATTGGGAGACAAAACTCCTCCGATGACCAAGTCCCCTGCACCGACACTGTCCAAGATTCCCCCTCAGATAGAGAGGCCAGTATCCATTGTTAGGATCATCCAAAAGATGGGGTGGACAGATTATCCCAGTACCACAGCAGTTTTTCTAACCCACCAAGCCAGGAACAACCTGCCAAATAAATCAGGTTTTTTCTATGGACTAGACTAACTTGTCACACCATGACAGAGCTCCCTGTGCGCACTTTCTGTTTTTTTTTTTTCTCAAGGAGTCCTGTTCTTATCATGAACTACAGAATAATTCCCACCTTGTGGGGATAGAGAGGAAATGAATAGTTTTAGATAAGACAACTAGGTAGGGCTGGCAACATTTCTTTTGCTTTCAGTCCACAAATACTGTGCATTGTCAATCCACAACAGCAGATTAAGAGCCAAGTGCATTTCTAGTCTCTGTGAAAACAAACTGCCATCTCAATAAGAGCTACTACAAGGAAAGCAAACTTTCTAATGTTATGTGAAAAAAAATAAAAAAAAATAATATATATATATATATATATATATATATATATATATTTTTTTTTTTTTTTCTTAACGTGGTTTTAAAGGCAGAAGGGATTTTATATTAACTTGAAGCGAATGCATTATCCTAAAGCTGAGCTACACTGTTTGTCCATGGACAGAGCACTGCCTGAGTATGAGCCTGCATGAGTGCCCCCACCTATAGAAAACGTCTTGCTAGAGGGGCAGAGGGGAGGAGCCAGAATGCTGGTGGGGGACCCAAGAAGAAGAGGATTGGGACTGCTCTGTGCAAAACCACTGTAAAGAACAGGCAAGTACAAAAGGTTTGTTTTTTTTAAAAATGTTTACCTTTACAATCACTGGCCCAGACTACTTTCTGTAGTTATTCACTTGCAAAACTCAAATATTCTACTTCTGGGGAGCTATACTAACATAAAGAGGAATTTTAAAGATACAGTTATATGCATTTGTTTTCCTTTCCACAACTGGAAGTTTGACATGAACATATGTTTAAGTCACCTTAATAGACCACCCTTTCGTATCGCAGAGATTTCAGCATTTAGGTAACTACCAGTAACACTTTATGTACAAAGATCAGTACTACCACCAGGCTTCGGTTATGAGCAGGAAATGCCAGAACAAATGTTGACACAGTCCAGGTTTTTTTTTGTACAACACTGCTGCCATGTGGTTAGCTTTGGAACTACACATGACAATTTTAGCATAAAAGTAAGCCTTTAAAAAAATATAAAAATATGAGCACAATACCTTAAAAGACACATTCAATTTATCATGTTTATAAATACACTGGCAGAAACCATTTAACCTTCACAAAGCCAGTAACCTAAAACGTGCTGCCTGTAGGACTGCAAGTATACCATACTTAGAATCTTGCAGAACTAACTACTGCTATAGCAGATACAGGTTGCACATACAAAGCTGCCAAGAATTCTGTTAGATAAAGATGGACCCCTCCAGAGCTGCTGACAAGTGTAACAAGCTACAGTATGCTTGCTGACACTCAGAGCTTGCACATATCTCTAAGCATTGCTCAGCACATAATAAGGAACATACAGAATGTGTTTTAGGTCTGTCCTAGAAGGGATGTCCTGGTCACAAGTTTAACAGGAGAGTACTGACCATTACCTTAAACTTAAAAAAAAAAAATGAGATAACTTTTTTTGCTTTTGAATGCACTTTGCCAGAACAAGGTGTGTCAAACAGATCTGGGACCAAGAAAGTCTGTTAAGGATCCCATCTACCAAGTCAGGATGGTGCACACAACTTGCTGCTGCACATAATGCAGGATTGTCCAACATCAACAAATGCTGTAACCACAAATCCCCACCCCTTGGTAACTGTTTTAATCCTCACTATAGCCAATATGAAAAAAAAAAAAATCATAAGACCTCACTCCCTTATATATTATTTCTTTCTCTTGAGAGCAGTACCTGTAAACATACGTTTCTGTTGTGCTGCTAGTACTAATACTAGTGTAATACCAATCATTGTAATGCAGTGTGACTGACCAGAATGAGCATGTTCAAAGACAGATTTCCCTTATGAAACACAATAACACTTTCATTACAAGTGCCTTTAATTCCCAAGAGGCTCTGTGCACATCATTTGAGGGTACATTAATTATTCCAGTGATGAAATCAAACTGTAAAACAAACTACAAAAAAAAGGCAATTTAACCCCTTTCATGCTTTGCTCTGCATTGCAGGCACCTGCAGTAGGTAAGTGGTTGAATGAAAAGGGAGTAGGGACAGATCTTTAAATGCACAAACATTATTGCAGGAGGGGCTGTCCTTCATGTCACAGTCTTAGTCCCCTGCGGCTGTATATATCTTTACATATATATATATACTTTATTTATATATTTGGGTATGTCCACCTTGGGAAATAATACTGCTTTGTCTTTGGAGTGGCAATCCACACTCCACCGCTCTACAGTTTAGTGACTTTAGATTCCAGTGGGCGACATAGAGGGTGGTTTCCAACTGTGGTTCTGTCCCTGTCTGCTGCAGAGTGGACTGTTTCCAGGTCTGGAGTCTGCAGCAATCACTAGCTCTCCTCCTCTCTCAGGGCGGATGGTAGGAATTTATATTGTTGTTGGCGGATCTGAGCCAGCTTCTTCCGGGCTTCTTCCAGCTCTCTCTCCTTCTTTAGCATTTCCTCTTGAGCTGCTATAATCTATGGACAAATATCAATCATTTCTGTTACAGACCTTTTCCACAGACGTTCACAAAGAACATAAAGGGACATACAACACAAATACCAGAAGGTTGAAACATAAAAGATGATAGTCATAAAACCTAAAGATGATAAACTGCTTGCTGGATACATTTCTGTGTTATATTGTAATAACTTTAAAACACCAAGGCCTCTTGCACACAGAGGCAATTTACTGATCGCTTTATGCAGGATCTTGCTGGCAAAAAAAAGTAAAAAATTTATGTTATGTTCTGTAAACACCTTGTATACACACCATTACAGGCACCGAAGTATGTGAGTGTATAAATGTCTACAGCACACCATGGATTCACTTGCCTGACAAAAGGGGCCCTGCGTGGCTCCTAAACGTTGCCATATGTGTACTGTGTGACCATGTGAATAAAGCTTTGGACCCTTTTGAGGAATCCTTGGTGTGCTGATGACATTTCTACACTCTGATTATCTACAGTTTCCAGCCACTGGTCATTAAAGCACCAGCATTACAACAGCCTTTTTCAGGAACATACGTGTGTGGGGAAGTGTGTATGTGTATACATGTGGAAAATTCTTCTTTATCCTCTTCTAGCTAAATTGCTTATGCTTTTATGTACTTGCGTATACACCTAAATTACAACACTCAAGTAAAATTTTTCTTATGGCTCTAAATACATTGATAGATTGCAGATCTTTATGCAGCTGTGTGCACTGCCCAAGACAACCAACACCGTAACTGCGTTCAGATAAAAAAAAAAAAAAAAAGACTACTCGGCCTGCAAACATTTTTTTGCCCATGTGCAAGATCATCAGAAGCATATGTTCCTCAGCTACTTAAAGCGGTTGTTTACCCATTCTTATCACTTTTCTGTAAATGAATAATAGCAGGCTATGTCATTTATTGTAATTTGTTATTCTGCTCTTACAGGCCTCCTTTCCGAGTAATCTGTTTTTCTTTTAAATGACATCACCCGCGCGCATGCGCCGCTAGCCCTAATTTTCCGGCAAGATTATGCTATCGGAAAAATGCTGGGTCTATATTGGGGCTGCGTCATTTCCTACTGTTGTCTTGAGATGCTGTGAGACGTCTTCCTCCTCCTTCCTTGGCTAAGGCGAATAGTACGCATGCGCGGGATTACGGCCAGAGAAATATACTGAGGGCGGAAATAAGGTAATGCACAAACACAGAAGACCTCAGTCTAATGTGGCTAAGAACAAGCAGGAGCGTTTCATAATCTCTTTATTTGGAAAAGTAAGAATGATTATACTATTAGCGTTTTATTTTTAATGCAAACAAGTACGGTAGTTTGATAATGACAGGGTTTACTACTGCTTTAAATAAGCTAGCTACTACTAGCTTTCAATTACTGACCATAAAAGTTTACAGATCAGGGAAGTCAGAAAAACTCCAGAAGTTCCTATCTGCATACTTTTTATAGGTAGGGGACACAGAATATTGGTTAGGGGTTCAGCACAAGAGCCAAGCTCAGGAATTACAAGTGATACTAACCTGTGCAATTCCTCCTACAAACTTTGTCTTCACAACAACATTGTCATCGTCAGCTTTGCTAAACGCCGCTTTCTGAGCTGCTCTGACCAGGTTATCGGAGGCTCGTTTCACAGCATTGCCAGCAGCCTGTGGGACAGAAATAGGGCAAGTGTGGAAAGGAAAGCAACAGGATAGCCATGAAGTAAGTAGAGGGGAGTGGAGGACAAGATTAGGGAAAAAAATAATTCTTAGCAAATGCAAAAAAAGACAGGAACAAAACATAAAATGGTGGCATGAATGAATACCTCAATTCCATTGTGAGCTTTGCTGCCTGATATACAATGCAAGTTACATACTTCTTGCCCATACAATCAGTCTAACTACCCTACAGCTGCTATATAGGGCCAACTAGCAGTGCACATTTCGTGCAATACTGCCTTATCTCATGTAGATATTAACACGCTACCTGGAGTCTTCTCACGGCTTCCGAGTCTTGGTCAGCTTTCACCTTGCAGGCGACCAGAAGTTGGGCAGTGGACGCTGCTACTTGCTTGGCAGAGGAGATGAGTTTCTCCTCACTGGCGTGGCCCTGCACTGAGGCGTTAGCCGATTCACACAAGTTGCTGGTTGCCGCAGCCACCATCCTGGCCTAAAAGAAGTCAAGAGTGGCCAAATGACCAGAAACATAAAAACAAATGTTGCCTCCAATGTGGACTGCTAAAATGTTGTTAACCAGTGCAGTGCCAAGGAAATATTCCTCAAAAAGGTTAGGAAAGATTGCAAAGTTAGTCTGTTCTTCCTAATCATTCACGTTAATCACAAAGCTTACAATCTAAATTGGATATGGAGTGGCTGGCAAGCAAAGGGGTTGCAGCACCTGGCTAGATCTTAGCAAAAGTGTAATGAGTTATGTCTTTCCTATAAGGTATTGGTAAAAGGTACTGAGACTTGGGAAGAGAGAGATGTTGGAGCTGCAATAAAGGGATGGCAAATTTGGCAAGCCAATGTACAGCATAGTTAATGGTGGTAAGTAGAATGGACAGCAGTATCCAAGGTCACTGTTATACTGGTTAAGGGGATTATGAGTGTGAAATATTAAAGAAAATTTACCGGTAGTTAAGTGTGTAGAATGAAAAAGGCACACATGTTTGGGTCCTCTACAGTAAGACCACATGGATAAGATCAAATAAATGGGAAACATCCATAAAAAAAAATAAAAATTACTTACGGCAGAAATGAGTCCCTGGGACCACTGACCGTCATCAGCTGCATTAGCGGCAATTGCTCCAACCTACAAGGAATCCGAGAGAAAACATTTCCATACTGAAAAGATTGTTTAATATCCATCATCATAGGAATCATTTCCAAAAAGAAAATGATTTAAACCTAATTTTGAGTGTTTCTGATAGTCTGCACCAATTTCTCCAAGCACTGGTGTTCGCATGCATCCATATTTTTTACTTTGGGCACCACATATTAAACAGGCCTGCAGACATTTGAAAGTCAATACAAATGCACTGTGTACATAGAACTTTTGTGCCGTCTACTCAGTGCGATTAAACGTGTTAAATTGACTTCAATGGGTAGGAGGGGTGAATAAACTGCTCCTTCACTACTGCAAAGATGCTGCTAGCAGGACTTCAATGGAGCCGGTTCACACATTTCTGGGGCGGCTGTGGAGTGCATTGCACAGGAGTCCTGTGTGTCTATGGCTCCATTTCAGGTCTGAATTCAGGCAAAAGTGTGGGCCTAATTCATCCCTGAAACAGAGAACAGGGACATATCGGACCCCTGCTGTGAGCTGCATCCGAATTCTGTGTAAACCCAGCTTAAAGGTTTTTTTTTTTCTTATGCCCGTGTTGCAGTTGGATATATTTTTCCCTCCCCTCCTGTCCTAAAGACAACCGTTTTATCAGAGAGGAAGCAAAAAAAAAAAAATCTCTCAAATAGAGCCTCTGATGGCTGTAAATACTGACTGGGGTTCTAAAGATATCCCATTCTAACCAAAACTGAAAAAAAGTTTTAGCTATACACTTTAAATCAAAGAACAGCAGATATAATGTAGCTGGATAATGAGAAATGGTAGACTGTTTTGTAGGCAGCCCAGAAAGTATCCAGGAACTTTGTTTTTATGGGATGTAAAGAATATTGCACGCATGCTTGTTGGAAGATGTCAATCACAGAATTCTTTGCTGTAAAAGACTCTTAAAGAGGAAGCACCATTCTTTTTTTTTCTGATCTGCAAAAGTAAAGGCATAATGTACTAGTATGGATCGCATACTAGCACATTATGTTAAACTTACTTGCAAAGAAGCAATCGTCTGCTCTGCTGGAGGCCGCATCATCTTCACCCATCTTCCTCCCGGGTCCGTGAACTCCGGCTGTGTGACTGTCTGGAGCCAGGTGACGTCACACCCGCGCATGCATGCTGGAGCCATTGGTCACGGCAAACGCTTCTGAAGAAACGGCACGGGTGGCCGTTCCTTCAGAGCTCATGTGCCGATGACGCAATCGGCTGCATATACAGTAAATATCTCCTAAACGGCACACATTTAAGAGATATTTACAGTACCTATAGGTAAATCTTCTTATAGGCTTACCTATAGGTACATGAAAACGTTTACTTCCACTTTAATAAAATTGATAAGATACTGAATACCAGTTCTATTAGATCTGAGATACACAGAAGGTGTGAATGACATACTATGTATACATGTAGTATAATTGTTAAGGGCAATTAAAAGGTATCTATAAATAAAACAGATTCCTCTGCTAATTAAACCACATATCTTGAAGTAGACCGTAATACAGGAAAGAAATGACCACACAGCTTATCTTCTTTTAACAGTGATAGCCGTGAACTGTAGATGACAGATGGGCATGGATGTTCAACACATCAAAGTTTTAAACAGTGAAGAATGACAAAAGGAGATCTGTGATAAATCCGCCATAATAAAATAAGATTATATGTTATAAAGAAAAAATGTAGAACTGGAAACCCAGTATAGAACTTCATTACAGTACTCAGGTGGGTGTATGTATACTATTTAGCACCGTATACTGCAGACTTTTTTCTTTTCCACTCTTGGAATGTCCTCAGTTACCTTTTTTTTTATTTTTATTTTTTTTAAATGTGTATATGAATCCTCATGTCTTTCAGTTAAAGGCTTGAATTTCCTATTGGTGCCAACACTAAACAGCTTTTCACAGTGTTTGCCAGCCAGGGATTTCCCTGGTATTCATGTTAGACTTGTCGTGTAACCATTTACTGGATACCATCCAGTTAAGGATAAAGCTGTGGGTTACCAAATGCTAAGAAGGGATTAACCCACTTCAGGCTCAAGCAGAACTTATGACAAGGTCAAAGTAGAAGCCATTTCTACACCTTATCAAATCTCACATTGTCATTCCACTGCTGCCAAATTGGGCTGTTGATGATTTTACACTGGCAGAGAGATGCATCATGTACATACTACGTATGTAAGTAAATACTACGTGTGGCATGAATGAGAGGACATGGACAGGGGACAGGAACTAATTACACTCCTGTCATTGATCGTACAAAGTGAAATGTAGTGTTCTTTCTTACCTAAAAGCCTGGCATTCTAACACATCCAGTCTTAACAGTGGCCCATTAACTTTCTTACGCTCCTAATTCCACAGGCTCCCCCTTCTAACAGTAACTCATACTGGGAGTCACTTTGTGCAATCCTATATCAGCTTCTGTTCCTCAAGGCAATAAAAAAAAGTCAGTACACTAATCAAGTTCCTAATTAACTTACGGTTGAGCATTTTTTACATAGTGATAGAATCTAAAATCAGAACTAGATATATTTTGTAGGAATACAACTCTGCTTTAGCACAGGGCATCCTTATTATCTCACTTGATTAAAGTTTCCAGTAATGTAATCCACAAATAAAAATGATACTATAAGTAAATGACACCACTGGTACCTTCTCATTACAGTACTGATGTCCTTGTGAAAAAAATGGCACAATTTCTATTGGACTCATGGATTTATTCATCAAATGGCACTACAAAACAGTGCCAAAAGGAAGGTGAAGGAAGGACTGAGGTAGAATGTTACTATTTTAACTTTTTATTTTTGATTTGCCTCGTGAACTCTGCACTGTTGTTGAAAAGCAACAGCAAAACGAAGGTTGATATAAAGGAGTCACAAGGCCCACTATATTTCAAAATAGCATGCAGCCATTTCTTCTTTCTTACCCAGCTCTGGGATAGTATGGTCCAATGGTAAATGTGCATAGATAGTAGATGGCATTTTGCTTCCAACATTGTATACATACTACTATGCTAACACAAAAGTGGTGCTTGCATCAAAAGGATATCTCCTGGGGATCACAGGATTGCACTGCGTTCTGCACTCCTGTGACCCAGTTTTCAGCCTCAGATTTTAAACAGCTTTTGGCTGATGTCCCCCAACTGACAGTCACTGGCTCTCCTCTGCTGAGTGAAGACCAAGAACTGGGCGATCAACAGTCTTTGATCGGTCAATTATCAATCTTGGAGGAGGCGAAGGACAGATTCTTCATCCACCTAATTGAGTGTGATTTATTTTTATTTTTTAAATCCCACACTTGACTTTTAAAAAATGTAATGATAGCATTCCAAGGCTTGCAGAACCATCTGTTATATTTGACAACAAATGAACTGGTCTTGCCAATTTGCTCCATTAAAATGTAGGAAAGTCATTGAGTGAACAAAAATACCAATGCAATAAAAGCAAAAAGTTTTTGTGCTATGGAATGATATAGAGAGGATGTGTGCTTCTGCCGAGTTGGCAGTTACATTAAGTCTGGAGCATCCAAAAAGGAAAATATTACACAGCTTATCAGATTGCCCACTAAAAAAAGCAAAGTTCAAATCTGACTAAACAATTCTCCATCCAGATGCTATTTTGATAAATAGATCATGCATGGATTTTAAGCACACTAAGACCTAGGTCTTGCTTCCTCCATAGTATATTCCAGTGATGGCAAACCTTGGCACCCCAGATGTTTTGGAACTACATTTCATCATGGGAATTGTAGTTCCAAAACATCTAGGGTGCCAAGGTTCGCCCATCATAGTATATTCTATACCTATATATAGAAGACAAAGCTTGAATTTGTTGTTCCTTATGCTGATGATGAACTGTTTTGTGGGTTAAAAGCAATGGTTCTTCAAATTAGCAGAATTCATTTTCAGAAGCGGCACCACCTTACATACATAATCATAATTAACAGAACAGTAAACCAGGATTATGCATTTCAAAATAAAATGATATATAGATCTCCCTCTCTCATACACACTATATATACATACACACACACACACACACACACACACACACACGTGTATATATACACATATACATACACACATATTTAACTCCATTATTGGGGCACCACTGCAAGTGGTGTACTTTCACTATCGGTTTGATGAAAACTACTAGTAAATTTTACTTCTGTCTGTGAAATACAATAGCGTTCATCTTACAGCTGAAATAACAGGGTCATAGATATAAAACTATGTATTTTGTGTGAAATAGTTACACCTATTTGCTCACCTTGCCTTGTGCCACCAGCTCTCTCTGAGCCGCTGAAGCAGATTTCACTAGTGCGCTAGTAGCGGCTGCAATTGACTTTGCTGCTTCCAGGATCTGTTCCTCGAAGTCCAGTGTTTCATCTGCCTGCTACGAAGAGAGAAACAGATTATCAAACTGGGTGTTCCAAAGAAAGCTTTAATATTTAATGATGATAAAACCTCCTGCTGTTGCTCTGTACACCCCCAACACAGCCCTGGAGCATACGCAGGACACTGTAGCAATATGTTTGATATATAGTTGAATGAATTAACAACCTAATATATCAAACATATCAGACAGAGGCTGCAGGAGAGGGTTCTTGGACCGATTCCACTGACAGAAGGGACATGGAGGGAATGCGACTCTCCATTAGGATATTCCTTACTATAAGAGTTCACCATCAACTTAATAGAAAGACTGTAGTCTATATCTCACATGTGTAACATGAAAAAAGACAAGTCACACTCATCTGTAGGTTGTCTGACAGAGGAGCAGCAAAGAGTTGAGACAGCAGCATTATATCTAAGCATGGGCTCAGCTGGCTGAACGTGATTACAAGGAGACTGCAAACTTTATACTTACTCTTGGCTTTGCTCGTGGCTTAAGTTGTTCCAATTTTTTGGCTGCTGCCTCTATAGAAGCTGCAGCGCCAAGAAGCTCTGTCTCAGCAATCACTGTGGGATCTTCAGGATCCACCCAATCTGTGCCTAAAATTACAAAAAAATCATCGAGGTAACAAAGATTTAGTAACGTTATCAGAAATGGAGAGGAGGTTGAGATACATTCTAAAACAATATCTATTAGAAAAAAAAGAGGTCTTATTAGAATGTTTGTGTGCTCATTACAAACAAAACAAAAAAAAAAAAAAAGTGTGTGGTGTGTGTGTCTCACCCTTTACTTCCCTCAAAATACCAGGAGTTTAAAGCTGGGTACACACTAGAAGTTTTTTTCTCTTTCAACCCAGCAGGCTAGGCTAAACGAAAAAAAAAAAAAAGGTCGCTGTAATAACACAAGTGATGTTAGTGTAGCGATCATCCCTGCTGTGTTGTTTTATTTTGACAGGGCGACTCCACCCCCACCAGAACCCACTGATCACAGACGATGAACACAGCCAATGGCTGCGAATGCTGATCGGAGACTGGCTTCTGTAGAACAGCTTTACACATGGGTCGAAAGTCGGACGCTTCCTGCTGAACCAATCAGTTTCGGCCCATGTGTACAAAAAAACGTCATTCCTTAATGCTATAGTACACAGACATATACCAGTAAATATTTGTTTTTTTAACAATGGCTCACCTTTCATGGTTTCTGTGGTCTGGATCAGTTCTGTTACAGCAGACGCAATGCGCTTTGAATAGGCAGCCAACTTAAGCTTCGCCTCAGGACTGGGTTTCTGTAGAATCTACATAATCACGTTTGTGGAACAGACATTATTTAAAAAATATGGGACTGCCATATTAAGTGCAACAAACTGACTTGGACTTTTAAAACATTTTTAAAGCCCAATTCCAGGAAAAGTAAATATCTTCCCATGCAATGGGGATGCTCCTGCACTGCAAGCGGTACATGCTTATTTTGGTCAAGGTCTTTCCTATCTGACACTTTGCTCCTTTGGCAGATGGCACTAGCCTGTACTCCAGTGGTGGACTTTTCCTCAGCATACTCATGTTTTATTCAGGGCTATAGGTCCTGTATTGGTCTGATGACACCGATCTGACTGACAGAACATAGGGGAGGATCAGGGTCCAGCCTTTCAGCTTTCAGCATGGGGAAGCCATGAGATTGGGTAAGTAAAAGTGCCTTTCTTAGTCCCCTGGATGACAATGAGAATTTCATTCTTGCAGTCCGGGGGTCGACCCATTGCAAGGGAGGATTTTGATGTTGCCTGGAGTTCAGCTTTAATATCTCATAATTTAACTCACTGACAACACGTGCTCCAGCATCTCCAGGTATCCCTGGGTACATTCTGTTCCATATTTTAGAGCTCGTTGCCTTGTATCTTCGCTGATATCTGGATGGTACACTGCTTGCTAAAGTTAAAAATAAACATCAGGTTAATCTAAATATGTCATTAAAGTTTTTCTGCCAACATAGGAAAGAAGCTTATTGGATCATGTACACCATTACCTTGCAGGCTGTCAACATATCTGAGACAGCCTTTCGGCTCAGGTTGGCAGTAGCGATGACATCTTCTTGTCTGCATGAATTTCCAGCTGCCACTGCTTTTGCTGTTGCTGTGGTGATTCCTTTGGTCATCCGGATTGATTCCTCTGGAGAAGTTGTCTTTTCAGGAACATCCTTGGAATGGAAGACCTAAACAAGACATTTAGCATAAAAGGCAAGGGTGACCACTTACTGCTCTTAACGTCTACAAATAAAATAATGGTTTTATTTATAAACTATCCATTTGAAATCTACCGAGAAATGTCTACTGCTTCCTTAGTGAAAGAATGAATGAATAATTTGTATAGCGCACAACACGAACTGAATCGCCTCAAGGCGATAAGGACATTCACTAAAACCTTGTAAACAAAGTAGGCGGATCTAGTACATTATTCTAAATCCCTAAAAATACATTACTAAATTAGCAGATGTGCAAACTGCATACTCTGAATTAACAGCAAAGGAATCACGGAGCATGTGTTCGGCATGCAAATTTTAATAAGCACACCTTTTCATGCCGTGATAGTCCTACCTTTCCATAGCATAAATATTACACCTGTGTTCACACATCAGTTTATTCTGCCTGCACCATTATGTGGAAACCAAGCATGATCCTTACAGTCAGCTCCTGCTTGATGTGCTCAATTGTGCCTTCTAAAGCTCTGGTTCCACGCGTGGCTTCATCTTCTACAGCTTTCACAGTCTTTAACAGAGACGTCACATTTGTCACCATGACCTAAAGAGTTTAAAAAAATAAATAAAAAAAATATATTCATTTTAGTGTAAATACTTAAAAAGAATCAAGCAGAATCCATCCTTGGTATCTTTGCCAGTACGGTAGGTTATTTTGACAGACATTACCTTAGCTGCACTTTTCAGCTGGTACATGGATGGATCATCTGCTGGCTTCCCTGCTGCACCTTTTGTGGCCCCTATTAGATCTCCTAGAGCCTTTGCAACATCTTTTATTGCATTGATTAGCACCACCTAAAAGAGGGATATAGACCCATGAGTACAAGTTTTTGTTTTTTTTAAAGAAGAGCTTTGAAAATGTATTTTGTGATAAGCTAACAACTCATGCTAATTAAACAAAAGTTTTATAATCTGCAATGCCACAGAAAACAGCAACACATTCAGAGCGCAGAAAGCCTATAACATATTGATATCTGCTCAATTCAAGATTGAAGCTTTCACCGTGAGACACAGAAGCCAAGTTAAAATGCTGTCATCAAGAAGAAGCTTTATTTTGTTTTATGACATGAAATTACTACCACAAATTCTGCTCAGACTGAAAGCTTACCATACACAACAAAGTAAATAACGGTAATAATGTCTGGAAATATTAGTCATTCAGTGTCATAAAACTAGCAGCAGTATCTACAGCCAAACTGCAAAAGTTATACTACTAAGGTATGCAGATTGCACAGTCTATTCAAAAAGTGCAGTACACAATGCTAACCAATGAACATTTACCTTTCAATCATCTGAAATGTGCACGTCAGCTTTCATCCCTGAATGCTTTGTTGAACAGGCCAGAGTGATCGTGTTGAATGCCAACACCTTCGCTGCATGGAAGCTTCTGGTTTTTACAGGCCATAATTAGATTGGGGAGCTTCAGAGTATGTCTCTTATATAAAGACTGAACTTACAATGAATTTGGTGCCTAAAATTGATGATGTCTACTGAACAGAGAAAGAATACATTATGGTATAAATAAGCTTCCCATGCTCTGTTCTTCACCTAAATCTATGGGCCACTGCACAGTGGGATGCCTGATCTTGTGCACAATGCTAGGCTTGACTGTATTCTTAAAGTGGTTGTAAAGTCAGAAGGTTTATCTTAATGCATTCTATGCATTAAGATAAATAGCCTTCTGTGTGCAGCAGCTGCCCCAGCACCCCCTAATTACTTACCTGAGCCACATCTCTATCCAGCGATGTCCATGAAGGTCTTGGGCATCCAAGACTCTCTCCTGAGTGACAGACACAAAGAGAAAGGGGACGGAGCGGGCTGCAGCTCCATGTCTGAATGGACACAGGGAGCTGTGACTCAGCTCGGGTGCCCCCATAGCAAGCTGCTTGCTGTGGGGGCACTCGACAGAAGGAAGGGGCCAGGATCATAGAACAGGGACCTGAGAAGAGGAGGATCCAGGCTGCTCTGTGCAAAACCACTGCTCAGAGTAGGCAAGTAAAAGATGTTTGTTATTTTATTGAAAAAAACACAAGAGACTTTACAATCAATTTAATTCCAATCTAATAGAGTACATAAAAACAATAATATACTCATAGGGACATTTTCTTTCTTTTGAGAATACTATATAGTAAAATCTGTTGAACTATACCCAGAAATAATTCAGGCACACAGTGTGAGAATTTGTGATACTAGTGTCTTATCCTCTAAAAATATATTATAGAACATAATCTGGGGAACTAATAAAAAGTTTCTTAGACACCATTTAGGGCCCTGTTGTGGCACAGCACTGAATGGTATGGTGCATGCGCCAGATTCATGTACCAGTCAGTGTCATATTGAACACTCCTTCCTTAGTGCATTCCATCCCCTCTCCAGCATCTGTGCCCATCATTTCAACGGGTGTATGGTTGAGGAGTTTTGTACTAGTTCCCCATCAGGTTCACTTTACTTTTCATTAGCAGCGCACAGCAGTGGCTCCATAGCTAATCTTCAGTCCAACAGCAGCTTTAGACTCATTACACTGCTGTGAGATGTCAATCATAAATAAAGCGGACCCAAATGGGGAACAAGTCTCTTACTTCAAGCTCTGCCCACTCAGTGACAAGTCATGGGCCCTATTTGGGTAATATCATCTGCATCCCCGGCCCCTTTGTTTACATTTAGCTTTTGGCTGGGTATTTTTCTGGTCATCAGCTGACTGGGGCCAGGGATACAGCCCTGTGCAGAAAGCGATCACATTCATAACAGCCTTCCAGCACAGACTTGCCCCTTTCTGAGTAATGGTGTACCTCTGTATGCTAGCTCGGAGCTGGTCTTAATTACCAATATATTTCTAATCAGTAAACTGGTGGTAATTCTTAAAGAACCTGTTGCTGCCATAGCAACGGATTTTTAAAGTGGCACTAGTGAGAAGTACCTGAATTTCCAGCAAGTGTCAGTAACATTACTGTCACTGGCGCGAGTGCTCGTCTAATTTAGGCGCAGGTAGTTCTTAATGGAACTCCTGCCAGAAAACACTTAGGACTATTCTGAATTTCCCTGAAAATATATGCAGTACAATGTGCTATTTATAGCTTTTAAAAACTGTAATTCAAAAATACAAACTACGGTAAGCAAATTTACATGTTTGGTTATGTAATTAAAAAAAGATTTTAACTGATGGAAAACATTTTAACATCAATGGCAAAGAATGTAAAAGTTTTAAATACATTTGCCAGCTGAAACAAACCATATAGATTGTAAAAAAAAAAAAAAAAATTCAATAATCTTATTACATGGTTTGCAGGAAAGAAAATTGCTTGATTCCACCATTAACACAGTACATATTGATGGGGAAATCCCTCCCTCCCCTGGAGCCATTGTTTTTTTCCGGTGGGGGAAACCATCCGCACTGGGAGAACACAGGTGATTATTGCTAGCAGCTATAATAGCCACTAACAATAGCCACATGCCAAATCCGGCAGGCTGGTTGTACCCAAGTTGATCAATCAACTTGGATACATTCAGCCTGCCCATACATGGTTTGGCTCTTGGCCTGTTCCCACTGAACCGGCCAAGATTCAGACCGTCTATGGCTGGCTTAATTCTACTAAATTTAATTAGTACAACTGACAAATACCCATCGACATAAAATATAAGCACTCAAAGGGTGGTAGCAATTGCATTAACTCTGATTATACTTAAAGGCGACGTTCACCTTCCGAAACACGTTCTACCCATATTAAGTGTGTGAAACGCATAACAATGTTTCAGCTCCTGCAGCTTCTCCCCCTTCTACCTGCCTCGGCAAGACAGCTGGCGAGAGATCAGCAGCGTGGCCATGTGGGCGAAGTTTTCTGTGAGTAGACTACAACTACTGTCACCCAGACAGCTTGTAGTTCTGAATTGACTGCGATGGCATTGAAGAGCATGTTCGTAATTCATTCACAAGCTCTGCAACTTGCAAACAATCAGCCCCTATTGGAGGTATGGGTTGAAAGCAGTAGAGCTTGTTTGCAGAAGCCAGATATTGTAAATCCTTATACACTGATCATGGGTGTAATGCTTTCCAGGCTCCTGCAGGAAAAAATTGTAAATATAGATTTTTTTTTCTGAAAAATTTGCATTTGTTATCTTTCCTAAAAGGTGAAATTATCTTTTAATAAGGGGTATTGGTAAATGTTGTGTGTATTAAACAGTCGCTAAAATTCAGTGCAGTTGCTTTCATTAGAAATGTACCCTTTTAGCCTTTACAATGTAGTTACTTCACTCCAACATATTTTTACAGTTTTGGCTGTATTAGGATGTAGTTAAGAATCCCTGCCAGGTTTTTAGTTCTGTCTGGGTACCCTTTGCCCACTGTTACTGGGGCGGATGCAAGAGAAAATCTCATTAGGCTGATTAGAGACAGCAGAAACAAAGGCTATAACCATTTCCTACTGTAAACAGGGTAGTTATGATGTACCTGTAAATTTCATGTCTTGGAATACAGTACAGTACTTGTAGCCATGGACCTTGGGTTAATTCCTATTACCTTGAGGTAATTGGACAATGGTGCAAAAGTTAGGCTAGCAGCACCCCCTGTACACACTCCTATAACCCCCCACTCAATTCACTGGACCCCAGTTTTGTAGCATGCAATAAGGAGAGACAGGTGACAGAGGGGAACGATCTGGATCCCGTATTCCAAATATATGGAAATTATGGTAAGCCAAAATTCCTATTATCTTAAACTTGTAGCCATAGCTGTTGGAACATATAACCCATAGTCTATGGCTACAGGTCGTGTCCAGTAGTGTACAAGTAGGATAAACATTTACTGTAGTCTCGTGTTCCCAGGGGAGAGAGCTTTAATCTTTGTGATCAGCAATAAATACCCGAGTATCAAAGTGTTCGCTCCCCATCATAAACCAGCTCTCATTAAAGTAACAGCTTCCTGCACAGGGCTTGAAGTTGCTAGGCTGCTGGCTTCCTAGGAACAGATGCCCTGCTTCTGGCCATTCATTTGCCAGCTGGGAAGTTGGCAAGGTCCATATTGAGACAATGATGTCACCACCATCCCTGCCCCTTTGCTTTCAGCTGTTTGCTCCCAGCCCAGCAGCTAAATTGGGATGTGTCACCTGTTGCTATAACGCCGTTCTCAACCTTAATCCTCAAGTACCCCCAACAGACCATGTTTACAGGTTTTCCTTCATCTTGCACAGGTGCTTTTAATCAGTGTCAATGGCTTGGAATCTTGGACAGCTATTTTATCTAAGAGAAATTTTCGAAACATGGCCTGTTGGGGGTACTTGAAGACTGAGGTTGAGAATCACTGTCCAATGCATTATGGACACTTCAGCCTTAGTGCTGCCCTATTCCAAATGAGAGATTTTTGTACCCGTTCCCGACAAGTACATGAAATTGTCACCCACAATATTTGTCGTACAAAGGAATGAGAGAATTCTTAAGAGTGTCTACAATGAATCCCCTAAATGTCTTTGCAGTGAGATCAAAGCTATTGGAAAAGGTGTAATGAGGAGCTGACTTGTCCAGTAGGAAATTATAACAAAATATGGTGTTTTTGTGTTTTCTATTCTGTTTACTAAAGGACACAGAAATCTTCATAATGGATGAAATTTATGTTGCCACTTACAGGAGCAGGGTGCTAGGTACAACAAAAACTAAAAAGGTGGCCCCCCTGCTGGTGGCCAAACCCCCTACCTGAGGAAAAGGAAAGATGGGCTCAAAGCATAACAACAAAATGGAACAGCACCCTGGCAAACTCAAAATGCAGTCTGTAAAACTTTGTGACCAAAACTGGAAGCCACTGAGGCAGTCACATCAATTTCGTAGAACTTGGTAAAATTGTCAACTGATGACCAAGTAGCTGTCTTGCAAACATAAACAACAAGTATAATGATGAAATGCATAAGACACACTCAGCGCCCTGGTAAACTGCACAGAAGCAGGGAACAGTGCTTCCTGGCCTAAAAGGGCATATGCCCGAACTATGGTTTGGCTAATCCACTCAGAAAATATGTAGGGTGAAGCAGCTTTTCCTTTCTAGGGGCCATATGGCACAATGAATAGAACTTTAGTCTTATGAATCAAGGCAGTGGAACTCAGGTAAATTGTAATGGCCCTAACCAGATCCAAATGATGAAGAGCCACTTCCTTTGGATGAGAAGGATGGGGCACAGAGATGGCAAGACTATTCTCGTTCAAATGGAAGGCCTTCACCACCTTCCACAGAAAGGACAACCTTGTTTGAGGTACATCCTTATCTTTATGGAGCATCAGATATGGCTGCCGACAAAGATCTGCAGGCTCGGACAACCTATGTGCTGACGTGTAGGTCACTAGGAAGGAAAGGAATCCAGAGGGGGATATTTTGGATAGATTCAAAGGGAGGATTTTGTAAGGCTGACAAGACTATATTCAGGTCCCATAGTGGTGAAGGAGTTCTAGCAAGAGGAACCACGTGTGTGAACCCTTGGATAAAAGTACACACCAGTGGGAGAGATGCCAGGGGCTGATTAAAAAGCACAGCCCCAGCAGACCTAGCCCTTAGCACATTATTTAGGGACAAATGGCAACTCTTTGAAGGAAGGCCGAAAAAAAAAACAAGAAACCGACAACTTGCCATGAAGGAACGCTAATGACTCAAAGAAGTGAAATAGACATTCCAGGTGCGATAATAGATGACAGGAGAAGTGGACTGGGCTTGAATCATTGTGGAAATGGGGGAGGCATACACCAGGAAGTGCCACAGGGGCAACCAGAGCATCCAACACATCTGCCTATGGGTGTTTTACCCTGGCCACAAACTTGGGAACCTTACGTTTTAGTCAGGACACAAAGAGCCAAAGAGATCCATGTCTGGCACCACACAGCATGGACAAATTCAGAGCAATAATTTTGGTTGCAGAGACTATTCTCACCGATTCAGCGTCTGGCTTGACAGTTGTCCACTCCTGGAACGTGGATTGCAAATAAGGCTTGAACACGAAGCTCTACCCAACTGAGAATCCAGAGCCACCAATGTACTCTTGGTTCCACCCTGGTAATGGATGTAGGCCCTGTCGTGGCATTATCCGATAAGACTCTAAATCGGGCAACTCTCAAATTAAGTTGACCAAATAGAAAAAGAAAATGGGTCCTCAAGCTTCAGAATGTTGATGAGGAGAGAGTTGTTTTCCAGGAACCATTAATCCTTAACCAACATATGATCCAGCATGTCCACGCCCAAAAAGATTGGCATCCATGGCAATTATCGGCCAACTGAAGGGAAGAATTGAGTTCCCGGACAGCAGAGAAGAAAGTCACCATTTCAAGGACGCCTCGGTTGGGCAACCCCAGAACGCTGTTGCACTAGACCAAAATCTCACTGTACAGGTCTGGACTGGTGTGGTGCATAACAGAGTTTCGAAGGAAGCCACCATGAGATCCATGAGAAGGAAGCCACCATGAGATTGTTGGAATGTTCCTGTGGTGTGCAGCAGTTCTTTTCTTCCTAAAAACATTTAAGACCCCATGTGTGTTTCTGGGAACAGATGCAGAGAAGGCATCTGACTGGCACAACTGGAAGTTCATATTTACAGTCTTGAGACATATAGGCCTAGGAGATAATATGCTTTGATGGATTGCAAGCATCAACAATTCCCCAACCGCACAATTTAAAATAAATGGAGTGTTGCGCCCACCCTTTAAGATCACTAATAGAACCAGGCAGGGATGTCCACTGTCACCACTTTTTTTTGCCCTTTCCATGGAGCCCTTACTGTGTAAGATTCAAAAAACACCGATATGAATAAAAATGGCATATGGTTTCCCCTGTTGGTTTTTGGAGGTGTAATATCATCAAAATGGCTATACCTATAGGCATACCTATAAAGTATTTTAAACAGATATACACACTCTTTACCGGAATAATTTGGGCATACAAGCACCCGAAGATCAGACGATCCCTGTTGACTCCCCCAAAAAAACAAGGAGGATTGGCCCATCTGAGCCGCCTGATAGATTGGTGTAGGCACAAGGACATAAAAATATGGAACAACTTTGAATAGTTTGATGGAACAGGGGTTATACCGGGGCGCTCACTTTAAAACATCTGGGCAATGGCCCACATTACAAATGTTGATCTCATGAACGACTTTGGATAGATTGATGGAACAGGAGTTATACCAGGCCTCTCACTTTATAACATCTGGGGAATGGCGAAAAATTTCAAATGTTGATCCCAGGAACGGGCCAGTACAAATTGGATTTTTGGGGACCAGCTCAAATTAGTCTTTTTTTATATAATTTACCCGCCCCAGATGTCTTTGAGCGTAATCAACTCCCCCTCGAAGAATATTGTCTGGAGAGAGGATTACTATCTCACGCCATCTCAAACATATACACTCTTGGTAACAGCTTCTGAAAATTTCCAGTTGCATTTTTTTTCGAAAATGGGAACTGGATCTGGATACGTTTACGGAGGAACAGCGAGTTAACATAATCCACTCCATATTTGAATCCTCAATCTGTACAAAAAATACAGGAAACATATTACAAGATCTTTTCTCAATGGTACCAAACTCCGACCCTTCTTCATAGATATTAACTGAATGTTTTAGACAGATGTTGGCAATGCTGGAAGGAGCAGGGGACATCTTCGGGTCATGCTCCAGAGTAGAGGACTATTGGAGAGAGGTCCGAAAGATTACCCAAAAAAATTGTGACCATGAGATACCAGAGGATCCAACCGTTTTCCTTTTACATAACTTTAAAATACCGGGTAAGACCGATAAAAACTCCATTCTGTGCCACCTCCTGAATGCGCCCAAGACCTGCATCCCTACTACATTGAATCCAACCCAAACACTCTCAGTGGGCCTATGACTCAGGAAGGTGGAAGAAGTGAACAGAATGGAAGATTTAGTCTTGACAACCAGGCAGAAGCGAGAGATATACGTAAAAACATGGACCACATGGAACCTTTTTATTAACTCAGAGGAGGGAAAGACTCTCATAGATGTGAATCTTATTAATTGAAGAGGAAATGTAATGCTTTCTTTAAGACAGATTGAGCTAGTGTATGAATGTAACTCCATGTGTCGGCTCATGTGGGACCTGGAGGGGAGCAGGAGAGAGAAAAATCGATTTACTTATTCATTTAGGTTTCCATTATTTTTTTTTTTTTCTTCTCTCCTTTTCCTTTGAATATACGACAAAGATGGGAAAGACATTTTGAATAACTTGATGATAGTGGATATTATTTTAAACAGTTTCATGAGAGAGGATATTATATTACTGGATTAAATAGCCTTAGATTGTTGGAATGTACTACTCAACATTGTGATGAATAGTATTTAAATATGTATTTTCTAATGATTGCCAGCTTTTTTTTGTTTTCTTTTACTTTTGAAAAAAAAAGGATTAAAAATGAAAAATAAAGGGGGCCTGGAGGATCCCAACGCTGCTAAACTCACATCTGAGGAGGTAGCAGAGGCCCTCAGAAGTTTGGCAAGCCAAGCAGAGTGGATCTGCCAGGGAAAAAGTACCTGTAGACCCACAGGAAGCACAAATAATAAGCATTGCCTTAACAATGGGGGTCCCTGCTGCTTTGCGACCCCGCCCACCCTGACTCGGCATAGCAGATTGCAGAAAGGGAGCAGACCCTCCCCTACCCACCAAGTAGGGGGCTGGAAATGAGGGGGCAGATTGGGGACCCCTTCCAAAACAAAAAAATGCAACAGAAGAGATCACCCAGGTCAAGGGAATACTTACACGTACTCAATACACCCAGGACTCAAAAGAGATGGTTAGTTGAGGCACACCTTGAACCTGATGAACCAGTTCCACTGATGAAGCCTCTGTAGTGTTGTGGAGACTATCTGCATCTATATCAGGCCTGTCACCCAACATTGTAGTGGAAGGAAAAAAAAAATCAATTGACAAGAACAAAAAGTCTTCTTGCATAACAAAAATGCATCAATGGGAACAAAAAAAAAAAAAAATCTGTTTACAGGAATAACCTATAGAGAAAAAAGTCCTAACTCCTGAGTGTTAAACAAAAAAACAAGTTATGTGCTGCAGATGGGGAAGGGGGATTGACCACCTGAAGGGGCCACCCCTTGCATGTAATTTTAGTTTTGGATGCACCTAGCGCCCAGTTACCTCAGGTAGCGACATCAAACCCATCTTTCCTGAAGATTGCCGTTCAACAAAAAAAGAGAAAGAAAAGTACTAAAAATGACAACTGTTCAGAAACTAAAGCCGATATGGGCTGATTTACTGGACTGCTTTCATAAAACGCAACAGTTATGGCTAGTGAAAGGAAGCAATTCAACAACAAACTCTGAACAATAACGAGTCGTGTGAGAGGAGTCCACTGTTGTCCAAGTGTTATAAGGGACTAGGAAATAAATATAGACCTTCACTGAGAGACACTGCTCTTTACTGCCTTCTGACATTCAGAATCTTAAGTTCATTGACTTGTAATATTGAGATGCTTCAATGTCCTGGTTCTGATGAAAAACGTAATGTCTCTTTCCATGTCTGCTTGTTCTTCAGCACTCTCCCACAGGGGCCTTCATGATACTTATGCATCATCATGTATATTGATAGGTCATGGTGAAGCCCCAACACCCCATGACATCCCTTCCTGTTTTATTGCAAGTCAAACTATTCACCTTTTGTCACAGGTGCTCAATCCCTTCTATATCAGGGATATAGGATTTTTACAGACATTAAATTACAGTTTGGCATTTTCCTTGTAGCCAATAACATGTGATTCTTAAATAAAAACATATTAGACTAAGGGTCATAAAAAATCACTTGGGGCCCAAGAATTAAAAATCTGAAAAAAACATGTTTTTTATTTTGTTTTATAGTAAAAAAGGGTTTTGACTTCTCACAGGGTCACTGTTGAAGACATCCCCTTCACTTCTTGTCACTGAGACAGGAAAAGAGACTTGTGTAGGTTTCTCTATCTGAAGCAAACAGGTGCTGTCAGAATACCCAAAAGTGACTGTATCGGACTGGCTGAACTGTTCATCAAGTAATTTCTTGCCGAGCTCCTTCAAATTTAAGTTTGTCAAGCCAAGTGGTGCCAAACAGGTCCACCTACAGATCGAATTTCAGATGATTTAGCAGGAATTGGCTAAAATTTGAGCCATGAATGGCAGAAGTATTACCCATACAGATAAGGAAGATAAGGATAGCAATAAAAAGCTAAAAACCTCTGTCAGGTTTTAACGGTGCCTGCATCAGTACTAAGTAGGGGACTTTCCTAGGCAGACACAAATCGAAAGGAAAAAAAAAATCTATTTTTTTCCCACTCGTAAAAAAACAAACAATGGCTGGAGTTGGCAATGAAAAATAGGACCTAACACACAAGTTTAACACCTAGGTCTATCACTTCCTAGTAATGCATCCATATTTGTGCCACTCACCCAGTAACCTGTTGCCTTGCCATTTTTTTCACAATCTACAACACAATTGTGTTTATGCACCCTGTCAAACAACAGACCACTAAACCCAGCTGGCCCCCACATCTATTTAAAATTTCCCCACATTCCCTTCAACCTTATCACACAAAGACAGACAAATAGATGTAAAATTCTGATTTATTGTTAAAGATTTAGATGTCCACTCTTGGTAGTAAATATAGCCCCTAATATACAACTCTGTGAAAGGACAAACTAGGGTTGCAAATGAAGTGGAATACCATACTGCTGCTTTTGTGAGAGGCAAAGTGAAGTTAGAAGCAAACAGGTACAATGTTATATGGGATTTTACTGGTGGAAACCATGAAAAGCAAGTGTTTGCTTATGCCTTGCAGTGTCATGGAGTCTTTCACGTTTCTCCAGATCTTCCAGTGCTTTAAATAGCAAAAAAGGGGAAAGGGAAAGGAGAGACACACGGGCCAAGCGTGTTAAATGACTATACCCGACAGTTTTCCGTGTTCATTTGGAATATCGTTTCCAAGCCTGGACGTCTTATTTGAAGATAGATATAGAGCTGAAGGGCGTATAAAGGAGAGCAAAGGTAAGAAGTTAAAGGGCCCTAAGAGCTGAATTTCTGAGGATCTAAGGAAAAAAGGCCTTTTATAACATTTGTTTTTCTCACCTGGGTTTCAGGATCGTCAGATCCTAGACTGGCTGCACCTAATTTCACCACCTCTGCCAGCTGTGTAATAGTGCTCGCTGATGACTGGGCAGCCTGTGCCAACTTGTCCTGACTAGATGCGGCACCCGACACCAGCAGCTTGGTGTCCTCTACAAGAGCCTTGGCAGTCTTAAGGATGTTTTCCCTGTGCAGACAAAACATTTATAAATGATGCAGACAATTCATTGAAACAGAAGCAAATATAAAAATAAATATGCAGGTTTGTAAGGCTGTGAAACATTTTCCCCACAGAGCTTCTATGTATGCTGAGGACTATAAAACTGAAAACAAGATACAGTCTCTCCTCTATTGTCTCATTACATTCTGATCATGTCATTGTGTCTGTGTATGATGTACATCTCTGTGACAACTCACCTGTGGTCAGCAAAGCTTTCCTTGTTTTCAGAGTTGAGTGTGCCAGCAGTGGCAAACATGATGGTGGTATCCAGATCTGCAATGATCCCAGATACTGCACTAGCTGCAGTAATGCAGGCTTGCGTTCCCTTATTACCTGCTTGAAAAGCAGTCAGAACCAGGGATACCTAAATGTAAAAAGAAGAAAAGTTGTAGGCATAAGGCAGATTGCTATAGGAGATTTCTACATATAAAGTGCAAGAAAACTCCTCATAATTTACCATAAGTAATTAAGTCTTTGCTATATTGAACACATTTCAAAATATTATACATACCTAATGGTCTGACCAACCAAAATTAAGAAATAAGATGAATATTTAACAGAGGCTTGTATTTGATACAAAGATATTAGTGTTTCAAATTTTATAAAATGGCATAGTGACTTCAAATGACGAGGTTTCTGTAAAATGGTTTGGTTTTGAAATGGTTTTATGATGGCAGTAGTATACAATAATAAATTACACTAGCAGATTTGTATTATTCTAAATTTACAAAATAACTGCACATATAATGATTTAATTTTATTGATTACCATGTCAATATTAGCTGTGTCAATGCTCATCTCTAAAATAAACGGCCGTAAACAGGATAGATATGTTTATAGTTATTTATTATTATTGACAGAGTCATATTCAAGGACTTGTATGGAATCATTAAGTAAAATTGGTAACCCAAAAAAAAAAGAAAAAAAAAAAAAAGAAAAAGAATCTGACCACAGGTGTATGTGGTCAGTAGGACAAATACTACTGTAAATCACCTTTTCTGTCACAGCCCGGGCACATTCAATTAATTCCCTCTTGGTATAACTGTCGGATGGACAAATCTGTAAGGCTCCAGCTTTCTGCACCAAAAATATACATCCATGTCCCAAATCCTGGATCCTAGATTTAATTTGAAACCCAACCTGAAAAAGGGAATACAGGACAAAAAAAAAAAAAAAAAAAAATCTAGATTAACCAGTTGAAAAGCCTACTTAAAATCCCATACATATAAAATGTACTGGTTTAGTGAGGATAAATATAAATTTACAAAGTGAAATTGATCAATGAGGAAATAAAGTGTTTCAGCACTCTGCAACTATGCTAACTGAAGTGTCACTCAAAGTGACAAACTCTGGCTTTAAAGTTAAAAATGTAATCCAAGTATGTATTGTTAACTTAAAAAAAAAAAAAAAAAAGCATCTTCTCTTGCTCTCAGCTTTTCCAAATTCCTTTGCTTGTGGTGCTGTGATCTTACGTCCTGTCAGAGGGTGGCTACCTTTGTTCTGCATGGTCCCACTGTATAGAGAAAGCAGCCACCCTCTCTTACTTGCTGCCAAGATGGACAGTGAACTTTGTAGCATGCACAGAGCTATGTACACGACTCCAACTAACATGCACTGCTCATTCCACCAAACGGAAATATAGGGGGGAAAAAAAAAATAGGATTTTTTTGGTCATACTTACTTGTAAAATCCTTTTCTTTTTTATACATCATAGGACACAGAGTTAGGCTAATATTCATTACCTGCTGGGTTATACTTCATCTCCAGGTGAATAGACACTGGTAGACTGGTCTTTAGACAGGAAGTGATCCCTTATATAACCCCTCCCATACAGGAAGTACTTCCGTTTTGTAGCAAGCACTGAATCCTCAAAAAGAGGGGAGGGACCTCTGTGTCCCATGATGTACTCAAAGGAAAGGATTTTTACAGGCAAGTATGACAAAAAATCCTATTTTCTTTTTAATATATCATGGGACACAGAGTCAGGCTAATATTACCTGCTGGGATGTCCTAGAACAATAGCCTTGAGGGGAGGGAGACACCCTGCCAAACAATAGTCAGACCTTTTTTTGGCAACCCGTGGTACACTGCGGCCGAAAGCCGAAACCTCGGCTGCTCGAACATCCACTTGAGAAAATTTTGTGAACGTATGCACTGAAGACCAGGTAGCAGCCTTACAAATTTGAGCTACAGATAACTGATGGTGAAAAGCCTAGGAGGTTCCTACACCCCTGGTAGAATGAGCTCTCACCCTAAAGTTGAGGCCTGACTGACCAATTGACGGACCCAATTAGCAATGGAAGCTGCCTGCCGCTTCTTGGGTCTCCTTTGGTAAAACAAAAAAGGAGTCTGATCCTCGGATCTCCGCAGATCTAGACAAATAAACTTTGGCTGCCTGGACAACATCCAAAGAATGCAGTTGCCTCTCTTCTGCCGAACGAGGCTGAGAGGAAAAAAAGAAGGCAAAATAAAGTCCCAATTTAAATGAAAAGCCGACACCACTTTTGGCAAAAAGGATGGAACAGGTTGTAACTCAACCATGTCGTGGTGGAGGATCAAGTACGGTTCCCTGCATGAAAGGTGATAGCCATCAGGAAGGCTAGCTTGCGTGACAGCAAGTCTAAAGGAATTTTCTTGATAGGTTCAAATGGTTGTTTCTGTAACACAAACAGCACCAAGTTCAAGTCCCAAGGACACATAGGTGACCTAATGGGGGGAGGCAAGCGAGATGCCCCTTGCATAAAGGTTCAGATCAGTGAATAGGCAGCTAAAGGCCTTTGAAAGATACTGATAGGGCCAAAACTTGACCTCTGTTTGTACTCAAAGCCAATTTGATTTCCACAGCTGACTGTAGAAAAGAGAGAAGTCTCCCAATCACATATTTCCAAGGAGGCCATTATTTGGCTTCACCATCTCCGAGAACCAGGGCCTTCTGGGCCAGGCCGGTGCCACCAGAATGACTAGCACTCCCCTTCTTCGAATCCTACGCAATAAATGTGAAAGGAGAGGGATCAGAGGGAAAGCATAAACCAGGAAGTACTGGCTCCATGGAACTACCAGAGCATTTCTTGTTCAGGACACAAACAGCTGTAGCTTGTTGTTGAACGTGGATGCCAGTAGGTCGACCTCTGGCTATCCCCAACATTGGCAAATTTCCTGGAACACTCCTGGGTGTAGGGATCATTCCCCCAAGCAGATTTGCTGACGGTTAAGATAATCTGCTTTCCAGTTCTCTACTCCCTGGATACGGACTGCTGATAAAATTGGCACATGTCCTTCTGCCCAGGCTAGTATGTGGTTCAACTCCTTCATATCTGATCCTGGTACCGCCTTGGTGGTTTCTATAGGTCACTGCAGTGGCATTGTCAGAACTGAACCCTGATAGGGCAGTACTGAAGCTCCACCGTCCATGACCGTAGGTCTAGTTGTACTGCCCGTAATTCCAGGACATTGATGGGCAGGATTTGTTCTGTCCTTGACCATTTCCCTTGAGCTGTGAGCCCCTCTAGGGTCGCTCCCCAGCCTGGGAGACTGGCACCTGTAGTCAGTACTCTCCAATTTACCGGGAAGAAGGATCTTCCCTTTTGCAGGTTCTGATCCTGCAACCACCAGTTTAGGCTTAAGCGTGCCCGAGAAGATAAGAACACTGGATAATCCAGGGCTTGTTCTCTCCTGTTCCACGCCAACAAGATGTCTTGTTGTAGAGGCCTGGAATGGAACTGAGCATAGGGCACCGCCACAAAGGAGGATACCATCCTCCCTAGAAGACTCATACAGAACCGAATGGAGGGTTGTCTGGTGCCCCTTATCTGACCCACCTGATTCTCCATGGCACAGATCCTTGCGGGCGGCAAGAATACTCTTGTTTGTACCGTTTCTAGGATCAGACCTAAATACTTTAAACTTCTCAGCTGGTCTCAAGGTTGACTTTTCGGTATTTATGATCCAGTTTAATCTTTTCAAATACCGCACTGTGTATATTATGCTCTGTTCCAGAGCCTGTATGGAGTGATCTCTGAGCAGGAGGTCATCCAGATACCCAAGCACCAGGATCCCTTGGGCCCTGAAAAGACCCAGTACTGGTGCGAGGACCTTCGTGAACACCTGGGGAGCTGTAGCAAGCCTGAAGGGTAGAGCCACAAACTGAAAATGACGTTTCTCTACTGCAAATCAGAGGAACCTCTGATGAGGCTGAAAGATAGGTATGTGTAAATACGCTTCCTTTATATCAATGGAGGCTAGAAAGTCTCCTATCTGGAGTGAGGCTACTACTGAGCAGACAGACTCCATCCGAAAGGACTGGATTCAGTAGATACTGGTTAAGGGAATTACGTCCAAAATGGGCTTTGCGTTCCTGTTTGGCTTTTGAACCTTAAATAGGTTTGAGTAAAGCCCTGCACCCCTTCTGGGTACAGGAACCTCTACAATCACTCCTTGATGCACTAGATGATGTAGTGCCTGAAGCAATAAGTCTCTTTTTGGAGGATCCGAGGGAACGCTTAAAAACCTCTGAGGGGGAACACCCCCCCGCAACTCCAGCTTGTAACCGCAGAATATAGTTGAGGTGACCCACTCGTCCTGAATTATTGTTCTCCAAATGTCCGCAAAGTGCAGCAGCCTCATCCCCCAACTGATGGAGTGGGGGCATCCCCTCAAAAGGAGGGCTTGGTGCTGGGTTTAGAAGAATTTTGGACCTAGGGCTTTGTCTGGCCCTGGCCTTGCGGCCTGCCCCCAGCCCTAGCGCCCTGTTGGCAGCGGAACTGCCTTGACGCTGAGACATTTGAGGAAGCAGTCCCTGAGGTTTTAAACGAGGGATGCCTGGTGCTTTACGTCACAGGAAGTGGAGAACTCTTCCCTCCGGAAATCTTTTAGATATATTTGTCCAAGTGATCACCAAATAAACGTTCCCCATGAAAGGGGAAACCTGCCAATAAGTTTTTACAAGGAAGCTCGGCTGACCAGTTCTTAAGCCACAAAATTCTGTGCATATGTACAGACAATAGAGCCAAATGAGCCAAATGAGAAACTTGCTGTATTGAATCCTTTAAGGCGTCCACAGCACTTGAGGAATATCTGACTTATGTTCAGGCAGATCATCCTCCTGGTAAGACCTGTTAGGCCATCTGATATGATCCTTTACGGACTGGCAGATACCAATTGCTGAAACAGCTGGCTGAATAGCTGAACTGGCCAAAGAAAAGGAAGCCTGTAATAATGACTCCAATGACAACTGGCTGAATAGCTGAACTGGCCAAAGAAAAGGAAGCCTGTAACAATGACTCCAATTTCTTGTCAACAGGGTCTTTCAAGCCCTGTGTGCTATCTACCGGACAAGTTCTTGTTTAAGAAAGACTGCTGCATCTACGGCTGGCATGCTCCACGTCTTAAACCTTTCATCCATGGGTTATAAAAGGGAAAACTTCTTAGGAGGAACAAAAATCCTGGCAGGATGTTCCCAATTAGCATACATTGCCCGTTCCAACAGAGGGTGTAAGGGGAAAGCCTGTGTGGCCTGAAGAGGCCTCAGGGATCCCAAAGAGGACCAGGGAGGCTCAGTAACCTCTGCGAGAGGAAACTTAATGGCAGAAAGAACCATTTCGGTAAGAGTCAGGATCAAAATCCTCTGTGATTGACAGGCAGACACTAACTGGATATCTCCTTGTCCAGATTGCTCGGAAGCTGACTCATCCGCCAGGCCATCCACAGAATCCTGAGCTTTAAGCTCTTCCCCATCCTCAACCCATTCCTGCTCCAAACTAGGAGGCTCCGAGGAGGGGGGGATCTGTCACGCTTCTTGACACCCTGCGGTATGGAGCCAATCATGCCAGCAATCCTGTGCTCTAACCCGGCTAGGGCTGAGGACAGTTCATCCTTAGTGATAAAGGGTGAAACAGCAGCGTTGACTGTAGGCACAATGAATGGCTCAGATTGCCCAAAAGCCTCTGGTCCTTCAGGGGATACAACACTAGTGATATGCTTAGGTTCATCAGGAACTACCGATGACATAGGTGTGCCCTTCCCTGTGTTAGTCCCGCTCCTCTTTTTTGAAGACATTTACTAGCCACAGAAAGGGAGTACCTGGGTGTAGTATTAAAACACCTCAGAAGGGAGACCCTTAAAGTGGTTTGGTACCTAAAAATTAAAGTTCATGTTATTAAAATCAACAGTTAGCATACTTACCTAAACGAACCCTGAAAAAAAAAATATTATTTACTTACCTTTTATTTCTGATGTTTCAGCTGACTTCCGGGTTCTCCTCCCGTGGGAGTAGGGGTGGCTATCGTCCTCGCAATGGTCCCTGGGAAATTTCCCAAGAATCCATGGGGGACATTGAAATTGCGAAATCTCGCGAGATTTCGTTCGGACGCCGGTCACGTGACGAGGGCGTGTACGAATTTGCCATTTTTAAAGTGGGCAGGCAGCTGTATCTGCCATTACACACGAGGTAGCAAGCAAACAAGTGATTGCTTCTGTGGGTTTGTTTTCATTCATTCTTTGTTCTCTGTGCTGTGTGGTTTTCGTTGCCTTGACAACGGGGCGGGAACTTCCTGGAGTTTTTCTTTCCTTGTCACTGCTCTCACTGAGCATGTGCAAGATGGAGCGGAGCATGCTGGGAGCCAGACGTCATCATATACCAGGAAGTAAATGCCTGTGGGCTTCAGACGCCCACAGTTAAAATGGAAAATGCCAGAGTAGGTTTTTATAAGTCATCCTGAAGAAAAGATTCGTCGCGCCGGGGGTCAAATAAACGCCGGACGTGGATGCCAATCGAAGCTAGCACTCACCCACCAGTGAGACAGGTAAGAAAAAAATAAAAAAAGAGCGGAATCCCACTTTAAATAGGGCTCACCAAGCCCCTATGCAACAACCCTGCTAAGCACCTTTAGCCCGCCAAGCAACACCTGGTGACTCACATGACCTGGGTAAGGAGAAAATTAACCCCTGCAAATGCCTGGTTCAGAGCCTGCTCTGTGTCCAACAGCTGCCTTCTGGAAGCACCGCATTCTTGGCATACACAGCTCAAATAAGCTGGCTGTGTGCCGGACCAGTCTATGCATGCATACGTAAGCTTAGAAACCAAGAGCCCAAACCCTTCATGGTGGGTTCCTGTCAATTGAGGACCTTCAAGAATTGGTACCCTTTTCATGTTTAGGGTCCACTCCCTTGGACCTGTACAGCACCCTGCAGAAATGCCTTAGTGCTGTGGTGTCCAGCATTTCACTTTGCAGGGTCCAGCGCGTGGAGGCCGCTTTACAGGCAAATCCCTGCAGGATCTTGAGTCTTCTTAGCGAGGCTTGGGTACCATTTATCTAAGCATATAAAGCCGGTGTCAAATGGATCCAATCTGTCAATCTCTTGATTTAAGAACTGTTTGTGGAACTAGAGACCTGGAGCTCAGAGAGCTCAAACAACCGTGCCATCTACCTTGCAGACACTGGTAAAAAACTGAGGGGCTTCCTGTGTGGGAGGGGTTATAAAGGGGATCACTTCCTGTCTAAAGAAGGTTTACCAGTGTCCATTCACCTGGAGATGAAGTATAACCCAGCAGGTAATGAATATTAGCCTAACTGTGTCCCATGATGTATGAAAAAAAGATGTTCGGGAGCTCAGAGAGTACATTACAAGGAGGCAGAAAAACACACTAAAACATGTTTATGAAAAGGAGGTTACAGGGCCACGAAGGAGTCGATGTGTATGGTTTATTTTTAATAAGGGTATCTTTTAGTAAGGATGAGCGCAGGCTTGTTCGCATACGCCACGTGCTGAGCCCGCCAGGAAGTCGGCGCAGCGCTGTGCTTATCATAGGGAGTGAGACATTGCCCGATCTCTGCAGCCGCACATCGGGGCAATGTCTCACTGCCTGTGATTAGCGCAGTGCTGCGCCGACTTCCTGGCAGGCTCAGCATGTGACGTATGCGAACACGCCTGAGCTCATCCTCATCTTTTAGTGTCACTTTAATCTGAGTTCCTTGTAATCCACAGTGCACACAGATCATACCATAGGGTCCTGTGGTAGTGTACTTTCTGAAGCATGTACTGTGTAACCATCACCCTCTGCTTCTTGCATCACTAAAATGTAAGAATGTGATTGGCTGTTGTAATAAAGAGCTGAGTAATGTACCCCTTTATGTGTGTAAAGCAATGGAGCCAGTCTTCCGATGGCATCATGTTATAAGTGCCGCTAGTAAGGACTGGATGTGGTGCGTGGTATCTCGGCAAATACTCTCGGGATGACTATTAGCTCACTGGAATACATGATGATGCACTTCACTCATGTTTTGGTTTGTGTTTTTAATCGTTTATTTCGTCAAATAAATTGAATTCAGTGAGCACTACAAGAGTTTTCCCTTTCAACGCTGCCTCATGTATGTTGATGTGAGCCGGGTTGGTTATCTTTCTATCTGGATGTTTACTGCAAGAGACCAGACTGTATCGTTAACCTCTACTGAGGAAACAAGCTGTAAAACCTCTTATTATCCTAAAACTAGGGTGAGCAGGTTGGATTGCCACTGAGTTAACTCTGTACGGTGTGAAATGGAGAGAAGAGCACTGTTTAAAAAAAAAACCAAGATTTGGATTTGATCACTTTCATAGCTTTGTCAAAAACTTTTAGGTTCGTACAAACATACAGGTTCCAGAATTGAACAGATATCCAACTAACTCCATTGCATATGGTTACAACTAGGGATTAGCCTGCGGTTCAAGTCGAACAAAAGTTTGACACGAACATCAGGTGCTCGTTTGTTCTAAAACGAACCAATCATATTTGTGGGAAATTAGAGCTCTGCGGAATGCCCCATGATGCACTGCAAGATCGCAGTGCATTGCTGTATGATTGGCCAAAGCATACACCTAACCTGCATGCTTTGGCCAAATCACAGCGCGCTCTGCTGAGAGAGCCATAATTGGCCAAAGTCAGGGTGCCTTTGGCCAATCATGGCTCAGGGGGAATAGGTCCACGCCCCACACTATATAAGGCTGCTTATATAGCGGGCATGTATAGCGTTTGGATGGAGATTGTTTGAGCTAGGCAGGCTAGTTAGTGACCGTGTATATACATACATTCACCCCCCCCCCCCCCCCCCCCCCCACTGTATTTAGCATAGACTACATATTTAGTGTAGACGCTCTATTTAAGTCAGTGCAGACAGTGTATTTGAGAGATATTTATATATATATATATATATATATATATATATATATATATATATATATATATATATATATATATATATATATATATATATATATATATATATACACACACACACACACACACACACACTCCGCATTCAGTGTAGCCTCTATATTCAGTCAATGCAGGCAGTGTAGTTTTTATAACAGTGTACTGAAGTGGTTAAGGGGAACCCTGCACCAAAATTTGAAAAAAAAAAAAAATGACACCCCCCAAAATCTATACCAGACCCATTCAGGTCTGCTATGGATTTTAACCATTTTAACCATTTCATTACCTGGCTATAATAATAAGACATCCGCAGGAGGGATCTCCCATCCTGGGGGGGGGGCAACATGACGTCCCTGGGCTTCCCGGCCATATAGGAAGCACGCACACGCCTGTCACTTTACTCGGGACCCAGGCAGAGATGTCCGCCGGGTACACGTGATTGCCCATGAATACAGCAGGACTGTGGATCTGTCTGTGTAAACACACGGATCCACGCCCTGTCAGGTGAGAGGAGTCTGATGGTGTGTTCTCAGTACATTGGAACACCAATCGGTCTGCTCCCCTTGTGAGTCCCCGTCCCCTACAGTTAAAATCACTCCCTGGAAAACATAATTAACCCCTCAATCACGTCCTAGTGTTAACCCCTTTCCTGCCAGTCACATTTACACAGTAATCAGTGCTTTTTTATAGCACTAATCACTGTATAAATTTGAATGGTCTCAAAAATGTGTCAACAGTGTCCAATATGTCAGTCGCAATGTCACAGTCACGGAAAAAATAAATAAATTGCAGATCGCCGTCATTACTAGTAAAATAAATAAAAATGCCATAAATCTATCCTGTATTTTGTAGACACTATAAATTTTGCGCAAACCAATCAATATACGCCTATTGCAATTTCTTTTAGCAAAAATATGTAGAAGAATACATATCGGTATAAACTGAGGAAAAAATTAGTTTTGTACAGCGTTGCATGACCGCGCAATTGTTATTCAAAATGCGACAGCTCTGATAAGTCAAATTTGGTCTGGGCAGGAAGAGGGTGAAAATGCCCTGTATTGAAGCGGTTAAGGGGGACCCCACACCAAAATTAAACAAAATGGCACCCCTCAACAAAATCTATACCAGACCCTTATTCGATACAGACCCTGTATCTGTCTTGTTGCTAGGGTGTCCCTTCTAATCTGCCATTTCCAGGCCGCGGAGATGTACATCATATCCTACAGCGCCTGGGCTCCTGGGTGATGTGCGTTATTGTTTCCAGGAGTCAGTGGGCATCGGCGTAGGATTTGTTGCCATAAAAACGGGGCGGCCCTTCCTCCGTCGCCGCTATTGTGATAGCAACCAGGCGCACTGTCTGCGCTACGGCCTGTCTACATTGCGCATGTGCGAGATCGGGAGGTGCATGCTGGGTAGGCAACAGCACCTTATTCCAGAAGAGAGAGTCCTGGGGCATTCATATGCCCACAATCAAGATGGAAGTGCTCAGGAAGACAAAAACCAAGGTAAGTAAATTCTAAAAAAGATGTACTCGAACCGGGATTGCATTATGGAGATTATTTACTGTATAATATTTATAGAATCAGAGGGGATTCCGGAAATAAAACATAAAAATGTGGGCGGAACTCAGCTTTAACAAATGAATCTGAGATTACATCATCCAAAATAACTAACAGTATTTGGGGTCCAAGGACATAGTACATCACTTCCATAGCTTAATTGATTTGTGCACTATTTTGGAATTTAATAGCGCACTCTTTAGAATTATTATTGTAATAATTGTTATATTTTATTCATTGGTGTGGAAGCACTGAAACTTTTGTAATTTTCAGTTTGTAATTTTTTATTTCAATGCACACAATTATTTAAAAGGAACAATTGATTGATTATTCACATAGGATTTATGGGGGGATAGCTGCACTACTACACTATTCGGTTATAAATTATTTTGAAAAGTGTAGTGACATAATTTTCAGTGTCAGCTTGTTCCCAGAAGCTTGTTAACATATTTGTTTAATTAGAATTTACTTTTTTTTTTATTAGGCTTCATGCGCACCGGATGTAAGCGCTGCTTTTAGGGGTGTCTGGCACATTTTTTTCTGCCTCCAAACACCCCTACATGTTAGTCTGTGTGTCCACACATAGGCGTTTAAAGGCAGGAGTGTTTAGAGTCAGAAAAAAAAAAAAGAAGAAAACTCACCATCCAGGAGAATCAGCATTTTGGCAGAAAACACACTTGTGCGTACAAATGCGTCTAAATGTATATACGTTAAGGTTAGGACCATTTAGCGCTTGATTCATTTCAATGGCCAGAATAAATTATTGAACAATTTGGTGCATGTTGTGACTTCATAGAAGTATGTTGTACATTCAGTTCACAATTTTTGTTACACATTCTACGCAAAAGGGTACTGCATTCTGCTTTTGTGCACTGAAAGAGAAACTGGAACGAGCAGGCAGCATGCAATTTATGAGATTTCCTACAGTTCTATGGTGTGTTTCTGCAGTTTATACTATCTAACCCAGTGTTTTTCAACCAGGGTATAGTGAGCAGGGGATGCAGCTTTCTCTGGATTACCATCATGCAGTGCCATGGTGCAGTCAAGTCAGCCACCATCAAAACAATGAAGATCTAGGGACAGAATGCATAGTGTCATTTGTTGCACAGATGCACGGCAGGCAGCATGTAAGGACAAAAGTGCACTAGCTCCACCTCCTGTCCTCTGCCATGCTGCTGAAGCCATAATGTAGTGTGTTCTGATGGTAAGATTCGATGAGTTAGTGGGGATGTGATGGGGATTTTCACGTATAGGAGGACCATGATGAGCGAGATGGGGCTTTGGATTTGATGAGAGGAATCTGTTCTGGAGACTTTAATTTGATCGGGGGGCCTCCAATTTTAAATTAGTTAACTAAAGGTGGTTGATTGTATTGTCCCAGGTTCAAGTTTCCCACTGATGGCAAGTAACATTTATGTTTTCTACATTTTAAATGAGATGCCTTGAGAGTTTGCACACATATGAAAGGTGCTGTGAATAATAAAAAAAAAAAAAGTTGAACAACACTGATCTAACCCTAGAATTGTAATATAATGTGTAATTGTTGGTGACAAAGCTAACAAGATATGATTAACTGACGTGTGAACAAACAAAACAAAAAAAAGGCCAACAACTAGTTAACAAAAACAATCTCTAGAAAATGCTATTATATATGGTCTTGGAAATTTTGAATATACTGATTTTTCAATTACTCTACATGCTGCAAATCCAAGGCTCTCACCTCTTTGGGCTCAGCTGTAACTGCTGCCATGCGACCTTGGACGGCAAGATTTCCATAGTCACTTGTTACTTGTGATGCAAGACCACCAAGCTCTTCAGGGTTTGTGACAGATTTCGTCATCTGAAAACCAAACAAAGATTATTAGGATATGGGGACACAGCAATGTCATTAACAATTGGGAAAAGAAAAAAAGACTACTTTAACTCTTTTAAGACAACATCTGTATTCACTTCCAAACTGCTTGAAGCTCATTCTTGCAGGACTTAAAGCGGAGGTCCACCCTAAAGTGGACCTTCCGCTCATCGGAACCCTCCCCCCCCCTCCGGCGCCACAATTGGCACCTTTCAGGGGGGAAGGGGGTGCAGGTACCTGTACAGCACAGGTATCTGCACCCACTTCCGGGATAGCTCTCTGCGGAAAGGGGCGTACATTATGCCCCTTTCTGAAGGTCCCCCGCTGCCTGCTGGGAAACACACAGATCCCAGAGGCAGCGGGTCCATTCTTATTGCGCAGCGTGACTCGCACATGCGCAGTAGGGAACCGGGAAATGAAGCCGAAAGGCTCCACTTCCTGATTCCCATACCCAAGATGGCGGCGGCAGCACCCGAGAGACGATCGAGAGATCGGCTTCGGGTGCCGACATCGCGGGCACGCTGGACAGGTAAGTGTCACTATTTAAAAAGTCAGCAGCTGCAGTATTTGTAGCTGCTGGCTTTAAAAAAAAAAAAAAAAAAAAAAAAAAAAAAAAAACGCGGACTCCCGGCGGACTCCCGCTTTAATTCTAGCAGATGTAAATTGTGGTTGGGAAATTAAAATTGTATAACAGAGATCAAAACAACTTATAACTTTGTTGTTATGTTTTATGTAAGCACAATAAGCACTTATTTATGACTGCTATAAATCAGCACCACCTTATTGCAGGACACCCTAGCTTGAGCAAAATGTTGATTGCAAATCGGTATGTTAGCAGCACCCGTGGCAAGAATATGCATATCACAACTGTAGAAGAAGGTACTTTACTTAGAAGAACCTTGGCTTCTGATACTACCAAAGATCATAATTACCATCTCTTGCGCAGTTACTGCAATAGCTTTGGAGTATTTAACACCAGTGGTTTGGTAGTCCACAAAAGTTCCTGTGGGTTCTGGTGGTGTGCCCTCATCCAACTGTGAAGAGAACAAGGCATGTTATAGAACTCAGCTAACAATTGTCTCTGTTTTGGAATATTTTACATAATACAGTTTATTTTCTAGGAACCTGTAACTAAGCATAAGAAAAATCCATCCTTTCAGCTGCCTCATTATGCAGGATGCTAAATATACAGGCAGTCCCCCTAGTTACAAACATCCGACTTACAAACGACTCCTACTTACAAACAGAGGGAGACAACAGGAAGTGAGAGGAAATCTACCCCCAGGAAGGGAAGTTCACTCCTGTAAGAGCCATTATGGGAAAAAGGTACCTCAACTGATGCTTTATCACCAAGTCTGGTTTCCACAACAATCCAGAATTGTCAAAATCCAATTTTCATTGGGACAGAAAGTGAGATGAAATCTTCTGAGCAGGGTCACAGATAGCAAAACAAACATTACAGGGGTGTTAAACCTTCCCTATGCTATCCAAAAAGCTTAAAAAATTGGCTGGAGATACACTTAAAAAATGTACTCGTTCTAGGTTAAAGATCACTGGACTATGGAATATATTTGGTTACTTAAAAAAAAAAGGAATAAAAAAGGAATAAAAGAAATAGTTCAGTTATCCTAAAGTACATAAAATATAAGCGTTGTATTTTCTACATCACTGATTTTAACTGTGTGATTCAAGTTATGTTCCCCGAATGTGACAGAACTCACCTTGCTCATGGCATCTGCAATGGAATCAACCATGCCTCCCACCATGCCCACTTCACTGGCAGCCTCATTCAAGGTGATCATAAGGTCATCCACTGCCTCTTTCATTAGCTGGGCTGCCTCTGCAATTGCATCATGCGTGTGCGATGCCTACAGAAAATAGACACATGTACATTTTTTATACAATAGTGTGTGTGTGTGTGTGTCTGTGTGTGTGTCTGTGTGTGTGTCTGTGTGTGTGTCTGTGTGTGTGTCTGTGTGTGTGTCTGTGTGTGTGTCTGTGTGTGTGTCTGTGTGTGTGTCTGTGTGTGTGTCTGTGTGTGTGTCTGTGTGTGTGTCTGTGTGTGTAGGATTGAACAGCAATAAGAACTGCATGAACTGTATATCAAATTTACATTTTTTTTTTAACACACTACACTTCTATAATGAAAGCATGCACTGGTAGCTTTAAAAAGAATGTATATGCGTACTGATTGTTCATATCCTGGTAATCCATTTTCCCATAATTTTTTTAAAATAATTTACCCATAACTTTTATAAGCATCTGCCCTAAAACTTTTTAACATTTCTCTTTTGATTACGTGTGATCTTTTATTGAGTGAACCCATTATACTTTTTATACTTGAATTATTGATCAGAAATGTTAAGATTTCTGGATGGCTGGAAAATGCTTGCCATGGGATCCTGCCCAATTATATGCTATTCAGACTAAACATTATACATATGACAAGCGAAAACGGATTGGCTGCTATAAGTTACAGTGCACATTGCTCTTTTAAACTGCTTTGTTAAAAATGTGTGTGTGTATATATATATATATATATATATATATATATATATATATATATATATATATATATTATATTTAAATGTTTTAATTGCAATTAGCTTCCAAGGATACTTACAAATGTAAATAGTCCCTTTATATTCTAGCTGCTATTCACTGTACATCCTTTATTTGTACAGTCTGAGGTGATCAAGAACTAGAAATAAAGGACATCGCAATCTCTCTATAATTTAGCCTTTTCTTTCCTTGTTTCAAAAGAGGTTCAATATCCATATCTACAACCAGCCTCATGTGGCTTTCTAAATGATCCCCATCATATCTTTTACTTAGAAAGCGTTGTTTTAAGAATTTTTTCCTGCTCAATATGGTCCTCTAATTCTGAACATTTACCGCTGATGCAAAATAAATAAAAAATAAGGTTATCAGTCCCCATCTCCCAGACATCTCCTACAGTCATTTGAAGAAAACTCTGTCTCTTAGAGACAAGATTTCCCCCAATCTTGCAGAACCACCAAAATGTTTCCCTTATTTGCAGGATTGTCTAGGTTCTTTCCATGTAGGAGATGTACAGTTTGTAAGGCTGGATTCACACCTATGCATTTTTAGTGCTTTTTGCATTTTGCAGATTTGCACTGCAGTCCATTAAACATGGTTTCCTACGGGACACGTTCTGTAGTGCAAATGTGCAAAATGCAAAAAGCACTAAAAATGCATAGGTGTGAATCCAGTCTAAGTGTGGCGGACAGAACATTGCACATACAAGGTCCTTTGACTACAAAGTTATGAATAGGAGTTATAACACTGGGGACTATCACCTGTTCTACTAAAATTGTTGTGCATCTCCTTCAGTGCCCGTGTGGCCTGCAGTATGTAGGTAGGATCACAGGGGCTCTACAAATGAGAATTGGAGAACACATAACCAACATTAAAAAGGCTTTACGGGGCATAATCTGTCCAGACATTATGCCCTGCACCACAAGGAATATCCCTCTGGAATTAAGGTTATTGGGATAAATATTCCCCACATTGGAAGGGTAGTAAGAGAGGGATCCCACAATTTGAAATCTAATGGAAAAACGAAATGAGGACTTACCACCCCTGGGGCTTTAACATAAATTCCTGTTTTATTAGTAATATAAATTTTGGGGACTTTTTATTCTCTCCAGTCAGTTATGGCAATAATATAGCACTTTGCTTTTTCTGCTTTTATTTCTGGTCCTTAAATGTCCTTTAATACATTATTTTATTTCTTTAGTGTGAAAACATTTTTATTAATTAATAATTATGTGCATTCATTGAATTGCTGTTTTTTTATAGAAAATTTTAGTAAGAATATTGTAGGAATCCCTATACATTTACAATGTTGGTCAAGGAAGACGTCCCAGTAATCTGGCTAACAGCAGAAGATCTGTTGCGCAAAATTCACATCAAAAGAGCTGTCTGGCACGTGCGCGATAACACAAACACGCACAAGCAATAGTGCACGCGAGCCCATGAGTGATAGTGAAAACGGGCATGCGAGCACATGAGCGAAAGAGCGTACGAGTGCACACAGGTGAGTGCCATGTGAAGGCACATGGAGCAGGGAAGCCTATTTAAAGGAGACTTATCTTACCATCTTGCTGTCCAGTCTACAGCGTTCCTGAGACCCCCTGCTGTTTGTTCTGCCCCCTTCCTGTGGTACCTAAATTATTCCAAAGACTGGGGATGGCAGCAATATTCATCAAGCTGGATCTTTGTGGGGCTTACAATCTAGTCCGCATCCTGAGTGGTGATGAGTGGAAGCCTTTCGCACTTGGTTCGGGCATTTTGAGTATTTAGTCATGCCCTTTGGGCTTTGTAATGCCCCTGCTATGTTCCAACACTGTGAACCACATTTTCAGAGACTATCTCAACCTGTTTGCTATTGTCTATTTGGATTATATCCTTATCTTTTCTACTTTATGCTTTGTGGGCTTTGCAAACTTTTACTGGAAGTTTATTAAGGGATTTTCCACTATCATCTTCCCCACCACGGAATTAACGAAACAAGGCACTCGATTCTGTTGGTCTTCCGAAGCCCAGAAAGCCTTTGTGACCTTGAAGAATCTGTTTACTTCTGCATCGGTCCTAAAACACCCTGACCCGGCACTACCGTACATTCTAGAGGTAGGCGCTTCAGAGATTACGGTGGGGCGGTACTCTCCCACAGACATGGACCTAAGGCACTCCTGCATCCAGTTGTGTTCTTTTTCCACAAACTATCTGAAGCTGAGAGGAACTATGATGTAGGAGACCGAGAACTACTGGCAATTAAGACCGCACTCGAAGAGTGAAGGTACCTTCTGGAAGGCGTGGCACACCCACTTCTTGTCTACATGAACCACAAGAATCTCAAGTATCTGAAGGTCGCAAAGGGCTTGAAGCCACGTAAGGCCAGATGGGCACTCTTCTTTACTCAATTTTCTTTCCATATCACCTACAGGCCTGGGTCGAATTATACCAAGCCAGATGCCCTCTCGAGAATGTTCAGCGAGTTCGAAGCCTCTTCACCACCAGACACCATCCTGTCTTTAGGGAACTTCCTCTTGCTCCAGGGAGACTTGCTGGCCCAGATCAAACAAGCTTCTCTAAGTGCCTCCCCTCCACCTGATGTCACTCTACAAACAAGGGACGATCTGTTGTGGTACCAAGATAACATTTTCATACCCCAGGAAGTACGAGTTGCTCTTCTCAATGCCTGCCATTACCACGAGTTAGCTGGTCACTTCGGTACGCACAAGACGTCTGAGCTTCTCCAGGGCATGTTTTGGTGGCCACAGTTATTGAAGGACTGTAGGAACTATGTGGAATCATGCACCATCTGTATTCAGAATAAGGGCAGCAAGTCTAAAGCTTGGAGTCTGTTGAAGCCACTACCCATCCCAGAAAGGCCATGGGAGTAGGATCTCCATGGATTTTATTGTTGAGCTGCCACCCTCTGAAAACCACTCTACCATCTATCGTCTTCGTGGTTGTGGATAGACTTTCCAAGATGGCTCATTTTCTACCAATGAGGGGTACCCCTTCTGCTGCCAAAACTGCAAAAGTCTTCATTAAGGAGACTGTAAGGCTCCACGGGATTCCTGCAGATATTATTTCAGACCGAGGGGTACAGTTTACCTCGAACCACTATGTGGTTCCCTGAATATTAACCTCTCTTTCTTTTCTGCATACCATCCTCAAAACAATGGCCAGACAGAGAGGACAAACCAAATGCTGGAGCAATACTTGCAGTGTTTTTCTTCATTCTCTCAGGATGACTGGGTCTCCACTCCCACCTCTTGCTGAATTTGCATACAATAACTGTCCACTCTAGCACCAAGTAAACTCTGTTCTTCACAAATTATGGGTTTCACCCCTTGTTTCTGTCAAACAACTTCGTGGAATGCTCAGTACCAGCCGCTCAAGAGACTCTGAATTACCAGTACCAACAACAAAATTACTCCAAGAAACAATGACAAGAATTCAGGAATACTATAAAGAGATCTTCAACAGGAAAAGAAGGAGGGAACTTAATTTGGAACCTGGAGATCAAGTTTGGCTGTCGACCCTGAACCTAAAACTGGCGTGTCCTTCCATAAAATTGGGCCTTAAGTTTGTGGGTCCCTTCCCTGTGAAAAATAAAATCAACAGTGTGACCTATGAATTTAAACTACCGGAATCATATCGGATTCACCCGTTTTTTCACGCAGCTCTACTTAAACCCACCGCACCGGATCCCTTCGTTGACCGAAACACCGGTCCGCCTGAACCAGTACTCATTGATGGGAAGGATAAGTTTGAAGTGGAGTCAATCTTGGACTGCAGGAAGAGACATAATCAAGTCCAGTACCTGGTGAAGTGGAAAGGATATGATACAGAGAAAGTGCAGGAGCGATAGCGCGAACGGGCATGCACGATATCGCGATTGGGAGCGTGCTAGTGCGCACAGGCGCGCACCATGTGACGCCACTTGGCGCCAAGAAGCCTATTTAAAGGAGACTGTTACAATGCCAACTTGCTGTCCGATCTACAGCGTTCCTGAGACACCGTTTGTTCCGCCTGCTTATCTGATTCTGGTTACCCGGCTTGTCTTTGACCATTCCCTGATTGCTGCCAGCCTTTGATCCCTGCTTGTCCTGATGCTTCTTCTGCCCGCTCCTTAGTACCTTGCTGCCCACCAGTGTATGACCCAGCCTGCTACACGACTACTGCTTCTGTACCATTCCTGCCAACCAATGTATGACCCAGTCTGCCTGTGATCTGCTTGTGTCCCAGACTACAGAACACCTCCCGGATGTCGCTGCCTCCAGCTTCCAGTCAAGTCCTCCTTGCTGATCCTACTGAACTGCTATGCCTTCCTGCTGCCTGCAGTCTTCAGCTACCAGCTCCCGCTCCTGGACTACAATACACCTCCTCTCCTAGTCCGGCTTCCGGTTTCCTGTTCCTGCTGGCCCCGGCTCCAGTCTGCAATTGGGTTCCTCACAGCTCATCAGAAGTCCGGATCAGCCCTTACACCTGTAACCTGTCATCTGTGGTGACGGAACACTGGAACTGCATCAAGGATTGCTGGCATTGTGGTTCACCTGATACAAGAATGTGACAAGATTTATGTAGTAGATATTGAGGATTATTCACTGCAACATTTGTCTTGGGCACTTGTACCACTATATAGTGTTATTATATGTTATATTCAGTGCAATGTATTTTAAACTGTGAGATATAAATTAAAGGGATGGTGCATCTATATTTTTATTGCAATTTTAGTTGTGTTTGGTATCCTGACACTTGTTGTGTGCAGCATCCTGTCTATTTCATTTTATTCTGTTTCATATATCACTGATTTTTATTGTATTAAAGGTCATTATTGATTTATGTACATGGAGCAGGAGCAGTATAGTTTATACTGATACACAATAATCCATACCTTTGGATTACCTCCACCTTCCTTAGCAGCGTAGAGCATCTGTAATGCAGACTCTGCAAGTGTTTTGGTTTGATCCAGCACAGTCATCTGCTGCTGATGGTCAAGAATTTTAGAAACTAGACCAACAGCAGCTTGGATCAGAGGTTCAAAGTAGCGAGCAAGTTGAGTGACCTGTGTAAACAAAGAATGTGCTCAAATGAGTGAACATGTCCATGCAGTTAAATAAAAGTCATATTACATTTGGAGAAAAAGATGGCAGTCCATACTTCAGCTACATAACCCTTATGGACATAAGCAGTTTTGAAATGCATGTTAATAATGTAGGTGATGAGTATTTAATAATACAATTACAAACTACATAAATTAACAAAAGTATTTTATGAAGAGTACAAAAACCCTATTTCCTTACTTATCCATGGAGGGAACACAAGAAGAAGAGAGGTAGGCAATACAACAAACCACTGCAAACATGCCCAAAGTAAGTACTGGGGCTGCCTAAAGCTCAAAAAGCTCCCTAAAAGACCTGGTGTCCAAAGCAAGCATTCGATTAGGCAGAATAGTCTACCTGGTAGAATGTGTGAACAGAAGACCAGGTGACAGCCTTGCACATATAGGAAAACAGAGACTTGATGCAAAAAACCCTACCACTGTCATAGTGGTGTGAGTGGTGGTGTAAGCTTTCCCAGGAAAGAAGAGAACCCAATCCTTGAGACCATTGGCTTGTAGGATAGTCTGTCAGAGGCATCTATAAATGTCAAAGCTGATTGATTGGGCAAAACTCCAACATGGATTGAATTTCAGCTGGTCCCTGCTGAACCAACCAAAATTCGACCCATATATGGCCAGCTTAAGTGTAAGCAGGACAGTCACATGCAGAGAGCAGTGAAAGGGGGAGGCGTCTTCCAGAGTCCTGTCCTGACCACCTCTGCCTCTCCATACAGCGCAGTACTCAGCAGTGCGAGTGCAGGTACAGTAATGCAGTTTTTAAAAAGACTATATTGTTTGTGTTTGCATGTAAGTATGTATGTTTATATGCATGTGTCTATGTACGTTACTTTTAATCCTGACCTATAATTGAGTACTGGATTTTTGGGGCTCATTCACAATAGCAGCAAAGACTGTCATGCCTCTGAAAAGCAATCAGAGGCACTTGACAGGCAATAAAGAGGCAATGATGTTGCCTCCTAGCTGCCTGTTTTAACCCCTTAAATGCAGCACCACTGTGCCACAACCTCTGTAATGCATGCAGTTGCAGTAAGGCCCCATTCACCTTGGGGGTATACTTCCTAGTGCAGCCACAGCATGTGTTCGAACCTGGCTGCTGCATCCACAGTTGGATAACCCCCTTTTTTAAATCACGTGCAGCGCTTGCCAATGTATGGGGTACCAGTAAGAATTCATTGCACCTCTGTGCATCTGATAAAGAGCAGCACGTTTGCAGTAATGTGCAGTAAACCAAGCCTTAGACTGAAAATACTTTAAGAGTGCAAAGACTGAAAAAAAGGGTAGAAAAACACTGCAGAAGACAGAATCCATTCAACTGGAGAAACTCCTGGTGTAAAAGCCCCTGACTCAAACAAAGCAAGGTGAGCCTTACCAGTCCAATTAAAAAACATTCTTTGCTCTGACGACCTAGACCAGCTCCTTTATGGTGCTGATCTTTGCTTGTGGCAAAAATACTCTTTTCTGGTCTGTATCTATGATCAGAACCAAGTATTCTAGCCTTCTTGGTTTTAAGGAAGACTTCTCTAGGTTGAGAACCCAACCTAGGTTGTCCAGGTAGTTGACTGTGGTGACCACGCTTTTGTCTAAGCGGACTACTGATCTGTCTATCAAGAGCAGGTTGTCTAGGTATGCAATAACTGTTATACCTTGAGCCCTTCATCTGGCCGGGGGGGGGGGGGGCAGAACTTTGTGAACACCCAGGGGGCAGTGGGGCTAGACCGAAAGGCAAAGCTACGAAATGAAAAATAGGATTTTTAAAACAGACTACCTGTAAAATCCTTTTCTTTGATGTACATCAGGGGACACAGAGCCATAGTAATAACTATACGGGTTATATTGGAGTATCAGGTGCTGGGCACTGGCACGCCCCTTAAGGCGTGAACTTTCCCCATATAACCCCTCCCACTACTGGGGAGTCCTCAGTTTTGTAGCCAAGCAATATAAGTGTATAAGAAGAAGGGAGGGACCTCTGTGTCCCCTGATGTACATCAAAGAAAAGGATTTTACAGGTAATCCGTTTTAAAAATCCTATTTTCTTTTCTTGCATCAGGTGACACAGAGCCATAATAATAACTATATGGGATGTCCCATAGCAATGGCAACTGAAGGGGAGAGACAGAACAAAAAACAGGAGGCCAGAGGACTCACACTGCAGCCTGTAGCATATGCTGTGCTCAAAGGCAATATCCTCATGACCTTTAATATCGATTTGATAAAATCTGATAAATGTATGAACCGCAGATCAGGTTGCGGCCTTACAGATCTGAGCCATAGAGGCCTGATGATTCATCACCCAAGAGGCACTAATCGCCCTGGATGAGTGTGCTCTTAATATGAGAAGGAAGAATTTTCTTTAAGCTGAAGCTTGATCACTTTAACAAATCCATTTAAAAAATATGAATCTTGACGCTGCCTATCCACATCTTGGACCCTCTGGCAGTACAAACCAAACCTGTGTTTTGCGAACCTGAGCGGTTGCCTTTAAATAGACTCTGATCACTCTTACTACATCAAGAGATTAATGTTTTCTCTTCCCCAGATTAAGGCTTTGTGGGAAAAAGGAGGAAGGATAATATCTTGGTTTAAATGAAAACCTGTTACTAATTTTGGTAAGAATTCAGGATGAGGACATAAAACCACCTCATCCCTCTACATGATGAAATATGGTTCTTACAAGACAGAGCCGCTAGTTCCAATAACTTTCTAGCAGAAGAAATGGCAACCAGGAAAGATTATCTTTCTTGTCAAAAGAATCAAGTGAATTTCTCGTAAGGTTCAAATTGCTGATTCAGCAAAGCAGATAAGACCAATCTTAAATCCCAAGGATTTAGAGGTCCCTTGATAGGGGGAATAAACGTGTTACCCCCCTGAATAAGCTATGCTCCAAGAGTGGGAAGCAAGAGGCCATAGGAAAAACTCTTACAAGGCCGGGATCTGGCTCTGATAGAAGTCAAGACCAGCTTCATTTCAGATCCTATATGCAGGACATCAGGAATCCTGCCTACTGACATACTTCCTGGGGAGCCAACTCCTGGATCCATACCAAGAAACATATGCCTTCCAGACACTAAAGTAAGTGATTCTGGAAGCCGGCTTCCTGGCATTAGACAAAGTAGACACTACCAAAGGAGATCACCCACAATCTTTTATAGAGTGGGTTTCAACAGTCAAACCTGTTAAACCTTTTTCCCGTAAGGTAGGATGAAATACCGGACCTTGTGCAAGAAGGTCTGGCTATAATGGCAGAGCACGAAGGACTCCTACTGCCATCTTTATGATCGTGGTAAATTAAGATCTTCTGGGACCCGCTGGGGCTGCCAGAATCACCTCCTTTTGTTCTGGCTTAATCTTACGGAGAAGGCACAGAAGTAGCAGAACTGGAGTAAATGCATAGATCAGTCAAAACTGATCTCATGGGAAGACTAAAGCGTCTGTTCCGCCTGCTAGCGGACCCCTTGTTCGACATAAAGCCATCGACCTCATTAATGAATCTGGACGTGAATAGGTCCATATCCGGAATACTCCATCTGACATCTTGCTAGGAAGAAGTTCTCCCAGAACAAATTGTTGGCGCCTCAAGTAGTGCACCAGAAAGATTAGAATTGCCGATAAGCAAGGAATGCTGTGTTCTGCCAAAGCTAGAACCTTATTCACTTCTTTTTGGGCTGCGCGACCTCTCGTGCCTCCCCTGGTGATCGATGTAAGCCACGCAGTGGCCTTGTCAAACTGAATCCTGTCAGGACAGTCCTGTAGTCTGACCACCAAGATTCTATGGCCAGGTGTACTGCCTGAAACTTCCAAAAAAAGTTGATAGGCAAGGTCCTCTAACAGAATTGTCCCCTGGACAGAAATTTCTTCCAGGGCTGTTCCCCAGCCTAGAAAGCTGGCATCAGTTAAATACCTTCCAGAATAAAGATTTTCCCTTTTGCTGGATAAAAACCACCAATTTAGGCTCTGACCCATGTTGGGAGCCAAGCGTATTGGAAACAAACAAGGCCTGAATCTTCTTTATTCCAGACCGACAGGATGGTGTCTTGAAGCAGTCTTTGAGTAAACCTGCATGTAAGGGACGGCCTTGAAGGAGGTCCCCTAAAAATCTCCTGCACAGCCGAATGAAGGAATTTTCCCTTGTTTGGATAAGTTGAATTAATCCTACAATGGAACGGATTCTCGTCTGGGGTAAGAATCCCTTCTTCTGTATGGTATCTATAACCCCCGTAATCTCCTTGATGGTTTTAAGGAGAATCTTCCTAGGTTGAGAATCCAACCTAGAGATTTCAGATATTTACGGCTGAGATCAGACTCTGATTTTAGACCGGAGACTGAATGATCTATTAAAAGTAGATCCTTTTAATAGGCTAGGACCATTATGCCTTGAGCCCTTAACCTGGCTAAAGGAGGTGCCAGAATCTTTCAGAACACTCGTGGTGCTGTGGCTAAGCCGAATGGCAGGGCCACAACTGAAAAAATGATTTCAAACCGCAGAAATTTCTGGTAAAGCGGGAAACTTTGGCACATGGAGATATGCAACTCTCCTCCTTGCAGGATGGACACAGCTGATCGAATTATGAAAGGTTTTGGATGTTCAAGTGCCGATTCAGATCTCCAAGATCTAGAATGAGTCTTACCTCTCTGTCTGGATTTGGCACCCTATAAGGTTTGAGCCAAAACCCCCTGTTCCACTAAGGGAATCTCTGATATCACCGACTGGGATAACAGCTGATCCAGAGGCCAGAACAAGAGACTTCTCTATTTTCTCTGGGTCCTTAGGAACATTCTCTGAGGAGGCGGAAACTCTTGCATAAAGACTGCCACATCAGCAGCCCAAGGACCCCACAGGCAGCACCCAAACAGGGAACCAAATTCCGGACCCTCAGATCAAAAGCCGACTGAGCCATCCGGGCTCTTGGAACTCTAGTCTTAACCTAGAGAAAAAATTGCAGAAATCCCTCTGCTCTTGACATTGTTCCTGCCAGTCTTTGAGAATCGCAGGACCTTTCCCTTCACCCAAACGAGTGGGGGTGCTCCTTCATAAGAAGGCTTTAGCATTCTGCTTTATGGGCTTTCGTCCCCCAAGATCCTGGTGCCGCCCTTGGGGACCTGACTATTGAGACCATCGAGACTGCCTAAAGGCAGATGGCCCAGGTATAGGAGAGGCAGCACGATGAAAGGAGAAACGTTTGAACCTCCTTTTACTGGTAAAGAGAGCTTTACCCTTTAGGATGTACTTATCCACTCTAAATAGCTGTACCCCAGGAAGGGACACAAACTGGCTAAGAGTTTTCACATGGTGCTTTGGCTGATCAAAATTTCAGCCACGGAACTCTGTGAGACTGCACTAGTCCAAGTATAAGTCATAAGGCTTAACGAGTCTTACATAGCATCTGTGAGACAGATACACCAGCCCATTGCCGGGCCAGCTGATCAGGCAGAATTTCAGGTATCTCACAAACTGTTCCTTAACCCTTAGAAGACCACATTTCTCAATGAATTAGCGTGACTTAAAATGTGCTCCACCAAAATGGTGGAACAGACATTAAGGGGTTAATGGACCGAGATACACCAATTGCAGAAAGAACTGCAAAAGACATCTCGTCTTCAAAAGGAAGTTCCAACCTTAATTTGCTGGATCCTTTAACATCAGTGAATTATCCACTGGACAGATGAGACTCTGAGGTGATTGCAGCATCAACTGCTGTAACCCCCCATTTCTTCATAGAAATGTTCCCATACAGAATACATAAGCTATGCATGAATAGGAAAAAACATCCCCAGGTGGGGGAGGTTCAAATTAATTCAACAAAAGAGTTAAGTAAGGGAGTAGACAAACACCTGCTTAGTGAGGCTACTCCTTCCCTGTTAGGACCCTCGAAGGGGAAAAATAAGTATCTTCCAATATTTGGGAAGATCTACCTGATCCCCATCCTCCTGCACCTCAACAAAAGGGCCCAGAGGAATAGATGGGAATCTGCTATGTTTAGTCCTACTATGGAGAGACATCATAGCAAAAATCTTTTAAATGGTAGAAGAAGAAAAAACTGTTTGTATGAAATACACAGGGACTGAAGTGTTCTACCTTTGACGCCTCATCTGACTAGCCGTATACCTCTCAGGGGAGGATGACATTCTTTTGAAAGGGTTTTTAGCTTGTTTTATACCTTTAACCCCTTAGAACCCTTAGAGGAGTTCCTGGTCCCTTTGCCACTCATAGCTTACAGCACAAAGCAGAGGCACTACCAGCAAAAGAATGCAACACTTGCTAGGCTATAGTACTGTACAATAACTGCTATTAATCCTAGCTATACAGTACAATGTTGTCAAAAGGGAAATGCCTGTGTCACCAAACCTGACCAGCAACCACTCTGCTCTGTCCCTCAACTGCCAGGCAGCAGCTTCTCTCACAGGGCTTTAAAATACTTCCTGCACATGTGGCCAGCGTCTGACGCCATTAGCCACGCCCCCCACATGACAACACAATACATAGAAGGAGAGATTCCTGAGAAAATCTCCCCTACCTTATCCTCACAGCAGGGTTTTATCGCAGATAAAAACCCAATCTTTGTCCTTCACGGTAGGCTCTGAGACCTTAAAGGAGAGAGCCATAGTAATTACTATGTGGGTTATAGGGTCACTGATAGGTGATGAACACTGGCACGCCCTAAGGCAAGAACTGCATTCCCTATATAACCCCTCCTACTACTGGGAGTCCTCAGTTTCGTAGCCAAGCAATACAAGTGTATACCAAGAAGGGAGGGACCTCTTTGTCCCCTGATGTACATCAAATAAAAGATTTTACAGGTAAGCGGTTTTAAAAATCTGGTTTTCTTTTCATACATCAGGGGACACAGAGCCATAGTAGTTAATATGTGGGATGTAACATAGCAATGGCAACTGAAGGGAGGGAGACCACAAAAAAGTAGGGCTAGAAGGCTAGCATCTGTTGCCACTTTCCAGGATACAGGTAGAAAATATTTCCCCCTTTTGGAGGTTGCTGGATATCAACCGCAAATTTAGGCTCTGACGTTCAAGGCCTGAATCTTTTTGTTCCAGACCGACAGGATGGTGTCCATTATAGGACTAATTCAACTTTGATAAGTTGAATTAGTCCTATAATGGAACAGATTCTTGTCTGGGGTAAAAATACCTTCTTCTGTACGGTTAAAATTTTTGGCGTGTATCTAGCCCAGGGTGGTTCTGAGGATACACTACAAAGTAAACATGCCACGTTCCGATATATGAATTCATTGGAAAGCGAAACAACTATTGTTGATAGTGGTGGACTTTTTAGGCATAAACATAGATTTTAGAACTTAGTGGCGCTGCCTAGCCCCAGGATAGTCTGTCTCCCCTGGGGTCAAGGCTTTCCCATGGCTGCGGAGACCTCTGTAGTGTTTCCCGGACGCTGGTGGGGCGGAGGTGGTATCTACCGCAAAGTCTCTTTTTTAAGTGCATGCGCTGTGTTATAAGAGCGGGATCTTTCCCCGCCATTCTTTGGCGCAAGTGCTGACTCCATGGCTGCCCGCTATATCCATGACGTGCGGGACGCATTGGGAGGCTGACGCAAACCAATGGGAAGTGGCCAGGTTAGTGAAAGTCATTTCTGCTTTTGTGGAATGACGTCACTACCGGGACGGCTGTGCACAAAACAGACGCGCTGGGTCGGTGTCTTTTACAGCAGCCCTGGTGTGTAATGCTGAGAACATGCTAAGGGTTCTCCCTCTGCGGCGTGACCAGAACCACAATAGGAATTATTTCCGTATATATTAGAAGGTAAATATTATTCGTCGGCGGAGTGGACTTGCTTCTTTTTTTTTCTGATATAGTTTGGGGTTTTTTTTTTCCCCTCTCTTAGAGTGTTATAAATACCTACCAGGATACAACCTTCTCTCCCCTCTGGGGTACTCCTCGACGGTTGCAGTTGGAGGGACAATGCCGATTGAGGACTATAAGAGTAAGGGTCTCTATTTTGCTCTCGATAGTTGTAAGTAAATCCTTAAACATATGGCATAATGGAATAAATGCTAAATAAATGTAATAAGTTAGGCTTTCATCACTCCTTTTTCACAATTGCTAACACACCTTAACCTGGTTTTAGAAATTAACACAAAAGAATATAAATTACACACATATACTCTCGTAAATTAATAACTACTATAATCACATAAATCTATGATTAATGATTTATATATAGGTAAAAATTCTATTAAAATACAAGTAATTATAATTATATATTTTATATATATATAAAAAATATACAAATTGCTAATGATATTAAATAATTTAATTCCAATTATGTACTTTTGATTCAGTGCACAGATCGCGGTCTACACTCCTTTCCCATCTTATCTGTTTATTTTGAAATTCTTGGTTCTCCCCCATCTCCTTGTATGCCTGTTATAGGATACATTACTACCTATATCGTTGTAGAGACGTTCCTCTGGCCTATTTTTTAGTGAATGTAAGTAATGAATTGATCCATTTCCCTACTGATATGAGCTATTTGTACTACTGGGAATTTTTTTTTTTATTCATCTTTTTTATGTATTTTATGTTTGAAGATGTCACACCCATTCCCATGTTGTCCCCAACTCCTATGTAGTCCTACGTTTTCTACCCCCCCCCCCCTCTTTTTTTCCCCCTTAAACCTGGGAGCAAGTTTTCTTCCCTTTTTTCGTTTGTTTTTATTTATAGTCTTTTTTAAAGTATGTTTTTTCTTGTGCTTTTTATCAAACTATCTTAATGCTGTTTTGTTTATTTTTAGAAAACGTCATAAGTTCCTGATGAAGCATTTTTAAAAACGAGTAACATGTAGAGCATTGAGCATTCCTGAGCTGAGTCACCTATGATACACTGTCTTGTAAAGCTTCCTTTTTTATTCTTTGTATTGTTGGCTCTTTTAATTGTCCCCATGCTGTATTTATATGACAACATAATGGGAATATATGTAAACTGTGATATATCTAGACCATACTAGACAGTGTGCTAGTGTGTCACTATGCTCTGAGGCACTTAATGTATGTTCTTCTTGTTTTTTTAGAAATAAAATATTGTTTACATTTATTTTCTCTTTTTAATTTTATAAAAACTATGTTTATGCCTGAAAAGTTTACCACTATCAACAAATTCTTCTGTATGGTATCTATGACCAGCCCCAAGTAATCTCCTTGACGGTTTTAAGGAGGATTTTTCTAGGTTACTTATCTAACCCAGAGATTCCAGGTAGCTTACAGCTGTGATCAGACTCTAGTTTAGACCTGAGACTGAATGATCTATTAAAAATAGATTATCTAAATAGGGTAGGACCGTTATGCCTTGATCCCTTAATCTGGCTAAAGGAAGTGCCAGAATCTTTGAGAACACCCATGGTGCTGTAGCTAGACCAAATGGCAGGGCCACAAAGTGAAAATGATTATTTTCTATTTCGAAGCACATACATTTCTGGTGAGCAGGAAATATTGGCACGTGGAGATATGCATCCTTGATAATCGATTGAAGCCAAACAAATTCCCCTCCTTGCAGGATGGAAACAATCGATCGGATTGACACTATGCGAAGGATCGGATGTTTAAGTGCCAATTCAGATCTTTGAGATCTAGAATGGTTCTTAGATCTCCGTTTGGTTTTGGAACCGTGAAAAGGTTTGAATAAAAACCTGTGCCCTGTTCCTCTAAGGGAACCTCTGATATCACCAACTGGGATAATAGATCCAGGGCCAGAAAGAGACTTCTTTTTCTCTGGATCCCTGGGAACATTAGATCTTAGAAAACGAGGAGACGGTAATTCTCTGAACTCTAGTTTGTAACCTAGAGAAACTGAAGAAGCCACCCATCTGTTTCGACATTGTTCCTGCCAGATCTTTGAAAACTGCAGGAGCCTTCCCCCCACCGGAGCGAGCAGGGGGCGCCCCTTCATAAGGAGGCTTTAGCATTCTGCCTTGTGGGCTTTCTGCCCCAAGATCTCTTTTGACCCTGGTGCTGCCCTTGGGGTCTTCCCCTTGAACCTGATGGTTGAGGCCTTTGAGACTGCCTAGACGCTGATGCCCCTGGCACAGGTGAGGAAGCATGCTTAAAGGAGAAATGTTTGAACTTTTTCTTTGCTGATAAAAGAGAACTTTTCCTATTCGAGATCCTTTGGAGGTATTTATTCAGATAGTCTCCAAATAAACGTTCACCATGAAGGGGGAACTGGCCAAGAGTTTTTTTTCAAACGGTGCTTCGGCTGTCCAATTTTCAGCCTCAGAACTCCGCGAGAACGAACTAGTCCAAGCATAAGCCATGAGGCTTGAATTATAGAATCCTTCATAACATCTACTGTGAAAACATAGTGCATCTGATACACTAGGCCATTGCTGGGCCTGCTGATCAGGCAGAATCTTAAGTATCTCCACAAACTGTTCCTAATGGACTGGGATACACCAATTGCCACAAGAACCGGCTGCGCTACTGAACTTGCTAAAGACATATTGCTTTTGGAAAGAAGTTCCAACTTTTTATCTGTTGGATCCTTTGACATTAGCGCATTATCCACTGGACACGCGAGACTTTTGTTCACTGAGGCAATCGCAGCATCCATTGCTGGAACTCCCACTCCTTATAGAAATTCTCTTCCATAGGATAAACTGTGGAGAATTTCTTAGGAGGATAATATTGTTTACCCGGATGTTCCCATTCAGAATACATAAGCTTTTTTAGCCATGAATGAATGGGAAAGGCATCCCCAGATCGGGGAGGTTTAAATGATCCCAAACCAGAGGTGGGTTCATCAAGAAAAACAAGGTATGCAAAACAAGGTATGAATCAGACTAGTAAGAGTGCACAAGCAACCCGATCCCTCCATAAAAAGAGTACCTGTCACCACCTATTACTGTCACAAGCGATGTTTACATTCCTTGTGACAGCAATAAAAGTGATCAATTGGAAAAAAAAAAAAAAAAAAAAAAAAAAAAAAAACACAACAACAATTTAATAATATAAAAATAAATAAAAGAAGAAAACAAATCATAAAGAGCCCCCGTCACCGGGAGCTTGCGCAGCAAAGAAAACGCATACGGAAGTCGCACCCGCATATGTAAACGGTGTTCAAATCACACATGTGAGGTATCGCAGCGATCGTCAGAGCAAGATCAATAATTCTTGCACTAGACCTCCTCTGCAACTCTAACCTGGTAACCTTAAAAAAAAATTAAATGTCGCCTATGGAGATTTTTAGGTACCAAATGTCACCAGTTCACGAGTGCGTGCAATTATAAAGCATGACATGTTTGGTATCAAATTACTTGGCGTAACATCATCTTTCACATTATACAAAAAATTGGGATAACGATACGTTTTTTTTTTAATTCATGAAAGTGTCCCTTTTCCCAAAAAGTTGCGTTTAAAACACCACTGCACAAATACCGTGTGACATAAAATATTGCAACAATCACCATTTTATTCTCTAGATTCTCTGCTAAAAAATATATACAGTGTTTGGGCTTCTAAGTAATTTTCTAGCAAAAAATATGGATTTTAACTTGTAAACACCAAATGTCAGAAATAGGCTTAGTCACGAAAGGGTTAAGCATTTGAGCATTGTCTACCAGACAAGTTACATTTTTATTCACATTGTGAATTTTTCCTCCATAGGATAAAGTGTAGAGAACGTTTTAGGAGGGAGAAAATGCTTATCTGGGTGATCCCACTCAGAATACATAAGCTGTTCCTATAACGGATGGACAGAAAAAGAATGCATAGCTTGGGGAGGCTTTAGGGAACACAAATAAGTGGGCCTTTCAGCGGACTCATTTAAGGGTAACAAATGTGGAGCGAACCATTTCTGTAAGTGATTGTACCAGCAACTTTTCAGGTTGTGAAGCTGAAAAAGGTTCTTCCACATTTGATTCCTCGGATGAGGAGTCCGCCTCCTCACGGTCCCCTAAAGGGGCCTCATCTTCCCCTGCCCACTGATTCTCTGTTTGAGGGACTTTGGTGATAAAAGGTGACCTATCGCATTTTCTCCCATGATGGGAAGATGCAATTAGAGCAGTCAATCTTTCCTCCAGCCCCACCAAAGCGGAAGAGAAAACATCCTCAGTAATGTAGACAGGGGCTGAAGTGTTGGAAACAGTTGCAACACTTAACAAACCCGATGGCTCACCCTGACCAGCTACCCCATGATCTTCAGGGGGGGTGGCATTGCTGAGGTGAGACTAGGGTCCTCAGAGCCTGATGGTGATACCTTTGGTCCCCTCTTTGAGGAATGTTTATGTCCCCTTCTGGAATGCATAGTCCTAAGCACAAATGCAGAGGTACTTGCAAGGAAAAACGCCCCCTGCTGAGCAATAGTTCAGCAATTGTTACTGCTATTAAACGCTCAGCCTGAAATGTGCCTTGGGGAATGCCTGTGTCCCAACACCCACATGCCCAGATCTGCTTCTGTGTCCCTCAGTTAGTCCAAATGAGACTGACAATGGAGTTTGAGTATAAGCTAATCCACCCTGCGCTTTGATGGCAGCGCCAACGCTGCGCTATGCCATGCCTCCTTACTTCCTCACTACGCCCCCCCTTTAAAAAAAAATAAAGTGATTCCTCCCACACGCAGGACTCCAATCCGATCGGCGTGGGGGGGTGTAGGAGGAGAGCACGAGGAAGAGGAGAGCTGCCGCTTCTAAAAGCGGTGGAGGCGGAGTGGAGTGGCAAACCGCCAGACCCTACAGCATCCCCCCTGCCTGCTCCTGGAGAGGGGAGAGAAAGCATTTCCCAGGTGGAGTAATTGCAGCCAAATCTCTGCCTCCAAACCACTTACCGGTGGCCAGAACAGATAGCTAGAGGAAGCCTGCAGCTTCTGATGACACAGAGCGAGAGCTGAACAGGTATGTGCTCTTTACAGCCCCCAGTGGTGACTTTAGGCATGACAACATTTACTGTACAGTAGAAATCCAAAAGGAACATTTTTTTTTTTTAATTCCTCAGAAATCTCAACTTGCCTTATCCCGCTGCAGGATTCTGTGGTAAAACCAAACAGACCCAATCTTCACCCATCCTGGCAGGCTCCGCTAAAAAACCTTCAAGGACTGGGGTCCTTTTTAATTGGGGTTCCACTGCCTTGGACCTGTATAGCACCCTGTCAGTAAGCTTTATAGCGCTACAATCTGACCAAAGCACTGAATCCCAGGGTCCAGCTCTCAAAGAGAAGCGTTACAGGCAAAATCTTTTTTCTTGCGCCATGAGGCCCGGGTACCAACCACTTTGGCCTCAATGGCACTTTGGATGGATCCGGTTGCAAAGGCTTGCTCCAGCCAGGGATATGCCAGTGAAGCCTCTGCATAGTGTGACGAACACCTAAGACCCTGGCAAAAAAACGGAGGTACTCCCAGTAATGGGAGGGGTTATATAGGCAGTGAATTTCCTGTCTTAGGGTGTGCCAGTGTCCATCACCTAAAGGTGGCCTATATACCCATATAGTTATTACTATGGCTCTGTGTCCCGTATACGATCAAGAAACATTTTCATAAATAGCAGATTTCTCCTCATAGTATCTTCCAGTTTAACTGTATTGCATTGTGTAAATCCAGAGTTGTGCACTATAGTTACAATGTTTTAATAAACTAGGCAATGGCATTAATATATATACCTTGTGCCCGAGCTGAGCAGCTTCTCCTCGTGCAGCTGTGGTAATAGGATCAACGAGGTGACCAATCTCTTGAACCACAGATGTTAGTTGTTCTTGGAGCGCCTAAACAATTAATAATATAAAAGTCAGAGCAAATTCTAGGACAATGCAATTGTACTAAATGGACGGAAAGTAAAACCTACAATTTAGGTTACTGACAATCTATACCTCCATTTAAATCCACAACTAAAATATATCATGACAGAACATTTCAAGTCATGCAATACATTCACTTGTGAATTACATCCTAAAATGTACAGGAAAATTTCAAGTCTTGCCAAAAGTATGCGATCATCTACCTATTTTTATAACACATTAAAAGAATTAAGGATCATGTGAAGGAACAAAAGAAGATATGCGTGCGCTTCCATTTAGTTGTGCTTAACGCCCCATTGCATCAGAATAGGCTTGAGCCCTATGGAGAAAATGCATGTACTGTGTACATCTCCAGATCACAGTTGGGCAGAATAAAACAAGTGCAGGATGGTTGGAAAAAAAAAAAAAGTGTACTTAAGAACAAGATGTCATTTAGACAAAAATTACTAATCACATACGCTTTACAGAATATATTACCTCATAAGAAAATGCTGCATGGGGGACTGCAAACGTGAATGACTTCTACTACTCCCAGTTCTTTAGTAGAACACAACAGCTACATGAACTAGATATAACAAGTTCTGCACGTTTAAGAAAAATCTGACATGAAAAATAGACAATTTGTATTCAACGTAAAATCCTTTTTTTGGGAGTACATTGAGGAAGTCTTGAATGAAGATTGTTAGCTCTTCTGAGCAGGGCCCTCTTAATCCTCTTGTATTTTATTGTATTGTAACTGTATTGTCGCCTTTTATATTGTAAAGTGCTGCATAAAGTGTTGGCGCTATATAAATCCTGTATAATAATAATTGGCAGGTGCATTGCCCCCTACAAGGGTATTGGACACAGACAACCAAAATGTTGTAGACCAGCCCAGGATAACCCCATTTTGCTCTTAGCATTCCTCAATTTTGTGATACAGCAGTACTAAGAGCATAATTATGCACACAGAGGGTTGGGACTTGTGTGCCAAGAAAATCATTTTATGAAAAGTACAAAAATGCTATTTTTTTGTTCACCGAGAGACACAGGAAGTCTTATACTGTCGCAATGTCCAAAAATAGCCCGACTGAAGGGCTGGCAATAGCAGACAAAAAACTAACAGGGTACTGCCTGCAGCCTAACCTAGGTCTTAAACTTAAACTGATTTTAGATGAGGCCTCAATCTGACCCAGCTGGTTAAACGTGAACAATGTGTGAAGAGAAAACCACATGGCAACCTTACAAATCTATGAAACAGTAGCCTGATGCTGAAGAGCCTAAGAGGCACTTACAGATCTAGTGGAATGTGCCTTGAAAGGAAAGGGTGGCACCTGATACTTACACTGAACTCCAGGATGAGCAAATATTGTTTACTACAAGAGACATTATTATTTGAAACTTTTCCTTTGTGGAGGAACTTCCTGAAATACAGACCAGTCACTTCTGCGCACTCTCCTTGTGCAGGGAGACAAGTCTTGTATTCGTCCCCTCCTGTAGTGGTAAGCTTGCTAGGTCCATCCCACCCACAGCTCTGCTCTCCGCACAGGCTATGTCTAGCACAATGAAGATGCCACTAGTTTTATATGGTAATAACTGGACTCGTAAAGGTATTTGGTATTTATATCCCTATTGCCTACTGCCCTATTGTGCCTCTTTAGGAATATATTTATATGAAAGTTCTCGTGACTAGAGTTCAGCTTTAAGGTCACATGCTTGAATAATGGTCTGTCTAAGCCATCAAAGAATGGTAGACCTAGAAGCTGGTTTACCCTTACGGGAACCATCAGGAATGACAGAGAGAGTTAGTCTTTCTGAAGGAGGTGGCTGACAGTAAACTGGGTATAAATAAACCTTTTTTTTTCTCCTACATGATAGTTCAATGTCAGTTAGGTGCTATAAGAACTCTCTTCTTAAGCATAGATGACACCACTTACCATCGAACATTGGTATGATACAGTTATTGATATACAGGTAACAGAGCAACTTAAATCAGGTTTAAAAGAACAATTGGAAAAACACTTAAAAACCTGAAGTCATTGGTTCCTGTATAAAAGACACCATGACCAATAAGGTAAGGATTTAATTTGAACATCAAAGAGAGAAGAGCTGTGGGGCCTCTTACCCCCCAACCCTTTAATTGATCCCTTTCTCTACCATACCCTTCCCTTTACCACTATAATTTCCAGACACCCTCTTTCTCAACTCCCCTTTGTGATTCTACATATTCTACATCCCCTACTCTGCTTACCCTTCTGCTAATCAGAAAATGGAAAATGTGAAATGGAGCAGCAGTCACCAATATGTTTATCAGTTATGCATTTCTGTTAAATGCCCTGAGAACGATCAATGCCTCTCTCTCTGCATTACTGGATCACAAGGTTAGTAAAAAAAATTCCAACCTTATGGTCAGTGCATGTGAAACTAGAATCTAACACGTAATATTACATTCTTATTATGTGAACCATATTCCTATAGTCAGAATTAGATTACCTGCCTGTAACTAGATTTGATTACAATAACATTTTTGTTTAATATATACCGTATTTATCTGCGTATAACACATGCCAGCATATAACATGCACCCGAATTTAAGAGGGAAGTTTCAGGGAATTTTTTTTTTTTTTTTTTTAAATAAACCACTTTGACAAAAAATGATGGTTAAAGCATCAATGCAGCCTGATCAGTGCCAATCTGCAGCCTGATCTGTGCGCATCTGCAGCATTGCTCGTCACTGCAGCCTGATTAGTGTCCATCAGTAGCATTGCCAAAATATAGGCTGCCATTGGGGGGAAGAACACTGACAAAATAGAGCCGGATCTCTTGTGTACTCTGCATCGCACCCAGTTCCGCCCCTTGGCCCGGATCCTATAATGGACATTGGTCCAATGCTGGGACGACAATGCTAGGAGCTGTTCAGGGGGCGGGACTAAGTGTGACTGCGAGTCGAGTACACAGGAGATCCGGCTCTATTTCAGCAGCGCTCATCCCCTCCGTCCCCTCGGCGTAACATGTACACGCTATTTTCCCCCTATTTTAAGGGGGAAAATGTGCGTGTTGTACGCCGATAAATACGGTAAATGCATCACCTTCCAATATCTTAATGAACATGGTAATATCTGAAAACTGCTCTTGGTTTCACCTAATAAGTATTAAAAAAGGAATTCCAGAGTGAATCTTACCTCTAGAGATATATCATCTCTCATAGCCAGGTTCTGGCTGACACTAGCAAGAGATGCCTGTTCAATACCACGAATACACCTGTTGATGCTGTCAATAGACTGGTCACATTCTCTCTGTCCTGGTGCTTTGTCCCTACATTGAGAGGAATCAAAGTGAATTACTAGTGTGATTATATGTTTTTGTTGGGCTTTCATGAGCCATAGGAATACCTCATCATTACAACAATAGACAACTTAAGATTTCTTTCTCCAGTTGAAATGACATGTGACCAAAAAGGAGCATTGGTAGAGCTGTAATATGACCATCTTTTGTTCTTAGAAAAAGTTACTTCCAGAAGGGGCGTTCTCGTGCGATCCTGGTGTTAACTAACCCTCAATCCTCTTCTCCCAAGCAAGCACACAATGGTAATCACCAGCTTTGCTCTGCACTCCATTTCAATTTCAAAGAGCTAACTCCTTGCTGAGAAAATTTCCAACAAAGAGGAAGAGGGGGTGCATGGAATATAATCCCCCAAGAATGGGGTATTGGGGAAAAACATCAGAAAACGCAGAAACTCATTTACAAACTGCAACTACCTGCAGAAAATATTTAATCTTTTTTAAAGTGCAGATTACTGGCGTTTAGCTACTGTCAGATACAAACATTCATGTGAATGTAACCCTATGCTCCAGAAAAAGAAAACTCTGCAAAGTAATTACAAAAAAAGAAAAGAAAAAAAGTAGACTGCAGAATTCTTTGCTGGGTAAACTCACAATTACCAACAGCAGTAAAAACTCTGAAAGTCACAAAAACTACTGCTAATTTGGAGTCACTTATACCCTCTCACCTAGTGGGCAATTGTGGTGAATTTGGTAGGACAGTTTACTAGTCCTCTGCAGTACCATGGCTACAAACAAGTAGAATTCAATTTGTCGTTTCTCATGTATCTTCCATACCTGATGGATGTAATCAAGCTCTTGATTGAGTCAGACACTACACGGGAGTGACCAGCCAGGCTTGACCATGTTGGTGGATCTTTAGGATTGATTGCTAAAGAGCGTGCTGTCTTTATAAGCGATGAGGAGCTCTCCAGCATAGTAACAGCCGATACTAAAATGGGTTCCTGAGCATTAGACCCCTGCAAGTAACAATATTACATAAAACATTCAATTGTATAGTTATACCAGTGAGGAGCATGTATACATGGATTCATCAAGCTTTGATATTAGTCACTCTGGGTAAAGTGAAGAACGGGGAAGAAAGAAGGAGCAGGGGAGAGGGGAAGGAAGAAGGAGCAGGGGAGAGGGGAAGGAAGAAGGAGCAGGGGAGAGGGGGAAAGGGGGGGGGAGCAGGGGAGGGGAGGAAAAGGGGAGAGGGAGAGAAGGGGGGGGGGAGGAGCAGGAGAGAGGGAGGAAAAGGGGAGAGGGAGGAAAAGGGGAGAGGGAGGAAAAGGGGAGAGGGAGGAAAAGGGGAGAGGGAGGAAAAGGGGAGAGGGAGGAAAAGGGGAGAGAGAGGAAAAGGGGAGAGAGAGGAAAAGGGGAGAGAGAGGAAAAGGGGAGAGGGAGGAAAAGGGGAGAGGGAGGAAAAGGGGAGAGGGAGGAAAAGGGGAGAGGGAGGAAAAGGGGAGAGGGAGGAAAAGGGGAGAGGGAGGAAAAGGGGAGAGGGAGGAAAAGGGGAGAGGGAGGAAAAGGGGAGAGGGAGAGGGAAGAAAGGGGAGGGGAGAGGGAAGAAAGGGGAGGGGAGAGGGAAGAAAGGGGAGGGGAGAGGGAAGAAAGGGGAGGGGAGAGGGAAGAAAGGGGAGGGGAGAGGGAGGAAAGGGGAGGGGAGAGGGAGGAAAGGGGAGGGGAGAGGGAGGAAAGGGGAGGGTAGGAATGAGGGGGGAAGAGCAAAGAGAAAGAGGAGAGATTGGATCCCTGTTAGGAGACTTTTTTTTTTTAATCCTGCCCAGGAAACCAACGCTATTATGGAAGACCGTACACAATACAATTTTCTTTCCTTCCACCATGCAAAATTGCTTGATTTCCTCATTAACACAGTCAGCGGAGCTATTAGCGTGCTGCTGGTGGGGAGCTGTCTCGGCCGGCAGAACACAATTATCACTGCTGATAGCTATAGCCACTGGCAGTGATTGCATAGAAACAATCTGACAGGCCTGCTGTACTGAAGTTGATCGATGAATTGACTTCAGTAAAACCAGCCTGCCCATAAATGGATCGAATCTTGGCCAGTCTGCTGAACCGACCAAGAATCGATCCATATATGGCCGACTTAACCACTGCAACATTGGTAGTTCAGGAACCATGAGGAGGGCCGACATGCCTGTAGTGAAGATTTCTCCAGAGTTCAGCTGCCTGCACAATGTGGGACACACTTAATTACAGGTAAGTCAGGTCACTAAAGCTGTAGGGCCTGGAATTACATATTATCGAAACTTCAGCTTAAAAGATGTTCAGGGTAACATAATTAAACTTAATTGGGGAGGCAAATTTGTCAGTTATAGTCAAGGTAACCAATGCATACCGACACGTGATATCTTATTAAATTGAGTGCACAGCACAATTAACCAATTTCTACTATTAGGTATAAAGTCCTGCTGAGGAGAGCAGGAAATACCACAGAGTTAGGGTAACATGTTGCAGAGAACACAAATTTTTACCAGGGTGGAATGGAAGTATTTCTTGCTCAGAAAATGTTTCTGAAGGGGACCAAAACGTTGACAAGGGAGTGTAACTAGTAACAGGGCTACTGTGTGGTACACTATAGTAGTTCTTCTCCCCTCTGCTAGCTGTCCCTTATTCACACTGCTCTGTCAATGGAAAACTACAGCTGTCAACTTGAAGTTTTCAATGAACTACCACGGCGATATGATCGCAATGGTAGTTCATGGAGTCTTCCTGTCAGAATGTATCAGCTTCCTTGTACAAGGTACGAGCAAGCCGATTCACTGACAGTTCTGCAGGAGACCTGCATGGCATCGGCGATCTGCTAATCGCTGGTGCTATGTGTTACAGGCTCCTTTGACCAAAAATAATAAATGCATTTTTTTTTACCTGCAAACAAATTTGCATTTGTTATCTTTTGTCAAAAGGTGAACTTAATCTTTAACGTGTAAGTGAACAGTTTTGCTGCAAACATGGGCTATAGCACAGTAGAGCCCTTCTAGAATAGACAGTAGTCACAGATTTATTCATCACCTATTCCAAAAATAGATTGTTAATTTCAGGTTAGCAGGTAAAACCATCCAAATCATTTCTTTACACTCAAAATCTCGATTTGAGGAATAGCCTTTAAGTAAAACTATAGCCATTTTTTTCCCCATTTTAGAGTAAGGGAGGGTTATAATCCCTGTCATATTTTTCTTCCACTATGTGTCCCATTGCAGAGATTTCCCTCCATGTCCTGTCCCATAAACCATAGGTGAACAGGAGATGAGAGGAAATCCCTGCTAATTAATGGACTTCCTTGGGTCCCCTCAGGTCACCAGAACTAGTGCCCCCATTGGAAGATTTCCCCTCTATTACTTTTCCAAAAGTTCAGATTTTCTTTTACTTTCACTTTTAATATTATTGGCAAACAGGACAAATTGAGAAGGTGAATCTCCATAACTGGGGCACAGACAGCAACAAAAACTGTCCTAATCCCCCTGCACTCTATCCAAAATAAAAATAAAATGTTTTGCCTTTAGTTATACTTTCATTTTAGGATATGTGGTGGAATGATACAGTAACTAGCTTCCAAGGAAGGTTTATTGTGTTACGCAATTGATCCTTTAGTCCCTTCTAGAGCTGCGCGATAAATTGTCAAAAAACGTTATGGTGACTTTCCCCATTGCAATATTGACAAAAGTGTTTCACGATTCTTATTATGAAAAGAATTCTCTCTGCTCTTCTGAAGCCACAGCCATCAAAAGAAAGGAAGAAAAAAAAAATGGGCAGTCTGCCAAGAATCACAACATTCTTTAGCAGTGGATCAAAGTGTAAACATTGTAACAATTTGTCAATGGAATAGACTTCGTGTGTAAATAAAGAAAGTTTAACCACTGAAACCTTTTTCTGGCATTTGTTGGTTTCAAGTTGAGATCTTTTGGCTAGAAAATTACTTAGAACCCCCAAACATATATTATATATATATATATATATATATATATATATATATATATATATATATATATATATATATATATATTTAGCAGAGTCTCTAAGAATAAAATGGTGGTTGTTGCAATATTTTATGTCACACTGTATTTGCACAGTGGTCTTTTAAATGCAATTTTTTTGGGGGAAAAAATGACTTTAACCACTTGAGACCCACGCTATAGCCGAATGACTGCTACAGCGCGGACCTCCTTTGCCGGGACGACATCTATTGACGTCGTCCCGTGCACGAGCGGCCTGCGCGCCCCGCTCTGTGATCGGCGAGTCTATGAGACTCGCCTGATCACTGATCCGAGCAAGGGGTCGATCCCGACCCCTTATCACGTGATCAGCTGTCAGCCAATGACAGCTGATCATGTGATACAACAGAGCCGGTAATCGGCTATTATTCCTCCTCACGCTGACAGCGCGAGGAGAAAAAAAAAAGAGCCGATCACCGGCGGCCACGATCGGGACATCAGTCCCGATCACGGCCAGCCCTGCCAGTGCCCACCTGCCCCCTGCCAGTGCCACCTCATTAAAAAATAAGTGCCCCCCATCAGTGCCCACAGTGCCCCCCAGCAGTGCCCACAGTGCCCCCCAGCAGTGCCCACAGTGCCCCCCAGCAGTGCCCACAGTGCCACCCAGCAGTGCCCACAATCTGCCTCAACAACGGTGCTGCACCCCAGTGCCACATATCCGTGCCCATCAGTGTCATCTACCAGTGCCCATCAGTGCCCAGCAGTGCCACCTATCAGTGCCCATCAATCAGTGGTACCCATCAGTGCCCCTTAGTGCCAGCCATCCGTGCCACCCATCCGTGCCATCTCATCTGTGCCAATCTTTGCCCATCAGTGCCGCCTTACCTGTGCCCATCAGTACTGCCTTATCTGTGCCTATCGGTGCCACCTTATCTGTGCCTATTAGTGCCGCCTCATCAGCGCACTTCAATGAAGGAGAAAAATGACCTGTTTGCAAAATTTTATAACAAACTATTAAACATGATTTTTTTTTTTTTTTCGCATTTTTTTTTTGTTTGTTTAGCAAAAAATAAAACTCCCAGCTGTAACTAAATACCACCAAAAGAAAGCTCTATTTGTGGGAAAAAAATGATAAAAATTTCATTTGGGTACAGTGTTGTATGCCCGCGCAATTGTCATTCAAAGTGCATCAGCGCTGAAAGCTGAAAATTGGTCTGGGCAGGAGGGGGGTTTAAGTGCCCAGTAAGCAAGTGGTTAATGAATTAAAAAAAAAAACACTAACCAGTAAAGTCAGCCCAATTTTTTTGTATAATGTGAAAGGATTTTACAGTGAGAATCGTGATCTTTTTATTCTAAGCAAAAAAAATGGAATTACGTACCGGTAATGTCCTTTTCCAGGAGTCTTTCAGGACAGCCACCTTAGAGAGACACCGGCTCCTCCCCTCTGAGGAAACACCGCCTTCAATTTCATAATTTAAGCCTCCTCCTCCCTTCGTTCCTCAGTTCTTCCAGAGTACCTCCGGCCAAACTGGGGAGACACAAGAACACGTCAAACAAATAAACTTTTTAAGTCTTACCTGACGATCTCATGCAATGAGTTCCCGATGATCTGCAACAATTTGGGTGGGAACCGGTGCTGTCCTGAAAGACTCCTGGAAAAGGACATTACCGGTACGTAATTCCATTTTTCCCCAATCGTCTTTCAGGACAGCCACCTTAGAGAGGATAAGCGAGTATATTACCTTAGGGTGGGACTACTGCCTGTAGCACCTTTCGACCAAAGGCTTGGTCTTTGGCTGACAGAAGATCCAGTCTATAGTGTCTCACAAACGTAGAAAAACTGGACCACGTTGCAGCTCTACAGATCTGTTCCGGAGACGCACCAGCCCACTCTGCCTGAGAAGTTGCCACGGCCCTGGTTGAGTGTGCTCTAATGCCCGCTGGAGGATCTAATCCCCCTGCCACGTATGCCTGCCCAATGGCTAACCTTAACCATCTAGCTATGGTACGTCTAGAGGCTTTGGAACCCTTCCTGGCCCCTGAAAATAAAACAAAAAGTGAATCTGTCTTTCTGAACTGACTTGTGCAGTCTAAATAATAAAGAACACATCTTCTAACATCTAGTCTGTGAAACATGTGTTCCTGTTCTCTAACTGGATTTGAACAAAATGTAGGTAGCACAATCTCCTGCATCCTGTGGAAACTAGAAGCTACCTTAGGCAAAAAGGCCGGATCTATCTTCAAAACCAGACGATCCGGAAAAGCCTGAAAAAAGGGAGCCCTGACAGAAAGGGCTTCGAGTTCACTTACTCTTCTTGCTGTAGTGATCGCCACCAAAAACACTGTTTTGAGAGTGATCAGCTTTAATGAGCAAGATTCTAACGGCTCAAAAGGTTCCCCTGTGAGAACCTGTAAAACTAAAGAAAGATCCCAAACCGGGAAGGGGGAGCTTGAAGCTGGTCTTTGCCTACCTAGGGCCCTGAAGAACCTTACGACCCAAGGATCTGACGCTAGATGTTTCTCTAAAAACACGCTCAAAGCGGAAACCTGAGCTTTTAGTGTTCCAAGCGCTAACCCCTTATCCGCCCCTGCCTGCAGGAACTCTAGAACGGCTATAGGGCTATGCACGTTGAAGGAACCCTCTGAACACCAGCTGTTAAACCGTTTCCATACCTTTAAGTAAATGGACTGGGTTTCCTTTTTCCTACAGTTTAGAAGAGTGGCTACCAACCGGTCTGAGAAGCCCTTGGCTTTTAGCAATTCTTCCTCAGAAGCCACGCTGCCAGGTTCCATCGTCCTACCTGAGGGCAGAACACCGGACCTTGAGACAGGAGATCCTCCTGCACTGGGAGAATCCAGGGGGGTTCTACAGACAGGCCCTTCAAGATCGAGAACCACGGCCTCCTGGGCCAGTGAGGTGCAATTAGAATGAGGGTAGTATTCTCCACTTGAAATTTCCTTAATACTGCTGGAATGAGCACTGGAGGGGGGAAAGCATAGCACCTGGAGAAACCCCAACTCTGTGCTAGTGCGTCCACCGCCAATGCCCCGTCCCCCCTGTTTATGGAGAAGAACGTTGCTACCTTCGCATTTTCCCTTGCGGCAAAGAGATCTATTGCAGGAATCCCCCATCTCCGGGTGATCATTTCGAATATTTCCTGCTTGAGAACCCAATTGCCTTCTCTCAGAGTTCTCCTGCTGAGAAAATCTGCCACCTGATTTTGTTCTCCCTTCAAGTGGATTGCTGAAAGGGACAGGATATTTGCTTCGGCCCATCTGAGGATGGCTTCCGCTAGGGCCCATAAGGACTTGCTCCTGGTGCCCCCCTGTCTGTTGATGTAAGCTACCACCGAGGAGTTGTCCGACCTTACCCTTACGTGCTTCCCCCGGAGCTCCTTCTGAAAGGTTCTGAGAGCTAGATCTACTGCCCTCAGCTCCCTCCAATTCGAGGATCTCCTCGAGTCCCTCTTTTCCCAAATACCCTGTATTAATTGGGAGTCTAGGTGTGCCCCCCAACCTGAGCTGCTTGCATCGGTCGTGACCACCCTGGAGGTTGGCATGACCCACTCTAGACCTTGGGACAAATTTGCTCCCTTCCTCCACCACCAGAGGGACCCCTCTTTACCTGATCTGGAATCGAAACCAGAGAATCCAAAGATTCCTGGCTGTGATCCCAAACCTTCAGCACAAATAATTGTAGAGGGCGGTAATGTAACCCTGCCCACTGAACCGCTGGAAGAGCGGATGTCAGCAACCCTAGCGCTGACATGATCTTCCTTATGGAGATCTGGTGGTTGCCCTGAAGACACAACAGAGCCCTGTCTATCTTTTGAATTTTTTCCAAAGGAAGAAAGACCCTTTGTACTGTTGAGTCCAACTCGTACCCTAGGAAAGTGACCCTCTGGGAAGGGATTAAGTTGGATTTCTCCAGGTTCAGGAGCCAACCCAGGCTTACTAACAGGTTTCTTGTGACCTGTAAATCCTGAATTAATTGTGCTGGGGAAGGGGCAAACAGAAGGAGATCGTCGAGATATGCGATCACCGAGATTCCCCTGAGACGCAGAAATGCCAGAACTTCTGCCATCACTTTGGTGAAGATTCGGGGGGAAGAGGATAGTCCGAAAGGAAGCGCTCTGAACTGAAGGTGTAGTACTTCCATTGGAGTTCTCACTGCCAGTCTGAGAAAACGCTGGTGGGACTCTGCGATTGGAATATGCAAGTATGCATCTTTCAGATCTATTGATGCCATGAAGCAGTTCGGAGGTAGGAGTGCTTTTACTGAGTAAACCGAATCCATCCGAAACCTTCTGTAGGTAACTGAGACATTCAGGGGCTTCAGGTTCAGGATGAGCCTGAACTTTCCCGAAGGCTTGCGAATCACGAAGACGTGAGAGTAGAAGCCTCTGCCTGTCTCTCCTACTGGAACCCGTACTACCACCTCCTGTTCTTCCAACTCCTGAAGAGAGGAAAGAAGGGCAGATGATTTTTCTGCGCATTTTGGCAGCTCGGTGACAAGGAACCTCAGAGGAGGGAGTTCCGAAAACTCCAAATGGTAACCTCCTCTGACGATCCCCAAGACAAACTGATTGGAGGAAATCATTTCCCACTGTGGGAGGAAGGCCCCCAATCTTCCTCCCACCGTGACCCTGTCACTGAGATTTTTTTTTGGGCTGTTCAGGAGGGCGAAAAATTGCTCCCCCGGGGCCCTTGCTTTTGAGTCCCCAACTTTTCTTCTGCTGAACCGTACGGGGTGGTACAACCCTTTTCTGGGGACGAGTCTTTCTTTTGGCTTGTTCCCCAATTTTCCTTTTAACAGGAAAGGCCTTTCTTTTGTCTGCTGTGCGATCTAGCACCGCTTCAAGGCCTGGTCCAAACAGTAGATCTCCTGTAAAGGGGATTCCACAAAGTTTAAGTTTGGATGCATTGTCTCCAGGCCAGGTCTTCAACCATAAGGCTCTCCTGGCAGAGTTGGTCAGGGCCAAGGACCTTGCCGACATCCTCACGGATTCCGCCGAAGCGTCCGCTATGTAGGCTATCCCTTTAAGAAGCATGGGAAAGGAGGATAGAATAGTCTCCTTTGCTGTCCCTGCTTCAATGTGTGCGCTAATCTGGGTGAGCCAATACTCCATGTTGCGGGCCACCACCGTGGTTGCCATGGCTGGCTTAAGATTTCCCTGTGACGAATCCCAGGCCTTCTTAAGAAGGTAATCCATCCTTCGATCCATAGGGTTAGACAGTACCCCCATATCCTCAAAAGATAGATCAGTGTGTCTGGACACCTGGGAAAAAGCAGCGTCTAGTCTGGGAGATTTATTCCAGACGAGAGTCTCTTCCTCCGAAAAAGGAAACCTACGTCTTAATGCCCCAGAAAAGAAAGGTTTCCTTTCGGGATCCCGCCATTCCTTCTTGATGGTATCGATCAAGACGTCATGCACTGGGAACACCCGCTTCTTTTGTTCCCCCATGCCCTTGTACATCCGATCATGGAGTGACAATGTCTTAGTTTCTTCTTGAATACCTAAAGTGGTATGAATCGCTCCCAAGAGCTCATCCACCTCCTCCAGGGAAAGCTTATACCGCGAGATTCTGCTGGATTCCCCATCCAGCATCTCTGCGTCAGACTCCCCCTGGGAGTCTGAAACGACACTGTCAATTTCCTCCTCAGCTTCCTCCCTGGGACCCTCTGAATTCTCTCCCCTTGCAGGAGGAACATCCACAGGGCTGGATGGTACACTCTGCTGCGCTGGTGTAGGAGTGCTCGGAGGCTGGGGCCCAGACTCCCCCTGGACTGAAAGGTACCAGAGAGTTCCTTCATAGAAGCTACCAGATCTGCACCCTGCTCTACTGCCTGTTCCTTAAGTAAATCCTCAACACATTGTTTGCAAATAGCTTTAGACCAAGAGTCTCCCATAGACGTTCTACACGAAGGGCACTTCTTCTTAGAACCATGGGGGGACTTGCTCGTGGCTTTCTGAAAGACACAAAATACAGGAAGGGGCAGCATGAGCCTAAAAAACAGCAACACCAGCGCTACATAGAGGACCACCGGGAGTGCCCCCCCTAGGATCAACCATCACCAGGATCCCAGACACACTACCCTTCCCCCCGACCACCAAGGAGGAACACCAGTGGAGCTACTGGATACAAGTAAGGGAACACCTCCCCAGGTTTCCTCTTACCTTCGAGTGGCTGGTGCTATTATCTCCAGGAGTTTTTGAAGCCTCTGCCTCGGACATTCTCCCGTTGAGGAAGCGTGGTACGAATGCGCCTCTAACAGCTACCTGTGCAACTGTGAAAAGAGAGGCCGCACCAGCCGAACGCTAGGTTCCCTTTCACGTGCCGCGTCCGGAACCGGAAGACGCGGATCGAACGAAGGGGTCCGCCCCCACCGGAACTGACGTCGCCCGCCTACCGGTCCGGCTTCCAGCTCCCAGCCGGCTGCGTACACAGGGGGGCCCTGGACGCCTTCGTTCAGCACCCCACTGGGCGAAACGCAAGGATGAACCTCTCCAAAGACTTCCTGCTTTCCCCAAGCGAAGATTGGAGTGCGTGTAAAGGTCAGTCGAGTATTCAGCTTCCCCAGCCGACTGGACTGTTTGTTCCGTTGAAACCCCCGCGGGTGAACGAACGGACGACCCCATAAACTTCCCGCTTTCCCCAAGCGGAGTTTAGGGTATATGGACAGTACGAACACTACAGCTCCCCGCTGATAGGACTGTCCTGGACCGACCGATGAACGGTCGGATAGCCGAACGGGGCCAGGGCTCCGCTCGGGTGGCTTCAGTTTCACCAACCGAATTTAGCCTAAGGTTCCTTGGCGATGTCTCCCCGCCGGAGGAAACACCATAACTGAGGAACGAAGGGAGGAGGAGGCTTAAATTATGAAATTGAAGGCGGTGTTTCCTCAGAGGGGAGGAGCCGGTGTCTCTCTAAGGTGGCTGTCCTGAAAGACGATTGGGGAAAATTGTGATTTTCATTTTGGCCAGAATTGTGCAGCTCTAGTCCCTTCTCACCTTAACCTTCTGGGTTATACTTTTTGTTGGTTCCAAAGCCCTACTTGGAAGACATAGTTTCTACAAACTGCACGGACGATGGGCAATACTCCTAAAACAGCGCTATGAAGTTTGGAGTAAAAGGCTCTAGATTATCAGGCTGTTATATGCACAAGTAGTTCTGGATGGCACTGGTCCAGAAGAAATGATTTGCATGGCTCTGCCCACTATTCATTAATGAGGAATAATCTAACTTATTTTGGGATATAAAGGGAAACTAGACATGTATATATCTTCTGTTCTATAAGGGCTGTACTGTGCTAAGGACTGTGATACATGACTAAAGAGAAAAAGGAAGGACTGAAGTACATTTGTGCAGAAAATGCTGCTCCAGGTTCATGCTGTGCTGATCTCAGAAGCAAAATCCAAGGCATTAGGTTAGATCATCTCATTGAAGGCAGCATCCATTTTATATTTGCTTATCTTCCCCTTCAGCAAAGATCATGTTACCAGATAATAAAATATCCCAGAACTAGAATACGCTGTAAAGTTGAATGTGCAAGCAAAACAAACAGAAGTATGATAGTTAGGCCAGCCATACAGGGAGCGAATTTCTATCCTGCAACCACAGGTTGCCGAGCCAATCCTGCCTGCCGAACAATCAACTTGGGTACAACCAGCTGGCCAAACTCTCCTGCGATTAGCGCTAGCAGCTGCTATAGCCGCTAGCAATAATCACTATCTTCTCTCGGTGGGTAAAGCGATCCCCGCTGGGAGAAGACAGTGATTATCACTAGTGGCTAGAGCAGCTGCTATTAATAAATCGCAAGAGAATCTGGCAGGCTGGTTGTACCCAAGTTGATCGATTGACCAGCGTGGTACATTCAGCCTGCCCATTAATGGTTTGAATCTCGGCTGGTCCCTGCTGAACACAAGTGTTAGACACCATACTGTTATATAAATAAAATGAAGAACTGATGTACACGTGCAGACGTACAATACAAGGCCACTGAAAATAATATCAAGCAGCTCCCCACCTCTGAACTGATCTGAGCAGGAATACTGGCAAATTCAGGGTTTGATGCAAAAGCAGTCAAGTTCTCCACAGCTGAGATGAGAGGGGCAGTGGCCGTGCTACATTTCTCACGATTCTCATCCGAAAAATCTCCATCTAAGGTCTGTGAGGACAGAGGGGAAAAAAGACAAATACCAAGTAAATAATATGATTTAACTGCTATGTTGATGAACCTAACCTGATGCTTATAGCAAATCCTATAATATTATATATATATATATATACACACACACACAGATCTCACAAACCTTAATGCTTCCCCTGGACTACTATAGAAGCTACTGTAAGTACAAAACAGTCAATCTAAATGAATGCTGAGCCAGCCAAAGAGCTGTGAGTGTTTGTTACAATTTTGCCGCAAACTGCCAAAAAGAGCAGAACATTAAAAGCTGCCAGATTAGAGAGATAGCAGAGAGAAGCCCTGAGCCTTTCACAGATATGGTTAAAACTAGAACTGTGGACAATAAGAAACCCATGTAAAATATTCATTACTACTTAAAGAGGAAGTAAACTCAAAGGCATACTTTGTACCTATAGGTAAGCCTATAATAAGGCTTAACTATAGTTAGTGTAAATATCTCCGAAATGGGCACTGTATCAGAGATATTTACATTACATGCAGCCGGTGAAGTCATTGGCGCATGCGCTTCGAAGGAACAGCATGGGCGCATGAGTGGGATTTAATTTATTCTAGCTATTGAAATGAATAAACACTGAAGTGGTAAACGTGCCTAGTGTTTGGATGTGTTTAGCAGTGTTTTTTCTGTGAAAACTATGCTCCTCCTGCACCTTCTGGCAGTGGGATTTTTCCTGCCTCTAAACTCTCCTGCCACTTAACGCTGCAAAAGCCTAGGTGTGCATGGACATAAAGGCTAACATTGGGGGGATTTTAGAGGCAGAAAAAAAAAATACCAGATGTCCCTAAGAGCAGCTGTAAAAACACCCAGTGTGCATGAGGCCTAGAGAGTTAGCTAATAAGCATTGTCACTGTTAATAACCCTACTCTCCATTCATTGCAGGACTAGAATACAACGGTGTGCCCAGCAACTGGAGAAGGGGCGCAGGACATCTTTTTAGATCTTTTCCTTTGACAGGGTGAGACCTGGGCAGGGGCAAAGAAAATTATTTCTTCACAAAGTAAGGAATAAGAAAACAAAAAAAATACCTAAAAATAAAAATACGCTAACTTGTTTGTGCAATACATGGCCATCTATTCTGTACCCAAATGCATCTTGCCAAAGGAAGTGCATTGCAGTGCAACATATGTGGCCAGAAATGGTACCAAATAAATGGGCTTCATTGCCAAAACAACCCAACAATGCATGTGCGTTAATGCAACAGTGCGAAAGGACCCTAAAAAGGTACCCTATTCCGCAGGGTAATCTCAGGACAGAAATCTACAATTACAAATTGCATGGGCAGCACCACCTGCTGGTCAACTATTTTTTTTTTTTTTTAGTACAATCTAAACTTTGATCCCTAACAGGAAATCTTGGGTTTATATGTATAAAGAATTGTTAATGTTCATCCATCTGTATTTTATGGATTTACAAAGTGGATTCACCCTATGCAGCAGATGGGTGAATCTTTTTTACCCCTTTTTAAAGAGGATTAGCTCTATTCACATAGTATTTTAAAAAGTGGATTCAACCATATTTTTTTGTTTTGTTTAAATGATGGGTGAATCTTGTTACAAATTCACCGGTCAGTATCTGCATACAACAAAATAGAGAGATCAGTCCAAAAGACTGGGCAGAGACCTTCAGTACATCTACACATGTTCAGGGGTATCAAGCGCATGTACGCATAATTCTGATATCTAGTAGCGGGGCAGGACCAAAATATTGGGGACTGAACTTCCTCTTTAAATAACGTAACTGTCTTTACACAGTTCAACAAACAGAATTATGTGTACTTGGTGGGAGCTCATGTACACAAGCTGTCAAACGTTGCATGTATTTCAAGTAACAATACTGTACAAATGTTATAAGTACTTGCAAAAAATGTTTTTATTGATCAATTAACCTGCAAAGTACATAAACAGAAAAAAAAACAAATACAATATATTGCCATACCTCCATAGTGGAAATAAAGTACATTGCTTATAAATGAAATTCAAGAACTGGTGTGCAGAAAAATGGCAGAAGGTACTCTGGACTGATGAGCCCAAACTTGAAATATTTCACAGTTTGTTCACCAAATGCCACGTGAGCAGTACAAGGACGAGGGGAGGATCCCTGCAGGCCTGAGTCTGAATTTCTGCACATGGAATTAGGGGTTTGGTCAGACTTAATGATCTCCAACACTAAAAAGTATAGACAAGGGGTAGGCAACCCCCGACACTCTAAGCCTCTTTTCTGGCACTCGATTCCCTGCCCATCAGCAGAGCAGCGCAGGAAAGTGTCAGTTCAGAATTCCCCACTCTGCACCTACACTGAGGGGGAGCCACTGTGCCCACACACATTGCAAAAGATGGGAAACTTTGCTGTAGCTTTTGTGATGGGGAAGAGATTGGATGCAGTTCTGCTGGGGGGAGGCGGTCCCTGTTTTTAGGAGGAAGACTGTCTCTGCCACTGCTAAAGCCAATCACAGTCCTGCTAGCCCCGTCCACCATCTGGAGGAAGATGCCACTACCAATCTCAGAAAGAAGTCATTTCACTGTTATTGAGAAAGCCAAAATCAGGTGACAGTTTGTGGAATTACTGTTGAGCGTCTGGGAACTTTGTTGAAATTATTCCTGAACCTTTGCCTCACTCACTACTGAACCCCTGCCCTCTGTGTCCCTTTAAGCCACGGCCAGTATTCAGTGCAATGAAAATTTCACCCAACTATTCCTGTAGTGCAGAGCACCACACTTTTTCTCAGCTGCGGGGGCCCAACTTATGATCCTGCACACAGCCCCACTGTTTTCATAAAATGCCCCTGACCCAAGCTCATTATTCCAGATGCCCATATGCGACATCACATATAAGCACGTGGGCTGGATGTGAGAGGTACAGTACATCAGCAGGATGAGTGTGCAAGGACAGGTAGAAGTGTCATCTTTGCTTCCTTTCATCACTCTGCATATCACGCATATAATAAATAAGAAGAGTGTACAGCGGAGGAGATGAGCAGGAGGGTACAGCAGGGGGGCAGATGTACAGGGAGGAACAGTGGTAGAAGGGATGAGAAGGGGGTTCAGCAGTGGGACAGAAGAGCAGGGGGGGGTTCAGTGTTGGGCCAGGTGAGCAGGGGGGGGTTCAGTGTTGGGCCAGGTGAGCAGGGGGGGGTTCAGTGTTGGGCCAGGTGAGCAGGGGGGGTTCAGTGTTGGGCCAGGTGAGCAGGGGGGGTTCAGTGTTGGGCCAGGTGAGCAGGGGGGGTTCAGTGTTGGGCCAGGTGAGCAGGGGGGGTTCAGTGTTGGGCCAGGTGAGCAGGGGGGGTTCAGTGTTGGGCCAGGTGAGCAGGGGGGGTTCAGTGTTGGGCCAGGTGAGCAGGGGGGGTTCAGTGTTGGGCCAGGTGAGCAGGGGGGGTTCAGTGTTGGGCCAGGTGAGCAGGGGGGGTTCAGTGTTGGGCCAGGTGAGCAGGGGGGGTTCAGTGTTGGGCCAGGTGAGCAGGGGGGGTTCAGTGTTGGGCCAGGTGAGCAGGGGGGGTTCAGTGTTGGGCCAGGTGAGCAGGGGGGGTTCAGTGTTGGGCCAGGTGAGCAGGGGGGGTTCAGTGTTGGGCCAGGTGAGCAGGGGGGGTTCAGTGTTGGGCCAGGTGAGCAGGGGGGGTTCAGTGTTGGGCCAGGTGAGCAGGGGGGGTTCAGTGTTGGGCCAGGTGAGCAGGGGGGGTTCAGTGTTGGGCCAGGTGAGCAGGGGGGGTTCAGTGTTGGGCCAGGTGAGCAGGGGGGGTTCAGTGTTGGGCCAGGTGAGAGGGGGGGTTCAGTGTTGGGCCAGGTGAGAGGGGGGGTTCAGTGTTGGGCCAGGTGAGCAGGGGGGGTTCAGTGTTGGGCCAGGTGAGCAGGGGGGGTTCAGTGTTGGGCCAGGTGAGCAGGGGGGTTCAGTGTTGGGCCAGGTGAGCAGGGGGTACAGCAGTGGGGCAGATGTGAAAGGAGGTGCATTGGTGGGGCAGATGAGCAGGGGGAACAGTGGTGGGCAGAAGAACAGGGGGTAAAGATGTGCAGGAGGTACATTGGTGGGGCAGATGAGAAAGCGGGTTACAGTTGTAGGGCAGATGAGCAGATGGGTTCAGTGTTAGGGCAGAGGAAAAGGTGATTCGGAAGGGAGACCGAAGAGCATGGGTATACGGCGGTGGAGCAGATGTGCAGGGGGTACAGTGGTGAGGCAAATTAGCAGGGGGGTACAGTGGTGGGACAGATGACAAAAGGGGTGCATTGATGGGGCAGATTAGCACGGGGATTACAGAGGCGGGGCAAAGAAGCAGGGGGTTACAGAGGTGGGGCAGATGTGCAGAGGAGAAAGGAGGTACGTCAGTGGAACACATGAGCAGGAGGTTACAGTGGTGGGGCAGAAGAACAGGGGGAACAGAAGTGGGACAGATGTGGAGGAGATACAGTTTTGCGTACCTTCAGTTTTCACCATTTCACAAAAAGGTGCAATTTAAAAAACGTACAACAAATATTTATTAACTCAATACAATTTTAAACTTTTATATTTACTAGGAATTTAGCAGGAATGTTGTACATTTTGCCATGTATGAATCCACTATTAATGATTTTAATGTATTTTTAGCAAACATATTGTTTTGATAAACATTTGCGCAAATACTGCGTGGCCTAAAAAATTTGTAGCACCTTTTTATTACAGAGGTCATATTCAGAAAATATATGGTTTGGGAGGTCTTTTACAAACTCTGAAAGCTGTAAGTGAAAAATGAAAACCTCCAGATTTTTTGAGAACTTTTAGGGTAAGGTCGATTTTCAACATTTTGCAAAAAGGCGCAATTTAAAATGTACAAATATTTATTTATTAACACAGGATAAGCTTTTAGATTTTGCACGAATATAGCAGGAATTTTGTAAAATTGTGTGTTTTTATGGAAAAATGAAAACCTTCAGATTTTTTGAGAAATTTGGATATTTACATTTTAGATTTTTACCATTTTGCAAAAAGGCGCAATGTAAAAATTGAAATTTTTTGTTATTTATTAACTCGATACAGGTTAAGCTTTTATATTTAGTAGGGATTTAGCAGGAATTTTGTAAAATTAGCTGTGTTTTTTCCTGCTAATAATGGTTTTAGTGTATTTTTTGAGAATATATAGGTTTGATAAACATTTGCGCAAATACCGCGGGGGTCTAAAAAATCTGTAGCACCTTCTTTTTATTCTAGAGGTCATCTGCTTTTCAGAAAAAATATGATTTTTGGGGGTCTTTCATAAATTCTGAAAGCTGTAAGGGAAAAATTAAAACCTTCAGATTTTGAGAAATGTGTATAATTACACTTTTGCGTCTGTTCCATTTTCACCATTTTGCAAAAAGGAGCAATTTAAAAAAGTTACAAATATTTGCTATTTTTTAACTCAATACAGGTTAAGCTTTTATATTTAGTAGGAATTTTGTAAAATTTTCTGTGTCTTTAAGGGCTAATCATGATTTTAGTGGGTTTTTAGAATATATATATATATATATATATATATATATATATATATATATATATATATATATATATATATTATAAATATTTGAGCAAATATCTTGGCATTTTAGACATCAGTAGCACCTTCTTTTGATTCTACTGGTCAGGTTCTTTCAGAAAATATAAGGTTTGTGGGGTCTTTTCTAAACGCTAAAAGCTGCAAGTGAAAAATAAAAAAAATGGTCTGGCCACCCGAGTAAAAATGGAGTACAGGGCCTGGCAGCAAAAGGGTTAAAGGTAAATAGTGGATTCACCAAATACTGATTTAATTTATTTTCCTGTTTATGCATTTTTTAGGTTGTTAATTGATAACTGGAAACCAGTTGTTGCAGTATTTTTAAAAGCATTCGTACTTTTTAGCAGAGGCTAAAACTTTTGCACACTGCTGTATATTCAGGTCACTGTTGAAAGGGGCACTTCATCCAAAACTTGTACTAAGAGTTTTAGCTGATGCCGTATGGCTGAATAAACTAGCAGCTTTTTACAATGTACCCCTCAGGAATTTTAGTGGAAAGATATATGTCATGATAATAAGTATGTCTTACACCAGCTGAAGGTTCTTTCAGTATTTCACATTACGAAACTATTCTGCAAGATGGGTAAGAATATGCAAGGTGGTGGTAAAAGTTGGGATTCCAGTTGGATGGATTCTCTAGAGATGCATAAACTAATGGATTGTATGAAACTAGAAGTGCCCATCAATGCTGAAATGTCAGTTCTGGGTGGTCTTTACATACCACTTTAACACCAGGATAAAAGACAGTTACTGAAGTAAAGAGAATTGCAAAATCAATCATAAATGAATGGCAGTTTCACAGACAAAGCAGCATAAGAACATAGCGTGACAAGAGTAATCCACTGAAAATATTAGAGAACAAAGCTTAAAGCGTAAGTGAAGACAAAACAAAGAAGCTAAAAAAACAAACAAAAAAAACCCCCAAAAAAACCTGATGCAGTACCCCTCTGCAATGCATGCACATTCCCTGTGTTTTATCCCTTCCTGGTGTTATTTGCTAAACTACTTAATCACTTCCACTCTCAGAATTCTGCAACATAAAGGCTAATCATTCTGTAGTCCAAAATAAGAATTAGGAAGGGAAAATAGGATGAGCTAACACAGGCAGACAGCACCAGACAGTTTTGAATTTCTGACAAGAAGGGCGTTTTTACACTTTTAAAACAGGTATAACTAAATGCTTTTAGAGACCAAATATTAGAAGTGTATTAACCTTTTCATGCACTTTAAGCCCGAGAAGATGGTAAAATGTTACCAGACAAAACAGGTAGTGAGAGATATATGGCGGCTAGCAGTGCTGACCTAAGAATCCCTGTTGCCTGACTGATGTGCAGACCCTGAAACATGCATTCAGATTGAAAAACGAGAATGAATTCAAAACTGCTTATCTGCATACATGTTCAAGGTCAGTGACTCAAAAAAGCACATAAGCCATTGGATCTGCCTGACAGCCAGGTTAAAAAGGTATTTTAAGACGAAGGTCGGCATTGGGAGCCATCAATGTTCTTTCCCTACAGATTTCCTATAATAGGTTTTAGCACTGACGTATGCTAAGCATATAGATCATTTCATTATGTCACTAATTTATGATTAGAATTAGTATAAACCCTGTTCTTAACAGAAATTAATATACAAAATACTACATTAAAATGTAATAATTGAGGCATACTTCATCAATTGCTGAACTTCAGTTTAACAGTCCTAACAGAAGCATAATTAATCAAAAATCGATCGGTGGTATTACCTTGATGGTTTTCACCAAGTTGGCAGTACTGTTCGCCACTTCTTTGGCTGACTGGACAAAGTGCCTTTTAGCCACTGGATTGGCTGTTTTGGAAGATGCAATGCGGCAGGCATTGCACAGCGCGGATGTGTGTTTGGCAACTATTGTGGCAGCTGACAGAACCTACAGGACAAGCAGACAAATCTAGACAGAGCCAGCAACAAACAAGACCTCAACATCCTGTGTTGCATTTACAAACATTTCTTGCAAACTATACATGCAAATTTACATCCAAGGCTAATACATACAAACACCAAACGAAAGTAGATGTGTTTTGTCTGAAAAAGCCATAGATTTAAAGCCATAATACAAAATTGTAAAAAAATACAAATAAAACACAAAATCTGTAGCAACTAATCAGTTTTACCAACATCACTAAAATATAATTTTGAATGCAAGTTATGGGTTAAGCTCATTATACATTAACTAAAAAATAAGGGTTTACTTTTAATCAAAGCAAGTTGCAAGAACAAACTGATTCAATAAAAGGAGAAAATACTAATACCTTTTTTGCATCTATAAAATGTCCAAATGACACTTACCTGAGATGGACTGCTGGCTGGATCCACTAAGTTCTGGCATGCCATTTGGATGGCTTGATTGGCTCTGGCAAATTGAATAGGATCGACAAGACCCTGCTGACCAGCCTGGCTATTGGGGTCAGAAATACCCACCAGGTAGGCGGCCTACAGAACGACATACTTCAAGTTAATTTCTATTTCCTATTTCACAAAATCCTATTGTTATTAAAGCAGAACTAAACCACATCTGAGCACCACAAACTAAAACATTAGAATTTTTAATATTCAACACACACTCACCCATCCACCCATGTCTCTCTGATTTTACTGAGCAATCACTTTCAAAAACTAGCCCCCAGCATTTCCGGTTGGTGCCACCTTGAGTAAGGGCAGATGATTCATGTAGCATTTACTTCCTATAAAATATCTGCCCTTAGTTCAGTACACATGCCATCAAGACTTCTGAGATATTGCACTTACTACAAGAACATGTGCATTATACGTGCCTGTGCGCTGTGGTGTTTGGTAATGTTTAATAGCACCCAATGCACCTTATCAACACACGTCCTGTTCTGCAGCACACCACTGGAATTGTTGTATTTACTGTAAAAAGTATTTATTGGTGCTCATTGAGGGACAGAGAAATTTAGAGACTGTCAGGTTATATTGCAAACCTACATTAGGACTGGACACTGGCAAACAGAAAAATTATGGCCAGGCGAGTAAAACCCCTCCTACTCCCAGCATGCCTCAGTTTTGTGGCAAAGCACTACCCAGAGCAGGATCATACATTGAGACCAATGTCTCTCAATGAACTAAAAATAGATTTTACTGCAAGAACAAAAAACCACAGAAAAACAACACCCAAGTATAGCATTTCTGAGATGTGAAGGCTTAAATTGAATGCCAGTGCTTGGCTTCAATTTGTTAATGTATATAAACCTGCTAGTACAACACTCCCCTACCCAAGACTGACAATGCTGCTGTCTAAAAGGTGGCCCCCTGTGCTCATTCATCCAGAGTAGGGCAGTCTAATACAGGAGGTATGTTACTAGGCAGATCACCAGGGGAAAACAGAGTGATAGCCTAAGAAAAAAAATATCCACCACATCTAATAGTTGGTAAGCTGCATTATTTTAAATATTTGGTTTTGGGTTTAATACAGCTTTAAGGCAATACAACACAACAATATAAATACAATTTTAAGGACAGGTGTACCATTAATGCAGGTCTCTTTTCAGAGTAAGATCCTCCCTCCTAGGACCCTTTACAAGTCTCAATACAGTCTCAGAAATAAATGGAGATTGTGGCATGGGGAGCAGAGCCTGGTTAAGAATTGTAAAGAAGAGGTTTGGCTGTAGCAGTGAACATATTAGAGGACCCGGGACAGCCAAGTACTAAATGTACAGCTTTACGTCACATATCTGCCCACAAAATCAGTACAAATGAAGTCCTGCTTAACATATGACAAGGAGTCAGAATCTCACCTGGGCAGCAGCTTCTGTAAGACCACACAAAGCCTTAGATGCTACACTCACACACTCCCCAAATGATGGCAAGTCTCCTGTTTTGGCATTCTGAGATATTCCTGCCATCGATTCTCCAAGAACCTGACAAAAGTTAATAGAACAAAGTTCATGCTTTATTATTGGACTCTGGTACATACTGTATGTGATATCTGTACTTTAAATACATTGTATAACTTCCTTTATGATTTGTACCTATAGGTGAGCCTAGAATAAGGCTTACTTATAGGTACTATAAATATCTCCTGACTGTGTGCTGTTTAGGAGATATTTACTGTGCTGACGATGTCACCGGCACATGCACTCTGAAGGAATGGCCGCCCGCGCTGTTTCTTCAGGAGCATGTGCCTTGACTGGCGGCTCTCCTTCTGATGTGGAGTGATGTTATGTGGCTGCGGCCAGTCACACAGCTGGAGTCCACGGCCCTGGAAGGAAGATGAGCGAAGATGGATGCGGCCTGCACTGGGGACGGCGTGGGCTTCGTTTGCAGGTAGGTGTCACATAATGTGCCAATATACGATGCATACTAGCACAATATGCCTTTACTATGCAATGAAAGAAAAAAAAAGGGGGGGGGGGGGGAAACTCAGGAGTTAATTTCCTCTTTAACCAGTTCCCGACCGGCGCACGCCGATGTACGTCAGCAGAATGGCACGGGCAGGCATATTGGCATACAGGACATCCAATCTTCAATGCCGCCCTGCCATCGCTCGCGTGCCAGTCGGGACCCCCGTGAGTCCGGTCATGGGTCCCATGGACTCGATCGCCGGGGGCATACCCGCGATCGTCTCACGGGGCTGCTGAATAGAGGAAATGCCGTGTAAACAGCATTTCCCCATTCTAACTAGCAACTAGTGACGCTGATCTCTGCTCCATGTGATTGGAACAGAGATCAGTGTTCACTAAATGAAAGCCCAACCCCCCACAGTTAGTAACACACCCCTAGGAAAACTTAACCCCTACACTGTCACCCACTGGTTAACCCCTTCACTGCCAGTGTCATTTACACAGGAATCACTGCATTTATATAGCAGTGATAAATGTATAAATGACAATGGTCCCAAAAATGTGTCAAAAATGTCAGATGTGTCCGCTGCAATATCGCAGTCACAATAAAAATGGCTGATCGCCGCCATTACTAGTAAAATAAATAAATAAAAAATTATTAATAAAAATGCCATAAAACTATCCCTATTTTGTAAACGCTATAACTTTTGTGCAAACCAATCAATAATCGCTTATTGCGATTTGTTTTTGCAAAAATATGTAGAAGAATACGTATCGGCCTATACTGGGGGAAAAAAATGTTTTTTTATATATTTTTGGGGGATATTTATTATGACAAAAAGTAAAAAATAATGCGTTTTTTTCAAAATTGTCGCTCTATTTTTGTTTATAGCGCAAAAAATAAAAACCGCAGCGGTGATCAAATACCACCAAAAGAAAGCTCTTTGTGGGAAAAAAAGGACATCAAATTTGTTTGGGAGCCACGTTGCAGGACCGCGCAATTGTCAGTTAAAGCGGCCCCCACTGCCGAATCACAAAAAGTGGTCTGGTCTTTGACCAGCAAAATGGTCCGGTCTGTAAGTGGTTAATCACTTGCCGACCGGGCCATAGACAAAAGATGTCCTCAGTAAGAAGTTGAATACTGGGGTTATTGCTGCAGCATTATGCCATAACCCCAGTATTGTTTTTTTCAGCCTGCGATTCACTAACCGATAAAAGTGGTCTGAGCCTTGGATTCACCACTGGATCACTTTTAGAAGCGGTGGGATGGTCACCCACCCTGACCCCGCTGCTTCCTAGTGGTTATTGGGCTTACCTGGATGATTGGTAGCCCTGAGCACTGGTCCGGTGGTTGCGACGGCTGGTAACAGATGAACAGAGGAAAGATGGCCTCCGCTCATCTCTATGGGCTAGGAGGTTTGGAGCAACAACATGATGTCACTTCCGGGTCCAGCCCAATGTAAACAAGGCCATTTTTTTTTTAAAGCATCAGGATCAATGTTTTTTTAATATCTAATGCTTTACATTGTGGAGGAGAGATGGGTCAAGAGATTCTGTCACTGCTTATTTCTATCACAAGGGATGTTTATGTAGCAAAGCCTTTAGCCTCTTCCAGTTTAATGAGGACCTCTAAGGCCAAAGATAGCAGACATCCTTCAATATGTAGTGGGTTGTGAGGCATAGTGGGTGCAAAGATGGTGAAAGTCATTGGGCTCGAGACACTTCTTGGATGCAAAAGAGGTTTTATTTCTCTTAAAAGTAATTTTTGTATTTTTTGGGGAAGAGGGTTAGGGCCAGGACACCCTTAAGTAGTTGTTGACTTCCTGACTTCAATAGGACAACAGTAGTGCAGGGAAAGGTCCCAGCAAGGCGCCACATCTGCACATGCAGGAATGCTGTCTCCTATGGCAAGTGTCTTTAACAGTACCTAACTAAAACATTACGGTTCCTTTAGCTTCACTACAACCTCTTGTAATTCTTCAACCCTGAGCTCTCGGTCTCTCACTAGACCCTCTGATTCACCGACTCTGAATCCATTGAGCTCCTCCAATCTGTGCAATGGTATATCCCTCAAGCGTCACCCATGCTTCCCTGCTGGGTCCCTAGCTTGGCACTCCAGATACTTCTAAAGCTTCACCCCTGCTGACCAGCTCAGTCCCTGGCTTGACACACAAGGCTACTCTGCGGGGATCTCCTCCCCTGGCTGGGTTCCCTGACTTGATCACCACCTGAAGTTTCTCGATTCTTCACCATGCCCGTTCGGTGAGAATACTGCTCCGGTACTTGATTCAGTTACTTACTGTGGTCCCTGGTAAAGGTGGCTGGTCCCTTAGTGGTGACAGCTTCCCTTCTACCTTGGGACCACAGCAGGTTCTCCGGCCAGCAGAACTGCCCCTTTCTGGTTGGACTGCAAGCCGCAATTCTACCCATGCGCTGCCCTCTTACTTCTGGATAGGCCCTCACACAGCCTGGCAGCCAGATGCCCCCAGGCAAGGCCCAATCTCTGTCCTAGCAGCCCGGGGTGTACGACACACACCTACCCAGTCAGCCGTCCAGGTAACACACAACACAGATCACCAGATTCCACCTATATAGATAGGTGCTCTCAGAAGGCCAAGGGATTCAAGAAAACCCTTGTCCATTGGCTGAGATAACCCATATACCCATAAACCCATAAACTGACCTTGGGTTGCCCTTCTCATATCTAGTATCACCAAGTACATGGCCACCTAGTAGTAGAAGAGAAAAGTGCAACAAGGCCAACCTTAGGAAGATACCAATGGATCTCTATCAATCAACCAGGATAACTACTCCTGGCAAATACATTTGTGAGGAGCTCCCTGCCTAAGCTACAGGGTGCTACATTTACATTCCTTGTGAGAGGAATAAAAGTGATTACATTTTTTTTTATAAAGGGCAGTGTAAAAATAAAAAATATATAAAAAAATAAATATAATTTTATTTTTTATTTTTTTTAAAGCGCCCCTGTGCTCGTGTGCAGTGGTGAAAAAGCATACATAGGTCACAACCACATATGTAAACGGTGTTCAAACCACACATGTGAGGTATCGCCGTGAAGGTCAGAGCAAGAGCAATAATTCTAGCACTAGATTTCCTCTAACTCTAAAGTGCCAACCTGTAGAAATGTTTAAAGTGTCACCTATGGAGATGAAGTACAGTAGTTTGCCGCCATTCCACGAAAGGGCACAATTTTAAAGCATGACATGTTGGGTGTCTATTTAACATAATTTGTGATATTTTACAAACCAACTATATATTGTGCTTTATTTTTATTTTTTATTCAGTAATGTGTATGTGTGTTCCAAAAAATTGCATTAGAAAAACTGCTGTGCAAATACCGTGACATAAAAAATTGCAATAATCCCCATTTTATTCTCTAGGGTCTCTGCTGAAAAAAATATATATAATATAAGGTTTGGGGGTTCTAAGTAATTTTCTATCAAAAAAAATATCTTATTTTTTACATATATGAGAGAAGTGTCAGAATTGTCCTGGTAAGCAAGTAGATAAGATGTGTTAACGTACCTTGGAGTTCTCCATTACACTCTCTATGCAGTCAAAGTATGAAAGGTCACTGACTGGCTCATTGGGGTTCTCAAGCATCCCCTTTACTGTCTGAAAAAAAAACAAGCAACACATTCTAAGATTATAAACAGCCAAAGAAGGTATAACTCCAGCCATGACATAATGTTAGTGCTACAGTAATTTTGCTGTATCAAATAATATAAATACCCACGCTATGGTAACATATGTAAATAATAATAAATGTGAAATAAACGAAAAGAGCAGCTGCTGCTGATTCTTTCTTGCTCCTTCCTGCTTCTCAGGTCAATGTTAATAACATCTATATTTTTAGATTGCTTCAATGGGCAGTGCTTTTATATCTAACATTAGCTAAGTTAGCTTTTCTCAGTTAGGGTTCCTCTTACATAGTTACATAGTTAGTCAGGTTGGAAAAAGACACAAGTCCATCCAGTTCAACCATAAAAAAAAAAAAAAATATCATACAATCCAATATACCCAATTCCATACCCACAGTTGATCCAGAGGAAGGCCAAAAACCCCAGCAGAGCATGCTCCAAATTTTACAGCAGGGGAAAAAATTCCTTCCTGATCCCCCAAGAGGCATTCGGATTTTCCCTGGATCAACTTTACCTATAAATGTTAGCACCCAGTTATATTACATACATTTAGGACAGTATTCAGGCCTTTTTTAAAGCAATCTACTGTGCTGGCCAGAACCACCTCTGGAGGGAGTCTATTCTACATTTTCACAGCTCTTACTGTGAAGAAACCTTTCCATATTTGGAGATTAAATCTCTTTTCCTCTAGATGTAAAGAGTGCTCCCTTGTCCCCTGGGTTGACCGTACAGAGAATAACTAAACACCAAGTTCACTATATGGACCCCTTATATATTTGAACATGTTGATCATATCCCCCCTTACTCTCCTCTTCTCAAGAGTGAATTCAGTTCCTCTAATCATTCCTCATAGCGGAGCTCCTCCACGCCTCTTATCAGTTTGGTTGCCCTTCCCTGTATTTTCTCCAGTCCCCCCGATATCCTTTTTGAGAACTGGTGCCAAAAACTGAACTGCATATTCCAGATGAGGTCTTACTAATGATTTGACCAGGGGCAAAATTATATCTCTCTCTGGAGTCTATAGCTCTCTTAATACAAAAAGGGACTTTGCTCGCTTTGGAAACCGCAGCTTGGCATTGCATGCTATTATTTAGCTTACGATCTACCAAAATCCCCAGATCCTTCTCCACTATGGATTTCCCCAGTTGTACTCCCCCTAGCATGTATGATGCATGCATATTCTTAGCTGCCAAGTGCATAAGAGCATTGAGGTTTGTAGAGATTTCTGCCGCAGTGAAAATTACAGCAAAGTAAGGGGGATCGTTTTCACTGACCATCAAGATAAAGAGGGAATTTTATTTTGATGGTAAGTGAAAACAATCCCCCTTACTTTGGTGTACTGTTCACTGCTCCAGGAATCTCTACCAACCTCAAGAGGAACCCTGACTGAGAAATGCTAATGTAACTAATGTTAGATATAAAAGCACTGCCCACTGAAGCAATATAAAAATCTATAGATTGAAGTACTATTTTCATGTAATTTAAAGTGGTCGTAAAGCCTAAACTATTTTTACCTTAATGCATTACTTGCATTAAGGTAAAAAATGTTTAGGTTTCAGCATCCCTCCTCACCCCCCCCCCCCCTTTACTTACCTGAGCCCTCATTGAATCCAGCGCCGTGCACATCTGCAGCTCTTCTCTCCCCTCAATTCTGGGCCTTGCTGGCTTTGCTGGGGCATCAGGAGCAATTGGGTCCCAGTGCTGTCAATCAAAAGTCAGTGACGAGGGAGCAGGGGGTAGGGCTCGGGTGCAAGCACGCACGAGTGCCCCCATGGAAAGCAGCTTTCTACAGGGGAACTGAACAGAGGGGAGGGGCTAGGAGCATCAGCGTTGGACCAGAAAAAGAGGAGGTTCACGGCCGCTCTGTGCAATTCCATTGCACAGAGCAGGCAAGTATAAAAAATGTTTTTTTTTTTACCTTTACAATCACTTTAATGAGTAACTTTCAAACTTACCATATTTATCAGCATATAACACGCACCCCAAGTTTAGGAGGGGATTTAAAAGAAAAAACTTTTAGGAGGGAAGTTTAAGGAAAAAAAAAAAACTTACGTTTACATGCCCATCAATGCAGCCTTGACAGTGTCATTTGCAGCCTTGCCAGTGTCATTTGCAGCCTTGCATTTAGCCTGGTCAGTCATTTGCAGCCTTGCATTTAGCCTTGTCAGTCATTTGCAGCCTTGCATTTAGCCTTGTCAGTCATTTGCAGTCTTGTCTGTGTGTTTGCCATTTAAAAATGGCACCGCCGAGATACAGAGCGGATGTCCTGTGTATCTCGGCGGCGCTCGGTAGTTCTCGGCAGCTTTCGGGTATTTTCAGCCGCTCTCGGCTATTTTCGGCAATTCTCGGTGGCTTTTGGCTTTCCGAAAGCCGCCGAGAACAGCCAAGTGTGGCCGAAAATAGCCGAGAATGCCCGAAACTACCCGGAAGCCGCAGAGAATGGCAGAAAGGCTTACAAACAGAGGGGGATCGGTGTATAACACGCACCCCCGATTTCCCCCTGATTTTAGGGGGTAAAAAGGTGCGTGTTATACGCCGATAAATACGGTAAGTTATAGTACTCTAACCTGGTTCATAATCTACTCAGTTGGGTCACAAAGATAAATTACATATTTCCAACATAATGTGATTTGAACTGAAAAGAGACAACAGGAGAAAATAAATGATTTGTGTTCAAAGTAAAAGTTCTGTGTGAAATTAAATCTGATATATAATCAAATGTATCTGAACCGAAAAAAAAAAAAATCAAATCAATTTAATAGTAGTAACTTAGCAAATGACATAGGGGTACTGCATAAATAGCAACGTCTTTAGGCGCATATCAAAGTCTAAAATCATAAAACAGACCTCCAGCTCACGCAGAGCATTGTCACATTCCTTCTGTCCTGGAGCCTGCTGGGTGCATATAGTGATCAGTTGGTTTATGCTCTCTGTCACGGCCCTGGAAACACACAAAAGAATTTTTGTGAATCCACAATGTGCATACCTGTATTCTGTTCACAGAGGCAAGCTATATTATTTTATTCATGCTTTAAGATAAAAATGACAGTTCTGCATAGAAGCATGAACAAAAGAAACATGAAGAAATGAGGGGAAAAAAATAATTATGGTTTATGATTTAGGAGATAAATAAAGATTCTCATGTATAGGAAAAGTGCAAGTTGGTAAAAAAATAAATAAAAAAAGAAAAGAAAAAAAAAAGCACTGAGACATGAAACAGACAAAAGGTGACCGCTCTCTCCCACCTCGCAGCTGCTGCCAGAAGATTTTTGGCACTTGGAGCCCCAGAATCCACAGAAAGAGACTTTGCAGCCAAAAGCAGTTTGCTAGATGCCATTGAGATGGTCTTCAAATTCCCTATAACTTGAATCTGGTCATCTTTGTTCTATGAAACAACAACAACAACAACAACTAGGTAAGAGGTCTACAGTGAGTAGAACAAGAGCACATACAGGGGCAAGAGACTCCATGGCTGAGGCAGCTTTCCATTCTCACTGACAACAGCTGCTTGAAAACACCATGCCTATTACTCCATGTATTCCATCTTGTCATACACCCTGGATTGACACACAGGCTTTGTTATTACGTCAGCAATGCCCTGTCTCTGGTAGCTCACCGTTACTTCAGCATGTATTATTCAGTACAATGAACCTTATCCATTTCAGAACTTAGCAATGGTTCTACGTCAAATTAAAGGTGACAGAACACATCTTAAATCGTACGTGTACTTCTAGTTATCCCTTTTTTCTGGGTGACGTTACCTGAGCTTCATTCTTCTTTGGTCGCTTAGTCACCTCAATGTTTGCTATCACCAGAAAAGTTTATTAGTTACAAACAAATCATTGATGCACTGAGCATGTATCATGGTGTTGCTTTTGACATCTCTTCATGTGTACAAGAAAAATCAATTGATTGTTGTCTTAATTGTATAACAGTTTCTGTCTTAACCACTTCACTCCTGAAGGTTTTACCCCCTTACTGACCAGGCCATTTTTTGCAATACGGCACTGCGTTACGTTAACCGACAATTGCACGGTTGTGCGACACTGTACCCAAATAAAATCAATATCTTTTTTTCCCCACAAATAGAGCTTTCTTTTGGTGGCATTTGATTACCTCTGTGGTTTTTATTTTTTGTGCTATATACAAAAAAAAAAAAAAAAAAAACACTATTTTTTACGCTCAACTATAAAACGTTCACCATAAAAAAAAAAGTTAAAAAAATTGAATTTCTTCATTAAAGTGGTGTCACACACACACACACAAAAATGCTTAAAATTCCTAAACTCGCCTCTAAATGCCTGTTGCTAGGGGGTTCCTCGAAGTTTGCCTCCTTCAGTGCCTGGGCTCCTGACATAACTTCCTCATGGCGCCCCCTCCCTCTTGTCAGTTATCTGGGAGACGTGACAGGGTCCAGATGACTGCGCGGCCAATGACGGCGTGTGGCGACACTCTCGCGCATGCGCAGTGGGTGCCCGGCTGTGCAGCCACAGACAGGTGCCCACAGTCGCAATGCCGGTGCCACCGAGAGGGGGGGGGGGGGGGGGCGACGAGCGGGGATTCGTTCCCCCGCATCACTGTACCCTGGGACAGGTAAGCGTCTGATTATTAAAAGTCAGCAGCTGCAGTATTTGTAGCTGCTGGCTTTTCTTTTTTTTTTTTTTTTTAAAGGGAAACTCCTCTTTAACCACTTGCTTACTGGGCACGTAAACCCCCTCCTAGCCAGACCAATTTTCAGCGCTGTCGCACTTTGAATGACAATTGCGTGGTCATGCCACACTGTACCCAAATTACATTTTTATAATTTTTTCCCCACAAATAGAGCTTTTTTTTGGTGGTATTTGATCACCTCTGCAATTTAAATTTTTTGTTAATCAGGGGACACAGACCCATAGGAGTTACTAGTTACTATGTGGGTTATTATGGGAACCGACAGGTGATGGACCCTAAGGCAAGATTTGTACTCCCCTATATAACCCCTCCCATTATTTGGAGTTATCAGTTTTGTAGCTAAGCAATACAAGAGTATAATAAGAAGGGAGGGACCTCTGTGTCCCCTGATGTACATCAAAGAAAAGGATTTTACAGGGAAGCCATTTTAAAAATCCTGTTTTCGTTTCTTACATCAGCGGACACAGAGCCATAGTAGTTACTATGTGGGATGTCCCATAGCAATGGCAACTGAAGGGAGGGAGACAACAAAAAAAAGGGGCCAAAAGACTTGTACTGCAGCCTGCAGCACACTGAAGGCAATATCCTCATGACCTTTAACGTCGATTTGATAAAAATCTGGTAAACGTATGAACTGAAGACCAAGTTGCAGCCTTACAGATCTGAGCCATAGAGGACTGATGATGCACCGCCCAAGATGCACTAACTAACTACCCTGGTTGAGTGTGCTTTAACATGAAAAGGAGGAATTTTCTTCTTTAAACCATAAGACTGAATAATGACTTGACGAAACCACTTGGAAATTGTGGATTTCGACACTGCCTGTCCTCTTTTTGGCCCATCTGGCAGTACGAATAAAACATCTATTTTACGAACCTGAGCGGTCACCTTTAAATACACTCTGACCGTGCCTTTTCTTCCCTAGATCGAGGCTCTGGGAAGAAAGAAGGAAGAACAATATCTTGGTTTAAGTGAAAACCTGTCACCACCTTTGGTAGGAATTCAGGATGAGGACGTAACACCTCTTTATCCTTATACATGATCAGATTTGGCTCTTTACAAGACAGAGCCGCTAGTTCTGATACTCTTCTAGCAGAAGAAAAGGCAACCAGAAAGACTATCTTTCTAGTCAAAAGAAGGGAAGGGAATTTCACGTGAAGGTTCAAAATGCCGTTTCTGCAAAGCTGATAAGACCAAGTTTAAATCCCAAGGATTTAGAGGTGCCTTGATAGAGGGATTGATTCGTGCTACCTCCTGAACAAAGCTATGCACTAAAGAGTGAGAAGCTAGAGGCCGTTGAAAAAATATTGACAAGGCCGAGATCTGGTCCTCGATAGCATTCAAGGCCAGCTTCATTTCTAATCCCATTTGCAGAAAATCAAGGATTGTACCGATTACATATTTCCTGGGGTGCCAACCCCTGGATCCACACCAGGAAACATATGCCTTCCAGACTCTATAGTAAATGACTCTGAAACCCGGCTTCCTGGCATTAATCAAGGTAGAAACTACCGAAGGAGACAAACCACGTTCTTTTAGAATGTGGGTCTCAATAGCCAAACCGTTAAATTTAGCGACTGTAAGGTAGGATGGAATGCCAGACCTTGTGTGAAAAGGTCTGGCCATAATGGCAGAGTCTAAGGGACTCCTACTGCCATCTTTATGATCTCGGGAAACCAATATCTTCTGGGCCACGCTGGGGCCACCAGAATCACCTCCTTTTGTTCCTGCTTCATCCTGCGGAAGTAGCAGAACTGGAGGAAATGCATAGATCAGAGAAAACTGATCCCATGGGAAGACTAACGTGTCTGTTCCGTAAGCTAGCGGAACCTTTGTACCCAACTTCCGACATATTGCTAAGATGATGTTGGGGTGAAGAGACCATTCTCCGGGAAATAATTGTTGGTGACTCAAGTAGTCCGCCTGCCAATTTTCTATTCCCAGAATGAATATTGCCGATAGGCAAGGGACTTTGTGTTCTGCCCAAGTCAGAACATGATTCACTTCTTTTTGTGTTGCACGACTCCACGTGGCCCCCTGGTGATTGATGTAAGCCACAGCCGTGACATTGTCGGACTGAATCCTGACAGGACAGTCCCTCAGTCTGACCGTCCAGGACTTTAGAGCCAGACGAACCACCCGAATCTCCAAAATGTTGATAGGCAAGGTTCTTTCCAACTTGGACCATCTCCCCTGAACAGAATCCTCTTCCAGGACTGCTTCCCAGCCTAGAAGGCCGACATCCGTTGTCACCACTTTCCAGGAGACTGGTAGAAATTATTTCCCCTTTTGGAGGTTGCTGGATACCAACCACCAACTTGGGCCCTGGTGCACGTCGGGAGCCAGGCGTATTGGAAAATCTAAGGCCTGAACCTTCTTGTTGCAGGCCGACAGGATTGTGTTTTGTAGCAGTCTTGAATGAAACTGCGCGTAAGGGACGGCCTCGAAGGAGGCCACCATTTTTGCCAACAATCTCATGCACAACCGAATGGAAGGCTTTTTCTTTGATGAGTTGAATTAGCTCTACAATGGAACCGATTATTGTCTGGGGTAGAAATACCTTTTTCTGTATGGTATCTATGACCAGACCCAAGTACTGTAATCTCCTTGATGGTTTTAAGGAGGATTTTTCTAGGTTGAGAATCCAGCCAGTTTACAGTTGTGATCAGACTGTGGTTTAGACATGCAACTGAATGATCTATTAAAAGCAGATCGTCGCAGAAGTAGGCTAGGATCATTATGCCTTAAGCCCTTAATCTGGCTAGAGGAGGTGCCAGAATTTTTGAGAACACCCATGGTGCTGTGGCTAGACCGATCTTTGAGATCTAGAATAGGTCTTACTTTGGTTTTGGAACTGTAAAAAGGTTTGAATAAAAACCTTTCCCTGTTCCTCTAAGGGAACCTCTGATATCACTGACTTGGATAACAGATGATCCAGCGCTAGAAGGAGAGCCTTCTTCTCTGGGTCCTTGGGAACATTTGACCTTAGGAACCGAGGAGATGGAAAATCTCGGAACTCTAGTTGGAACCTAGAGAAACAGCAGAAGCCACACATCTGTCTCAACATTGTTCCTGCCAGATCCTTGAGAATTGCAGGAGCCTTCCCCCAACCCGAGCGAGCTGTTTTGTGGGCTTTCTGCCCCTAGATCTCTTCTGACCTTGGTGCTGCCCTCCCTTGAACCTGATGGTTGAGGCCATCGAGACTGCCTAGAGGCTGATGCCACTGGCACAGGAGAAGAAGCATGCTTAAAGGAGAAATGTTTGAATTTCTTCTTTACTGGTAAAAGAGAGCTTTTGCCATTAGAGATCTTTAGTAGGTATTCATCCAAATCATCTCCAAATAGCCATTCACCATGAAAAGGGAAACTGGCTAAGAGCTTTTTACACGGTGCTTTGGCTGACCAACTTTTCAGCTGTTAGATTTGAATGATAGACTCTCTCATAGCATCTACTGTGCAATATAGTGCGTCTGATAAATCAGCGCAATGTTGGGCCTGTTCATCAGGCAAAACTTTAAGCACCTCCTCAAACTGTTCCTTAATAGACTGGGATACGGCAATTGCGGCAAGAACCGGGTGCGCTACTGAACTTGCTAAAGCCATATGGCTTTTAGAAATAAGTTCCAACTTTTTATCTGTTGGATCCTTTAACATTAGCGCATTATCTATCGGACATGTGAGATTCTTATTCACTGAGGGAATCGCAGTATCAATTGCTGGAACCCCCCATTTCTTATAGAAGTCCTCTTCCATAGGATAAAGTGTAGAGAATCTCTTACGAGGATAATACTGTTTATCCGGATGTTCCCATTCAGCATACATAAGCTTCCTTAGCCAAGAATGCATAGGAAAGGCATCCACAGATGGAGGAAGTATTAATGATCCCAATATGGAGGATAAACTAGTATCTTACAAATCTGGTGGGGGAGGAGCATGCACACCACAGTGTCTAAGAAAAAAAAAATCACATACCGGTACGTGATTTGCGCTAAGGGGTTGCCCTGCCACAGTAAATCTACGTGGGCGGTCCTTAAATTGTTAATAATGTATTTATGGAATAAAAATAAAATAAAAAAATCATCTCTTAAAGGCTCCCCCTCTAAATAAAAATAAAGTGTGAAAAAAAGCTATAAATTAAGAATTTCATAAATAGAAGTATTAATAGTTTCTTTTTATCAACTAACTACCGTATATACTCGAGTATAGGCCGACCCGAATATAAGCCGAGGCCCCCAATTTACCCCCAAAAAACTGGAAAACTTATTGACTCGTGTATAAGCCGAGGGTGAGACATGGCTGTCCATCCCTGTGTGTCCGTCCATCCCTGTGTGTGTGTCCGTCCATCCATCCCTGTGTGTGTGTCCATCCATCCATCCATCCATCCATCCATCCCTGTGTGTGTGTCCGTCCATCCATCCCTGTGTGTGTATCCATCCATCCATCCATCCCTGTGTGTGTGTGTGTGTGTGTGTGTGTGTGTGTATTCATCCATCCATCCATCCCTGTGTGTGTGTGTGTGTGTGTGTATCCATCCATCCATCCATCCATCCCTGTGTGTGTGTGTGTGTGTGTGTGTGTGTGTGTGTGTGTGTGTCCGTGCAGCCTTGTGTGTGTGTCCAGCCTACCTGTGTCCCAAGCCTCCGTCCCGAGCCGCCATCGTCCCGAGCCTCCTCCGTCCCGTGCCTCCTCCGTCCCGTGTCGTGCCGATGGATCGCCGCTCCAGGATCGCCGCTCTTCTCGGCGGCCATTCTACAATTCAAAAGCTCCGCCTCCGCCTGTGATAGGCGGAACACTCAATTTCCCAGCAGCCTGTGTTCCGCCTATCACGGACATCCTCTCATACTCGTCCGTAGTATGAGAATGAGCGGATGTCCGTGATAGGCGGAACACTGACTGCTGGGAAATTCAGTGTTCCGCCTATCACAGGCGGAGGCGGAGAAGGAGGCGCGGCTTTTGAATTTTAATGTCCGCCGTCTGTCTGCTCGATACGCTGATCGAGCAGTCAGACAGCGGTGACTCGAGTATAAGCCGAGGGGGCACTTTCAGCCTCAAAAAAGAGGCTGAAAATCTCGGCTTATACTCGAGTATATACGGTAAATGTAAAGTAAATGAAGTGAATAAAGAAATCCAAATCAATATTTGGTGTGACCACTCTTTGTCTTCAAAACAGCATCAATTCTTCTAGGTACACTTGCACAGTTTTTGAAGGCACTCGGAAGGTAGGTTGTTCCAAACATCTTCCAGAGAACTAACCACTGTGGATGTACAGCTGTGGCAAAAAGTTTGAGAATGACACAAATATTAATTGTCACAAAGTCTGCTGCTTCAGTGTTTTTAGATATTTTTGTCAGATGTTATTATGGTATACTAAAGTATAATTACAAGCATTTCATAAGTGTTTCAAGACCTCTGTAATTCACCGGGCATGCTGTCAATCAACTTCTGGGCCGCATCCTGACTGAAGGCAACCCATTTTTGCATAATCAATGCTTGGATTTTATCAGAAATTGTGGGGGGTTTTGTTCATCTGCCTCTTGAGGATTAAGGTCTGAGGATTTTTCTTACCATGGACCCAACATTTTTGGTGGTTTGATCTCCAAGACACTTATTTATCACTTTTGCCTTATGGCAAGGTGCTCCAACATGCTGGAAAAGGCATTGTTCATCAAACTATTCTTGGATGGTTGGGAGAAGTTGCTCTCAGAGGATGTTTTTCTACAATTCTTTATTCATGGCTGTGTTCTTAGGCAAAATTGTGAGTGAGCCCACTCCCTTGGCTGAGAAGCAACCCCACACATGAATGACCTCAGGATGCTTTACTTTTGGCATGACACAGGACTGATGGTGGAGCTCACCTTTTCTTCTCCAGACAGTTTTATCCAGATGCCCCAAACAATCGGAAAAGGGATTCAGAGTAAATGACTTTACCCCAGTCCTCAGCAGTCCAATCCCTGTACCTTTTGAAGAATATCAGTCTGTCCCTGAAATTTTTTCTGGAGAGAAGTGGCTGCTTTGCTGCCCTTCTTGATACCAGGCCATCCTCCAAAAATATTTGCCTCAGTGTGTGTGCGGATGTACTCACATCTGTGGTCCAAACCTGCAGCTGAATCAACTGTAGGAGACAGTCCTGCACTTGCTGGACTTTCTTGGGCATCCTGAAGGCTTTTTTATAAATGCAGTGTAAATTATTTTTTATGGGATTAAGTCAGGGCTCGACAAACCCCGGGCGCCAGGTCGCATTTGCGACTAGAATTATCGACCTGGCGCGGCACAGCTGGGGGGTATCCTGTCTCCATGCATCCCCCCGCGTGATCGCGTTAGGCCGCGCCGCCGCCGGACGGTAATTGAGGCCGCGGCTTTGAGGCCTTCTGTGGTCCTATGCTTCATTTGGGAATCTGGCGCCCTCTTGTGGTGGCCATTGGTAGGACAACCAGCAATGCTAATGGAGCTTCCCCTGTCTGTTTTCTCTGCCCGCTTATCTCCTTCCCTTTACTTAGAACCCCTAAACATTATATATATTTTTTATTCTAACACCCTAGAAAATAAAATGGCGGTCGTTGCAATACTGTCTGTCACACCGTATTTGCGCAGTGGACTTACAAGCGCACTTTTTTGGGGAAAAATAATTTATTTAATTTAAAAAATAAAACAGTAAAGTTAGGGCAATTTTTTTTAATATTGTGAAAGATAATGTTACGCCGAGTAAATTTATACCCAACATGTCACGCTTCAAAATTGCGCCTGCTCGTGGAATGGTTACAGTCTTTTACCCTTTAAAATCTCCATAGGCAATGTTTAAAAGATTCCTACAGGTTGCATGTTTTGAGTTACAGAGGAGGTCTAGGGCTAGAATTATTGCTCTCGCTTTACCAATCACAGCGGTACCTCACATGTGTGGTTTGAACACCGCTTCATATGCGGCCGCTACTCACATATGCGTTCGCTTCTGCACGCGAGCTCGGCGGGACAGGGCGCGTTTTAAAAAATTTTTTTTTCTTTTAGTTTTAATTTTTTCACTGTTCTTTTAACCACTTCAATACCAGGCACTTAAACACCTTCCTGCCCAGACCAATTTTGAGCTTTCAGCGATGTCGCACTTTGAATGACAATTGCGTGGTCATGCTACACTGTACCCAAATGAAATTTTTATAATTTTTTTTCCCACAAATAGAGCTTTCTTTTGGTGGTATTTGATCACCTCTACGGTTTTTATTTTTTGCTAAATAAAAAAATACAGAAAATTTTGAAAAAAAATATGTTTTTTTTGTTTCAGTTTCAAAACTTTGTAAATAAGTACGTTTTCTCTTTTACTGATGGGCACTGATGGGGTTACACTGATGGGCAATGATAAGGCGGCACTGATGGGCACCGATGAGGTGGCACCAATGAAGTGGCACTGATGAGGTGACATTGATGGACACGGATATGTGGCACTGATAGGCGGCACAGATGGGCATGGATAGGCGGCACAGATGGGCATGGATAGGCGGCACAGATGGGCATGGATAGGCGGCACAGATGGGCACGGATAGGCGGCACAGATGGGCACAGATGGGCACTGATAGGCGGCACAGGTGGGCACTGATAGGCGGCACAGGTGGGCACTGATAGGCGGCACAGATGGGCACTGATAGGCGGCACAGATGGGCACTGATAGGCGGCACAGATGGGCACTGATAGGCGGCACAGATGGGCACTGATAGGCGGCACAGATGGGCACTGATAGGCGGCATTGTATTATAATATACTGCACTAATGGATGCCAATCAGTGCCAAACAATAATGCATGTCAATCAGTGATGCCCATTGTGGGCACTGATTGGCATCCATTATGGGCACTTATTGGCATCCATTGTGGCACTGACTGGAATCCTTGGTGGTCTAGGGTGGCATACCTTGTCCTGGGCATCCCTGCTGGTCTGGTGGCGTCCCTGGCGGTCCAGTGTGGGCATCCTTGGGGGGGGCTGCGCTGATAATCGATCCACACAGACCCCCCCCCCCCCCGTCAAAGGAGCAGCTCTCCTCTACTCGCCTCTGACAGACGCGAGTGAGGAAAAGCCGATCACTGTCTCTTCCTATTTACACTGAGATCAGCCGTGATTGGACACGGCTGATCACATGGTAAAGAGATCATAGTTGCGGGGGTGTCACAGTGACACCCCTCAACAACGATCGCAGGGTCCCCCCCCCCGGGGGTGCACAGCGGCTCAAAATCCTAATCACGTCATATGATGTCCGGTCAGGATTTTGAAACCACTTTGCCGCCGTGTTATAGGGCGGGCGGCAAGTGGTTAAAAAACAAAAAGGTGTCACTTTTATTCCTATAACAAGGAATGTAAAAATCCCTTGTAATAGAAAAAAGCATGACAGGTCCTCTTAAATATGAGATCTGGGGTCAGAGAGACCTCACATCTCATATTTACACTAAAATGCAATAAAATAAAAAAATTGTCATTTGAAAAAAATTTATAAAATGTCCCTCTAAAAGCTATGGGCAATGACTTGGAGACAGGAGGGGGGCCCATCTTCCCCTCACTCATCTCCATGTCAGGCCAGGGACAGGTCCGGATCGCCATTACCGACCCGGCTCCTAACTTTTTTAGCTGGCTCCTCGATTCCAAGCAAATTTGTCAAGCCCTGGATTAAGTTAATTTTCATGCCACAAAGGGACGTTGCAATTAATTGCAATCTGATCACTCTTCATAACATTCTGGAGTATATGCAAACTGCCATCATAAAATGAGACAGCACATTTTGTGAAAACTAATATTTGTGTCATTCTCAATTTTTTTTGCCATGGCTGTAGGCTGCCTCAAATCCTTCTGTCTCCATGTAACACAGACTCGATGTTGAGGTCAAGGCTCTGTGCCAAACCCTCACTTCCAGGACTCCTTGATCTTCTTTACATTGAAGATAGTTCTTAATGACATTGACTGTGTGTTGTCCTGCTTAAGAATAAATTTGGGGCTAATCACACGCCTCCTTGATGGTATAGCATGATGGATAAGTATCTGCCTGTATTTCTCAGCATTGAGGACACCATTGATCCCAACCAAATCTCCAACACCTTTTGCAGAAATGCAGCTTCAAAATTGCAAAGAACCTCCACTATCCTTCACGGTTACCTGCAATTATTACTACACTGCTCTCCAGCCCTTTGGCACACAAACTGCCTCCTGATACAGCCAAACATTTCAAATTTTGACTCATCAGTCAAGAGCGCTTGCTGCTCTCTGCAGCCCTGCATCGGGGCAATGTCTCACTGCCTGTGATTAGCGCAGCGCTGACTTCCTGGCGGGCTCTGCACGTGGAATATGCGAACACGCCTGAGCTCATCCTGTAAGGTAAGTAAAAAAAATATATTTTTTTTCATGCAATACATTTTTTTTTTTGGGTGGAACTCCACTTTAAGTTTACTTGGGCGACCACTGCATCTAAGGTCCTCAAATGTTGCATGTTTATTTCCGCTTCTTAAATGAGCTTGAACAGCACATCTTGCCCAGGCCCAGCCTGTTTTGAAATCTTTATTTTGGGAGAGATCTTGCTGATGCAGTATAACTTTAAATAAAAAAAATTGTGCTAATCTTAAAGAAATTATGAAAAAAAAAACACTCAATCTTAAGCGTGATATCATACACTAAGGCCGCGTACACACGCGGGGACTGTTCGCCCAACTTTGTCCGTCAAACAGTTTCGGCAAACAGTCCGCTCAAACTTAGCATGGACGGACATGGCCACACACGACGGACGAACAGTTTGCTGAAACCGTGCGCGATGACGTGAACGGCACGTACGACGGGACGAAAAATACGACGTCCTATACACTGCATTATAACTTTCGGCGTGAAAATCCTTTCTGAGCATGCGCGCAACTTTGTTTGACGAACAAGCCTACACACGAGCGGACTGTTCGCTGAAACAAGGTTTCAGCGGACAGTTTTTCGGAAATTCCGAAAAACCTTGTCCGTCAAACTGTCCGCTGAAACTGTCCGCTGAAAGCCCACACACGAGCGGACTGTCCGCCCAAACACTGTTCAGCGGACAAAGTTGGGCGAACAGTCCGCCCGTGTGTACGCAGCCTTAGTGTATAAAAAAACATCCTAATGTACCAAGTGCAAAAAGAATAAACAAACAATTCCAAGTCTGTGCCAAGAGTGAATCCTTATGGTTGATATAAAAAAGTCCAAAAAACGTAGAAAACGGTTTAGGAAGCCTCTGGGGCACTCTGATGGTAGGTGAATCCTCAGATGCAAACCCCCTCGCAGTGGGATATCCAAGCCAGCTAAGAACAGGAGGCGGACCATATAAAAGAGAGCTACAATAGTGTAATACTATTTAAGTATGTGATCGCACACTTCCAGCAGTGTAAATTACTGAAGACAGGACGGCAAGCATGGAGTCCAGACGCTGACCTCTCTCACTGAACTCCCTTCTTCGATAATTTACACTGCTGGAAGTGTGCGGTCAACAAACATAAGGTACTTAAATAATACTACACTATTGGATTATACAATATATCCCTGCACTACTGAGCAAGTTTTTCATGTTTTAAATATCTGCATCAACACTCAGCTTAAAGAAGTACAGCCAAAAATAATTTGGCTTTAGTTCTCTTGTAGATCACAAGAGTGCAGTTCGTTCTGCACTCCTGCGACCCTTTTTGAAGACTGCTGCTGGCAGATGTCACAGAGCTGGGCCAGGCTTGGGCAATATCGTGACAATGAAGTCAAGATCCACCCACAAGCCTGGACCAGCACCGACTCAGCATCTCGAGCCACTGAGAGCCTAAGCCAATCGCTCCCGCCCCACAGTCCAACGCTCCAGTGAGTAAGGGGGTGACAGGGCAGAGGGCCAGTGACTGATAGTCATCAGCTATCTGCTCAGGGAGCCCTGAGAACTGAGCGATCGGTGCCATCTGATCGCTCGGTTCTCAGTGTTAGAGCTGGCGGGGGACAGATGCGGCAGTGATCCGAGGTAATATGGTTCTTGAAAATAACAAAACACCATACTTGTCTTTTAAATATGAAATTAACAAAATTAATTGACAATATTAAAGGCCAACTCTAGCTTTAGCAACTTCTTACACCCAGATTAAAGCCCTGGATGTATACTTTGCACATCCTAAATAGGGCAGCTATTCACTTGAATGCACAGCCTTTTTGGGTGTGGAACACTAAACAGCTTTTTTCTTAGCATGTGTTTTGGCACTCTTGTATGTAAAGTCTCTTCTGCAGTAAAAAAGCTTTCCTGTTCACAACTTTTTTTTTAACATTTATTTCCACTGCATAACTGGATTCACACCATTGCAGTGTTTTAAGGTAAATGTTAAGTAAAGACAGTCCATTCTTTTGAATCAAGCAGTAACTTACAGTTGTATTGCTGACGTACCTGTGTCTGTCCAGCCATTTCAAGACCAGCATCGAGGAACTCATCAAAATCGTCACTGAATTTTCCAGAAGCAGCTGCCAGCTCCCCACTCTGGCCACGGGAAGCATGGACCACTTCTCCAGCAGCCTGGTTAAGGTCCTCTGCTGCTTGATTTAGCTCACTCTGTGCCTCCTGGAAAGACTTGGTACTTGGGGGAAGCTAAGTAGACAGTTAAAAACACACCTTGGTTATTTTCAAGATGAACGCAGGCCCATACTGCATTAAAATGAACAGAAGTATACAGAAGCAACCATGAAGAAAAGGTTATCTGCAAGCAGTACTGGAATTGCAGCATTCCTAGACTAGTAAAATGAGGACAGAAAATCAGAGAAACAATGACAGTGTGCTTGCTTTGTGATGTCTCTGCTTAATGCTGAATTTCTTTTATTTATTTAGCCAAACAGTAATTTTACCAGAAGGCTCTTTTTTTTAATATAGTCCATGTTTTGGGCATATGCAGCATTTCACAAATTTAAAGCCAAAAACCTCTGCATAACACATACAGTAAATTAAATGCAAGAGAAACATTACAGAGTGCAGGGGCAACGTACACCAGAAAAGAACTGTATCACATTGATCAAGTATTTTTACAATTTTATAATTTAGCCAGTGTGCTACAAAACTTACCGAATCCACCAAAAGCTTTTTGCTAGACTCTCCAATGCTCTTCAAGGCCATGTCCACATCCTTTTGCCCAGGAAGGCAATTCACACAGTTATTCAGTGAGTGAGATACAGCTTTGGCCACCTTCAAAAGGACAGTAAGAATTTTATCAAAAGAAAACACAAGTTTTTTTTGTTACCACCCACCATAAAATATTTTTCTTAAAGTCCATTTGAGGACACAGGAATTCACTTTCAAGTTATATAGGATAAAGGATTGACTATCCTTTAAAAAAAAAAATAATAATAATTGTAGGCCCACGACAGCCTCTCTTATTACTAGCATTCCTCAGTTCAGTAGCAAAGCAAATCGATGTACTTCCAAGAAAAAAGAAAAAAATGTATTTCCAGTCCATTGAGACATACAAAGTCATTCACCTTTGGGACATCCAAAAGTAGAGAAGTTGAGACTGCCTGCAGCTCAAACAGCTGCTCAATGCTGGCACCAGGTGAGGCCGCATCCTCTACCTGGTAGAAATCAGAGAATACTTTAGCAGAAGCCCAGGTGACATCTAGTTAGGAAAACCCGATTTAGACTACAGGTGCCCAGCACAAAGCCCACGGGCTCTCTATGTGAGGCTTGCTATGTCTTGGCACCAACACTGTGCATTCCAGCACCTGAAACCGAAATAGACTGTACTTTGAAACAGTTATGTCTGCCTCACAGTACATATTCTGGCCTCAAGGACAGTGGAACAGCATGAGTGTGTGATCAGGTAAGTGATCACCAATGCTGGAATTAAGTACACTGAACCGTAACTACAAGGGTGGGTTATATAATAACAAACAAAAAAAACCAGTGCCACTACCCACCAGTAAGGTGGTGGTGGGGGGTTAAAAAACACTGCCACAAACAATGGTGAGAGAAGGGGGTGTTAAAGGCTAAGTTAACCACTTAACCACTTCGCATCCAGGCCAATTCTGACATTTCTCTCCTACATGTAAAATTCATAATTTGTTTGCTAGAAAATTACATAGAACCCCCAAACATTATATATGTTTTTTTTTTTAGCAAAGACCCTAGAGAATACAATGGCGGTCGTTGCACAGTATTTGTGCAGCAATTTTTCAAACACGTTTTTTTCAGAAAAAAAAAACAGTTTCATGCTTTAAAAAAAAGAAACAGTAAAGTTAGCCCACTTTTTTTGCAAAATGTGAAAGAGGAAGATACGCTGAGTAAATAGATACCCAACATGTCACGCTTCAAAATTGCACGCGCTCTTGGAATGGCGCCAAACGTTGGCATTTAAAAATCCCCATAGGCGACGCTTTAATTTTTTTACTGGTTACATGTTTTGGGTTACAGAGGAGGTCTAGGGCTAGAATTATTGCTCTCACTCTAACATTCGTGGCAATACCTCACATGTGTGGTTTGAACGCCGTTTTCATATGTGGGCGGGACTTGGGTATTTGTTCGCTTCTGCGTACAAGCTCATGGGACAGGGGCGCTTTAAATGTTTTTATTTTTTTATTGTTAATTTTCAATTTTTTAGTTTGACACTTTAAAAAAAATTGATTACTTTTATTCCTATTACAAGGAATGTAAACATCCCTTGTAATAGGAATATGGCACGATCGGACCTATTTACAGTGAGATATGGGGTCAATAAGACCCCACACCTTACCTCTAGGCTGGGAAGCCTAAAATCGAAAAAACAAAAACAAAAAAATGATCATGGCTTCCCAGCCAAAACGGCGCCGTTAATTTGAATGCAGAGGCTGGGTGTGACGTCATAACATCGCGCCCGGCCTCTGAACGACCATAGAGACTCCGGGGATGATCTGGTCCGCCGGAAATCTCTATGGTATCATCCAGGGGCTGGCGGATCCTGTGACCGACTCACCGATGGAATCGGTGAGTCCGTACAAGCACCGGAGGGCGGCGGGAGGGGCGTCCCCTCCCACCGCCCATAAGAACAGTCAAGCGGTGGAACAGCCGCTATGATCATTCTTATGGTGCAGGGAATCGCCGGCTGAAAATGACGATATCTGAATGATGTCTGTGGCCTCAGGAATTATTCAGTCATTACACCACAAAGCCCACAACGCCATATGACGTAGTATGGGCGCCAAGTGGTTAAAGACCAAGCCTTTTCTGGCAATTTTTGTTTACAAGTTTAAATCTGTATTTTTGCTAGAAAATAACTTATAACCCCCAAACATTATAAATATTTTTTTAGTAGACATACTAGGAAATAAAATGGCGATTGTTGAAATTTTTTGTGTCACATGGTATTTGCATAGCAGTTTTTTAAACGCAAGTTTTTTGGAAAAAATACACTTTAATAAAAAACAAAACAAAAAACAGACAATATATACCCCAATTTTTTGTAACATATGAAAGTAAATATATACCCAACATGTCACGCTTTAAAATTGCGCAAGCTCATGGAATGGCGACATACTACAGTATCTAAAAATCTCCATAGGCGACGCTTTCAAAAAATTTTTTAGCGGTTACCCGTTTAGGCTGTAAGGACAAAAGATCCTCTTTATAGAGAGATCCGGGGTCAAAAAAGATCCCAAATCTCTCCTTTACCTTTCAAACTTTTGCCCAAGACCGGAATCGTATCATGGAATCACTCTAAGCACATGATTTTGCATGTACAATAATACATTTGTTTCCAACCTGAAGAAGGGTGCAAGCTCTACAGCCCAAAACGGTTGAACTGGAATGATATGCAATTTGTATATGAATATACCTAAATAAATCGTTTTAAGTGCAGTAATCTTTGGATGTGTGTGTATATCTATATATACACACACACACAGAGTTGATATAAAAATAGGATTTTTATAACAGCTTACCTGTAGAATCCTTTTCTTTGAAGTACATCACGGGACATAAAGCCATAGTAGTTGCTATGTGGGTTATAGGTCACCTTCAGGTGATGGACACTGGCACGCCCTGAATTAAAAAGTGCACTCTCTATATAACCCCTCCCACTGGTGGGAGTAACTCAATTTTGTAGCAAAGAAATACACATGTATACCAAGAAGGGAGGTACCTCTGTGTCCTGTGATGTACTTCAAAGAAAAGGATTTTACAGGTAAGCTGTTATAAAAATCGTATTTTCTTATCGTACATCACGGGACACAGAGCCATAGTAGTTACCATGTGGGATGTTCCATAGCAATGCCAACTGAAGGGAGGGAGACACAACAAAAGTAGGGCACCAAGAGACTAAAGGACTCACACTGCAACCTGCAGTACACTGCGCCCAAAGGCGATGTGCTCATAACTTTTACATCTATTTCATAGAATCTGGTAAATGTATGGACTGAAGACTAAGTTGTGGCCTTGCAGATTTAAGCCGTAAAGGCTTGGTGATGCACTGCCCAAGAAGCACTAACAGCCCTAGTGGAGTGCGTTTTAATATGAAAAGGAGGATGTTTCCTCTTAAAACCATAAGTTTGAACAATCACTTGACAAATCCATTTAGAAACCGTAGATTTCGATGCTGCCTGCCCTCTTTTAGAACCATCCGTCAACACAAACAAAAGCTTTGTTTACAAACCTGAGCAGTTACTTCTAATAGACCCTGACCGCTCTCACCACATCAAGAAAATATAGTGACTTTTCTTCCACAGAAACAAAGTTCTGTAAAAAAATGAAGGCAGAACAATATCCTGGTTTGAATGAAAACCTGATACTACCTTCAGTATGAATTCAGGATGAGGCTGCAATACAGCCTCATCCTTATGAACAACCTATACGGCTCCTTACAAGAAAGAGCAGCCAACACAGATACTCTTCTTGCAGAAGATATGGCAACCAAGAAAATTATTTTTCCCCTGTCAAGAGGACCAAGGGAATGTCTCGTACTGGCTCCAAAAAAAGATTGCTTCTATAAGCCGACAGGATTAAAATGAAGTCCCAAGGTTCAGGGGTGACCAAACTGGAGGATTAATCCGCGTTACCTCCTGAATAAAGTTATGAACCAGAGAGAGAGAAGCAAGTGGTTGATGAAAAGAAATGCCGATAAGGCCGATATCTGGCCATTGATAGTACTTAAGGCCAGCTTCAATTCTAATCCCATCTTGAATTATCAAGGATCCCAACTATGATATTTCCTGAGGTGCCAACCCCTGGATCTACACCAGGAGACATATGCCTTCCAGATTCTTGACTATGGAGGCCGGCTTCCTAGCATTTACCAAAGTAGAACTACTGAGGCTAATCCTCCATGATCTTTCAGAATGTGGGTCTCAATAGCCAAACAGCTAAATTTAGCGTTTGTAAGGTAGGACAATACCGGACCTCGCGAGAGAAGGTCTGGCCATAGTGTTAGGGTCCCCCACTGCTATCTTTATGATCTCGGTAAACCAAGGTCTCCTGGGCCACAAGAATCACCTCCTTCCCTTCTTGCTTGATCTTGTGAAGAAGGCGCTGAAGGAGCAGAACAGGAGGGAACAAATAAATCAGTAAAAAACTGATCCCACGGAAAATTTTGTATGCCAACGGATCCCTTGTCCTCGGCACAAAGTTCCACATCTGGAACTCCCCCCATCTTCTGGTATATCAACAGAAACATGTCGGGGTGAAAGAACCATTCTCCCAGGAACAATTGTTGGCGACTTCAAGTAGTCCGCCTGTCAATTCCTATTCCTGGAACGAAAATTGTAAATAGGCAAGGAATGTTTATTTCTGCCAAGATAGAATATGATTCACCTCTTCCTGGGCTGCACGACTTCTCGTGCCCCCTTGGTGAATGATAAAAGCGGCACTGTTGGATTGGATCCTGATAGGACAATTCTGCAGTTTGAGCGTCCAGACCTCAAGGACCAGTCGTACTGCCCGAATCTTTAGACTATTGATGGACAAGGTCATCACTGATTTGGACCATTTCATTAGGACAGATGCTTCTTCCAGGACTGCTCCTCAGCCCAGATGGCTGGCGTCTGTTTCCACCTTCCAGGTAACAGACAAACCCTTCCTTAAGCCTACCGGAGGATCTGCTGTTTGGCTGGAGGAAGCATTTCGGTTCTCTGACACAACGCTGTTTGCAGCATGAGCGGTGAGTGCTCAATACACCCCCCCCAGTGGTGACACATAGGCATGACAACATTATTATGTTTAAAGGAGGCATTCATAAGAAAATTCTAAAGATTTCTTAGAAAACTCCACTTACCTTTCCTGCCGCAGGGTTTTCTGAACTTTATGGCCTCACTACCAAAAAGTACTGGATTCCAGGGTCCAGCTCTCTAAAAAGAGAAGCATTCACAGGCAAAACCTTGTTTCTTCGGATACGAGGCCCAGGGACCATTCAAACTGGCCAAAAATAAGACACCTTGAATGGATCCGGTCAGTATGGCTAGCCCCAGCAAGGATTGCTTGAGTGGAGTTTAGCACAGCACATCTTTAACAGTACCCACTTCATTTAAAGTCCCAGGGCGAATCCTTTGTGGTTTGTTATATGTTACAGGGATGGAAGTGTGTCACTGGGGACACCAGACCTTTTCCTTTATCTTTACTTGTGACCAACACCTTAGACACTGGCAAAAAAAAAACGGAGGTACTCCCACCAGTGAGAGGGATTATATAGGGAGTGCACACTTTAATTTAGGGCGTGCCAGTGTCCATAACCTGAAGGTGGCCTATAACCTACATAGTAACTACTATGGCTCTGTGTCCCATAATGTACGATAAGAAAAGCCTGCACATCCCTGTAAAAATGACGTTTCTGTAATGTAAAAAATTGAGCCAAAGCTAAATCATTTCAGAACTTTTTCCTCAAATGTGGCCTATAAACTGTACATCTCAGTTGAAAGCAAACTGAAATCTTTTTAAAGGTGAGTGAGTAAAAATAAAAATAAAAACATAGATCCACGTCCCAGCTCTGTTGCCGGGCAATCACGGGTGCCCGGCGGACATTGCGGCCGCTGGGCACGCACATTGGGTCCCCACATTGGGTCCACAATGTCGGGAAGCAGAGGATGTCATATGACGCCCACCTGGAGGGAGGAATGGTTCCTCCCGCCGTCATTTTACAATACGGTGGTAGGGCACTGGTTACAGTGTTCCTAAATCCAGGACCTAGCATTCATTGTATCTGGTCTCTCACAGTACACAGAACATGGAAATGCAATAGTTTTAGTAAATATAAACTGCTAAATACCTTTTTTCATCAGCAGTTAGAGCAGTCTAGCGACTACCATCAGTGTTTGGTTAAAACTTGTAGGGGTTTTCATTCTCCCCCAATTGTACTATGAGGCTGCAAGACCCCTGACCCTCTGTCTGTACAGTGCTAATTGGCCCTGTGCTGATCACATGCACCCTCCTAGGAAAAAAAAAAAAAAAAAAACTCTTTAGCAATACATACCAAACTGAGCATGAGCAGCATTCCCCCAAGGCTCTGTTCTATCAGGAGGTGGTATGGGGCAGTGTAAAATGGGGAGGATCAGAGGAGAACACAGGATCAAACAGCCTTTTTTTACACAATGCAGATGATTAACCCCTTAGGTTTCACAGTGAATACAACAAGCATACTTTACTGCATATACAGACTGATTTTACTGTTGTGGGTTTAGTAACACTTTAATATTAACATGCTACACCCTAAATACAGCTGTAACATGTTACTAAAGGTGACCCTATCCTTTAAATAGGACTGAAATTGACATCAACACTAGGGATTATTATTGCGCTGAATGACATCAATGCTGGGTGCTATAACTGCAATCACTGACACCAATGCTGTTTTTTTTTATTGAAATCACTGACACCAATGCTGGGAGTTATTATTGCAGTCTCAGACACCAATGCTGGTGTATATTATTATTGATGCGGACACCAATGCCAAGTGTTGTTATTCTATATACTGACAACGATTCTGGGGGTTTGAAAACAGCCACTGACACCAATTATAGGGCTTGTTGTACTCCAAATGTCAAGTGTGCCTTGTGGTACTCTACAAAAAATTTTGCAGGACCGACATTTTTGGGCATCGAGGTGAGTTAAAGCCTAACATTGGAGGGAAATTTCATTTTGGTAAACTGACACTGGACAGGAGGAACGATATCCTGATTGAGGTGATGCTACCTTAGACGGGAAGAAAGTCCTGGTTCTCACCCCCACCTGGTCCCTATGCAAAACTAGAAATGATCTTTGCAGGATCAAGGTCACCCGTGCAGACTTCACCTTGCAGAGGCGATAGCTATATGCAATACCAATTTGTGTGTATAAAGAAAGGAATTTCTCGAATGGGTTAAGATGGTGGTTTCCCAAGTACAACTTCTACGTCTGTAGAATGTCAAGGTCCCTCCCTGTTCACTGATGCACACCACCACCATGGCGTTGTCTGGCTAAATAACGTTCGGATAGCACGCCACAAGAGAAGTCCAATACTGCAGAGACATCCTAATCGCTCCAAAGATACAGGATATTGATTGGGAGACCAGACACCTAAGATGTACAAGTCCACTGCACTGACAGGATGCCCAAGACTCCTCCCCAGGTCAACAGGCTGACATCTGTCATGAGGATCTTCCAAAAGACAGGAAAGAAAGGACAATTTCAGATCCAGATTCTTGAGCCACCAGGCCAGGGAAAACCTTGTTCTCAGAGCCAAACATTTCACTCTGTTCAGGTACTTCACTGACATGTCCAGCAATGCCAAAATGTTGAGTTGTAGAGGTCTGAAGTTTGATAGGGCAAATGAGATTTCCATCAAGAAGGCTACCAAGAGACCCAAGTCTCTCATGAAAAAGTAGAGTCTGATGACTCCTGTACTGGAAAGCTTGAAGCTGAGATTGTAGAGTCTGAAAGTTCTCCAGTGGGTGAAACACACTGGCCTGTACTGTATCCAGGAACATATATAGACACTCAAAACAAGGAATCAGTTCCAGCATTGATTTCTGATGTTCAGGATCCATCTGAACTGCTGTAATGTCTGCGCAGTCAGGGCCATGTTGGACAATGCCTGTGCCATGTGTTCTCTCAACAAAAGATCTACTAAGTTTCCCACAATGGGGATTTCACAAGAACACAGCAGGGCTGAGCCCCTTCTTAAAAACCCGAGGTGCTGACTGCAATCTGAAGAGCCATGTCCACAAATTGGAAGTGTAAGAGTCCTACAGAAAAGCGTAAGAAAGACTGGGATGTACTGGAAAGATGGGGACATCGGTACATGTCTGCTGAAACTAGAAACTCTCCTTGGTGTACAAAGGTCAAGATAGATCCGTTAGGTTGGCGGGCGGGGGGTGGATGGGCCGGCCTCCCGTGTGGCCTAGACAGATGGGTCATGCGGGGGGTCGGTCCAGAGGGGGTCCCGGCCTCGTGCCAAATGGTGCGGGGTCGGGACGTAGCTGTGATCCGATTGTTCACTCTTAGAGACTGCCACCCAGGGAGCGGTTCGCAGACCGCCATAAGGGGATTGCGTGGGTGTCAAGTGCGGCAGCTGGGGGCATGTTGAGCTCCTGGACCTGCCAGAGTTACCCTGGGTGGTATGGCAGTTGCTCACTACAGCGGTTTTCATTTTAGTTGTTGTTTATTAGATGCGCCCATCGCGCAGTAGTAAAACAATTTTCATGTTCATATTTTTGTTCACGATCTCATCCTTCTGGCTGGAAGGGTATATATGTGGCTTTAATATGTGTTTGATTTCTGAGTCACGGAAGGCTTGGAGCAGTCTTCTTTATATTCATTTAAATCGTAAAAGATAACCAACTGTTTTTGTACTTTGGGCTTTTTTTCTCCTTTTGCTGAAGGAAAGTCCTCCCATTGCTCCCACCTGTGCATCGCTGTCTGGCTTTAACCAGACAGGGATTCACAACGTTTTTTTTTTCTCCTCTCCTATAGTTGATAGGAGGAGACATTTTACCTATTCACTCCATTTGGGTGTCTATCCACCTAAGTGACTGATCTTTTCCTCCTGTTCTCTTCTAGTCTTTCTTTACCCCCCCCTTTTCTCAGTCTGACAGCTCAGGTGCTCGTAATCAAGGTGCGAGGGTGGTGGCGAATAGTAGCTATTGTACTTACTATGGCGTACTCTATGCTAGATGAACATGCTTTCGTGATCTCCCATAATGTTAGGGGTCTAAATACGCCGGAGAAGCGAACGGCGTTGCTTAGTGAACTCCGCAAGCAGAAACCGGCAGTGGTGTTTCTTCAGGAGACCCACTTCCGGACTGGCAGGATTCCTAAATTACATGATAAACATTACCCACATGCTTTCCACGCAACGAATCCCGAGGCTAAATCTAAGGGGGTGACCATCTTGTTACATAAAAATGCTGACTTCACTTTACAACAGCAGTTGGCAGACATTGACGGAAGGTATTTATTTTTGAAAGGGCTCTGGGCGGGAACCCCGGTTACCTTGGCTAACGTATACTTCCCCAACACTGCACAGGTCACTTTTTGTCAACATGTGGTAGATGAATTGAAGGGCTTTGCATCTGGCTGTGTGGTGCTGGGGGGTGATTTCAATGTAGCGCTAAATCCTCTGCAGGATACATCGGATGGCAGGTCCAGCATCCCCTATAAAAAGCTGCGTAAAATCAAGACACTTTTAGCTTCCCTCACTTTAGTAAATACTTGGCGTTTGACAAACCCTTCAGGTAGGGACTACACTTACTTTTCTTCCTTGCATAACAAATTTACACGCATAGATTACATTTTTGTCACTCAAAGGGATATATCCCGTATAAAATCTGCCAAAATAGGTGTACAGACCCTCTCCGATCACGCCCCTATATCGCTGCAATTCCACAGAACGAACACACACCGTCGCCCCCACTCGTGGAGACTGAATCCCTCCCTACTTACGGACAAGGACAAGGACAACATTGACAAAATAGCGGACGCAATTAAACTGTATTTCACAGAAAATGTCACCGAGGAATTGTCGCCTCTTACAATTTGGGCGGCCCATAAATGCGTGGTTCGGGGGGAGCTCATACGGTTGGGGGCGGCGAGAAAAAGGGTTGCGGAGAGGGAGACCAACGACCTTATACAGACCATTAGAGACCTAGAGGGGAAGCACAAACAATCCTTAGCAACTGATACAGCAGCAGTTTTATTAGATTTGAGGAAAAAACTACAAGCTCACCTGAACCTTAAAGCACAGAAGATCCTTTTCTTTCGGAAGGGGTTCTTCTACGAACACAGTGATAAAACAGGCAAATTTTTAGCGAAGGCCCTTAAAGAAACACTTTTATCGACGAACATTGCTGCAATTAAAACCAGTACTGGTCAGACGACACAGGATGCCACAAAGATCGCACAAAGATTTCAGGAATACTACTCCAACTTGTATAATTTACCACAGATACATAAACCTAGCGACTTAAGGGGGACAACGGCAGAGATTACTTACAAATTTCTTGCTGATAGCGGACTCCCCAAACTTACTGAGGAGGATGCGCTGTCGCTGGAAGGACCGATAACTGAAGGTGAACTCACCGCAGCTATTAAGGAACTAAAAAAGGGGAAAAGCCCCGGACCGGACGGTTTGACAGCCCACTACTATAAGACATTCGCAGAATTACTGGTACCACACATGACGAAGACGTTTAACCACATTCGAGACCCGCAAGCGTTACCAGAAGATTTTCTGAGAGCGCATGTGACAGTACTGCCTAAACCCAACAAGGATCCTCTAGACTGTGCCAGCTATAGGCCGATTGCTTTATTGAATGTGGACCTAAAACTTTATACGAAAATACTAGCGAACAGATTGCGCCCACTATTGCACAAACTTATAGGCCCCGAACAGGTAGGTTTTATGCCTGGCAGGGAGGCGAAAGATAATGTGATTAAGGCTCTTAATCTTATACACAAAGCCCAAACAGAACAATTTGAAGGCATGCTTTTATCCACAGATGCAGAGAAGGCCTTCGACCGTGTGTCGTGGGACTTCCTGTATGCGACCTGTTCCCACATAGGCCTGAGAGCACATATGTTATCCTGGATTAAAACCATTTATTATAACCCGACGGCACAAATTAAGGTGAATGGGACACTGTCAGACAAGGTGCGGATACGGAATGGGACTAGGCAAGGGTGCCCTCTTTCACCCTTGCTGTTTATACTCACCTTGGAACCGTTAATCCGCACAGTTAACTTATCATCCTCTATACATGGCTTTCATGTAGGCGATAAGGAATACAAGTGTGCTGCTTATGCGGACGATTTATTGTTTTTTATAACTCATCCGCACGTTACTATGCCCAACTTGTGCACTATATTTATGCATTATAGCTATATAGCGAATTTCAAAATTAATTACAAAAAATCTGAAGCCCTCAATCTAACGCTACATGAGACCACGCGGGAGGCCGTTCTACGCAATTGCAAATTTAAGTGGGAATCCCACTCCCTTAAATATTTAGGAGTTCTTTTGACCCCTAGTTTGAACGAGATATATAGCCAAAATTTCTTGCCACTGTTACAAAACGTAAAAAAAGATCTGGAGAGATGGACACTTAAACACTTCTCCTGGTTCGGCAGGGCAGCTATTATTAAGATGACAATTCTGCCCAGATTTCTGTATTATTTCCAGACTTTGCCCATATGGTTACCTGCAAATTTCTTTCGGTCACAGAATGCCATTCTTAGACACTTTCTTTGGGCGTCCAAAAAGCCGCGCATAAGCCTTGCAATACTCACCAGAGATAAAGGCAGCGGGGGAATGGGATTCCCCAATTTCAAAAATTATTATAAGGCTACACACCTTACTAGAATGATTGACTGGACCTGCCATGCGGACAATAAAGACTGGGTGACACTTGAGAACGGTGTAGGCCCTACTCCAGTGACACATTCCCCTTGGATTCCGTGGGACCTATGCCCTAAACAGCTTAAGCAACATCCCCTCATAGGGACCACATTAAGACTACTACAAACAGTGACTCAAACGACGGGTTTGACTACTTCACCTGGCCCTTTAACACCACTAGTAGATAATCCTGACTTTACACCGGGCATGCACAAACCTATCCGGCACTTCACATGTGGGAATTCGCTACTATTGGCCACTCATTGCTTCGAGGGTAACAAATTTAAATCAATGTCTAACCTACAACACACTCTGGGCTTAACCTTTCTGGGCCACTGGACGTATAGACAAATACATGACTATATTTTGAGCCCACGGAGGCTCAAACATTTTCTACGACCACTAACGCCATTTGAGGCGGTTTGCTTTCAAGCCACCGCCTCTACGAAAAATATCTCCCTTACGTATGCTTGGTTGCAATCCGCAGCACGTCTGGAACCCAACAACCATAAGCTTTTCTGGGAAGCGGCATTAAATACATCATTTACAAACGATCAATGGTTACAGGCATGTGTATTTGCCCATAAGTGTGCAATTAGCACTCGATTACAGGAAACTTCTTTTAAACTTTTGACAAATTGGTATAATACGCCAATTAAACTGCATAAGTGGTTCCCCGCCGTTCCAGACTTATGTTGGCGCTGTAACCAAGCTAAGGGCACCTTACAACATATATGGTGGGAATGCGACCTAATTCGACCATATTGGGCCCAAGTGATTAGCATTATACAACAAATAACCGATACACGGATCCCCCTAGACGCTAAATGTTGTCTATTACACATTACTAACCTTTCTATGAGAAAATATAAAAAATCGCTGATCAGATTCCTACTTACGGCCGCAAAGGCGGTGGTACCGAGATATTGGAGAAACACTACGACCCCTTCAATCATGGAATGGCTGGGAGAGATAAGATATCTTCACAAAATGGAAGAGATTAGGGCCATAGCTCACGAAAGCACAGACAAGTACATGGTTACCTGGCAACCTTGGGTCGTGTTCATTTACTCCTCTGCATATGCCTCCCTGACACGAGTCTGAGGAGGAGGTGTCGCTGAGTATCTGGGCTGACAATGCCCGTTTTCTTCCTTAGGGACAACCGCATCTTTCCCCTTTCTTTCTTTTTCTTTTTCCAAGGTGCCAGCCTTGAGACAGGCTGTCACCTCTTTTCTATCTTCTTTTGCCACATTTGGCTCTTGGATTATAAGTAGTAGGGTGTAGCCTGATTGGCATAAAGTTACAATGCAGATATATCGGGACAGGCTTTTACAATACTTTATTGTTTATGTTTAGGTCCTATTGATGCACTAGGAATGGCAATGTACCTATCCTTTTTATTAAGAGTTTTTTTTTTTTTTTTCTATATTTGGAGGGGCTCCCTAGCTTAATGGGATCTTTGTCAATCCGCTTATACGCAACCAAGATGCCTAATAGTATGAGTCTGTAACGCTGTTGCTACCCTATTGTTCACTCAGGCAGTTGCATCTGCGATCATTATGCTCTGTTATGATGTATTGTAACTGGCTATTTCTTTAATAAAATTTAACTGTTAAAAAAAAAAAAAAAAAAAAAAAAAGATTCCCTACAAAATTTTTGAGCTAAAAAATGGACATTCAGTTCTTTTAAATAGAACATGAAGTTTGGAAATGGCGAACAGGTAGAAGTAAAATCACTAAAAACATTAGACAGAAACTGGAGCAATTACCTCTTAATGCACAAGGCCAGAGGGGGAAGCCCTTGGAGACAACCTTTCACACCCAGACATCAGATTCACTATTCCATTTGTCTACAAAAGTTAACACACACCCTCACATTCTGAATACTTAAGGGTGTTGAGGAAGGTTCGTCTGAGGATTTGGTTGACTTTGAACCCTAGATCTTGCAGGTGGACTGAGAGGCAAGCTCAGGTGGGAAGATCTGAAGTCTACATCTGCTGAGGAAGATTGGTACTCTTGCTTCCAGTAGCATCCATGATAATGGTATCCAAAGTAGATCCAAAATTATTTTGACCCTCGGAAGGACATGCGGATCAGATGTTCTTTAGATACAGGTTCTTCGTTTCCTTCGCTTGTGCAACAGGAGACCAATGCGGGGGATTAGATGGGAAATGTCCAGCAGCCAGTCACAACTTTGGCTTAAAGCTACCACTATTTCATTTGAATATTCTATGACAACAGCAGTGGCAAGATCTCTTTTAGGGAACATTAACCAGCCACTCAGAAGTCTGGCAAAGCAAGGTAACAGCTAAAATGGAGTGAAAACCAGGACCTACCAGCAAGAACAAAGCCCTGGACCCTAGAGAGGGCTTCCAACCATTTATAATTTTTCCATCCTTCACTGGTATGATGGTCACGATGTTTAGGTGGCTCACTGCCCTAAGTCTTCAAATGAGTACAAGGCTAATAAGCACTTTGTGAAACAAATATTTTGTGTATTTACAATCTCTGTAGAGGAACGCTTAGAATCGTGGGTGCACTTAGGTCTTAGGGCCTTTAAAGGATCCAGACTAGAAATATCACTGGTAGAAACAGGCAGATTGTCTTGTTTGAGTGGTGCATACAACATCAATTAAAGCGGTGGTATAGTGTTTTTTTTTTTTTTACTTTTACCTATAATAAGGCTTACCTCTAGGTAAAAAAAAAAAAATCTCCTAAAACTGTATGGTTTAGGAGATACTCCCCTCGCAATGAGCCGCTGCCTGCAGCAGTGCATGCGCACAGGGGATTTTCGGCTGAAAGCCCAGCAGACGGCGGACTTTGCTGGAGAGAAATCTCCGGCCACTCACAGCGCCGGAGCCACGATACCCGGAAGACACGCTGAGGGAACATGTCAGCTCCCTTGGCGTGGATCGTCGGAGATATCGGGGCCTCGTTCTAAGGTATTTCATAATGAGCTAGTATGTGGTGCATACTAGCTCATTATGCCTTTTCCCTTGCAGGTCTGAAAAAAATAAAAAATTTAAATTTCAGCGGGTTTACTACCGCTTTAGGAACTGAATAGGGTCTCATAAGGATATATTTATTATTATTTACAACAGAAGACTATGAATACTTGGAGGTAAGCTCATCAAGTAAAGACTTTAGAAAACTAGAATCACAAAGTCTCAGATGCTGATGTCTCAAACCACAGACAGATCAGATACAGAAACTGGAGAAGTCATACACCATGCTCATGGCGTCCGTGATAACCTCAATTGAGAGGACAGAGGAACCAGCCACACCCAAATGAGCTAAGAAAGACTCCAAAGATGGGATAGACCACAGGAGTAGAGGAAAATAAGATTTTAAGCTGCAGACATCAGCTGCATCAGTAGAAATGCTACCAGCAACACTAGAGCCATTGGTAGAGTTTGAGCTGTGGTCATCAGGTACAGTGGACTGTCACCGCAGTTGCAGTGCAGCATACCAAAAGCCCAGGATGAGGACAATTGTCCCAGAAAGTTGCAATCAGAAGCAGTGTAGCAGTGAAGAAAAGAGCATTATTGAAGAAAAATGTTAGAGTAAAAATGGTGCAAGCAAAATCAGGTTAGTCATTTACACAGCAGAGCTGAAGAAAATATGTCCATCCCCTTCGCTCACTAGCAATAAAAAAAAAAAAAAAAAAAAAAAAAAAAAAATGAAGCATGCTTGTAGAAGGTGGGGTTATTTTGGGCTAGCCTATAGGCTGTTTGCAGGCATCCCATCTTCCTTCAAGCGCCAGTATAAACCGAAGGTGAATGATTTCTTGTGTCCCTCAATGAACAAGAGTGATTTATAGTTGCATAGCATGCAAATTAAGGTCCATTACTGTAATTTTACATACCTTTATGTTGATAAAAAATGTAAAGCAGCATACAGTAGATTACTACGCATTTCTGATTATTATTTTTGTGACTGACCTGGGCCAGCCTTTGTTGAACCTCTGCATCCCCTGGAGCCACAAGAGCTTGCTTTGCTTCCTGGATGAGTTTAGCTGACCCATCCATCACATCTCTGGCTGAGTCCAGCATGTCACTGGCAGCTTGTGGATCACTGGTGGAAGCTGCGACCCCTCTAGCTGCCTGTGCCAAAGTTTTCAAAGCCAATGCAGTCTCTCTTGCAGCAACACCTAAACAGTAAAGATTATGTGAAGTTATTAAACACAAAATAGGTACATGATATAAAAGCATCATTATTGTAGATATTTTTGCAGATAACAATTTAAGTGGAAACTCCAAGAACACAGATAAACATTTAAAATATAATCAAGCTAAGCCAAGCCTGACTGTTAGTGCAGCATATAATTGCAAAAATAACACAACTGGTCTTGAATAATAACAAATCCTTGGGCAGGTAAGACAGTTTACTTGATATAATTTTGCCACCAAAAGTTCACCAGGTTAAAGACAAATATTTCCCACCAAAAGTAATATTTTAGTCCTAGTTGGAGACCGATGGATGATATTTTTTCCTTGCATAATTTAAAACCTTATTCCTGTTCTGCTGCTAAATGGCGGTTGTCTATGCCCACTTTTGTATCTTTAATACATAAAATAAATACGATATCCAACAAGGAGAGTGGGACTCCCTCTTAATGGCCAATTAGATATAGGAAATATACATTTCAGGTGGTTTAAATCGCCAACTTCTGCCAAAAACTTAATTATAAGTGTTAAGTAAAATAGCAGAATATGACACTGTGTTATTTGTTCTTGTTATCTACAGCATTCCAGACCAGCAGTGTGGCATAAAAGCATATTCTGAGCTCATGAATATGCTATCACACTGTATCTCTGCCACGATAGCTGAAGGTCTTGCATGGCTCTCTGGTGCGAGCTGATGTAGTGAGTGGCACATTGGTACTCTGCTCTCCAGGGTTGCCCACTGGGTACCTGGCTATCAACTATGTTTCAGGGGTTGTGGTCAGATAGGAACCTTTTTCCATATATGGTGGACAGGTCCTATAGCACAACAATTTGGGCTAAAAGGGTTTCATTTCCTCTCTGAACTCCTGGAATTTGATAGATTTTTTGGCCCAACACGCGCTATTGAATCTTGGACCTCCGAGTCTTACCAAAAACAGCTCTAAACACCTCCTCTATGTCCTTACTAGAGGCCATCCAAGAAATTGTGAAAGACAAATCGTCTACCCTCTCCCTGATACAAAAAAGAACTAACACAGTTATGTTACATGACAAAGTCGAGGCAAAATTGACAGACAAAATTAATAAAACTTTTTGACCATCTGCCAACCCTGGTGTTCCAAATTCATTCCCAGTGGCTTTAGCCAAAATCTTGTAGCTCTAGGGTGTGTCCACTGGTTTTACATTTTGTGACCTGATGCACACGGTCCTTTTCCCCCATGTCTTCCCTGATCTCCCCTACTCCCTCCTCTTGCCAAATATATTTTTTACCCTTTTATTTTTTCTATTTCTTCTCTTTCTTACAACCCCCCCCCCCTTCTCTGCTTTCTTTCCTTCTACACCTACTACTCCCCTGTTTGTTTATATTTAAAGATTGCAGAACCAACTTAATCAGAATCCTTCCATCTAATATTTAAATAGTAATAATGATATTCCCTTATTTTATTGCCCATGCTCATTGGCACTCAGTGTTTTACGCAAGACTTTGTAACCACTCCCCCCCCTTTATGTTTGCCCCTGATTTGTGACTTCTGCAATGATAAAATATATTTGCATAGCTTGACATTTAGAAGTCTGTTTTCTGTGCAACTTCTGTCAAAATAAAATATTAAATAAATTCAAAAAACAAATAGCCATCAGATTCTGCACTGCTTTCTGAAGGTATACAAATGCTTGTGTTACAGTCTACCAATCATCAATTCTTCAGGTAATCACCAGTAGCAACAGCAACCACCTTGCACAATTTGTCCTCCTCCTAGCACTCTCAAGCTCCAAATAGACAGGATTGCAGATTTAATTCACCTGGGACTTTGCATTTCTCATCCAGTATATTGGGCAAAAACTTGACACAAAAAAAGCAAAAAACAAAAATCAAAAAATCAGAATAGTGTAAATTTTTGTCCACTGACTTCATAATCAGATGCCCGAAGCCATAGCTTTATTCCTCGGCCACCAAAGATGGACAAACTGGTGCTCAATGCCAAATGAACTGGCAAACACCACAGGCATCTCCAAAGGTTAACAAACAACCCTCTACCCTAAAAAGTGAGGGAAACCTTCAAGTCGAGGAAGGTTTGTATAAAGATTTGGGGGACTTTTAAGCCCCAAACCTTGCATGTGGCCTAGGAGGCCTGTTTTTTAACCAATAAATAAGGGGAAAATTTAGCTGTCTTCTTCAAAGGCTTCTTCAGCTGAGGAAAACTGATCTAATTTCCTCCAGTATCATCTTTGATAATGATATCAATGTTAGATCTTAGGACATGTCTTTTGAAGCTCATGAAAATCGGACATTTCCTAAATGCTGCTTTGGTAGAGAATGGTCACAGGCAAAATGGGGTAAAGAGCAGAGCCTGACAGAGCTGCAGTGATAGCTTTCAAAACTTTATTGGTTTAGGATCTTAAAGACAGGTACAGCCTCCATCAGTACAGTGGTCACTTTTCTTAAGAGGGACACTATCAGACTCACAGGAGAGTTAGACCATTTTTTTTATTTTTTATAAAGTTCTCCTCATATATTTGAAAGGCTAATAAGCACTTAGGAGAGCAAACACCTTGTCAGGATATTTCTTTTTTTGCTTACAAACGATTTTTATTATTTGAAAGGTCAGAGTATAAAACCGTTAAAGTGATGGTACAGGTATAAAAATATATAACTATAACAATACATGTAGTACAGGAATAGACCAAGGATTATGGTTAGATGAATAATAGAAAAAAATATATATAAATTTGCACAATATTGTAATATTGACTATACAGGAGTGGTAGAGTGGGAAAGAGTTATATAACGATTAATACGTAAATGTTGAGACGGGGAGGTAGAAGATAACAAAAAATGTGACCAAAGCTCTCCCTCCCTTGCCTAACATCTCCCACTCTCTCCTAATTTAAAGGAGCAGTATCCCCTAGCATCCACTTCTTTTGATAAAGGGGCATTGAATCGTATAGCATGTGGTGAATTCTTTCTGAAAGTTTGATGTTCATCATGCGGTTAAGGATTTGTGGCCAAGGTACCGTGGTGGAGCACCAATTAAAAGCTATGGCCCAATGTATAGTGCTAAGGAATGTATGGATAAGGGTAATGTTATTTTTAGGAATATCTTGTATAGGGAAGAATAGGAGACATATTTGGGGCGTAAGAGAGAACTCTCCGCCGGATATTTTTTCTATAATTTTGCTGGCCTTATGCCAAATGTTATTTATGTGAGGACAATCCCAAAAGATATGTAAAAGGGTTCCCTGGGAGGGGCAACCCCTAAAGCAGAGAGGGGAAATTGAGGGATATAATGTGTTAAGTTTGGCAGGGGTAAGGTACCATCTATATAGCAATTTGATGGATGATTCTCTGATTGAGGTTGTTTTGGTGCATTTATGTAGGTTTGTAAGAATAGAGTCCCATTGCTCAGGAGTATATGTGGTATTTAGATCAGAGGCCCATTTTAGCATGGGGAGTGTTTTCTCAGGCATGTTGTACTCGTTTAAGCACTTATAAATTTTGGAGATGAAACCCCTATCTCGAGGGAAGGAGATGCAAATTTGTTCAAATTGTGTATAAGGGGGGTGGAATGTGAGTGAATGATATTTCTGATAGAAATGTCTTATATTTGTATAGTATTCTAATTCAGAGGGTGGGAGATCATATTTTATTTGTAGACTAGCGAAGGTGAGAAATTAGTTATTGTGAGAGTGATTTTAGATGCGTTAGATTATGTAGCTTCCAATACGACAGAAAGTTATGATCATAAGCTCTTTCTGGGGAGGAAAAGCGAGGTTTGCCTAGAAAGGAAGCGGGGGGAAGAGTGTCAGAGGATAATTTGAATTTAGTGACCTGTTTATTCCATAGTTGAAGAGTGTGAGTGACAATAAGGTTTAAATGTCTTTTTTTCTGTGGTGGTATAGATTTGGACCAGAGGAGTCCTTGTAGATTGTAGGGTAGGATAGATTCCTCCTCAAAGCGGAGCCAAGGGATATGAAGTGAATGGGCATACCATTGGGCTAATTGGGTGAATCTGGCCAAGAGATAATAATGCCAGGAGGTTGAGGATGCCAAGGCCTCCCTTTATTTGGGGTCTAAACATAAGAGAATAGCTAAATCTGTGTTTCTTGTTTAGCCAAATACATTTATTGATGTCTCTTTGTAGGGAATCTAGTGTTTTTTTTAGCTAATGTAATTGGAAGGCCTTTGAAAAAACACAAAAGTTTTGGTAACATCATAATTTTCAAAGCAACTATTCTGCCCGAGAATGAGATATGGTATGACGACCAAAGTTTAAGTAGATTTTTAATATTGTTGATTAATGGGGGGTAGTTTGCTTGGTATAGTGATTTATATAATGGCGTAATCTGGATACCTAGATATCTGAATGAGTCCGCGCTCCAGTTAAATGAGAATTTGTCTTTAAGCGAAGAAATTAAGGTTGGGGGAATATTGATCGGTAAAGCCAAGCACTTAGACAAATTTACACAAAGACCTGTCAAGTCATGAAAGATGTCAAGGGTTTTAGTTAGGCTGGGAAGAGAGATGAGAGGGTCGGTTATAAATAGAAGCACATCATCTGCATAAAGACTTAATTTATATTCTCTGGATCCCTTGGAGTATCCTTTAATGTCTATGTTGTTTCTGATAGCGCAGGCTCGGGGTTCTATCGCAAGTGAGAAAAGTAGAGGGGAGAGGGGACATCCCTGTCTGGTACCTTTGGTCAGGGGGAAAAAGTCAGACTTGTTGCCTGGGAGTTTAATATGTGTTTGTGGGTTATGATACAGAGCCTTAAAGCCATGTAAGAAGTCGTTGTTAATGCCATATTTGGGGAGTAGAATGTCAAGATATGACCAGGATACGCTATCAAAAGCTTTGTGTATATCAAGGCCAAGTAATAGCGTAGGCTTGCAATGTAAGTTGGAATCTTGAATAATATTTGAGGTCAGATTTATGTTATCTGTTATTTGTCTGTTTGGAATGAAGCCTGTTTGATCAGGGTCTACTAATGGAGAGATAACTCTGGATAGTCTGTCTGCCAAGATACGGCCAAATATTTTCAAGTCATTATCGATCACCGATATTGGGCGGTAATTTTGGGGGGTAGTATGGTCTTTATTTGGTTTAGGAAGAAGGGACATATTGGCTAAAAGCATTTCAGATGGGAATTTGGTGCCTTGTAAGATATTGTTATACAGTTTAGTAAGCTGTGGTGTAATAATAGAGGCACATTTTTTATAACAGGACGTGGAAAAGCCGTCTGGGCCAGGAGCTGTGGATATCTTTAATGTTCCAATGATTTTGTTGATTTCATTGTCAGTGCATGGGGCATTGGGAGATTCAATTTGTTCTGTAGAGAGAGTTGGTAGTGTAATGTCGTTAAGCCAGTCTAAAGAGGATTGTTTAGGAGAGGAGATTTTTATAGAAGTCTAAAAACAGTTTCATGACTTCTTTAGGATGAGACACTGTTTCCAGATGTATTTCTTAATTTGTATGTGTGTGGTGGTTTCATGGATTGATTTAATTTTCTGGCGAACATGGTGGAATATGAATTGCTGTTAAGTAAGAATCTAGCTTTAGACCATCTAAGGGCTTTTTCAGTATCAGAAGTTAATATTGTATCTAAAGTTGTGCGTTTCTCCTGAATTTGTTGAGGGTCGCTAGATGGGTTTTGGTTATTTCTATGATATAGATGGTCAAGATCCTTTGTGAGGGACCTGATGTCAGCGAGTTTGTTTGTTTTTGATTGAGGCGATATCAAATGGCCTCTCATCACCGCCTTATGTGCCATCGAAACATTTGTAGGAGACATGTCTGGTGTTACATTATTTGCAAAATATTGCCTCAAGGTGAGATAGAATTTGCTGGACGCATGAAGGGTCAGTGAGTATAGAGTCGTTAATTAGCCACGAATGTGTTTTGGCTAGACCTATGCAAGAGGTGTCAAAAGAACCTATGTGGTGGTCCGACCAGGGGCCGAGTGGGCCGCTAGATTAAAATCACCGCTCACTATTAAGTGCGTGGAGTGATATTTATCCAGAGTGTCAAAAAATTTATTGAAAACGTTTGAATGGGTATCATTGGGAGCATAAACCGAGGCAATGGTGATGGAGCGACCCTTAATTGTGCCTTTCAGAATTAAATAATAATAATCTGGGTCTTTATAGAAACTCTGAATCTCAAAAACTACAGAGTTTCTAATGAATATGGCGGCTCCCCTAGATTTTGTGTTGCAAGTAGTACAGTAAAATTGGCTAAAACTTTTGTCAAAAAATTTGGGGTGTTTGTAGGAAAATGGGTTTCTTGCATTAAGATTATGTCCGCACCCAATCTTTTGTAGTGGCGAAAGACTTTCCTTCTCTTATGAGGTGAATTAATGCCCTGGGCATTGTGAGAAATCAGCCTGAGACCCATTGTGGAGGTATAAATAGGCTACAATGGTTATGAGGTAGTGGTAGAGGATCATAGTGCCCAGGGCCTGATCTGAGGCTGATTTGATTTGATATTAGGGATGTGGTTGACCCCTTAAACAAGGTGTAATACAAGATGGAAAAACTACCTAACAAAGAGAAGAATTCCGTGGTCACTGTGTAGCCAACTGTATTATCAAGTATACATATTAAAGTGGTTGTAAACCCTTACAAACCACTTTGACCTACAGGTAAGCCTAGATTAAGGCTTACCTCTAGGTCCAAGAAACATCTCCTAAACCTATACGGTTTAGGAGATATTTGCCCGAAGACAGGCACCGCTGTCTATGGCGCATGCGCCGTAGACAGCGGCGCGCAGGCGCACTGAGCGCGGCATTTCCAACAACGGAGCTGCCGCGGGTGTCGGCTCCCGTGCGCATGCGCGGGAGTGACGTCATCGCGGCTCCACCGAATGACAGCGGCGGAGCTGCGAGACCCCACCGAAAAGATGGATGCGCCGGACTACAGGGGACAGCGGTGACATCGCTGGCTCCTGTGTCAGGTAAGTGACACATAATGGGCTACTATGCGATGCATAGTAGTCCATTATGCTTTGCCTTTGCAGGGAATGAAAGAGGAAGTAATTTGCGTTTTAATTTTTTTCCACATATTCCAAAAACTTCTGGAAAAAAATGAACCATTCAAAAGACTCATTATGCCTCACAGATTATACGTTGGGGTGTTTGCTTTCCAAAATGGGGTCATTTTATGGGAAATTCCATTGTCCTGGTATTCCAGGGCCTTCAAATGTGTAATAGGTTGAGAAATGAGATTCGTCATTTTTGCTCGTAGAACGTCTGAAGGTACTACTTCAATGTTGGTGTTCTGTATGTGGCCAGGCTTTGTACAAGTCTCACACATGTGGTATCGCCATACTTGGGAAGAGGAGCAGAATGTATTTTGGGGTGTAATTTGTTGTATGCATATGCTGTGTGTGAGAAATAACCTGATAATATGACAATTTTGTAAAAAAAAATCTTCATATTGCATTGCATTGTGGGAAAAAATGACAACTTAAAAAAACTCACCATGCTACTTACTTAATACCTTGGAATTTCTACTTTGTAAAAGGGGGTCATTTGGGGGGTATTTGTACTTTCCTGACTTGTTAGTGTCTCAAGAAATGAGATACACCTGATGTACTGAAGGCCTGATCAGATGAGATCAATTTTCAGTGATTGGCACCATAGTTTGTAGACTCTATAACTTCCACAAAGACCAAATAATATACACCACTGTGGGTTATTTTTTACCAAAGATATGTATAAATTTTGGCCAAAATGTATGAAGAAAAATTACAAATTAGCAAAAATTTATGACAAAGAAAAAGGCATTTTTTTCACAAAATGTACATTTTATTTTATTTATAGCACAAAAAATAAAAAACCCACTAGTGATTAAATACCACTAAAAGAAAGTTCTATTTGTGTGGAAAAAAGGACATAAATTTCATATGGGTACAGTGTTGCATGAGTAATTGTCATTCAAACTGTGGAGCGCTGAAAGCTGAAAATTGGTCTGGTCAGGAAGGGGGTGTAAGTGCACTGTATTGAGGTGGTTAAGGAGTCCTTTGTGAGTAGGGGAACAAACTAGCAGAGGCAGAGCAGAACAGCCTCAACGAGGATTTTATAAACTATAAAAAGAAAAAAACATAAGAGCATGCTATGATCCTATGGAGAGAGAAAGAAAAAGAAAAGAAAAAAAAAAAAAAACACACACCCCTTTCCTTTAGAAAATTCCCCTTTTTTCTCTCCATTCTTTAGGTGCACAGTGTCACACAGACTCGTAGAAGAAGTTATATAATACAGACTCAAAACATTTTAAAGGTGTATAACTGCTAAGTGTTGATCATAATAAGACAAATTTTAGAATTTGGAATCATTTCAGCTATAAAGTTTGTGTTTTAGGGACCAGGGGAGGAAAAAAAAAAAAAAAAAAAAAGGAGGGGGGGGGGGGGGTGGTAGGTGCATAATAAAACATGAAATCCCATAGAAGGAATTGTGTAATACCAAACTGATAACTTCTGAAGGAACAGAACTGCCAAGTACCAATCATAAGTCAAACTTTAGCACTTGCTAAATTTAAAACTATAAAAATTGTTCTTAGGATCATGCGTAAAGCAAAAAAAATAAAAATAAAAAAGTTATTTTCCTCTGCTCCTGTAGAAGGGTGGAGTCATAGCTGCCGGCAGGACTCAAATATAGCTTCAGGCATCTAAATTTCTGATTGAAGGGCGCCATCTTCCTTGTCCTCGACGTGTGGCCGGGGTGGCCCAGATAGGTGAGGTATGAGAAGTAGAAGGCGGTCTTGCAACTGTACCCGGGTCCAGGAGTCCCAGCTTTACTAGAAGATCTTTACCTTCTGAGATGTTGAAGACTGTGTAAGTAGTACCATTGTGAGGGACTGTTAATTTAAATGGGAATACCCACCGGTATCTGATATGAGCTGATTGTAATACCGAAGTTATCTCTTTCATTTTGCATCTCCTCTCCAAGGTGGCTTGTGAGATATCTGGGAATATTTGAATTCTTGAGCCATCCAATTCAATATTTTGTATGTTCCTAAATGCTCTAAGTATACTTTTTGTGATGAAGTCTTTCATGCATAGAATAATGTCCCGTGAAGGTTTATCTGGGGGAGGTTTGGGACGCAGGGCCCTATGAATCCTATCACACATAAAGGAGGATGGAGGTAAATCAGGGAGGAGGTTGTGGAACAACTTGGACACCGCAGGCATCAATTCCGTGACAGACTCTGGGATGCCACGAATCCTCAGGTTGTTCCTGCGGTTGCGATTGTCCAAATCATCTACTTGTGATTGTAAGTAAGAGTGGTTTTCGACCAAGAGCTCAAAGTCCCTTCTAAGATCATTGTGCGCAAGTGATAGTTCATCGTGTTTTGTTTCAAGAACATCTGTGCGACCTCCTTGAGTAGCAATTTCTTGAGTGAGTGCGTTTGTTGTTTTCTGGAGTTCACACTGTATTTTGTTTACAAGTTTTTCGTAGATCTTGGTTAAACTGGAATCCAGGTCTGCCTTTGTGATCTGAGAAGGGAGATCGCTGATATTTTGTTTTGAATGAGACTAATTGAGGGCCAGTGGCGGCCGTGAGGGACTGTTCTGGTGATGAGCTGGCGCCTTTTTGAGCCATATTCTTTTGGTCCTCATTGCGTAGTGGGTATGTGGCTAATGAGTGCTGTTGGGCACAACGATTGTACGCCTTCCTGCCCGACGGCATGCACTAGTATGAATTGTAGGGGTGTTTATATGAAATATGGCTATTAAGGGTAATAGAACCCTATCATTTGTGTTGAATCCTTGCTGAATCAATGGGGTCATTAGATACGTATGCTGGACTGAATCGCGACTCGCAAGCGCCCCCAATTGGATGTGAATATAACTTTAGTTCATCTTATTTCACTGTCTCAGGGTTATAGCCTGTATCAAAATTATTGTGTGGCTACATTTT